>NC_081297.1:20047500-20672500 GCF_030435805.1 Mustela lutreola | reverse complement strand
CTTATCACCAAGTGGTAAAGTCTGAGATATCTGATTATAGAAATAGTACCATAAAATAATATTTAAAACATCATCAAACTAAAAGAGAATTTAAAATGTGTCAAAATATTAAAAAATGCCAAACATTAAAAGTTCACTATGTATTATAACCATTGATCTAAATTAACCATGAGGCTTATTATGTGCCAAGATCTCCCTTCTTTTTCTGCTCACTAACACGAAATTTAATATATTTGTAATGGGTAAAATAAAATTGACCTGGAAGAGATCCAGAAAAGATAAGAAAATGGTCAGAATGGTGGTGGTGGGTGTCAATGAAGACAAATGAAAAAGTTTAGAATCATATTGGAAAGGGAAGGATTGAGTGAGGCTATTTTTGATGTTGAAAACTGCAAAGGACAAAGATAGAGGAGAGTAACCACTAGTTCATCAAATCCTGGGATATTAGAGCAAGGAGGATATCTCTTCCATCTTTAGTATAAAAAGCTTTAGGTTAATATTAGTGATATAACTCTTCAAAGTATAATGTAAACTAGTGATATAGAGTTTAACATGAAGAGGAAAATAAAATGATTTAAGTAAACTCAAAGCTCAAAATAGAAGAGCACCTTTCTTAGATCCTAGGGTTTTTCTTACCTTTGTAGGAGATGCTCATGGAGTCAAACACATCCGTCTTCCAGAAACACATCTCTTGGGGTCCCTATCTTGGCATGCTGGGTTGGATATGGATGGTAAGCCCAATCCACTCTTCTGATTCTTGTGCTCTTACATGTAGGCAAGCTCTTAGAGGTGAGACCTGAGTGCAGTCCAAGAAGAAATTAAGCTAAATACAAATGCTAAGAGGGCATGCTTTCTCCCTGAGAATCTGACAATAGATTTTGAGTGACTTTACTGAAAGCTACTAAAATACATCCTCCTTAATCAATAACTTGAGGGGGAGGTGAGGAAATCTGTGCATTTTAGAGAAACAGTGGGGAGAAGCTTCTGAAACCATATAGATTTGGGAAATATTTGTATACGTGACATCAACAACACACTCTCAAAGTTGCTAGGAAAGAAATATTTCCAAGAGTACTTTTTCTCATCCAAGAAAACTACTAATGATTCTTACAATTTATATTTATTTTTAAAGTATCATTGTTACAATCACATTTATATAATTCTTTCATCACTTTGCTTCCCTGTGAGATGACGTGGATGGTCCATTTCACCATTTCTAAGTTCTTTGTTCAAAATTAAAGCTAAACCTAAGGTGAAAAAACATGGCCTCCGTGAATATGGCTGATTTGCAGTGATCCTTGTCTTTGACAATAACAGAGCTCAGTTCATACATAATTTGGATCAGAATTCACCTGGTTTCATGAAAGTTCCAATAACTGTATCTAAAGCAGGGGAAATAAGCCAGGGCTTTATCGGAACAACAAACAAATTAGATCAGTAAAATGAAGATAATTCTTTACTTTAACAGGAAGTCACCTCTAATCCTAAAATGTTCCAGCTGGAGCTAGAAAAATAAACAGACGACTCCAGTAATTTAGTGATAAAATAATGGTTGAGTTAATTCGATTCAGAAACTATTGCCCTTTATCTGCTTCGGAACAGATGCACTAGGTGCTTCCAATTATGGAACCAGGATCAGAACTTATTCTTCCCTCCAGGAAGAAAATTTGAAAGTAAAATCAATGTCTCTCTTCTTGAGGTGCAACTTTCAACTACTTCTGGAAACAATGCCCTGGTGAAAAATGTGAAATATGCTTCGGTTGAAGTGCTATATTCAAAAGCACCACTGCAAGATCCATTATTCAATAGCTTAACACCTGGATCACATAGGGACCCTGTCTGCTCACAGACCAGATACCACAGAGTCAGGAAATCTACAATGACTCAGGAAAACAGCCCCATGTTTTCCCCTATGCACAAACAGCAGCTGGTAAGTAAATGCTGTGACTCTGGAGAATTCTGAAAAGGAGCTATGGACCTAGGCTGGCTGCATCCATAGGAGGTCAAAAATGTTGATGAAAATGAAAATGAAAATTTGAAAATCAAGTCAACAGGATGTTCTCAAAGTAGACCAGATGTCCTGAATTGAGCACCTGTGTGTGACCCATCAGTATTTCCTTTCTCATCTGGATGTCCTGGCATTGGACAGACCAACATGTGTCTTAAATTGCACTTGCTTTGAGAATGCTTCTTATGTAACATCAAACTTTCCTATCTTTTCTTACAAATGATTTTGTTATGTACACCAGCTTGATTTCACTAACAAATTTTTGCTTTCATTAATGTTTTTACCTGCCTGTTTTTAATCCTACACATAGCCCACCATTTCATTTGCCTGAATTTTTATCTTTTGAAGCAGAAAGTGGATGAGGCCGGGGCTTCTTAAAGTTTCATGTGCAGATATAAACAACTTGAGGATGTTGGGAAAAAGTAGATTCTGACTCAGGAGCAGTTGTGTGGGTCTTAAGCATCTGCACTTCTGACAAGCTCCCAAGACATGTGGGTGCTGGGGGTCTGAGGACCACTCTTGGCATGGCAGGCAGAATGAAGTCACCATTGCTTAAGCCATCAAATGGTGTGTGTTCTGAAGATATTCTGTGAATGCCACTGAGATTCTACATTCTTAGTCTTAAAATTGCTATTTTTCCACTCAGGATCTGTTTCTGAGTGAGACTGCCTATCTCATTCAGCATGCAGTCCTTATCTTGAATTCATAAAATCAGATCACACCTTGGAGGGGTTCATAGGAAACACATAAGATTACCCGAATGTAGAGAAATGTCTTGGAGTAAACAAAAATCATTTCTGGCTTCAATAAACATTCCCTATGAAGAGTGAAAGTTGTTTTCTATTTTCAGAAACTTCTCATGAAATAGAAAGACAGTGACTACACTTTTAAAAGGTCAAGAGATTTGCCTTGGGTTTCCATACCCGAAGGGTTTCATCACTTTTTCTCCAGAGTGTTGAGCTTCTGGGACTTTGAAATGAAATATCTACTGTTGCAGAGATTTTTCTCAAGCATCACTGTTACTTCAGGTAAGTTTCTAATGGCAAAAGTTTGTGAAGTGCTGTCTCACTGGCTAAGGGGCATTGTCACAGTCTAAAGAGGGGTACACATGAGCCCTTGAGAAGCAAAGACAATGATTCAGAACATGATTTATAAGATTGTATTAACAACGTTGAATTGAAAATATAGTTTAATAAATTAAACAAGTTGCTATGCTAAAGTCAATATAGCTTTCTCAAGACAAGATATATATTCATTGACATTCTGATCAAATAAGTTTTAAGTAGAAAAATATATAGGAAATATATAGGAAACAGGTAATTGAGGATTAAAGAAATGTAGGTGAACCTCATCAGGTATAATATGCAAGATTAAGGTGGATTAAATATTGAAAGAAACCTCATATCTTCTCTCCCCAAATTCTATGGATATGACTTTTTTTTAAGGTTTTATTTATCCATTTGAGAGAGACAGAGAAAGAGAGAGCATGGGAGGTATGATGGGGAAGGGCAGAGGGATTGGGAGAAGCAGAAGCCTTGCTAAGCAGGGAGCCTACCAGGACCCTGAGATCTCGACCGGAGCCAAAGGCAGACACTTAACAAACTGAGACACCCAAGCGCCCCTGCATATGATTTCTTTTGTATTAAAATTCCAAAATTCTATACTTAGTGAATAAACTACAGAAAGATAGAAATTGATAAGCAAAACTAAAATAGTTGCAAATACATGTTATACTGACTTTATCGAATCTATTCCAAGTTGGAAACAAATGTATTAACTGTACATATTAAGCTATCTGACTGTACTTACAGTGTTTCTAAAGTATAAAAACATTAATTTGTATAATTTTATGGTACCATTCTTTTTTATTTTATTGAGTTAGTTTATTAATTTGCAAGGAAAATAGCATGATGTATTTGTTCCGTTCATAATGAACCATATAGGTGAATGGATTCAGTGACTGATAGTGACAAATAATATTCAGCCGTAGAGAAATTTTAAAATAATGAAAAAATATCCCGACATTCTCTGCTTAAAAGCTAGATTTTTAAAGTTAAAATAAATGGTATCTGTAGCCTGAGAAACTGCTGTCTCAACACAATGATACTGCTAATAGTATTATAGGTAGTGGAGTGATAAGAAAAAAATTATAATTTGGACAATTATAGAAAGGATTAAAGATGGTTGTAGGCATGATGGAATTAATCCCAAAGAGAGTATGACCTGGTCACAAACACACACAATGCCTTGTGGCTTATATCCCCCAGGAGACACTTACTTCTAATTAGATTTGGCAATGATGTACAAAGGAAATATCCTTACCACAATGAATCTTTAAAAGGGTGACTTCCACTATAAAAACTGAAATGATAGTCATATTAGATAACAGGTTATTGGCAATGTTGCCTTTTATACATGAAGATATATTTCCTCAAAGGTTCACAGAACTTATTTTTGGTTGTTTGGGCCTTGGCTGATGCCTTAACTCAGGACAGGATTTCCTTTGTGATGGCCAGATTCCTTTTAGTATAAATTTGGGATGCTGCTGAATGCTAGAACTATTGCGAGGAAGAGGATTTGTTTAACTAATAACGATTTCACTAAGGTTAAAAGAGTTTGCAAAGCTCTATAATGAAATTCAACAAAGCACTGGGAATATTTGCAGAGGACTCTGTATTCAATAGTCACCTTGAAAGAATTGTTTAATCGTTTCAGCCAGGTGGCGTTATCAGCTGTCACCGCTCTCCTCCTCGTGGCCACTGACTGTGGCAAGCAGGCCTAACCTGATTTAAGTTTGTTTAGGTTAACTGGGCAAGGACTCCTGACTCCTTTGGGCTTCCTATTCTGTAGCCCTTTCTAGAATCACATCTGTTTTAAAGACAACACCCTAAAAATGACTTCGTTATGGTCTGAATTCAATATTCGTATCTTCATTGAATAAAAGGATCTTCTTGTTCATTCCATTCTCTTTTCTAACATCCTCTTTTTTCTTCCTCCTTTGGCCTCTTTCGTACCCCAAATATCTCTGCCTCTGCTTCCCTTACTTCGGTTTCATAAAATATAAAACACAACAGAAGGCTTTCCCAACATTTCATCCACATGGAGGGTAGGTGAAGCAAGATATGCATGTGTGCCCGCACACACACAAAGTGGCATGTGACTCTCTAGGAACATATCTCTGTTTCTTTCTCAAGGCTTTCAATTTTTAGCTGTTAATTAGTTTTAGGTAGTCAGAGATAAATGAATTTCCCTTTGAGGCCCTCCAGGTTACTTATTTATTAATTTTAAAAAGATTCATTGCGTGCTATGTTCCAGACACTGTGCTAGAAACCACAGGCATAGAGGTTGGGATGACACGGTCTTTGCCTTTGAGAGATCCACAGAATAAAAGAGAAAACCAATATTTTCCCCAAAGGACCTAATGACTAGTATTAAAATACAAAATGTAAAGAACTCTTCATTCATGCAATTGTTCATTCACACATGAACTGTTCATTCATTCATTCATGGATGGTCAACAGGAAGTATAAGTTCTCTGCCCTTGGGAGGTAGATGCTGAGCTAAGACTAACCACATGTGCCTTCATGCCTGGCATGTGCACACACACACACACATATACACACACACACAGGTTGTACAGGTACTGACTTAAAATGAATTTTGTTTTTAAAGGATGTGTTTGATTTTGCCATCACACATACACAGCTGGAAAAACTTGTGAATTCTGCTTCCTGCTATGCTGTGAATGGGCCCCTGACATCAGGCTCAATATAAGCCCCCTATTTCTCATTTAAAATACTTTCCTGGTGAATATTTACTGGTTACCACTCCACTCGCACGTGATTATGGACAAGCAGGACACTCTTTGAAAAGAAGTCCTGCAGTTTCAACTATTCCTGAGGGGACTCCAAACCCCTGGATTTAGTGATGTTTATGGAGGCCAATGACTGTGCTCCATAGAAGGATATAGGCAACAGGCAAAGAGCTATCTCTGTATGTGAGAGTTCTCAACAGAAAGTTTAATGGGATGACATTATAAAGTAAATTTATTAATATTTTCTCACATTGATAAGCAACTACTTTTGACTCCTGTCCAGTTTACATATTCCTTAGCTATTTAGAATAAATGAATCATTGATAGAGAATGAAGAGTAAGCTGGAAAAGAGGTCATGGTCTGTGTGAGCGAGGTGAGGGCAGCTTCCAAACTCATTTGTAGAGCTCTGAAATTCTCAAGCCTCTTCCAAGTGAGGGGTAAATATCTTAGAAAGGGTTTATGTGCTAATTTTCTGTTTCAAAGGAGCAATTAAAGAAAAAGCAGTTAGAGGCTTATCATGACAGTAGGAGTGAAAGGGAGAGGAAAGTTGAATCACCACGACCAGAAAATAGGAAGAGACCAAATCAGAATTCCAGCAAGTTATCTTGTGGATAGACAGAAACTGATTCTACAGTTTATATGGAAGGCATAAGACTTAGAGTAGCCAACACAATACTGAAGAAGACCAAATTATAGAACTGACACTACCTAGGGTCAAGACTTACCAGACAGCTATAGTAATCAAGACAGTGAGGTATTGACAAAAGAATAGACAAACAGATCAATGGAACAGATAGAGTGCCCAGAAATAGACTCATACTGATATAGTCAACTGGGTTTTGACACAGGAGCAGAAGCAATTCAATGGAGAAAAGATAGGCTCTTCAACAAATGGTGCTGGAACAACTAGAAATCTAAAAAAGTGAATCTAGATGCAGACTTTATGACCTTCATAAAAATTAACCCCAAATGGATCATAAACATACATGTGAAATGCAAGACTATAAAAGTGTAAGAAAACATATGAGAAAACCTAGGTGACCTTGGGTTTAATGATGACTTTTTAGATATAACAACAAAAATAAGATCCATAAAAGAAAAACATTGATAAGTTGAACTTCATTAGGATTGAACACTCCTGCCCCATGAAAGATACTGTTAAGAGAGTGAGAAGACACTACAGACTTGGAGAAAATATTTGCAAAACACATTTCCCATGAAGACATTGTATCCAAAACATGCAAAGAGCTCTTGGAAGTCAACAATAGGAAAACAAAAAACCCAACCCAATTTAAAATGAGCTAAAGATCTGAGCAAACAGCTTGCCTCAGACATATAGTTGGCAAATAAGCCTATGAAATGATGTTCAACATCATATGTCATTAGGGAATTGTGAATTGAGATACTACCATACACCGATTAGAATGGTCAAAATTTAAAACACCAACAGACCCAAATATTGTGAGAACAGGAGCTCTCATTCATTGTTGATAGGAAAGCAAAATGGCACTGCCACTTTGGAAGACAGCCTGTAGCTGGAAGGAGGCATAAAGGAAACTTCTAGGATTTCTACTCAATTTTTCTGTAAACCTAAAACAAAAATAGAGCGTATTTTTTTCAAAAAGGGAGAGAGAACAAAACTATTCCTGAAACAAAAATCACATAAAAGTCACTTATGGTTTGTCTCCCTCCCAATCCCATCAAATACAAAAATAATGAAAGAAAAAGAATAAGAAAGCCTACCCTTTAAAAGAAATTGGAGGACGGGGGCGCCTGGGTGGCTTAGTGGGTTAAGCCTCTGCCTTCAGCTCAGGTCATGATCTCAGGTCCTGGGATCAAGCTCCGCATCGGACTCTCTGCTCAGCAGGGAGCCTGCTTCCCTTCCCCCTCCACCTGCCTCTCTGCCTACTTGTGCTCTCTCTCTGTCAAATAAATAAATAAAAAATCATTGAAAAAATAAATAAAAGAAATTGTAGGAAATAAACTAAGCACAAAGTAAACTTGTCAATAGAATTAAAGTGTCTTGCAATAGGACTATGATTTATAAATACAGAAACAGAAACAACAAACCCGAGATAAAAAGTTCAGAGGATTCAATCTCACATTACTTTCATAGCCATCAGGAACTCAAAATTACACGGTTATGCTCTATATTCCAAAAATTCATTTGTCTATTTTGGCATACACAATATTCATATTCAACTATAGGTGATATTATAGTAATTAGCAGTCTAGGAGATGGGCCAAACTAATTTAATTAAAGTCTCTCAGAGAATCATTATCATGAATTAATATTTGATGTATTATATACTGCAAAAGTAAAACAACAGAATCCCAATTCCAGGTTATAATGATTCCTGACATCTTCGTGAAATTTGAAGAAATGTTATTTTTCTGCTACATGGCATTTTGGGAAATAAAAAGAGCAAGGGGTACCTGAGTGGCTCAGTCATTAAACATCTGCCTTCAGCTCAGGTAGTGATCCCAGGGTCCTTGGATTGAGCCCTGTATGCAGCTCCCTGCTCAGAGGGAAGTCTGCTTCTCTCTCTCCTACTTCCCCTGCTTGTATTCCCTCTCTCATTGTCTCTCTGACAAATAAATAAATAAATATTTTTTTAAAAAAAGGGAAAATGGTGTAAAACTGCAGATAGTGAAGGAGACCCAATAATGAATAGCTATTTACAGATATTGGCAAATGGCATAGTATTTAAGCAGTCAAATATACCCCTGTGAATGAGTATAACACCACAGAGACAAATTGGGTTGGCCCTGAATGCCAAGAAAAACTGTAGTTACTGTTTTGTTTTTGGAAGTTTTCTTGGGCATTTGTTACTATAATTTAGGTAGAATTAGGTTTTGGCAATTAAAATCTTTTTATTTTTATTTATTTATTTATTTTTAAAGATTTTATTTATTTGACGGAGAGACACACAGTGAGAAAGGAACACAAGCAGGAGGAGTGGGAGAAGGAGAAACAGGTTTCTCGCAGAGCAGGGAGCCTGATGGGGGTTTGATCCCAGAACCCTGGGCTTATGATACAAGCAGGGGAAGTAGGAGAGAGAGAAGCAGGCTTCCTGCTGAGCAGGGAGTTGCATACGGGGCTCAATCCAAGGACCCTGGGATCATTACTGAGCTGAAGGCAGACTGGGCCAGCTAGGCACCCATAAAATCTCTTTTTAAAGACCTGATCACTGCTTGATTATTATTTATGATGAAGTCTTCTGTGTGTGTGTGTGTGTGAAGATGGATTTTTTCCTTCAAGTAAAACTCTGGATGATACATATTGACTCTCAAGTAAGACTGTAGGATCCAGTTTGCCCTTCATGTTTGGGACCAGAAATACTTCATGTTTTCAAAAGGCAGTAGAAGCTACAAAGTTCAGTATTCGTACCTGATGGCAGCCATTTTACTTCCAGTCTTTCACATACCTGAGGAGCTTCCCTTCTACCATGACATAGGAAAACGAAATGTCACCATGTTCCTAAGTCTATAGACACAGACATTCTGTCATAGTTTCACTAAATAATCAATGTCATTTGAAGTGGACATCTTCATCTGCTCATGGCACATGACAGAAAGATAGTTAGCTACTTCTCTAACCTCTTATATAAGCGCAATAATCTCCTCATGATGGCTCCACCCTCATGACCTAGTCACCTCCCAAAGGCCTCACCTCAAAATACCATCACATTGGAGATTAAATTTTAACATACAAATTTCAGGGCGGGGGCTCCAACATTCAGTTCTTAATATCTTCTTTACTTGCTCTCTTTCTCTCCCAGTTTTTGAGGAAAAGTATATATTCCTTTTTTAACTCAGTAAAAATTAGTTGAATACAAAGGAGAACACTAATGAGATGTGCTGTTTCAGTATAGGATTGGCAAACATATTTTGCCAATACCGAGTATTGGGGGAGATGTTGATGGGATTAAGAGTTGGTACAAAACTGTGACAGATGGGGCTAGTTATTGACCAAAATGCTCGGGCTTCCCCAGAACACGTGAGTTTAGCTGGGAGGTAGTTGTCAAACTAGCCACTGACTGCATTTCCAGCCTTTCTAATAGCTGGATATGGCCTAGAGAAGAGTTTTCACAGCTGAAGTCAGAAAGTACCACTTCCAAGACAGAGCTCTTAAGAGCCAGATGTGCCTCCTGTACTCTCACATTCCCTGTCCACCAGCTGGAGGTGGTGGGAGCAGAACCATGCATTGTCAAGAGTCCAGATTTCTGCATGGAGAAGTATGAAGCACAGGCTGGGAACAATTGGGATGCACTCTTGTCTTTGGGTCTTATCATCGTAGCCTCCCAGCCTAAGAGTTACTGTGGAGAACAATGCAACCTGATATAGAGAAACAGAAAGATATATATTATTGTCCAACAATTTCACTTCTTGATACTTCCTGGACAACAATGGTGCTGACTATGAGACGCTGCCCCCTGCAGCCTGTTTGTAGCAGCCAAATATTAGGACTACCAACATGTGGGTTGTAATGGGATGAATAAAAGAAAATATAACACTATCATAGGATGGAATATCAGATAACAGTTAGAAAAAATATATATATATACATACATATATACATACATATATATATATATAGATATAGATATAACATTGAGTGTATCTGTACTTTATTCTTTCTTAATGTGAGTTCACCGAATATGTGTATCCCATTGTTTATCTATTCATCTGTAAATGAATATATGTGTTTTATCCATTTGGAGATATTATAAATAATGCTGCATATAAATCTTTGTGGAGATGTACGTCTTCATTTCTGTTGGGTAGTGTGGTGGGTTGAATGGTAACCCTCTCCCCCTGCCAAAAAAGATATGTCTATTTAGAACCTGTGAATATGACCATATTGGGGGAAAAGATGTTTGCAGATATAATTCAGGTAAAGATCTTGAGGTAAGATCATCTTGGATTACAAAGGTGGGCCTTAAATCTGGTAACTGTGTTCCTCTAAGACAAAGAAGATGAGAAGACAGACAAAAAGGAGAGGACATGTGAAGATAGAAACAGAGACTGGAGTTATGCTGCCCACCAGAATGAGGGGCCAGAAGCTGGAAGAAGCATAGAAGGATCATCTCCTAGACCCTAGAGTGGAAGCATTGTCCTACCAACACCTAGATTTTGGAGTTCTGGATTTCAGAATTGTAAGAGAATAAATTTTTATTATTTTAAGCCACAAAGTTTGTGGCAATTAATTATGGAAGCCCCAATAAACTAACACAGGTAGATATCTAAGAATAGAGTTCACATAGTAAGTGATCATTTAACCTAAAAAAAAAATGCCAGACTATTTTCCAAAGTGATTGTACCATTTTATACTTCCCAGCAGCACTGTAGGAGAGCCTTAATTCTTCCACATCATTGTCAACCCTTGGTATTGTCAGTATTTGTTTTAGCCATGCTAATGATGTATAATCCTGTCTCATTTCCCTGAGGACTAATGATGTTAAATATCTTTTCAAGTGCTTATTTCCTATCTTTGATCAGGGAGAGGGAGAGAAAGAATCCTCAAGCAGAGTAAGGAGCCTGACTGAGGGCTCCACCCCAAGATCCTGAGATCATGACCTGAGCTGAAGTAAGAGTCAACTGATTAACTGACTGAGCCACACAGACACCTCTGTGGTATCTTTCATATATCAATGCACATCCGTTCATAGGTATGAAACTCTGCCAAGATTCCAGAAGGTTACTGATATTCAGTGACGTGGAGTGAAAATTTTGAGAGAAGTAGAGGTTGTTTGGGGAAAAAAAATGCATTCTTTACAATTTAAGTACTGAAATCTAGAAATAGCCATAGCCATCCCTATCTTTTGACATTCTACTTTAAATATAAGAGCACCTGAATGTAGTTCATGGTCTTTGATGTATGAAAGATCTAGTTTTAGGTTTTTTAAAAGATTTCATTTATTTATTTATTTGATAGAAAGAGTTTGAGTGGGGTAGGGGTTGGAAGGTAGGGCAGAGGGAGAGGCAGACTCCCTGCTGAACAAAGGAGCCTGATGCAGGGCTCAATCCCAGGACTCTAGGATCATGACCTGAGCTGAAAGCAGATGCTTAACTGACTGAGCCACCTGGTGCCCCTGGGTTTACATTTTACTCTGTCAGTTTCTATGATAGACAATATTTTAATCTCACTGAACTTCAGATCCATTACCTTTAAAATGGCAAGCATAATAGCTAGCATATCGGGGATCACTGAGCACCTACTTTGTTCTGAATTACTTGGACATAAAAAAGTATAAAAAATATTCTCTATTTATCCATTTGTGTACCCACTATTCATTTATTTAATAAGTAAAAACTGGTTAATGATATGAATACTGATAATACAGTATTATATCTCACAAAGTCTCCATTCTCCTAAGTCTTATATTTCTGTGGAGGGGGATGGACAAATCCAAGTTTAAAAAAACAGTTCTTTTAGGTAGTTTTGTTATGAAGCAAACCAAACAAGATAGTGCCACAGAAAAAGTATTGGGCATGGGGAGGAGGCTTTGTGAGAAAGTCTTTTTTGGGGAGTTGCCAATTGGGGCCAAGACCATCAATGATAAGAAGGAGCAGGTATAGGAATATGTGAAGGAAAATTCGCCTTAAACAGAATAAACAGTAAATTCACAGATGGACTTATGAAGTATAAGTTCCAGAAGTAAAAGGAAAGCCCAAAAGGTTAGAGGTTAGGACAAATGTGCCCACAGGATTAAGGCCTCTTAAAGTCAAGGAGAGCTCATACAGGGTCACCTCTACAACACAGGGCAAACAGCTCCCTTGGCAGGAAGGACCTTCAAAATACTGTTGCCATGTTTTCCAAACATTACACTTTGTCCTCTGTCACAGCTACATTTTTCTGACATACAAATTATGCTGTCTCTCTCAAGAGTTTCATTCCATTACCATATCTGACTCAATATCAAAGTCCAGAATCTCATTATTTAAATCAGATCCAGAAGTAGATGAGGCCCCTGGGTGCAGATTGGCCAACAAAACTTAACAGGTTTCTCATCTCATTGCTCTCTGTCAAATCCCTCAGCGTTTTCCCATTGTCTTGAAAATAAAATCCAAGCTTCTTACCAGGTCTTCTGCAAGCCTGGCTCGCATCCCATCTCTCTTCTGCTCACTCACTGCGGCAGATACACTGTCAGTCTTCCTCACCACAGAGCCTCTTCAAGAGCCCCATCTGTCTGGAGCGCTGTTCCCCAGTTCCTCCTCTGACTCGCCCCTGGTCACAGCTCAAATGCCAAAGAGGCCATCCCTATTCGCCCCATGCCCAATGCCATTCATACTGTGTTCAACTGTCCTATTTCCTTTTCTTCACACATTATTTATAAGTATCTGAAATTATTATTTTTGAGCTTTTTATTATCTGTTACTCCTGCTACCAGAAGAATGCAAATTTGATAAACACATAGACCTTCTGTCTCTCATTAACTCCTGTCTACCCAAAAGTTAGAGCAGAACTAGGTATGTGCTAGGTATTTCGCAATGCACTATAGAAACAACATTGCGATGCTATTAATGGAATAAAAATTTAAGATCAACCTGACCTTTTCCACAGATAACCTGAGGTTTTCTCAACACTAACTACCCTACATGTGTTGTTACTATTCTTAGTTTCTCAACTTTATTGAGATACAAGTCACATTTCATATAATTGATGCATTTAAAGTATACAGTTCAGTGTTTTGTAGTATTTTTAGAGTTGTCAACCATTGTCACATAGTTGGTACATTCTCATCACCCACAAAAGAAACACTATACATAATAGCGATCACTCCTCATTCTTCCTCTCCTTCCTCTAGACAACCACTGATCTTCTTTCTGTCTCCATAGACGTATCTATTCTGGACATTTCATACAAATGGCTTTGTAAGTGTGTTTTTCTGTGACTGGCTCCTTTCACTTAACATGTCTTCATGGTCCATGTCATACCATGCATGTATCAGTACTTTACTTCTTTTAATTGCTGAATACTATTCCATAGCAGGCATATACCATATTCTTTTTTTTTATCCATTCATCAGTTGATGGACATTTGTGTTGTTTCCAATTTTGGTTATTATGAATACTACCATATGTATTTACAACTTTTTCATGTGGTCATATGTTTTCATTGCTCTTGGTTATATTCCTAAAAATGGAATTGTTGAGGCATGTGGTAACTTTATGTTTAACATTTTATAGAAATGATAAATTGGTTTTCTGAAGATCCTGCACTATTTTACACAGCCACCAACAATGTATGAGAGTTTCAATTTCTCCACATCCTTGTCAATGCTTGTTACTGTCCTTTCCATTGTAACCATACTACTCAGTGTGCAGTGGTAGCTTACTATGGTTCTGATTTGCATCTTCTTAATGACTAATAATGTAGAGTATCTTTTCACATGTTTATTAGCCATTTTTGTATATTCTTAGAGCAAAGTCTCTTCAGATCCTTTGCCCATTTTAATTAGATTGTCTTTTTAATTATTGTATCACATGACATTCATATATTTAAGATATAACTTCCTTATTAGATATATTTTTTGTCAGTGTTTCCTCCCTTTCTGTTATTTACTTTTTCACCTTCCTATTGATTTACTTTGTAGCACAAAAATCCTTAATTTTGATGAAGTCCATACATTTTCTTTATTGTAAGAATTTGTCTTTATCATTAAGTTAGATGTATAACATCTTAATGGACATCAGACCTCTATCATATAATGATCAATAAATAGATTATTTTACTTAGGATGACAATTTTGGTTAACAGTGAAAAAAATTTCCCCATATAAATTCACTGTAGGAAAAAATTAGGGGAACACCTCAAATGTAACTATCTGGTATAGTCATTTTTCAGTTACCTTTCTGAGAATTCACTAGAGCAATAACACTTCTCTGGCCATTCTAACTTCTGAAGTAGTTACTGGATTTCTCTATAGAGAAATAGTTTTCCAAAAGAGAACTTTTGAGTTGCTTAAAACATCTTTAAAGCAAAATAATTGAATTATTAAATTTAATTATTTAAAATGTCATAGTATTATGATGTCTGATGGTATAGTGGCTCATTGTCATGTATTCTTGTTCTTTCTAAAAAATCTGCAGATAGAAAAGAAAGTATGCCAGGAATTACTGAGCTTATAATATGTGCCAGGTACTTTCCAAGGTATTCTACTATGTGGTAAAATAACTCGTAATACTGTTATTCAAGAGAAGCTGACAACTACAAAGGATCCCCACTTCTGTTTCTGGTCCCTGCAACATAAAAGCGATTAATTCATTCAATTTGTGAAAGAGAATTTTGCCAAATGCCTAATATACACCTAGTATCCTATTAGATATTACTTACAATCACAAATGTGATCTGTTTATTCTCAAGGGTGTTACAGTTTCGGAGGGGTAAGGAGAAAGATGCAAACAAATAAGTATGACTGTCTGACCAGGAAAGGGATTTTATAGGCAGACGGAGTAACAAAAGACAATATTAGCAAATGTTTAGGTGATTTACATAACTTGTTTCATTTCAATACACACTGCAACACTGTAACTCACACATTTCCATCTCTGCTTCACAAATGAGAAACGCAAGGCTCAGGAAAGTTAAGGGACCTCATAAAAAGGTCAGAAAAACAGCAGTAAGAAAAGCTCAGACCCAGAAGCATCAATCATTCTGTTAGCACTTTCTCTACTGATTATTAATGTACTCTCTATCTCATTCTTCTGCTTCTTCACATCTAGATTTACCCTTATATGCTGTCAGATTATGGCACTGATTAGGAATATCTACTAACTCTTGAGAATCTTTTTTAAACAAAGTATTTATTTTTTTAAGATTTCATTTATTTATTGGCCAGGAGGGAGGAGGGAAAGCACAAGCAGGAGGAGTGGCAGGGAGAGGGAGAGACAGGCTCCCCACTGACCAAGGAAACTGACACGGGACTTGATCCTAGAACCCTGGGATCATGACCTCCGCGAAGGCAGATGTTTAACTGACTGAGCCACCTAGGCGTCCCTAAACAAAGTATGTTAGAGTCCTTATTTTTATCTTACAATGATAAGCCTTGAGGTAAATTGAATCATTTTTCAAAACTCTTTATTCACCCCACCGCACCACTTGAAGCCTTACATGTCCACAACCTTTGCCAGGTGACTTTTCAATACCAACACTAAAGTGAGCAGAGATTAGCCCCCAATTCCACTGACACTGGATTTGGCCGTTGAGTCGTTCCGAACGATGGAATATGGGCAGAAGCAACTGTGTGCCGGTGTCAAGTGAGGCTGATGAGGCAACGCATGTTATGACACAAGCATGTAGTTACTTCATCAGCATTTGTGATTGCTAGACAAAGAGGTTCCTTAGTAGTTGCTGTATCTTCAGGCTGAACCCTATAATAACAGATTAAATAGACCAAAGCCCCATCTGCACTGAGAAGCCAACCCCAACTCAGTTTAACTGAACCCAACCATTCTGCAAATGCATGAGAAATAAATACTTATGGTTATACCCCATGGAAACTTTTATGGTTGTCTTTTATACCTCAATAGCTAATGGAGACAAACCCCCTTCCCTTGATCACCCAGAATTTAGAATATGAGTACTCCAGATTCATTTCCTCAATTTATAACTCCACTTGAACGCATCAAATTTAACAAGTCAAAAACTGAACACTTTGTTTTTCCCTCTAAGACTATTCTTTCCTTGGTCTCCCCATCATACTATATGGTGCCATGAGAAACCTAGGAAGTCATTCCTGAAAATTCTTTTTTTTTTTTAAATTTTATTTATTCATTTGACAGAGAGATATACACCCAGAGAAAGAAAATGAGAAGAGGGAGAGGCAGAGGGCAAAGCAGGCTCCCCACTGAGCCAGGAGCCCAAATGGGGCTCCATCCCAGGACCCTGGGATCATGTCTTGAGCTGAAGGTAGACATTTAATCATGTGAACCACCCAGATGACCCTCATTCCTGAAAATTCTATGTTATTGTTCACTTCATCATCACCACATCAGTAGTCTTTCCAATATTTTTTTTCTGGAATTCATTCATTTCCCTCTTGGGACCATCACAGTCTCTATTCTGTAGCTGTAGCATCTCTTTTCATCAAAACATAACATAGGAAAAGTGATAGACAAACCACACACACACACACACGCACACACACACATGCATATAGATTTGCTAGCAAAGACTGGGAAAAGGGGATCCTGGGTGGCTCTGTCAGTTAAATGTCTGCCTTCGGCTTAGGTCATGATCCCAGGGTTCTGGGATCAAGTCCCGTGTGAGATTCCTTGGTCAGTGGGTAGTCTGCTTCTCCCTCTCCTGCCTGCTGCTCCCCTATTTGTGCTCTCTCTTTCTGTCAAATAAATAAACAAAATCTTAAAAAAAAAAAAAAAGACTGGTATAAAACTAAAACACTAGTGCTCAATAGAAATATAATGCAAAACACATATAAAACTTTAAATTTTCTAATATTCACATCCAAAAAGGTCAAAAGAAACATGTAAAAATAATTTGAACAATATAATTTATTTACCCCATTGTAACAAAAATATTATCATTTCAATAATAAATCCATATTAAATTAGTAATGAGACCGTCTATGTTTTTTCCATACTGTTTTAAAGTTCAATCTTTATGTTATACTTAAAAAACATCCCAGTTTGGCCAGACCATATTTCAAATGCTTAAGAGCCACATGACTGCTATACTGGACAGCACAGATCAACAAGGAAAAGACATACAGTACAAAGGAAAAAATGAGAGAAAGATGTGAACACAAAAATGAATACATTTAGCCTTCTTTTACTCTGTTTGTTTTCATGGACATAGTACATTTAAAATGCCTGTTATGAGACCAGACTGAACATTGTGGGGGTGTGTGGTGGGGGGAGGTGTTCCTTGTCCTCTAAAAAAAAAAAAATTTAAATGGGGTGATGGAAAATATAGGCTTTGGAGTCAGGCAGATTTAAATTCTGATCAGAAAGCTAAATTTGCCTGTTTGGGGATCTCTAGCTGAAGATCTTAGAAAAATCTTATAACAGATTTTTCTGCTTAGAAAAGAGGAAGTAGTGAACTAGAAATGGCTACAAATCTTAATTTTCCATAGTCACTATTAAACACTGGCCATATTGCCACCAAAGTTTTATGTTTAATATTATTATCTTTTAATGGTTATTGATGATCTTAAAATTCTAATTCCAAGATAATTTTCATTCTGATAGCCAATTCATTCCTCTTAGGGAAAACCATGCTTCCGTATGACAGAATCTCACTATCAGCTCAGTATCAACCCCAAATCAGTGTACGAAAGAAAGAAAAAAATCATGGAAGTATACAAATTTATATATTTTCCTAAAGTCACAAAAGAGAAACTAAGCAACCAAGTTTAACTTCTAGTTCATTGCAGGTGGCATCCCCAACAAAGAAATTTTCTTACCTCTTAAAAACATTCACCTTGTTAAGTCCATTATTTTACATATACCTGAGAGTTCTGTCCTTTCAAAAGAACAATTATCGCAGCAATTTTACTAGGCTGCTCTTGAGAGTTCTGAAAAGGTTATCCATTTCATAAATGCATCTATTAGACTTCCTGGGGCTCTTTGTTCGCAGAGCTCCTGATAAGTCTTTTTTAGAAAAATAAGAGAATGAGGGAAATAATTATGGAGCCCGAAGAATAAAACTTTTGAAAGTAGGGTGTGGGAAAGTTACTCATTCTGAGGAAAGATGAAGTTAAATATTTGAGTCCTTCCTAGACAGCAGATTTATCCTTGACAGGGAAGAAGTGCTTTGAGAGATCAGGCTAAGTACGTCCCCCCGCCTCCTCAGGAGTCCTATGGCCCTGACCATAAAATCTGTCATGGACTGATCTGCAAATAAGATAAATCAATAAAAACCACAGCAACATTAAAACAAACAAACAAACAAAACAAACAAAAAGCTCATGAGGTAAGGCCACCCTGTTGGAAATGCACAAAACAGTTGGTAACAGTGGGAATGGGGGCCCAATTCCATCAGCATGAACAACTAAGGAAAGAACAATGACAACAGGTCCACCTAATGGTGACCAAAGAGCAAAACTCTAAGTGATGGTGACATGAGAGTAGACCCTGGGTCTAAACCACCCACAGCCCCAACTGAGAGCATCAGGAGGGATGTTGCCGTGAAAACCAAGATGGATCTATATCAGCCACCCCAGGGGCATGGTAAACTTTAGCATCAGAAGCAGAAGAACTTTGGGTGAACCTCACACATCTCCACACATCTTCAGTGAATGCACAGGATGTCTATGTGGGAAGACAGAGAAACAAAGGCTACTTTCCTTTCATCAGACCCCCAGCCTTATCCTCTGATAGCCTGGAGACTGGAGGCTGTAAGTCATTCTGCTCTCACTTATTCTGAGCATTGCACATGTTTTCCAAATTTCAAAAAGCTCACTCTCCCATCAGCACTTTTAAAAACTCGCTTACCAATTTTATGGAGTACTTATTTCATGTGGTTGTGATTTACAACGTGAGAAGTCCCAACCAGTCTAGTTATAAACTAGGAAGATGGTCGTACTGAGCTTTGGCAATGCTGTGCCAGTTCTTTGAGCTGTAATATATGTTTCAGGTATTTCAGGGATATTGCATCAGAATCCAAAATTTGAGTTGAAGGAAAAAACAAGCATGTTATTTTAAATGGAGTTTTTTAAAATAATATTTCCCCCATTTTCATTTCATATTTCTCCATCTTCCTCTAGGCAGTTAACAAGGGAAATACCACTTCAGAAGATACACATTTTAAACTACATTGTAGGGGGCATGTAATTTGAATTTAAAGCACCCTAAATTACCTGTCCATTAGCAAAACCCCGATCTTGTACTCCCCGAATTATTTTCTCTAATTGAAAGGACTCAAAGCGCAACTCTTTATAAATATTCAGACTCACTGACTTGAACTAATATAGCTCTATTTGACTGTTCTGTCATGGGAAGAAATTGAAAGTAATAAAGCTAATAAGTAAAGGTAATGAACTACCTCCACCTGGATTAATACAGATTAATGGATTAATCCATCTTGATTAACATAGAAAGTCAATCTTACAAAGTTAAGCAAAACAAGCTATTTTTTTCTTCTTGATATCAAAGATATTTAAAATTAAAAACATCTTCATGTGTCTCCCCCACTTTCTATTTTGAAAGTTCTAAACCGATATGAAAATTATTTTATTTATTTTTTAAAAAACATATTTATTTTTCTTTAAATTTTTCTATCAAATCATATATTTATTTTTTATTTAAAAAATTTTTTCCTATCAAAACATTTATTTATTTATTTAAACCTGTATGGAAATTGTAAAGATAAACTAATGAACCTATGTCCCTTACCTAGATTCAGACATCACTAACATTTTGTTGCATTGGGTTTATTCTCACTCTCTTCTAAGTTTCATGACCTCTTTAAGAGTCAGTTGATATCTTGACACTTCACCTCTAAATACTTTAGCCTATATGACCTAAGAACAAAGATATTTTCCTACCAAACTGTAACTCAATAATCCCACTCAAAATATTTTGCACTGGGGAGCCTGGGTGGCTCAGTGGGTTAAAGCCTCTACCTTCAGTCCAGGTCATGATCTCAGGGTCCTGGGATCGAGCCCTGCATCGAGCACCTCACGGGCTCTCTGCTCAGCAGGGAGCCTGCTTCCCTACCCCCCCCCCCACTTCTCTCTGCCTGTTTCTCTGCCTACTTGTGATCTCTCTCTCTGTCAAATAAATAAATAAAAATATTTTTAAAAATTTTGCATTAATGCACTTCTACCTTCTAATACTTAGCCATATTCAAATTTCCCAGTGATGTCCTTTATAACATTTTAAAATCAGGATTTAATAAAGGATCATACATTGAATTCTTATTCTTGTTTTCTAAACAATACTCAAGAGAATGTGTGATTATGAATAAATAATGGGGTAAGTAGCTCTAAAGACTAAAGGGATTCCCTTACTTAAACACAGTATTTTTTTTATTTTTATTTTTTTTTAAATTTTTTTATTTTATTTTTTTTTTATAAACATATATTTTTATCCCCAGGGGTACAGTATTTTTATTTAATTTTTATTTTATTTTTCTAAAGATTTTATTTATTTATTTGAGAGAGAGAGAGCATGAGTGGGGGTAGGGGTAGAGGGAGAGGGAGAAGCAGACTCCCTGCTGAGCAGAGAGCCTGACAAGGGCTAGATTCTAGGACCCTGAGATCATGATTTGAGCCAAAGGCAGATGCTTAACCATCTGAGTCACCCAGGTACCCCCACACTACAATTTTTTAAATAATTTTTTTTCTGTTATAAAATTGCTTCTTTTTCTAAAAAATTTAGAAGACACAAACTAGTAGAAGATAGGGAAATGTCATTACCTTCCTCTAGTGAAAAACTGACTGTTTTGTTACATTTCCTTTTAGTCTTTTCTTTGCATGTTGTTCCTTTGCTTATGCGTTCATTTCACATCAATTTATGGGAGAACTAACATAATTGAAAATTTTAAATAATATATCTTAACTTCCACTTAATAGCACATCTAAAGCCAGAACAACACAAACCCCAAACACAGAGGGAACAATGGGGTCAAAAGAATCAGGGTGATGATTCCAGAAACCAATGTGAAGATTCCTGGGACCTCAAAATGCTTTGTGAAATTGTGGCAGTAAATTGACAGAAGAAATCTTTTCATTATATTCTTCTTTAGCATTTTGAGGCAATTTGTAACCAATAAAATTGCAGCTTCAACCAAACTAATCTGAATTCTAGAATTTTCCACTCTGACATCTAATTGAAAAAAACTGAATTAGATGAGAGAGCGTATGATGGACTGAGAGGAGAATTCCCTCAATTGCTTTATTGCACATTACCCTAATTCCTCTAAGAACTGCCTGGAGGGCATTACCAAGATAAAAGTATAGTTTTAAAATGGACTTGAGGGTAATAAAGGGCATCTAAAAAATGATAAAAATTGAGTTGATACAGTGTTGGAACAAATTCAAAACTTTGAGCCTTTCACTAGGTTTTTTTCCCCCTTTATCAGTGTGAATCTACTTTATTTCCCAAAAGGAAAGTGTACTCAAAACCATTCAGAACACATTTCAAAGGGAATGGGGATATCGTGTTACACAGATGTTGACCTGAAGAGACACCACAGAGACTGGTGGTACCATCTGATTAAATAAAGTGTCTAAGGATTTGGGGGGGGGGGATTTTTTTTTTTTCTTTCAGCCAGAAGTCTGTGGGAAACCAGGCACAGACAATAGAGATTAGAATACTGATAAAGCGTATACATTTATTACCAACTGGCAAGAGTTTTAGATACATGCTTGATGAAAGTAGGACTATTTTTAAATGACTGGGCTTCTCTGAAAGAAAAGAGCAAGAAAGAAAAAATTTAGGAGTCCTTCTGGCCTCTTAGAACCACAGATAGAAAGGTAAAACTGATACAATTTATTAATTTAGAATCATGTATCATTCCAAACTAAGGACACTGAGCTATGTTTCGAAATTTTCTGGAATAATTTTACATAATCACTCTTTCCATGCTATTGAAAGAACAATTCATTATTTTATGTATATATGATAAAAATGATTAATTATAGTAATAAATTATAAATAAGAGCTGTTTGTTCTTTGGGAAGGCATGTTACTATTTTTCTTTTTTAAACAGGTATTATAGTTCAAAATAAAGCTTATACTTTTATGATACCATTAAATATAACTGATATTCTTCATTTTTCCTATTATGTTTTGTTTGAAAAAATGAAATAGCCATTTGTTGATATTAACAAGTTTGGATAGTTCTAACCACCCAGATAAAAAAACCAGATACCATGTATTTTGTATTTTTGTATTCAGAAAAATTCATTTGTAGCATAATAGTTTAATTCGTACATTTTGAAATGCAAATATAGTTAACGTTTTTTACTGTAATCTAGCATAAAAGCCAGAGAACATTTCAAGAAGTAAAGTAACTTCAAAACCTTAAATGTATAAAACCCTTCCATATGAATGTATTACAATCAGAGATTAAATTTTCACCACGTAATATATATCGCTTACATAGTACAAATTCTATAAGTCTTATTTGACTGCCAATGTCAGGAAATAATAAAGCAAGAAACATATTTTTAGCATGAATTATCTCAACATGCGCGCACACGCACACACACACACACACACACACACGACTAAGAAATCATCCATTTTATGTGAAGGAAGATAGAAAATAAATGTGTGCCGTCTTTTCTACTAAGACATTTCATTCAGTTTACATAAAGACTTTCTAAGGCTACTTGCAAATTTTTTCGATAAAAAAATAAAATGTCCATTTACTAGGGACCCTCCATTTTTAGTCATGATCAGACAGCTAGATCTTTTAGAATGACATTTCATTCTGAGGATTCATATCTTCTAAAAGAAGTTATTAATACGAAAAGAGAATATGCAACAGTTAGTACCTCAAGGTGCTAATTGTCAAATTCACATCAAAGGCGTGAACTTTGAATCCCTTTTACTCTGAGCTGCAAAAGGCAGCAGAGAGCTGATACTAAAGTCTTCATGCTGTATTTGCACTGAAGACATGGAAGAGTTGGGATCTGAAATCCAGTGGAACCTACTTTGTATTTAACAAATAATCATGGATGAAATAAGATGTTATGGTGGATAGTGATGGTGGTGGGACGTTAGGGCAATGCTGTGAATAAAGTGCTATTAGCAGTTTACATCTGCTCTTCTTTAAATAAATTTAAAAAAAGAAAAAAGCTTTGCTGTCCAAAAATGACTACTTCGAAAGAACGGAGTACAAGATGCTTCTTCCCACCCACCCAGGTCAGCAACAGAGGTCACCATTTCAAGTGTAAGTGTGCTGTAGACTCAACTATTTCTCAATTGACTTAGCTGTTTGATTCTCCCAAACACCTGCAGAGGTCACAAAGGCATTGGATTTATACTCCTAAGTCATGGGTTCAAATCTGAACGATGCTACTTCTCATTAGATTGAGCAAGGTTAATTACTTGAGTGTGTTTTAAAGGATCAAGCACTCCACATATTGAGGCTATCAACTCAGGAAATCACAGAGTCCGAGAATAAAGCAAGGATTCTGTGGCAGTTACTCACTATGGACTGAATGTTGTGTCACCCCAGAATTCATATCTTGAGGTCCTAAATCCTAGTACAGTAGTATTTGGAGATGGGCATTGGGAAGGCAATTAAGTCATGAAGTCAGAGCCCTTCCTAATGAAAAGAAACACAAAAAGATGATCTTCTCCTCTGCCATGTGAAGACATAGCAAGAGGCCTGCCAACTATACACCAGGAAGAGAGCCTTCACCAAGAACCCAACCATGTTAATACACTCATCTTGGGCTTCCAGCTTCCAGAATAAAGAAATAAACATGAGAAACTACTGTCTATTTTCTAAACCACCTAGTCTATGGTATTTTGTTATAGTAGCCCGAACTAACTAATACATTACTTGATTCTCCAGTTCTTAAGATTTTGGTGCGATATTTGATTCTTCAGTGAGACAAAGGTTCTAATTGTACCTATTTGAATACCAAGAAAGGCAAGTGATATAATTGTTAAATATGAAGGATTCAGATTCCCTTAAATCCTGACCAAATCTTCATTGTATTGTTTAAGCTTTACCAAGGGAAACTGAAGCCTGCTGTGAAAATTTTCGATACCATTGAATCACTCCTCTTATGTCAAAAAAGTCCAACTCAGGGGATGCAAGATACAGAATGGTGACTATAGTAAACAATATTGCATTCCATATTTATGACTTTATATAGTATTGGGAAAACTAGACTTGTCCTTATTACTTGGCAGCATATACAAATACTGAGTCACCATATTGTACACCTGAAAATAACACAATGCTATACCTCAATAATAAAAATAAAGATGAATTCAGTTACTCATTTATAGAATTTTTTTTTTCATTTCTAAATGTACTAGAGTGGAATTCCAAATGAAGAATTCAGCCAGAATCCATAAAATACTTGGGATTTCTCCCTTTCCCTACAGTGGGAGAAAACAAATTGGGCAAAAGAAAATGTAATTCAGCATCAAGTATATTCCAACCCCTTCCCCTAAGAGGACACTCTCAGTATGGCCCTACAATAAAAGGACATTAAAAGTGGCCTGTAGCAAAGCCATTGTTCCAGCTGATCTTTCCATGTTGGTTCACTGCTTGCTCTTTTGCTAAGCAAACATATTTTGACCTTTCTTTGTTTGCTAGGCAGCATGCTAAGTACTTTCATATACGTTAGCTCAGTTAATACTTGCAATGATTTGGTGTGGCAAAGATTGTTAATTCCATTTTGATGGTGACTCGCTTAAGGCCGGCAGTAAAATCATTACATGAAGTTCCAAAGCTCATAAGTGGCACAACTGGATAGGAAGCCAGGTCAGCTGATTTCTGGTTCAGTCCACCATCTCCCACCATCTCCAACCCTCATTCCTTTAACTGGCACTATCTGGAGAGCAGCTCCCTCATAGCAGAGCTGTCTTTGTATTGTGCACATAGGAGATGCTCATTAAATATCTGCTCAATAAAGAATAATATAGTTTATTGCAGTGCCAGGCATAGGTCAGGTGCTTGACATACAGGAGAGAACAAAGCAAAACCCCAATCTTGTAGACTTCCCATTATAGTGAGGAGAGACAGGAAGCTTCTGAGTATATTAGAGGGTGATAAGAACTTGGAACAAAAATAAAGCTGGGCCAGGGGAGAAAGGGATAGAGATGTGCTATTGTAAATGAGGGAAAGCCTCTCTAAAATGGTGACATTAAGTAGAGGCCTGAATGAAGTGGAAGAATCAGTGAGTCAGATATCTGGGGGAAGAGCAGAGGGAACAGGCAATGCAAAGACGTGGGACAGAGTACCAGGCAGAAGAAACAGCAAGTGCAAAGGCCCAGAGGCAACTGCGTTTACAGTGTTTGAGGGAAGTTAAAGACACCTGTGTGGTTGGAACACAAAGAGGGAACCAAGAGTGATTAGAAATAATGTTGGAGAGAAGTTTGGCTGGCCAATCAGGAGGGATGTGGTAGGCAAGACAAATATTTGGGTTTCACTTATTTTTAATTTTTTAAAAGATTTATTTATTTGAGAGAGAGAGCATGAGAAGGGGAGGGTCAGAGGGAGAAGCAGACTCCCTGCTGAGCAGAGAGCCTGATGTGGGACTCAATCCCAGGACTCCAGGATCATGACCTGAGCCGAAGGCAGTCACTTAGCCAACTGAGCCACCTGGCACCCCAAATATTTGGATTTTATTCTGAGTGAGATGAGAAGCTTTTAAAGGGGGTGACATAATCTCATTTCAGAAGGATGCCCCTGGTTTCCATGGAGAACTGTGAAGGGCAAGAGTGGTAGATGCTGACATTGGAGCTGGATAACATCCCACTGAGCAGTTACTGACTAGCAGTAGTGGCTGACGATGGAGGGGTGAGAAGTGGTCTGATGTTTTGGATCTGGAGACTATTTCTATTTGACCCAGAGAGAGGGTTTATTTTTTTTTAAGATTTTTATTTATTTATTTGACAGACAGATCACAAGTAGGCAGAGAGGCAGGCAGAGAGAGAGAGAGGAGGAAGCTGGCTCCCCGCTGAGCAGAGAGCCTGATTGGGGCTTGATGCCAGGACCCTGGGATCATGACCTGAGCCGAAGGCAGAGGCCTAGATGATGATTTACTAGGGGATGAGGAAAGGGTTGTTTATTTTGGGGGTTGTCCCTGCACAAAATCAGGCTGAAAAAATGAATTCCCTGGTACCCTGGGCATCAGGACTACCTGGCTCCACATTAAATAGATGGAAGGCTGGGCAAACCAAATTTATTGAAAACCCACTTGATCTATTGCACAATTTAATTAAGAATTGGATTCTTACTTGAAGAAGTCCGACTTTCCCATAATATCTTGGAAGTGCGGGCAGGGAATCACCACATCCTTTGATCTTTAAATGGCTGAGAAGCTTTATCATTAAGAGAACACTCTATGGCAGGCGATTTTATTTTTAATACACAGATTCAGTGCCTTACTTCTCAAGTAATTATCTAAATCAATACAAAATGTGCTGTAACATTGTTTTATTTTCCAGATGCCATTAGCATGAGTGTGTTTCTGCCCTCCTGAAGCCCAGTGCAATCAACTTTGATAGCCGGGACAGCTTTCAGGGAGGTTGCTTTTGAAAAAGAGAAGTTTTCCCTAGGTTTCCATTTCAAGAAAATTAAGTTGAATTGGATTTTCACGTAGCATTAATTGATGTAATAGAGAACAGGAACCTGATGATTTGAGTCAAGGTCCTCTTTGGAAAGAAAGACTTCAAAGGGAGAAAGTCTCCAGGTCTCAATTGTCAGCTTCTTATTGCTATTTCCACAGCAATACTTAACAACAACAACAACAAAAAGAAGAGAAAAAGAAAAGGAAACAATATGATCCATCATTTCTCCGAAGAGAGGGTATTTCAAACTTTCAGAAGCCCCAGAGATAGTTAATATATAACAAAAGCACGTTTAGGAGATAGAAATACTGAGCAATCTAGGAAAAACCATTTTGTTTCACTTTTTTCCCCAATCGAAATTTTTGTTAGTATTTCTGATGATGCATAGAAAAATATTTATTATTAGGCTAACTGGATAAATAAAAGGCTTTTAATATGGGCCATGATAGAGGGGTGTGTGGGTGTCTCAGTCGGTCACATTTCTGCTTTCAGCTCAGGTGCTGCTCCCAGGGGTTCTGGGATTGAGCCTGGCACTGGGCTCCCTGCTCCGCCTGGAGCCTGCTTCTCCCTCCAACACCCATCACCAGCCTGTGCTCACTCTCTCTCTCTTTCTCAAATAAATAAATGAAATCTTTAAAAAAAAAAAAAAGGGCAATGATGTATTAGGGTCAATGATGAGTTTTTCTATATTGTAAAAAAGATGGGTGCTGTTGATTTCATTTTGAAAAATGTTTCTGCGTTAAGGTGCACACATGTGTGTCTAGAAGAGTCTTTATCTCCTATGAAGATTCTCTTGTCTGGAGGCATATTGAACACTGGCCTGAAAGTCCAAAGATGAAAAGAGAAGGAGATAGTGGGAGGGCTGGTGCCTAGGGCTTGTGTTCTCAGTGATAATGCTCCTGAGGGGGTGCAAAGGGACTCTTGGGAGCAAGAAAATGTTAGATCCTGCAGTGTCTTGTGAGCTTCTGTGGAAGGCAGAACCAAGTTTCCCTCACCCTGGACACCATCCCATCACTGAAGTCCATGCCCTAATTAATCCCTGTCACTGTGAACGTGTTATGTCACATGACGAAGAGGTATTAAAGTTGTAGATAGGATTAAGGTTGCTAATTAGCTGACCTCGAAATGGGGAGATAATCCTGGACTCTCTGGATGAGGCCAGCGTAATCACGAGAGTCCTTAAATGCCGAAGAGGAAGACGTGTAGAAGAAAAGTGCGGAGAGATGCAATGTTTGTTTTAAAGGTGGAGGGAGAGGACCCCAAGCAAAACACTGCTGGAATGGTCTCAACAAGCTGTAACAGATTCGCCCCTAGATTTCCACAGAAGAATGTAGTCCCGCCACCCCTGTTATTTTAACACAACAAGGCCCAAGTCAGACCTCTAATTCTCATAGAGTAGTATGATAACAAATCTGCATTCAAGTTGCTGAATTTGTGCTTATTTGTTATAGCAACATTGCAAAACTAATACACCCTTCCAAGGGCCATGTATGTGAGCTATAATAAATTTGTAGTATTAAATGTCATTCGTGGGAACCTAGGAGAAAAAAAAATCTGGCTCTTTACAGAGGCAATAATGAAAAACAAAAACAAAAACACAGAAAACCATGAGAACATTGACCTGGCAGGTCTCATGCAGGCTTTTCTGCTCATATATTGGGGGAGGGGGGACAAAAATCAATTGTTAGAAGAAGTAAAGTTATAGCCCCAAGTCTGTTGCTTATTCCTAAATATGAGCAGCCAGGAAAATATTCCACAGGGAAACTATTTAGGGAAACAATTTAGTTTATATGAACTAAAAGGATTAAAAGCACTGATGATGGAATGACACCTATAGAACTACATCCTTGTATCTGGATGGAAGAAAACACATGACAGTTTGTAAGACAAAATGTTAATAGGTTTCTGTGTTGTTGTTTGTTAGTTGTAACTTTCCTGCAAGAATTATAGATAGGAGATTTTTCTTATAGAACTAATAGCTGGTACTTGGATGATGACCAAAATTTCACAGCAAATAGTTTTTTAAAAAAATGCAATTTGGGCCAAGTCCCTATCATAAAAAGAAGGACACAAGTTATAAAATGAGTCTATTTCACCTTATATGTTGTCATTACTAAACTGATGTTGCAAATGTAACTATGATGTTGGAACTCTGTTCTTAAGATAGATTCCTGAAAATAAAAACAGTGAGAATTTTTTTTTTTTCTTTACTTCTCAGGAAAAAAATGTATGGTGATTACTTGAACTCCTTCACTTCATGTTTGATTTTGCAGCATAATTATAGGGAGGGTAATGTTTGCAAGGAAATATTTAAAGGCTTCATCAGTTTTCCCAAGAGTTTGGCCTAATCCTTGTATAATCAAATTACTCCATTTTGAAATAATGATGTTGTGGTCATCTCCGTGTCTTTTTTCTCTCTTCCTCAATTTAATTGGTGAGTTGTGCCAGATTCTTATTTGTCAATGATTTGGCATGTAGCTGAAGTAGTTTGCCAATATTTTTCATCAAATTCATAAATCCTATAGTTATTTAACAGGATTTCCAGTTTCATTTTGCAATCTATATATTTTTACTAGTTGGATGGTTAAACATTCGGCATGGAAGAAATTTTCAGTGACTTCCATTTATAACTGTTTAGCTCATTAATTAATAATATTCTGATGACTTTTATTTTTCTATGTAGCTTAACGACCACAGATAATAAGACCATTCTGTGTATGAAGAATTTTGTAATATTTTATCCCACACACACGAACACACGCACTCTCTCACCTATATTCTGTATCTTTTGTTTTCAAGTATACAGGCTTGGGATTTTCAAGAAATCTACAACCATAACTTTCAAGAAAGAGCTCAGTGCAATTTTGCCACATAGCTCATAGGTTTTAAATGAGAATGCTTTCTATTTAGGTAGATTTAGCAGGAACAAAAAAGGGGCCACATGTAGGGCAGTTTTCATGGTTTCAGCATACAGTGTCTGTACATATCCTAATGGACAAGATAAATATATATCTACGACACCAACAAACCATGCATTTATTCAACCAGCAGAGACTCTTTTGGCCTACATTCTGGAGACACAGAACTTACAACCCAGCGGGTTAATGACATAGTCTCTATTACTGAGGTTTTCTCAAGATTCTTGTTAACTGATTTTCTTTTTGAAAACCTTAGGAAATGAGGGTCTACTCTAAATAACTGAGGGTTTCCAACACCGTGCAGTCACCTTCTGCCACCAAACAGAATTCCTCCTTCCTTCTAGACGAGTGTCTTGCTCCTGAGTCTTAATGCCTTCCTCTAGCAGTGAGGCTTCTCTCAATTTTGACATTCCCAAAAGCCACTTTTCCAACCTCGGTGTAAACTGTCTCAAAATAAAGAATGTTAGAATTGAAACTTATCTGTTTTTTTTTTTTTTTTAATTTTTTTTTTTTTTTAATTTTTTTATTTTTTTTTTAAATTTTTTATAAACATATATTTTTATCCCCAGGGGTACAGGTCTGTGAATCACCAGGTTTACACACTTCACAGCACTCACCAAATCACATGCCCTCCCCAATGTCCATAATCCCAACCCCTTCTCCCAAACCACCTCCCCCCGGCAACCCTCAGTTTGTTTTGTGAGATTAAGAGTCACTTATGGTTTGTCTCCCTCCCAATCCCATCTTGTTTCATTTATTCTTCTTCTACCCACTTAAGCCTCCATGTTGTATCACCACTTCCTCATATCAGGGAGATCATATGATAGTTGTCTTTCTCTGCTTGACTTATTTCGCTAAGCATGATACGCTCTAGTTCCATCCACGTTGTTGCAAATGGCAAGATTTCATTTCTTTTGATGGCTGCATAGTATTCCATTGTGTATATATACCACATCTTCTTGATCCATTCATCTGTTGATGGACATCTAGGTTCTTTCCATAGTTTGGCTATAGTGGACATTGCTGCTATAAACATTCGGGTGCACGTGCCCCTTTGGATCACTACATTTGTATCTTTAGGGTAAATACCCAATAGTGCAATTGCTGGGTCATAGGGCAGTTCTATTTTCAACATTTTGAGGAACCTCCATGCTGTTTTCCAGAGTGGCTGCACCAGCTTGCATTCCCACCAACAGTGTAGGAGGGTTCCCCTTTCTCCGCATCCTCGCCAGCATCTGTCATTTCCTGACTTGTTGATTTTAGCCATTCTGACTGGTGTGAGGTGATATCTCATTGTGGTTTTGATTTGTATTTCCCTGATGCCGAGTGATATGGAGCACTTTTTCATGTGTCTGTTGGCCATCTGGATGTCTTCTTTGCAGAAATGTCTGTTCATGTCCTCTGCCCATTTCTTGATTGGATTATTTGTTCTTTGGGTGTTGAGTTTGCTAAGTTCTTTATAGATTCTGGACACTAGTCCTTTATCTGATATGTCGTTTGCAAATATCTTCTCCCATTCTGTCAGTTGTCTTTTGATTTTGTTAACTGTTTCCTTTGCTGTGCAAAAGCTTTTGATCTTGATGAAATCCCAGTAGTTCATTTTTTCCCTTGCTTCCCTTGCCTTTTGCGTTGTTCCTAGGAAGATGTTGCTGCGGCAGAGGTCGAAGAGGTTGCTGCCCGTGTTCTCCTCAAGGATTTTGATGGATTCCTTTCGTACATTGAGGTCCTTCATCCATTTTGAGTCTATTTTTGTGTGTGGTGTAAGGAAATGGTCCAATTTCATTTTTCTGCATGTGGCTGTCCAATTTTCCCAGCACCATTTATTGAAGAGGCTGTCTTTTTTCCATTGGACATTCTTTCCTGCTTTGTCGAAGATTAGTTGACCATAGATTTGAGGGTCTATTTCTGGGCTCTCTATTCTGTTCCATTGATCTATGTGTCTGTTTTTGTGCCAGTACCATGCTGTCTTGATGATGACAGCTTTGTAATAGAGCTTGAAGTCCGGAATTGTGATGCCACCAACGTTGGCTTTCTTTTTCAATATCCCTTTGGCTATTCGAGGTCTTTTCTGGTTCCATATAAATTTTAGCATTATTTGTTCCATTTCTTTGAAAAAGATGGATGGTACTTTGATAGGAATTGCATTAAATGTGTAGATTGCTTTAGGTAGCATAGACATTTTCACAATATTTATTCTTCCAATCCAGGAGCATGGAACATTTTTCCATTTCTTTGTGTCTTCCTCAATTTCTTTCATGAGTACTTTATAGTTTTCTGAGTATAGATTCTGTGTCTCTTTGGTTAGGTTTATTCCTAGGTATCTTATGGTTTTGGATGTAATTGTAAATGGGATTGACTCCTTAATATCTCTTTCTTCTGTCTTGCTGTTGGTGTAGAGAAATGCAACTGATTTCTGTGCATTGATTTTATATCCTGACACTTTACTGAATTCCTGTATAAGTTCTAGCAGTTTTGGAGTGGAGTCTTTTGGGTTTTCCACATATAGTATCATATCATCTGCGAAGAGTGATAATTTGACTTCTTCTTTGCCGATTTGGATGCCTTTAATTTCCTTTTGTTGTCTGATTGCTGAGGCTAGGACCTCTAGTACGATGTTGAATAGCAGTGGTGATAATGGACATCCCTGCCGTGTTCCTGACCTTAGCGGAAAAGCTTTCAGTTTTTCTCCATTGAGAATGATATTTGCGGTGGGTTTTTCATAGATGGCTTTGATGATATTGAGGTATGTGCCCTCTATCCCTACACTTTGAAGAGTTTTGATCAGGAAGGGATGTTGTACTTTGTCAAATGCTTTTTCAGCATCTATTGAGAGTATCATATGGTTCTTGTTCTTACTTTTATTGATGTGTTGTATCACATTGACTGATTTGCGGATGTTGAACCAACCTTGCAGCCCTGGAATAAATCCCACTTGGTCGTGGTGAATAATCTTTTTAATGTACTGTTGAATCCTATTGGCTAGTATTTTGTTGAGTATTTTCACATCTGTGTTCATCAAGGATATTGGTCTATAGCTCTCTTTTTTGGTGGGATCCTTGTCTGGTTTTGGGATCAAGGTGATGCTGGCCGCATAAAATGAGTTTGGAAGTTTTCCTTCCATTTCTATTTTTTGGAACAGTTTCAGGAGAATAGGAATTAGTTCTTCTTTAAATGTTTGGTAGAATTCCCCCGGGAAGCCATCTGGCCCTGGGCTTTTGTTTGTTTGGAGATTTTTAATAACTGTTTCAATCTCCTTACTGGTTATGGGTCTGTTCAGGCTTTCTATTTCTTCCTGGTTCAGTTGTGGTAGTTTATATGTTTCTAGGAATGCATCCATTTCTTCCAGATTGTCAAATTTATTGCCATAGAGTTGCTCATAGTATGTTCTTATAATAGTTTGTATTTCTTTGGTGTTAGTTGTGATCTCTCCTCTTTCATTCATGATTTTATTTATTTGGGTCCTTTCTCTTTTCTTTTTGATAAGTCGGGCCAGGGGTTTATCAATTTTATTAATTCTTTCAAAGAACCAGCTCCTAGTTTCGTTGATTTGTTCTATTATTTTTTTGGTTTCTATTTCATTGATTTCTGCTCTGATCTTTATGATTTCTCTTCTCCTGCTGGGCTTAGGGTTTCTTTCTTGTTCTTTCTCCAGCTCCTTTAGGTGTAGGGTTAGGTTGTGTACCTGAGACCTTTCTTGTTTCTTGAGAAAGGCTTGTACCGCTATATATTTGCCTCTCAGGACTGCCTTTGTTGTGTCCCACAGATTTTGAACCGTTGTATTTTCATTATCATTTGTTTCCATGATTTTTTTCAATTCTTCTTTAATTTCCCGGTTGACCCATTCATTCTTTAGAAGGATACTGTTTAGTCTCCATGTATTTGGGTTCTTTCCAAACTTCCTTTTGTGGTTGAGTTCTAGCTTTAGAGCATTGTGGTCTGAAAATATGCAGGGAATGATCCCAATCTTTTGATACCGGTTGAGTCCTGATTTAGGACCGAGGATGTGATCTATTCTGGAGAATGTTCCATGTGCACTAGAGAAGAATGTGTATTCTGTTGCTTTGGGATGAAATGCTCTGAATATATCTGTGATGTCCATCTGGTCCAGTGTGTCGTTTAAGGCCTTTATTTCCTTGCTGATCTTTTGCTTGGATGACCTGTCTATTTCAGTGAGGGGAGTGTTAAAGTCCCCTACTATTATTGTATTATTGTTGATGTGTTTCTTTGATTTTGTTATTAATTGGTTTATATAGTTGGCTGCTCCCACGTTGGGGGCATAGATATTGAAAATTGTTAGATCTTCTTGTTGGACAGACCCTTTGAGTATGATATAGTGTCCTTCCTCATCTCTTATTATAGTCTTTGGCTTAAAATCTAATTGATCTGATATAAGGATTGCCACTCCTGCTTTCTTCTGATGTCCATTAGCATGGTAAATTCTTTTCCACCCCCTCACTTTAAATCTGGAGGTGTCTTCGGGCTTAAAATGTGTTTCTTGGAGGCAACATATAGATGGGTTTTGTTTTTTTATCCATTCTGATACCCTGTGTCTTTTGACAGGGGCATTTAGCCCATTCACATTCAGGGTAAGTATTGAGAGATATGAATTTAGTGCCATTGTATTGCCTGTAAGGTGACTGTTACTGTATATGGTCTCTGTTCCTTTCTGATCTACCACTTGTAGGCTCTCTCTTTGCTTAGAGGACCCCTTTCAATATTTCCTGTAGAGCTGGTTTGGTATTTGCAAATTCTTTCAGTTGTTGTTTGTCCTGGAAGCTTTTAATCTCTCCTTCTATTTTCAATGATAGCCTAGCTGGATATAGTATTCTTGGCTGCATGTTTTTCTCGTTTAGTGCTCTGAAAATATCATGCCAGCTCTTTCTGGCCTGCCAGGTCTCTGTGGATAAGTCAGCTGCCAATCTAATATTTTTACCATTGTATGTTACAGACTTCTTTTCCCGGGCTGCTTTCAGGATTTTCTCTTTGTCATTGAGACTTGTAAATTTTACTATTAGGTGACGGGGTGTGGGCCTATTCTTATTGATTTTGAGGGGCGTTCTCTGAACCTCCTGAATTTTGATGCTCGTTCCCTTTGCCATATTGGGGAAATTCTCCCCAATAATTCTCTCCAGTATACCTTCTGCTCCCCTCTCATTTTCTTCTTCTTCTGGAATCCCAATTATTCTAATGTTGTTTCGTCTTATGGTGTCACTTATCTCTCGAATTCTCCCCTCGTGGTCCAGTAGCTGTTTGTCCCTCTTTTGCTCAGCTTCTTTATTCTCTGTCATTTGGTCTTCTATATCACTAATTCTTTCTTCTGCCTCATTTATCCTAGCAGTTAGAGCCTCCATTTTTGATTGCACCTCATTAATAGCTTTTTTGATTTCACCTTGGTTAGATTTTACTTCTTTTATTTCTCCAGAAAGGGCTTTTATATCTCTCGAGAGGGTTTCTCTCATATCTTCCATGCCTTTTTCGAGCCCGGCTAGAACCTTGAGAATTGTCATTCTGAACTCTAGATCTGACATATTACCGATGTCTGTATTGATTAGGTCCCTAGCCTTCGGTACTGCCTCTTGTTCTTTTTTTTGTGTTGAATTTTTATGTCTTGTCATTTTGTCCAGATAAGTGTAAATGAAGGGGCAAGTAAAATACTAAAAGGGTGGCAACAACCCCAGGAAAATATGCTTTAACCAAATTAGAAGAGATCCAAAATCGTGAGTGGGGAGAAAGGGGATAAAAAGAGGTTCAAAAAGGAAGAAAGAAAAAAAAAAACAAAAAGAAAAGAAAAAAAAAAAGAAAAGAAAAGAATTTTTAAAAAAAGAAAACACCTAAGAAAAATGTAAAAAAGAAAAAATATATATATATTAGATAAACTAGTAAAAAATCGTTAAAAAAGAAAAAGGTAACAGTTAAAAAAAAAAAAATTTTACCCGAAGGCGAGAAAAAAAAAAAATGAAAAAGAAAAAATTAAATTAACTGCAAGACTAAAAAAAATCACAGGAAAAAAGCCATGAGTTCCGTGTTTGGCTTTCTCCTCCTCTGGAATTCTGCTGCTCTCCTTGGTATTGAAACCGCACTCCTTGGTAGGTGAACTTGGTCTCGGCTGGATTTCTTGTTGATCTTCTGGGGGAGGGGCCTGGTGTAGTGATTCTCAAGTGTCTTTGCCCCAGGCGGAATTACACCGCCCTTACCCGGGGCCGGGGTGAGTAATCCGCTCGGGTTTGCTTTCAGGAGCTTTTGTTACCTGAGCGCTTTCCGTAGAGTTCCGGAGGACGGGAATACAAATGGCGGCCTCCTGGTCTCCGGCCCGGAGGAGCCGAGAGCCCAGAGCCCCACTCCTCAGTGCGCCCTCAGAGAACAGCGCCCAGTTACTCCCGTCTGCCTGACCTCCGGCCGCGCTCCGAGCTCACCGAGCCTGCAACCGGTTCAAGGTAACACGGAGCTGCGAGCTTACTGTCGGCTCTGTCTCTGTAGAAACTTATCTGTTGATCATCAGGCCAACATCTTCATTTGATGGGTAAGGAAAGAAAATCTTGGTGTGTTTGAGTGCTGCAGTCTTTGGACCCACTGGTGGTACCATTGACAACACATCTTATCAGACATAAATATGTCCACAAAAAATGCCTCAGAGAAAGGATCCTGTCAAGATGTGGCTTTTCTGAACAACTCTTAGACAAGACTTGGCAAATTTCCAATAGCTGGGATACTCACGCTGGTTGGGGCAGGGACCAGAGCTATGGAAGAAGAGTTGAAAAAGAAGTGTCTGGGGCATCAAAGGACTCCATGTCCACCTAGCCCTTATGTGTAGGCCCTCAAAGATATTACGGTGTAAGTGCCCAGAAATAAAATGTTGTTGGAAGGTTGAACATTGTTGACTTCAACAAGCAGAAATGACTATCCTGGGCTGAGCTCTTCTAGGTAGAAGATCAGAGGGACCCCAGATTTGGTCAGAGTCATAAATCCGTTCATAACATGTGCTGCATTAGCCACCTACCTCTCTCATTGGACATTTGCCCAAAGACCAGGCCTCCTTGATCTATGGGATCTATTCTGAATAAAACTGCAGTGTCCCATCATAACATGTCTTTCCACAGCACCTCTCATCCCCTCTTGTACCGGGTGACTGTGGCTCATCTTCCCCCCAAAAAACTCAGTTCTATGTTTCCCTTGTTTCCCTCCCCCATTCTCTTTCATATTTACTATTCTCCTTAGGAGACACATTTCAAGAGTTGAATCCTTCCAGAAAATTCTTTGACATATCCCACAATGTTTTTCATTATCACTTTACTTTTCTCTCTCTGATTTTGGAGAAATATTTTTGGATGATAGATAGATAGAGTGAGCTTTTTCTTATTTCTTTTATATTCTCCATCCTCAGTTTGTACATTCTGTTTCAACACACACTCTTTGAATGACTGTGATCTGCTCTGGCCCTGAATAAGCCTCTGATGTGTTATCAAACTCCTTTCTTGCCGACAGTACACTGGGCTTATTACTTAAAGCCCATGCCTATGTAGATGCTAGTCTCTTGTAACTCCAAATCTCTGCTTGGGTTCAGGCATCCCTTTCCTTGTTCCTGGATTTCCTGACATCCTGGTATTTCCTGGACATTAGATTAACTCACTGGCCCCCACGGTGGGTCCTGACCTGCCGTGCCTTGGCCTGTTAACACCCAGCCTGGGGATGAAGGCACATCTGGGCCTGATTGCTCAGCCTGAGCTCCCTTGTTCAAGCTGATTGCCACTGGGATGATGTTTCAGAATGATGGTCAGTGAAAACAAAGAAGCTTGTCCAACTGCTGGCTGACCCTCACCTGGCCTGAATTTAATTTATGCTTCATTTCCAGAGACTGGAAATCATGTTTCTTTATCATCTTTAAACCTTGGATATCTGCTACACTCTCTCTCACAGGGGATCAATTCTGGATTTATTTTTCTGGACACTGAAAGCCTCTAGTCCCTAAAGCAAACTGAAAAAAATTTTTTCTCTGTCTTTTCTCAAAGATCACTTTAAAACCTATCTTCTATATTTTTATCTGAACTCTGTCACCAACATACACATACACACGCACACACTCCACTTTCTCTTTTACCAACCAAACCACCATTACTGCTAAATATTTTCTAAAACAGAGTCTAGGAACTCACCAGTTCCCTTGAGCCACCTAAGTGGTTTTGATTTTCTTTCCCTGAATCCTGGGCTCCCTCCACAATAGTCAGGGAGAGAAGAGAGCAGAAAATTGTGAAGTTTTTGTTGTGTGCTTCACATGGTCTGGGCCAAGTGCACTGCACACATGATCTCATTAGTACACAGAGTACTCTGAGAAGAAGGCGTGGTCAAGTCTATTTGATAAGGTACAATTCAGAGGCTCGGAGAGCTGGAGTGACTGGCCCAGGTCACACAGCCAGTGAGACACACATCCAAGATTTGGGGGCATCTGAACCCCCAGAGCCAAGAGTAGGGTTACTCTTCAAAAGGAGCAGGAGCCATTGATTGTATGAGCTCACCTTCTCTCATAGAATGGCACATGGAGGAAAAACACCTATTCAAGACAAGACCACCCTTGACAAAAACTTGGGAAGTGACTGAATAAAATGCTCACCAGTGTAAATACTTGGCTGTCAGTAGGTTGAACATTATCACAGAAAAGGATCATGTCATGTTCTTCTCTCTGTGGTACTTTAAAGAAGTTCTTCTTTTCCTGTGTTCATGTTTAATCTCACAGAGTCAGTCACTCCCTTGTGGGAAGTTAAGCTGATGGTAGGAAGCTGAACGCACCACCAATATTTCCAGTCATGATACCAATATAAAGACAGTCTTACCTTCTAAGAGGATTAAAATAAATGCCATGTCTGCCTCTGTCCAGATAGCAAGGCTGGTGTGGAAAATCTTTCTACCTGTGAGGGAGACTGAAAATGGCCCACTTAGTGACTTGTCCCCAGCTCTACAGACTGGCATGAAGCAGAAGGAGAAGCTGCTTCCTGCTGAAGAGATGTGGGATTATACTGTAGAATCTTAATCATGTATCATGGTTACAGTGGTCTTTGCCCTTGACTGATTCTTAAGAGCTCTGGGACATTGGATGTGTAACTTAACCCTCCCAAGGTCTGTATTCCTTCAGCTCTAACACAGGAAATCACCAGACTTTCCTTCTGGGCAAATGGCTGACTTACCTCAAAGGAATGAAATATGAATGATTTTTTTTTTAAATTTTTTCCCTCTCATTTCCCTCTCATTTCTGGTCAACACTAATGGTTTTAGTAGATCGACAAAATGAACCAAATACAACAGACACAGAATGCCACCAAATCAACATAATAATAAGTTTGACAAAGTTCACATTAATAAGACTTTGGAGAGACTTGCCCTCCCATACACAGAAGGTGGGAATGTATGCTTTCAGAAGGATGATTTGGTGTTATGCATTAAAATTAAAAATTCACTTACATTTTGATGCTGCACTTTTATAATTTTATCCTATGTGATGTGTCTGTGTGTGTATGCACATATATGCTCTAAATGTCCAACAAAAGGGGACTAAGTTTTAAAATGTACAACATTCAAGTAATGGATATTATACAGCTATATTTTTGTTGTTATATAGCTGTTTTTATTTATTTTATTTTTTAAAGAGGCTCCACACCCAATGTGGATGTTGAACTCGTGACCCTGAGATTGAGAGTTGCATGCTCTCCTGACTAAGCCAGCCAGGCACCCCTACACAGCTATTTTTAAGAGATGGATTGATGTGAATTGGTATCTAACATAGATTAAATGTAAAAAGCCAGGTGTTCAGTGTACCATGTAATATTGGCCCATTAACTATAGAATATACACATATATACATGTATACACACATATATATATACATGTACATTTTACACACATACACATACACATACATGTTTGTGTGCAAAAAATGTGAAGGTAATACCCAATATAGCTACAATCTTCCCTGACCTGGTGCCTTCCAAGTTCTGGTATTTCAAATGGAGTAGATATACTAATTACCCTTACAGGCTGACTAAGGCCAACAATAGTCAAGTAATGTAGAAGTTCAGGGATCCCTAGCATGGAAGTTTATAGAGCTTCACTTATTTAGAGATTATGTTATACTCATATTAAGAAAGTCATAGTGCCAATTCCCACAGCCCTTATTCTTATAGCTTCCCCCTAGTCCTTGACCCCTGGGTCAGTTGATAGCACACCAGACAGTGTTAGCTGTAGACTAAATTTGCCTAAATGGAAAAACAATCTGTTTAGAAGATGCCTCAGGTTGCCACATGAAGAGTGGGAACCCTCTTGACCAGCGAGGAAGCAGTGTAATTGCTTCCACCTTCATTTTTCTATCAGAGCTAAGCTTAGCTTATAGAGAGTAAGGACAAAATTTGTTGATATTTTCTAACTTTTTATTTGACTTCTCAATGGGGGAGAAGAAATATTGTACCTAATCCTGGAGTTTATTACCCTGCAATTGTTTATGGCTTTTGCTACACTAAATTTCAGCAGTTGAAATGTATCTCAATATACTTTAAAGATGACTTGACTCAGGTGACAGCTTATTTAAGTTTTACTCCTGAATTGGCTTCTCTGGTAGTGGAAAAATACTATTATACTATTATTTAAATATGTCTCCTTATTTTGATTACAGTTTGATGGACTGTCTAGCTTATTTGCAAGAGCTGTGGGGTATATATTTTATTCTTCTCTTGATTTTAAAAGCATCTCTGGATTATTTTGGGGGGCATCATGTATATTTATTCATATATACAAGAAAGTTTAAAATATGCTAAAGTCATGAATAGGGAGATACAAATTAAAGTGACAATGAAGTATTACTTCACACCTACTGGAAGAGATATAACTCAAAAGACAAAGAATTGGCAAGGGTATGGAGAACTGGAACCTTCATTTATTGCGGGTGGGACTGTAAATGGTGCAGTCACTTTTGGAAAATAGTTTAGCAGTTTATTAATGTGCTAAACATAGATTCTGACCATAAGACACAGTAATTCCACTCCAAGCTGCACACCCAAGAGAAATGAAAACATATGTCCACACAAAATCTTGTGCATGAATGTTCATAGTAGCATTACTCAGAACAGCTAAAAGGGAAAAACAGCCTAAACTTCAATCAACTGGTGAATGGCTAAACATAACATTGCACATCTTTACAATGGAATCCTGTTTGCCAGTCAAAAGGAAGGAAGTACTGATGCCTGAGGCAAAATGGATGAAATGGAATGGAATATGGAACATTGTGCCAAGTGAATGGAGTCAGTCACAGAAGACCACATAGTGTATGAACACATTCATACGAAATGTCTAAAAAAGGTGAATGTGTAGAGGCAGAAAACAGAATAGTTGTTTCCCCTGGGGAGTGAGGCTGGGGAAAGGGGCACAAATGGGCAGTAACTGCTAATTGGTGCATTATTTCTTTTCTTTGCTTTTTTCTCTCTCTTTCTTTCTTTCTTTCTTTCTTTCTCTCTCTCTCTCTTTCTTTCTTTCTTTCTTTCTTTCTTTCTTTCTTTTTCTTTCTTATTTAATTGAGAGAGGGAGAGAAAGAGAGAGAGAGAATCTCAAGCAGACTCTGTACTGAGCATAGCACCTGATGCAAGGGCCAATCTCCTGACCCCGAGATCATGACCCCAGCCAAAACCAAGAGTTAGACACTTAACTGACTGAGCCACTCAGATATCTGGTACATGGTTTCTTTTTGGGGTGAGAAAAATATTATAACTTAGATTGTAGTGGTGAATGAATAAGTCTATAAACTAACTAAAAACCATTGAATTATACCTGTTAAATACGTGAATTTTATGAAATGTAAATAGCACTACAATAAGACTGTATTAAAATATGGTGAGAGTACTAATGTGCAAAGGACACCATCAAGATATCAAGGCCATGATCATTACAGAGGTCTGGACTAGGTAGGTAACTGAAGGGCTTTGTGCATAAAATTTTATATAAAGCCTTTAACAGGACATGAGTATAGAGGAATATGTAATCTTTAGCTAGGAAATATTTATTTCACTGCTGAGTTTTCTTTGAAATTATTTATTGAGGTGAGAATGATGTTGGAATGCTCACCTTGAAAGCCAACTACTTCAACTTATTTTTCCTTCAGAACAAGTCGTTTCCTTCTTTTTAAAAACAACCATAAGTAAATGGAAATCTTTGACATACTGTAAAACACAGTTTTTTTTCCAAACACTGAAGGAAATGTTTTAGATTTTATTCTTTATGGAATTCACGAACAAACAAGAAACATAGTAAGAAAAACCTGTTTAGTCCTACCCACTCTTTCAAACTTGCTCTGAAAGCCTCTTAAGATAGAGCAAATCTGATTTTCTTTTTATCTACCAAGGGCAATGGGCCTCATTACCAAATGTCAATATAATAAAGCAGAATAGATCAGCACACTCAACTATTGTCATCATGAATCCCTTACTAAAAGTTCTGGTTAGGAATGATTACAGAACACTAGAACACAGGTGGACGAGGCAGGGTAGGGTTGAACCTTTGTCTTAATCACTGTAATGGCAGATATAGTGCTTTGGAAGGCTTTGTATCAAATGAGTCATTTCTAATCCAAAGCAGCATTAATTATCAATTCAATTAAATATGCAAAGAGCATCAGCCCACAGATAGCACTTGGACATTGATAACCTTATCATAATTTTTATCAGATTTATTGAGATACTATTTATGTATCACAAAATTCATTAAGTTTAAGGGTACAATGCCAAGATTTTTTAGTAAATTTATAGAGCTGTCCAATCATCACCACAATCTAATCTTGTCTAAAGAGAAGATGTTTAGAATCTGAAAAGCTGCCTATACTGAGTTCTGGATATACTGAGTTCAAGAACTTCTTAAAGAAATTTTTAAATTATCTATGTTAAAAAAATGTTATACCTTTTAAATATAGGTTCCATACTTACTATAAAATCGAGGCTCATTGTTATTGCTATTCCAGGGATATTACCAGAAATAATGGTGAGCTTTTGGTGCTATCAATATTTATTTCTGAAAATAAAAATCTCTGATGCATGAATTCTTTAAACGTTTTTAAAAATTGAGGTGTTTGGATTCTTCCTTGAAAACAGCTGAGGAAAGAGTAACATTTCGAAGAGTTTGAGGGACTTGGCTGCTTCTAATACTACATCTTCCTTTAAGGAAAACGAAAAACAGATTCATAGATGTAATCAAGCAAATCTGCTGGCCAGAATGGTAATTATTCCCATAAAATGATAATAAAGGAAACTGTGATAAAGAAAAAAAGCAAAGTTTCTGGTTTTCTCAATCTGTATTGACTGGTTGTGGAATGGAATGTGTGTTTCTCCCAAATTCCCTGGTTACCTGCTTCATTAAACAAAAAAGCCTATCTCATTTTCCACTCCCACCCCCAGCTGCCCTGCAGAGCAAAAGTGCATCCAATCTAAAAACAGCAACATAGGGTCCCAACAACAAACATTGAAGTCAGCCACAAATACAGTGCCTTGGAGCACAAACTGTAACCGGTAATGATGGAAAGATTTGGGGCCACCAAGGCAACTGTCAAGATCATTTCATTTCAAGCTTGTCTATGGTGACTGAGAGAATTACAAAGTTATGGTAATTTCCCAGGTAACTCCTGATAATTACTAAAATAATGAAAGAGATTAGCTCTAAATTATTCTGTACATCATCCAACACTGACCAGAATATCAAGATAATAGCATAATGTTAATTGCATGTTGTCTGAGTAGTAGATGTAGTTTTATTCACTCATTCATTTATTCATTCAGTCAACATATGACTACATTTTTATATGAGCTGGAGCTTTGCCTCCCAGAATTTGGGTAGAGTGGAGCTTTTCATTTGATCCAACATGTGAAGACCACAGAAAGTCTTTCTTTCGAACAACTTATTCCTATACTAGCCCACACTTAATATTTGTAAACGTACAAATACCTCCAAGCAGAGAAAATTCAATGAGCTTACGCTACAGCATAGCCACAATGAATAGCCAAATAAGTCTATTGATTAATCCAAATCTAACACATTTTCTCTACTGCTATTTTTCAACAAAAGACATATAATTGTTTCAGTCAATTTCAAGCAGCCATAACTTTTGGAATAGTCACACTTTGTAATTTTCAGGTTCTCACAGACATGAGATTTACTTCAGGAAGTTGGGAAGAAAAAGGCTTTGGTTCTCTTTTAACTTTTACTGGACTTGTTAAGTGAAAATGAGAACAGCCAGTTCTGCTTGAAGGAGCATAAGGAGGAGTCACTTAAAGGAGGTGCTGAAGTGCGCCCGGCCCTGTCTCTTGCCCTACATGTGTACCTTTATAGCTAAACTGCTTTTTTCCTGGTTAAAAGGCATCTGGCCAGGAACTATTTAGGCACAGTTAGGGCTGCAAGGTCAATGCGTAAAAGCCTCGTGAACCAAAATCAGAGACATATGCCTCTGGGTGACTGATAGGGACCCAGCCAATATCTCTCACATAAGTCTCAGTGAATCGGGAGGAATAGCAGTTCATATTGAAATTTATGTGCAGTCAGAGAAAGGAAACCAAGTGCATGCAAATGTACCACCCGTGGTCATTGGAGTAAGCCAGGATGTAGACCAAATTGATCAATCCTCAACTTACTATTTAAACTGTTAAATTCTGGGTATCTGGGTGGCTCAGTTGGTTAAATGTCTGCCTTTGGCTCAGGCCATGATCCCAGGGTCCTGGGATCAAACCCTGGGTCGGGCTCCCTGTTCAGCAGGGAATCTGTTTCTCCCTGTACCTCTGCCTCTCTCTTTCTCGCTCATGAATAAATAAAATCTTTATAAAAAAATAAATAAAAATAAACTACCAAAGTCTACTGTCTGTGTGGAAAGGCTCACACCGAGTTTCTGGGGAAACATCTTTTCTACGTGGCGTTCTTTGTAGTTTTATAGATATTTAAAAATCACATTGCAGTATCTTTTATTGGGCTCGATGATATTTTTGTAACTCATTCATAGGCCTGTATCTGAAAATACTTTGCGGATTTGGATGCCATCAATGAAAACATTTATATTCTTTTTTTTTTTTAAGATTTTATTTATTTATTGGAGAGAGATCACAAGCAGGCAAAGAGGCAGGGAGAGAGAGAGGAGGAAGCAGGCTCCCTGCTGAGCAGAGAGCCCGATATGGGGCTCAATCCCAGGACCCTGGGATCATGACCCGAGCGGAAGGCAGAGGCTTAACCCATTGAGCCACCCAGGCGCCCCAAACGTTTATATTCGTAATGATAAACACTAACAAGAATGTTTTAATATACCACCGTTTTAGGTTTTACTGTAATACATGTTGACAAGAGATGATGCACATACTAACATTTTTAGAAATCCATTCATTTTTTGGTCCAGAGGTGCATGGAGAAAGCAAACAAAATGCAGTTCCCAATTAAACATCCCTCATTAATCAGTGTAACGTACTAAAATTAAAGTTCAATCATTGCTACTCCAGATCCATCACACTGCTGAAATCCATGGAAAGTCACACAGTTGATAAGAAAAAAGCCCCTACTTTGATTCCTAAGCAGCCGCATTCTTCCTTAGAGCCATGGGATCTAGAGCCATCTTCCTTAGAGCTCCACATGGGAAGCATCAGCCCTAGCATGGCATTTGGACATCCTCTAGTGAGACATGTTCCATCTGTATGTTGGAAGCCTTTATCCTGTCTCCTGTCTACCCTCTCAGTCTCACTCTCCATCCCAAAGCCCACTCAACCCTGGGGAAAAAACCTTTCAAGGTAATGCACATTTCTGGAAGCCACTCTAATTAGCAGCAATTCAGGACTGAAAATGTCCACACATTGTCTACTCTCTCCCAGCCAGCCCCCATATATGTGCTACTGAAATGCCTGCTGTGAAATTTTTCAGAGCAAATATTAGAGGTCAGTCAACTCCATTTGTAACCCACCGATAAGAAGCAAGTTTCCACGTCTCTCTCTGCATTCCTATGGATGCACTAAATAATAGAAAAAAAAAATCCAGGGCACAAAAGGATCACAATGCCTGTGGAAGCTCCTTGTCAAGTTACTGTCTGGAGCATTCAAGTTGCCTATTGCTAAGGTCACAGTAGTGAGACCAAGACTTGCAAGGAAAAGCGTTCTAAAAAGAAGGTATCAGGGATTTTTTGCTTAAAATGTACTGGCCTCACACAGACAGCTTTCTTGTCTTTCTTTCTTTCTTTCTTTCTTTCTTTCTTTCTTTCTTTTTTTCTTTCTTTCTATTACTGTCATTGCAAAGATGCCACCATGTTTGTGGAATACAATCAATTGCTCTAAAAGCTTGCTGAATTAAAGTACAATGATGAAATGCACCAAATATATCCTCTTTAGCCATGGACTACTGTGCATGTTCAAAACAGCTCAAATTTAACAGGAGCAAGTCAAGACTTCGGGTGAAACTCCTCTGAGTTTTAAAACTCAGAAACAGCAGCAAAATCAGAAAGCAGAAGCTACTAGTTCCTTTAATAGCAACCACAGTTAATTGTACCTGAATAATTAAGGATGAGAAATTTAAAAGACATGGATACTTATCCAAGACTAATGTGCTTGTGATTCTGGTTTACAAATCTTGGCCTTTTCATTTTGTGACTAGCAGCCTATAAAACTTCCCTTTCCCTGGAAAAAGAAATAGAGTTATTTGTCAATGCCAAGGATACGTGATGCCATGATGCTAAGACATTTACATCCTTATTCAATCTCAGCCACTTGATTGAGTTGCAGTGTCTTCCCAATGGATATAAAGTCATTATGCAAAACTGAGAAGGAGTTAAACATTTAGGAATTTGAAAACATAATTCAGATCCCTGAAAAAAATGTTCCATAAATCGTGATCAACATTAGGATATAATTGCTCATGGCCAATGGTCAAATAATAAATCTGATTAATTCATAGGTTTTGATGACAAGATCTAATAGAGGGGAATTATTGTATAATTAGCACTAATATTTTCCATGTGACAGCTTATTTTTATAATGTGAAATGGAAAACTCTTACTAGAGTAATGTAAAGATGTAAGATCAATGGGATAAGGGAATACTTGGGAATTTTTGGAGGTCATGACAACTGTAGAAGACTGCTAAAATTTGTCTCATTAATATTCTTTTTTTAAAAAGATTTTATTTATTTATTTGACAGGCAGTGATCACAAGTAGGCAGAGAGGCAGGCAGGGAGAGAGGGGAGTAAGCAGGCTCCCTGCTGAGCAGAGAGCCCGATGCGGGGCTTGATCCTAGGACCCTGGGATCATGACCTGGGCCAAAGGCAGAGGCTTTAACCCACTGAGCCATGCAGGCACCCCCGTTTCACTAATATCCTTCATGTGGCAACACCAAATGAAAGAAGTACAGACATAAAATATGGTACCATTTTGAAAAACTTCAGATAGGAGTGGGACTGAGCATTGTAACATAACTGTCCAGTATGCTTAGTTAGCCTGATAGAGCGCTGCACTGTAAGAGATTGTAATATGAGAACTATTTGACATTGCATGTAGAAAATCATATGGTAAAGATCCAATGTAAGTCTGCTCCTCCTAATTTTATCTTATAGTGGGTATTTTATAATCTTTGTCTCAGTAATTATGATCTCATTGCTTTTATAGCCTTATGCTTTTTGTACCACTAGAGCATCTATAAGAACATGGATCATAATTGTGCAAAAGGAAGACTATCCATGTTTGTGCATCGAACACTGTAGTAACTAGGAAAAGTCACAGAAAAAGGGCAGAATGCTATTTCAGCAAATTTGGCTTATGTTCACAGAATTCCTTCTCTTTCTCTTAAAAGAAACCAATGATCCTATAACTTATAGGAAATCTGAATGAAGCACCCAATTCATTTCCAGCTTGATAGGAGGGAGAAGAATTGACAATATAGGATAATAAACTGACTCAAAAAACATTCTCAAGGTAGCCAATTTATTAATACTCCACGACTATATAAAATGGAGATAGCAAGAAAAAGTCTGTATATTCTTGTTTTAAAGAAGGATGCAATGATATAAATTTTGAAAACTTTTTTCTAGAAATATGACTTAAGCAAGAATGATGTGAAGTAAATATTAGGTGACTGAGGATAGTTTTTTAAGTTTTGGAAGGTCCTCTTGATCGTGAATGTCCAAGGGTTTTTGTTTGTTTGTTATTTTGTTTTGTTTTACTCTAGGGCAATGGGTTCTTACTAACATCTTAGTATGATTCCATGACTCCTTTAAATTCCTTTTTTCCTGCAGCATCTAAAACAAAGACTCATAACTGAGACCCCCACAAAGGCTGGCAGGAAAATAGCCCAAAACCAGGCTGCAGAAACTAATGTGAGAAATGTCTCATTCGAATGAGATTTTCCAAGTGACACAACACCAGAAGAATTCCACTGGACTGTCTGAAATAAGAAATGTGTTTTGTGGAATATAGCTGTCAGAGCACAAACAAGATGTCTCAAGAAAACAGTTTTATTCATGTTAGGAGAAAAATTATCCCTTTCCTTGATTCCTTGTGTGGGATATTTCTGAGAGTGATAGAGTTCTAATAGTGAGACTCATTAACTCAAAAGACATCCTGACGTGTAGAATTTCATTGCTTTAGAAAAGAGAAAGAATTCAAAGAAAACCTATGACTTCCCACCTGTTGCTTTCTTTTAACTCATGATGCTCTTTCCTATCTTCTTGTCTCATGCATTTTAACTCTTATTCATAAACTTCCTTATCCTGTGGCTTCTAAATAATTCATGGTATCGCTTTTGGTGAATCTTCTCCTTTTAGTAATGGTGACTTAATGCTTTACTGACTTAAACATATTTGCATAGTTCCACAAAGAGGTGATTAGCTGTTGTATGAGCATAAAATTCCGGCAACCCACAAGAGAGGAATTTGAAAGCACTAACAGAACACAAAGAGTGTAGCCTTCCAACCATCTTCTTGAAGATAGGTGAGGATTAGAATCTGAGGCCTCTTGAGGCATCTGGGTGGCTTAGTTTTTTAAGCATCCAACTCTTGATTTTGGTTCAGGTCATGATCTCGGGGCCATGAGATCAAGCCCCACATCAGGCTCCATGCTCAGCACCTGTCTGGTTGAGATTCTCTCTCTCCCTCTGCCTCTCTCCCTTCTAAAATAAATAAATCTTTAATAAAAAAGAAACTGAGGCCTCTTTTGGAAGTCATATGTACACTGACCTATTCCTGTGTGATTGTGTCACTTACTTTGATCCTTCACCATGCTAACATGAAGAAGACTTCCAGTCGTTTGTCAAATGTTAGTCATTGACTGTATAAATTGTCCAAGTTCCTATTGGGCTCAAGGCATATTTTTAGAGATTATGGAGTTCTCAGCTGGTATTATTTATAAAAATATTATCTATAATGTATATAGTGGTCATCAAGCTAAGTATTTAATTTTCACAGGATTGCTATAAAATAGGTATCATGATAGTCATCATTTTACAGAAAAAGATGTTGAAGTTGAGAAATGGTGAAAAACTTTCCCTAGAACAAGTTAACAAGTAACAAAGCCAGAATTTGAAATAAATCTACTTGGTTTCTAAACCCCGCCACCACAAGAATCTTAGTCCACAATGTTATATATGCATAAACTTTACTTTAGATGGTATAGGGTTGAACTCTATTACTACTACCAAAATTATCCATTCAGGCTGTTACTCTGAAAAAAAGAAAAATAGAACAAACATTTGAACAAGTAATACCTGAAAAATTACTGAATTTTATGAAAACTATAAACACAGAGATCTGGGAAGCTCAAGGAACCTTAAGTACAAGAAAACTATGCCAAGGTGTATCATAATGTAATTGCTCAAAATCAGTGATGAAGACAGAATCTTAAGAGCAGCCAAGGAAAATGCACACACTACATACAGAGAAACAAAGATAAGGATGATAGATTTCTCATGGGATATAAAGCAGGTGAGAAGAAATGGAGCAAAATCTTTAAAGAACTAAAAGATAAAAAAATTATCAGCCTAGAATTCTATTCCTAGTGAAATGCCTTTCATAAACAAAGGTGAAACTAAGACTTTATCAGACCTAAAAGATCTGAAAGAATTCATCACCAGTACAAGAGAATTTAAAGGAAGTCCTATAGAAGAATACGATACTAGATGGCTATATGGATTTACACATGGAAACAAAAAGCACTAGAATGTTAGATACATGGGAAAATTTTTTCATAATGTTCAAGTTGCTTTAAAATAAAATTGGCTATATAAAACAAAAATAATAGTACATTTCTTAGAAGTGGGTTTTTACATATAGAGACGTAAAATATATGACAACAGCACAAAGACTGAAAATGTTAAAATAAAAGTATATTCTTGCAAGTTTCTTATAATAAAGGTAAAGTTGCAAAATATCACTTTACAGAACTCTGATAAACATACATATTATATATGTTTATATATATTTTACAAATATATATACACACACACACACACTATAACCTTAAAGCAACAACTAACATAACAAAGTATATATAGTATATATAATTAGTTGTTAGTTGTTATACTATATATAGTATAGTATATATACATAGTTAGTAGCTAGTAGTTAGTTGTTAGCTGTTATACTATATATAGTATACAGATATGTACTATATATATATATATATATATATACACACTATAACCTTAAAGCAACAACTAACATAACAAAGTAACAGTTGTAACTAATAAGCTAAAGAGAAATAGAATGCAATCATACACACACACACAAAACCCCAAAACTTCAATTCAAAAGAGAGAAGAAAAGAAAGAGGGAATGAAGAAGAAATGGAACAAATTAAAAACAAAAAACCAAAAAGCAGATGGAAATCTAACCATGTCAACAATCACTTTAAAAAGTAAATGATGTGAACATCTCAATTAAAGGGCAAGGATTAGAATACACATACATGCTGTACACAAAAACGGACTTTAAATATGAAGAATCAACAAAGTAAAAGAATAGCATGGAAAAAGATAAAGCATGCTAATACTATTCAAAAGAAAACTGGACTGACTACATTAATAACAAAGTAGAATTAGAACAAACAATATTACCAAAGATAAAGACAGCCACTGTATAATGATAAAGAAGTCAAATAACCAGAAGATATTTCTATACTTAATGTTTATGTTCCCAGTAATAGGATCTCTAAATACATAAAGCAAAATGTAATAGAATTGCAAGGAAAAATAGCCAAATCCATAATTATAGTCAGGGATGTCAATATTCATTTCTCAAAACTGAGACAGCAAGGATGTGTTTTAAACTTTGCCCAAAGAAAACTCCAGGGTCTGGTGGCTTCACTAGTGAATTCCACGCAACTTTTAGTGAAGAAATCTTATTAATTCTATACAATTTTTTCCAGAAAATTGTGGAAGAGGAAATAATTTCCAATTAACTCTATGAGGTCAGCCCTACCCTGATACAAAATTAGATAAAGACATTACAAAAAGAGAGAAACCAGGGCAGCTTGCTGGCTCAGTCAGTAGAGCACGAGACGCCTGACTTCCCCATAATTAGTTTGAGCCCTATGTTGGGTGTACAGATTATTTAAAAATAAAATCTTAAAAACAAAAAAGACAAAAACCATACACAAATGCTTTCCTTGAATACCTAGGTAAACATTCTTAACAACATGTTAAAAAGTAAATTAAATCAATATATAAAAAAGATAATATCTCGTAACTAGTGAGGTTTATCTCAAGAATGCAAAGTTGATTAAACATGTCAAGGTCAACCAATGTAATTCACTGTAAGAACAAACTAAAAAAGAAAACTCACATGATTGTTTCAATAGTTGTAGCTTTTGACAAAATCCAACATTAATTCTGATAAAAACTCAGGTAGCTATGAACAGAAGAAAACTTTCTAACTCTGATAAAGGACATCTCTGAAAAACATACAGCTAACAGCATACTTAATGGTGAAATATGAAATGCATTCTTCTTCAGATTAAAAATAAAACAAGAACATCTGCTATCACCACTCCTTTTCAACATTATAATAGAGATGCTGGTCAGTGCAGTAAGATAAGAATAAAAAAATAAAAGTCCTTCAGATGGGAAAGGAAAAAGCAAAATTCAGTTAACAAGAGACATGATCATCTATGTAGAAAATCCTTTGGAATTTATAAAAAAAAAAAGCTACTAGATCTAGTAAGTGAGTTTAAAAATTTCAGAAAATAATTACTCTACAAAAAGCAGTTGTATTCCTATATGTTACAATGAACAATCATAAATGTAAAAACTTATAATTACATCAAAACTAATAAATACTTAGTGATAAATCTCACAAAAGTTATGCAAGACCCATACACTTACAATTATAAAGAAGAGCTAACAAAAAGTTTTTTGAAATCCAGATAGTGACATAGAATTTTCATTGATCAGAAGGCTCAGTATTATACAAATCTCTGTCGTTTGATGTATAGAATCAATGCAATCCAATCAAAATCAAAGTTGGGATTTTTCTAGAGATTTGCAGGCTTCTTGACTGCCACACACACCCCTCAGGGGAAAAAAAAAAACTTTATAGAAGAGGAATCAAGTTAAAGGTTTAAACTACATGACTGCAAGATTTATCATAAAGCTGTATTAATAAAAACTGCAATATTAGTGTCAAGATAAAAAGATCAATGGAAAAAAACAGAAAACCCAGAAATACATTCACACGCACAAGAAACTGATTTTTTTTAACAGATTTGTAAATACAACATCATTTTTAAAAATGGTGGTAGAAAAAATTGGATATTCAAATGTAAAATAATGAATTTCAATCCATATCCCATACCATATACAAAAATTAGCTCAGGTAGATCATAGAATAAACATAAAATCTAAAAATATAAAGCTCCTAGAAGAAAACATAGGAGAGAATTTTATGACCAGAAATTAGACAAAAATTACACTTGGGGTGAGCACAGCATATCATATAAAATTATCAAATTGCTATGCTGTACACCTAAAACCTATGTAACATTGTGTGCCAACTACACTCAAATTAAAAAAAAAATCAGTAAGTAAATAAAATTCTAGGGAATCTGGTGACAGAAAGCAAATCAGTGGAGAAGGCATAGGAGGAAGGGCCTCCAGTCTGGCAAGAGGATAGGTACTTTTGGGGTGGGGTATCTTTGCTTTCTTACTTATAGTGATGGTTTATACATGGGCAAAACTTACCAAAAGGAACTTCAAGTTTGTGCAGTTTCTTCACTGTTGATTCTGCTTCACGAAGGTTTTTTTTTTTTTTTTTTTTTGCTTTTTTTCTTTTTTAAGTTTTGACTAGAAACTGGGTTCTTGGAAATCACCTCCAGTGGCAGCAGATACATGTGGTTCTGTGTTGGCGGCATGTGAAGTGGTGAAAGGGAACTGGCTTACATTCTGGATCTTCCATTTCTAGCTGTGCAAGCTAGAGTCCATGACTTCGTCACTTTGTGCCTCAGAGTCCTCATTTGTAAAATCCAGGCAATAACAACACCCATCTCATAAGGCCGCTGCAAGGACTGAGTTAATACACGTATCTATTAAAACAGTGTCTACCATATAGTAAATGTCCAAAAATTATCAGTAATTCTTGTGATGGCAGCGATGATGATGATGATTTTGACAATGCTTTCTTCACTAGTTTAACTTTACATGGCATTTCAATTATTTTTTTTTTATCACCTCAGGGCTCTTTGTCTGAACCATAAGAATAAAATGGAATGATGAATTGCTAAATTTATAAACAATCATTAAAGTCTATGCAGGTATGCTGGGCTTTGACACTCATAATTGCTAATAAATTATGCCAGAGGTCTTAATGATATTCTCTGCCACACTGAAATCTAGTGATTTGCTGAAATGATTAATGCTCATTGCCTATTGAGAGAATAGTTGGAGGAAACTCGAATATTTTCCATTTTTGTAGAAGTGAGGAAAGTGCCAACAAGCCATCACCTATACTAGAAGAAATCATCTCGGAGAGGTGGTGACAATAGAATGATCTGACATACCCATTCTCACCTATGTGGTCAGGCTTAGGTTCCGCCATTTGCATTCACGGAATGCATAGACATTGAGGAAGCCCAGAAGTTATTGCTTCACACGTGGACAAAACCTCTGATTTCAGCCATAGCAGGAAGATAGTAGTATTGTTTAACTCAGAAATGAAACTTGATGTGGCAGGGCAGAAGGGTAGAAGAAAGTTCTTCTCCATAAATTCTTTCTGGAATCAGGCAGGGCATAAATAAATAGTAAAATCATCCACTGCTGTGAGCCAGAAAGCATTGTGAGGATAATCTTTTTTCTCACTGTGGTTATTTTTCTTTTGAGTTTCCACTTAGATTTTCACATGTGTATCCTAGAAAGAATAGGAGTGTGATTTGTTATATAGTCCTGAGATGAAAGAAGATTCTGGCTTGGAAGCTGCTTATCCCTTCCATCCACTGTTCTCCCAACCACACAGAGGATTTCCAGTGAGGGGCTCTGTTTGCTATAAAAAGAAAGTCGTGTACTAGTTTAGCACAGGAAATTACAATGACTATAATCTGCTGGTCGCATCTCCAATGCATGCTCAGTTTACAGATGGCTGCATGGTCCCTTGGTAGATAAATTTGACCTAGATTTCATAAGAGAGCCCAGAAGTCATTTCACAGAAGCAAAACACTTGAGAATCCAATCCAGCCTGGGTTATAAACCTTCCTCTTAAGGAGACATCAGAGGTTCAGAATGAAGAGGGTAAAAACTATCCCAAGTTTGAGACTTCACAACTGCTAAAGGAGGGACCCTGGTGGACCAAGACGACTGGGCAGCTCTACATCCTTTTACCAGTGAAAGTACTATTTTAAATAGATTCTTTCGAAGAAAGGAAGACTATGGTGTACTGCAGAGTACACTGGCCTCCTGTTTTTACTTTGTGCTGTTAAAATGCCTCTGCTGTGTGGAATGTAAAATCAGAGGCGATGAGTTAGGCATGGGTCAGGTGTAAGGAAGCCCTGCGTCACCTGCATTATTTGCACCTACTTCCTGACATTACAAACAGTCTGAGATTCACCAGAGTCCCAGCATTACTGTCATTAGCGGCAATAAAGCTAATAGAGCACATCGTTATTGCTAATAAACAAAGGTGAGTCCACCCTTTATTCATTAAATAAGGAAATATTTTTTAAATGAAGTAGAACCAAAGCAATCATTGTTTTCACACCATTCGTTCAACAACATGGAGATTGAATCTTTCAGGGTTTTCAACCTCTGTGACCTTCCTTCACAGTTAGCTTGCTCATCCAACACTAGCACATCCCACCCACGTGGGCACGGCAGCAGATCATTCTGTACTTCAAGGTCCCTGGAATGGTTTTATGTGCCTGATGCATGGAAATGGTGTTGCTTCTGTTGTGTTTCAAGCAGCATCTTCACGACTTTCATCTAACCAGTTTTCACCCTATGGCCAACACAGCTCAACGGAGTGGCTTTACGAAAAGGCAGTGTGTAGAAATCGCTTCGCTAGGTAGCAAATATGAATGTCTGAGCATGCGTTCTTGATTATCCACGTAATGACACGGGCACAGAAACTTCAAAGATACATGCACTCCTCTCTCTTGGGTTCTCCACAGAGCTAAAACTTAAAATTCATCAGACATTGGAGCTCCTGCAGCCTGAGATCTACAAGTCTGATTTCTAAATGAAACATTTTCTGACACTCGAGTGCCATTCAAAGCCTTGGACTTTTTTTACCCTGAGGAATTTTATCTTGGAAGAAATGGGGCAGTGGAATATTGATGAGGCAAAAAAAGCTACCTTCATAGAAATGAATTTCCTTCTGAGCTACTGCAGAGGCACATCAAACAGAAAGGCCAGGTACCTGTCAGGGACATGGTCAACTTTGAATCATGACTCTTTTAGAGTGGCTGGTACCGGATAGTAACTGTACAGTTAGATAAAATTTTCACTCATTCCATGTAGCATTTTATATTATCAAAATAGAAGTGGCCACTGAGAAAAGTTTTCCTTTGCTTTTCTTAAAAGAAAAATCATCTACGATACTTTTTCAGAAGTAACTTTGAGAAAAACAGCAAAGTAGAAGAAATAGAAAAATAATCACCCATAATTTTATTATCCAAAGGAAATCACTGATGACATTTAAGTATATTTTTTCTAGTCTTTCTCCTATGAATTTTTAAAAGGTTAAGATCATACAGCATACACAATTTTGTGTCATGCTTTCTTGCACCTAACATTATATCATGAGTTTTCTAATATATTTAAAAAAATCCTTCGAAAAGACTCCATGTCGTGCCATAAATGGATGCATCATAATTAATTAATTATATTCCTATTGTTGGCCATTTAGATTATTTATAATTTCAATTATTAATAATCTTAATAAATATCTTTAGCTATAAAACCATGGCTTTCTCAAATTCTTTGACATACAGATTTATAAAATTTTAATTATTGGATTAAAGTTATAATCTTTAAAGCTCTTCACACAATTTATCAAATTGCCTTTCAAAACATTACACCTACAGTTAAAACTCTCTCAAGCTGGGTATGACAGTAAACATTTCACTTTCTATCCTTTAGATCAGATTATCTCATATTTAAAACTGTTTGATAATCTGATGAGTGAAACGAATATCCACCCAAAAGGTATCTGTTCTCTGAAAATTGCTCTATAGATACAAAGCCATTCAATAGAAATTACAACAGAGTTTTTCATGGCACTTGAGAAAAGATGTTATTAAACATACGTGGAAGAGTAAAGAGCAAAGAAGAGCCTAAATATTTAGAACAAGGATAATTTTTATTAGAAATCAACACTTGTTTTGAAGCTCAAATAATTAAGACAATGTGCCAGTAGTGCACATCTTATATATTAAATATAAGAGGCAATAGTGCAGTTGCCCCTTATATTTACCAATATAAGAGGCAACCTATAAATAGACTCATGAATATATGGAAATATGATTCATGATAGGGATACGGGACAGAATAATCAGAAAATGAGAACTTTTTCAATAAATGGTGCTAGATAAATAACTTCCCCCCTTTTTAAAATAAAATAAGATCCTATGTCTCTCAAACACAAAAAGCAATTCCAAATGGATTTGGATTTAAGTGACAAATATAAAACTGAAATGTTTAGATTTGTTGAAAGATATCTTGTTGACTTGCGGGAGGGCAATGTTTTTTAGACAAGACTCAAAAAACACCAGCTTGATATAGGACACTCATGAAGAAAGAATGATAAATTTAAATTAAGATTAAGATTTTCTGTTCAACAAGTTCTAATCATGTTACTTTTGAGCTATTGGTTTAACTTCTCTGTACCTTAGTTTGCTGATCTATGCAATAGGATCCAGTGATATCTCTTTCATTGGACTGTTCTGATAATTAAGAGTTAATTCATGTAATACATTCAGAACGATTACCTGACAGTAAGTGCCCAATAATTACTAGCTCAATATTATTGTCATATGGAATGCCTATTAGTTTTGTGTAGTTCAATCAAATTATCTCTATTATTTTTTTTATTAACTTTAAGTTGTCCCCATCTAGTTCCCAGTGAGACATAAGACATTCATGAAAAATATGCTTAACTTTTGTATACAGATTATTAGTAATATATTTCACTTTTTAATGACATAAAAGTTTGTTTCGGTGGTTTAATGTATGCTCTAAAAGGTGGACCTAAATATTTAATTAATTGCACAGGCGTTATTTGTTTCATAATCCTTTATTATATCTATATTATACAATAAACATTGTCTCTTATTTTTATATTATTTCCACATTAATTACTCTCTTTTAGCTCTGTATGAACTACTTGCAGGTGAGTACTTTTGACAATATCATCAGGAGAACTTCTTATATACCTTACATCATTTTTGTATGTATGAATCATCATTTTAATTTTTGTGGTTGCCTCTTTTTCTAAGCATTGTTTCCAAAACTCACTAAATAAAAGTTCCAGAAGTTATCTCTCTGGTCATATGATTATGAAACCGACTTCAATCCACATTAGTCACTCATAAGTAAACCTGAATCAGGTCTCTCTATTACAAAAGACTGATATAAAATACATACTTGTCGAGTGCAGTCTGCACATTTTCTCCAAAAGACATCTTATGACTTCGCACACTCACACACACACACACACACACAGGTTACATGATTGCTAGACGTTGTTTGTGAGATTTAAAACCATAACATAAACCTCAAATCATGAATATATAAAACCTTTAATACATGGTGCTTTCTTGGAGCTATGTTTGCTCCTAGACCCAAACAGACTGTTATTTCCTTTTTTTGCAATAAGCTATGCAGAACAACGACAGGGTACCTAAAATAAATATGCTTGGATGTGCTACTTTCTTAGACATTTATTACAAGATACAGTTTATAGTCTGAAGACTTTCAAGAAGTTTTTTGAGATAAATGAGAACAAACATAAAAATCTCTATGTTGTAAAAACCATATAGCTGAGATTAAAAAAAATGGGGGGGGGGCAATATACATAGATCAGCCAAAATCTTTGGATGGTCTGATTAACAAGCAAACATGTCTGGGAAACATAAAGGAGTGGATTTAGCCTGGATAAGCTGAGCAATGTGTGTGATGTGTGTGTGGTAGGAGAAAAATTCAAAAGCATTAACCCAAGCAGTCAGCCTAGTTCAGTGACTTCTATTTTTCCTCCATTTTTATTACGTTTGGGTCCATCTTGCCTCTGGGAAATTCCTAATCCATTATGAGCATCCAAATAAAATGAACACCTAAAAAATAATGTCACTTACCTGGACTTCATGCAAAATGTCTCCCTGTTGCTGGGGACTCAAAATATAATCATTTCATGGTTTAGTAAAAATTGCACGGAATACAGTTTAGGAAATTTAGTGTATGGTTCAGCCTCTGTCTCTAAATCCCCTTACTTTAGCCACGTTATATTTCTTTGACTTCATTATCCTCATGCTTAAAATCAAAGGTGCTAACTGGCTGCTATCAACCTTACAGGGTTAGTCAACGTGTGAAGTGTCTGGAATAGTAAGTCCTTGAAGAAAATACTAGGTATTGTTCCTTCCATCGCTGAAATGGAGGAGTCTACTAATCAGAGCACTGTGGCCATTTTCAGCCACCCTCTGCAATTTAGTTTGTCCCAAAAGAATGATTCTTTATTTTAAGTCATTTGTGACCCCTGCTAACACTTTGAAATCAGGGTGGCTTTGGAACTCCTTGACATGGATATGACCCACAATAAAACCTTCCTGCCCATGCCACACCTTGAGATACATTCTAGGGCAAGGTGAGGAAAATGGACCCTAACATCTCCAAGATCTATTTTTACATTCAGTAGTTTTCTAGGAAAATCCTACCCATAATACCTCACTGTATCCTCCATTCATATTACCCCCATTCTGGGATTAAAACCAAACAGCTCAAAATTTTAGAAAGCTCCTCCAGGCCCATGAATGCATTGTTTCAAATCTATGTTTTAAACCCTTTCATTGGGTAAGAAAATGCAAGTTCTTGAGAAACCTGATAGAAATTAACATGAGCTAAAAGGAAGTCAGACAGTAAGATCTCCCCTAATGATTCTCAAATTGAGGGCTTATTACATGAAGTCAGTAAGGGGAGATGCTTATGTTCCATAGTCTGGGAGAAATAGGGATCTATAAGTAAGAAGAGAGAAAGAGGGTCTTGGGTGAGTAGTCAGTATCAATTGGGACTTTTAAAATCTAATTTCAGTTTGGTGGTTTAATTAATCCTGAGGTCTGGCAATTTTGACAACCTGGTGAAATATGAAATATATGTCAAATACCAGTGCCAGAGCTGGAGATAAGACCAAGTCTGAGATTTATGGCTAGAAAATAATGGGCCAGTCAGGGCAGAGGACATTTCCTGGAAGAATAAAGAAGCAGAAGAACTCCAGACTTACTCCTAATGAGGGCATTTAAGACGACAGGTATAAATAGATGTATTCTCCCTTGAATTTCCCATTGCTTCCACCATTCATTAAAATATTCCACTAGCTTATTTCAGGCAAAGAGGGGAAAAACTTAGGGAAAGCTGGTCCTCAAGCAATGGGGCTTTATAAATGCTGAAGAAGTGCTTAAAAACTCCATAGTCTAGAAGCCAATATAACTTTCAGAGACTCTTAAGGGTGTACCTGAGGCACTCTTTTGCTAAGCAAGAGGAGGTTTCTTGCCAGTGATGGAGTGGATTAAGGGAGCAAGCTGACTCACCAGTCCCCTGACTCTGCTCAGCACCGGGAAAAAAACGACCCTCAAAAACTAGAGCGTATCATGCTTAGCGAAATAAGTCAAGCAGAGAAAGACAACTATCATATGATCTCCCTGATATGAGGAAGTGGTGATACAACATGGAGGCTTAAGTGGGTAGAAGAATAAATGAAACAAGATGGGATTGGGAGGGAGACAAACCATAAGTGACTCTTAATCTCACAAAACAAACTGAGGGTTGCCGGGGGGAGGGGGTTGGGGAGAAGGGGGTGGGATTATGGACATTGGGGAGGGTATGTGATTTGGTGAGTGCTGTGAAGTGTGTAAACCTGGTGATTCACAGACCTGGGGATAAAAATATATGTTTATAAAAAAAATATATGTTTATAAAAAATAAAAAATTAAAAAAAAAAATTAGAGTCACTCAAAAATGTCGTCAATAAAGGAAATGCTATGTAAGGGATTAACAGTCTCTTTTTTCAGCCTTAGAGCACCTCAGCAGTCCTGACCCTTTTATACATAAAATTACTGTTAGTGGAGTTTGAATTCCATGAGCTTCATGAGATTTTAAAACACGTGGAGTATTGAAAAATACGCACTCTCTTGCGCTTAGTATTTATTTGTTTTTCTTTTGTTTTGTTTGTTTTGATTTTCTTATAAAAGCATATAGGTCCTTTGCAAAAGTTTAGAAAATGCAACTACGGAGAAGAATGAAATATAAATGATCTAGAACCTTCAAGACCCAGTGAAAGGCTCAGTTAATGCAGTATGCATGGTCTCAATGGTGGGAAATATTGAAGTTGTCCAATAAGAGTATGTCTAAATAAATGGATTGTTGTTTTTTTTTTTTTAGCAATATAGCTGTATTCTAATGGTGGAAAAAGGGACCAGAATTTATTATTTTAATAAAAAATGGATATTTTTATTAAAATAAAGGTCTCCTACCATTTGTGGGAAAATTTATATTCATAAGTATTCATAAATAAAAATATGTGACTAAAAATATACCTCTGATACCAGAAAAGGATTTGCTTTCTTAGCTTTCTATTTGCTCAATGTTCTGTGAGGTTTTCTGTTTTTTGTTCTTTAGTTATTTTGTTTTGTTTTTTATCTAGTTTAGTTTCTGTGAAGTTTAGTGGACATAATCTGTTACTAAGATACAAGATTTATTCCAATTTTTTTATTCCTTCTACCACCACCAAAATTACACAATGCCATCTGTTAGCAGAACTACTGCAGTGATTTTTTCATCTGACCAATGTAAAGATTAGAGACCCATCGTTCTTAAGCCTGATACATGACCTTTTGATAAAATATCAACCTTTTGTGAAAAATACAACCCCAACTAATAATCAAACATAGAAGGGCATCCAAGTGAGTTTCAACTGGATGAATTATCTTTAATCTTTGTCTTTGTACCAATCAGAAGCCAGTAGGGGGGGAAAAAAAAAAAACCCTTTCTGTTACAGAAATAGTCACAAATTTTCATTGGGATATTTCCTCAGACTTACTGAGGAGGAATGTGGGCAGGACTGAAAAGAAGGAACAAAAGGAAAAGAGACAGTAGTCATGCCCTCTGAGAGGCCAGTGAGGAACCAGTAGCATCGTCTTGGGAGACTTGTCAGTTTTGCAGGGTAAGCTTAAAATAGAATTTTTTAATTGTTGAAGGAGCACCTTTTACCAGCCCTTAGGTACAGATCTGCATATCCACGTGTTCCCATGTGCTTGCATGGCCCTCACACCTGGGTCAGCTCAGATTCCAGTTGTGGTTCTACCACTATGAATTGTTTCCACCCTCAGAATGCCTCTGACACAAAATGTGTGGTGTTTTGCACACCAACCATCAATTCCCCAAATGTCCAGGTGCCATCTGGCTATCCCATGATTTCACTCAATTCTGACCCTAACTACCCTCTGCTTTAGCATCAGATCCCTCAGGTTAAGGGGCTCAGTCCCACTGACTGCCTCTCCAGTTTCCCAAGTCTATACCTCCTGAACTGCTGAGTGATGGCTTTAAGGTCGGAGATTCCCATGACTGTTTCCTCAGGTTTGAGAATTTGCTAGAATTCTCACAGAACTCAGGAGAAGAGTTTGCTATTACTGTTTTATCAGAAAGGCAAAACTCAAGAACAACCAAATAGAGATGCATAAGGCAAGGTATGGGCAAGGGGCATGGAAAGCCATTACTATCTCTGGATGCATCACTTTCCCCGCACCTAGATGTGCCCCCAAACTGGAAGCAACCTGAACCCCATCATTTATGAGTTTTTATGGCAAGTCTATTATGTAGGCATTGTTGATTAAATCATTGGCATTGATGATTTACTCAATCTCTAGATCCTCTCTCCTCTCTATAGGGCAAATGTCAGACTGAAAGTTCTAACTTTGATCATATCTTGATCTTTCTGGTAACCACCAGCTCCCATCCCAAAGCTTATCAGAGGCCAACCAGAACTCACTTCATTAACATAAATCCTGGTACCCTTGAAAGGAGCTTATATTGAATAACAAAAGACTTTCTTCTTATACTGATCACTTGGAAATTCCAAAGGTTTTAGAAGCTCTATGCCAGAAATCCAGGACAAAGACCAAAGAATTTCTTATTATATCACAACTTCACAGATTCTGTTAGAAAAAGCACAAGGCACAGGCCATGAGCTGGGAAGGGAGCCTGGAAGCTTGGATTTGGGCAGAGAAGAAGCTAGAGAGGCCCATATTCACTGGAAGGCACAACGATCCCAATGACTGGACTGGGTTTCAGGGCTTTCTTGGTGGTTCAGGGGCTTGGAGAGGGTCACTGGTCTGGGGAGGTGGGTGGCATTACTAGCTCCCTGAATGCCAGGCTACGGCAATGTGCACTGTGGTTCTTGCTCAGAGGAACTGGCTGGAATGTAAGCTGGAAGGTAAACTCTACTAAGGGTAGAGATCTGCTTATTTTTCACTGAAGTGTTATTCCAATGTGCATGATGCATATACTCAATGTTTGGTGAATGAATGACTGTCCTAAACTAAACTCAAAGGACACCAATTACAGAAGTCAAAATTTGAATGTTAAAAATTAATATTACTTTTACTTTATCATATTATGACAAAAAGAAAATATTCATTATGGAAAGGTAGAAAATAAAGATAACTAAAAATATTTAAAAAGAAATCCATACCAGTAATCCAATTACAACTATGCAATCACAGCCACTGTGGAATTTTAATATCTATATGTATATTGCATTAGCACTTTTTCTGTGAGTGTGGAGGTATACTTTTTAAATTAACATATAAAGTATTATTTGCTACAGGGGTACAGGTCTGTGAATCATCAGTCTTATACAATTCACAGCACCCACCATAGCACATACCCTCCCCAATGTCCATACCCAACCACCCTATCCCCCCCTCACCTCTCAGCAACCCTCAGTTTTTTTCCTGAGATTAAGAGTCTCTTATAGGTTGTCTCTCTCCCAATCCCTTCTTTTTCATTTTTTTCTCTCCCTACCCCCATAACCCCCTGCCCCACTTCTCAAATTCCTCATGTCAGAGAGATCATATGATAATTGTCTTTGTCTGATTGATTTATTTTGCTTAGCATAATATCCTCTAGTTCAATCCATGTTGTTGCAAATGGCAAGATTTCAGGGGTTTTTGATGGCTGCGGAGTATTCCATTGTATAGATAGATAGATATACCACATCTTTTTTATCCATTCACCTGTTGATGGATGGATAGAGAAGATGTGGTAGAAAAAGGACCCAAATTAATAAAAACATGAATGATAGAGGAGTGATCACAACCAACAATAAAAACATACAAACAATTATAAGAACATATTATGAGCAACTATACAGAAACAGATTTGACAATCTGGAAGAAATGGATTCCTAGAGACATATAAACTGCCAAAGCTGAACCAGGAAGAAATAGAAAACCTGAACAGACCCATAACCAGTAAGGAGATTAAAGCAGTCATCAAAAATCTCCCAACAAACAAGGGCCCAGGGCCAGATGGCTTCCCAGGGAGAATTCTACCAAACATTTAAAGAAGAATTAATACTTATTCTCCCGAAACCATTCCAAAAAACAGAAATGGAAGGAAAACTTCCAAACTTACTTTATGAGGCCAGCATTACCTTGATCCTAAAACCAGACAAATACCCCATCAAAAAGGAGAATTACAGACCAATATCCTTGATGAACATGGATGCAAAAATTCACACCAAAATACTAGCCAATAGGATCCAATAGTACATTCAAACAATTATTCACCATGACCAAGTGGGATTTATTCTTGGGCTACAAGGTTGGTTCAACACCCTCAAATCAATCAATGTGACACAATACATTAATAAAGAACAAGAACCATAAGATAATATCAATAAATGCTGAAAAAGCATTTGACAAAGTACAGCATCCTTTCAGTTTTTCAGTGGGGAAAAACAGAGCTTTTCCCCTAAGCTCAGGAATATAACAGGGCTGTCCACTATCACCACTGCTATTTGACATGTATTAGAAGTCCTAGCCTCAGCAATCAGACAACAAAAAGAAAAGGCATACGAATCAGCAAAGAAGCCAAACTCTCACTCTTTACAGATGATATGATACTTTATGTGGAAAACCCAAAAAACTCCATTTCAAAACTCCTAGAGGTCTTATAGGAATTCAGTAAATTGTCAGGATAGAAAATGAAAGCACAGAAATCTGTTGCATTTCTATACATTAACAGCAAGACAGAAGAAAGAGAAATTAAGGAGTCGATCCCATTTATAATTGCATCCAAAACCATAAGATACCTAGGAATAAACCTAACCAAAGAGGCAAAGAATCTGTACTCAGAAAACTATAAAGTACTCATGAAAGAAATTGAGGAATAACAAAGAAATGGAAAAACATTCCATGCTCATGGATTGGAAGAATGAATATTGTGAAAATGTCTATGCTACCTAAAGAAATATACACATTTAATGCAATCCTACCACCAATGATTTTTAAAGAAATGGAACAAATAATCCTAAAATTTATGTAAAACCAGAAAAGACCCTGAAGAACCAGAGGAATGTTGAAAAAGAAAACCAAAGTTAGTGGTATCACAATTCCAGACTTCAAGCTCTATCACAAAGCTGTAATCATCAAGACAGTATGGATAATTTACTTACACCACACACAAAAATAGACTCAAAATGGATGAAGGACCTCAACGTGAGAAAGGAATCCATCAAAATCCTTAAGGAGAACACAGACAGCAACCTCTTTGACCTCAGCTACAGCAACTTCTTCCTAGAAACATTGCAAAAGGCAGGGGAAGAAAGAGCAAAAATGAACTATTGGGACTTCATCAAGATCAAATGCTTTTCTACAGCAAAAGAAACAGTCAACAAAACCAAAAGACAACTGACAGAATGGGAGTAGATATTTACAAATGACATATAAGATAAAGGGCTAGTATCCAAAATCTATAAAGAACTTATCAAACTCAACACTCAAAGAATAGATAATCCAATCAAGAAATGGGCAGAAGACATGAACAGACATTTCTGCAAAGAAGATATCAAATGGTCAATAGATGCATGAAAAAGTGCTCCACATCCCTTGGCATCAGGGAAATACAAATCAAAACCACAGTGAGATACCACCTCACACCAGCCAGAATGGCTATAATTAACACGTCAGGAAACAACAGTTGTTGGCGAGGATGCAGAGAAAGGGAACCCTCCCACACTGTTCGTAATGGAAGCTGATGCAGCCACTCTTGGAAACAGTATGGAGGTTCCTCAAAAAGTTGAAAATAGAGCAACTCTATGAACCAGCAATCACACTACTGGGTATTTACCCTAAAGGTACAAACGTAGTGATCTGAAAGGGGCACGTGCACCTGAATGTTTATAGGAGCAATGTCTGCAATAGCCAAACTATGGATGTATATTTTTTACATAAAAATGTGTTTTACTGTGTACTATAAGGTGATTATTTTACTTGAAAATATATCAATCATCTTGAGCTTACCATGTGAAAATAACATTTATAGTTTGTATACTTATTGAAGGATAAATAAATTTTATTTGGGGCATATACCAAAAGGTGTATAGCTCATTCCCTTTTTATCACATATATATAGTGACAGAAGCACTACAGTAAAATCCTTATGGAAAAAAAAATATTCGCATGGGTTAGATATTTCCTTAAATACATTCTTTTTTTTTTTTTTTAAGATTTTATTCATTTACTTGACAAACAGAGATCACAAGTAGGCAGAGAGTTAGGCAGAGAGAGAGGAGAAAGCAGGCTCCCTGCTGAGCAGAGAGCCCAATGCAGGGTTCAATCCCAGAACCCTGGGATCATGACCCAAGCTGAAGGCAAAAGCTTTAACTCACTGAGCCACCCAGGCTCCCCTTCCTTAAATACATTCTTAATAGCAATATAGCAGTATCTAGAAAAATGGATTATGTGCTTCCCGTGCATTAACAATTTCATGGCAAGGTACATTTCCAGATAAACTCTTTTTAAGCATACACAAGTAAACCCAACACTAGCTAATGCTGAGTGAGGCACCACTGTTGTGCTTTACATGTAGATCTTTTAACAATCACAGCAAACCAAGAGACAGATGGGTCTTATTGTAGATGAGTTGCTACAATACCAAGCAAAATGACTTGCTAAAGTCATGGGGCAGAGTCAGAATCTAAACCAGACAGGGTGACTCCAGAGCCCTTGCTCTGAACCTCTAGTCTGGACTGTCAGGAATGGTATGGCCACCGGTACTAAATGTGTCTGCCTGCCAAATTTCATATGTTGATATCCAAACCCCAGGACACCTCACAATGTGACCATATTCAGAGATAGTCTTTAAAGAGAGAATTAAGGTTAAATGATCTTATATGGATAGGTACAATCCAGTATCACTGGTGTCCAATTATTTTTTTTAGGATTTTATTTATTTGAGAGGAGAAATAGAGAGAGAGAGAGACCATAAGCTGGGGAAAGGGGCAGAGTGAGAGGAAGAAGCAGACTTCCTGCAGAGCAGGGAGTCTGATGCCAGACTTGATCCCAGGACCCTGAGATCATGACCTGAGCCTAAGGTAGACGTTTAACCAACTGAGCTACCCAGGCACCCCTCACTGGTGTCCTTATAAGAAAAAAGAGATACCACGGACGCATATACACAGAGAAAAGGTCACATGAGGACATGGAAAGAAGGTAGCTATCTGCACGACGAGAGACCTCAGAAGAAACTAAACCTGCTGACGCTTTGATCTTGGACTTCTAGTCTCTAGAACTGGGAGAAAGTGAATTTTCTTTTTTTAAGCCATCTAGCTATGGTGTTGTGCTTTGGTAACCTTAGCGAAACAATATAGATACTTATAAAGAGACACATAGTCACATTATTAGTAATGATGAACTATTAGAAACAAACTCAGGGCACCTAGCTGGCTTTGTGGTAGAACACACGACTCTTGAACTTCGGGTCGTGAATTGAAGCCCCATGTTGGGTGTAGAGATTACTTACAAATAAAATAAAACAAAATAATAGAAACAAGCTCAATGACCGTCTCGAGAAAAAGGAGTAAATAAAATGTGGTATATTGATAACAATGGAATCCTGAAAAGATATTAAGTAGAATGAGCTTGATCATCAGGCATTAATCAGGATAGAACTCAAAAGCCATGTTAAATGGAAAAAAAGGTAAAGAATGATAAATGAAAGTATGAAATCATTTGTGTGAAAGTAAAATATGTGCAAAAACAGCAGGTGTGTAAGTTGATATAAACACATGATTTGGTTTTTCCCTATTGTGTGAGGTTGTCTCTGGATATACGGAAATACATCGAGGCTAGGGGACAAATGGGAGTTTGAGCTTATCTGGCACATTAAAAGTAATATAAAAAGGTCTTTAAACATATGCAAAATGTTAATATTTGTCATTCTGGGCAGTGGTTATATGAGCATTCATTGATTTTTCTTAGAGCTTCTGTGTACTTTTTATTTCTCAAAATCAAGACAGTCTTAGAAAAAGAATATTCAACTGGTGTTAAATAACAATAGTCCAAAAATTTCTGAGAAGACATCAAACTACAGGTTTTGTTTGTTTACTTGTTTTGTTTTTTTTTAGTAAACCAGATGTGATTTAAATAAATTTATAGCATAGTGTTCTGGGAAATAGAAGTTTAGGAACACTCTAGTCACCAAGATTTTTCATTCTGTTTTTCCTCTATTGTTTATTATCATATAATTAACATTGACCTTGTTTGAGAAACACTTTTGTCCTGGACAGATTTCAGGACTCATGGAATTTTGCCAGGATATTGCATTTGCCAAGTAAGTAGAAAATGGGGAAAGCCATGATAAAGTAAAACATTTATTTTCTTATGAGTTAGTCATAAGAAAGTCATGATTTAGGGTCAGTATTAAACAGAGGCTATTTCTACATATCAAGGTTCTCCGCACACACACTCACACTCACCCAATAAGTAAGAGAAGCATAACAGTCTGGAATTCACCATCTCTAATTACACTACTTACAAGCAATATAAATTTCCCTTAATTGGAAAAAAAGAAAGTTCTCAAGCCACCCATGGCTGAGATCAGTATATTCTATGATCTTCCCCCAGTGAGAAAAATTGTTTTTTCCCTTGTGGTTTAGCAGAAAGTATGTGAGCTTGGGAGTAAGTTAGAAATTGCTTCAAACTCTATTGCTGGAACTCCTTAACAAGATGACCTGTGGCTAGTCACCTCACCCCTTTTCACCTCTAAAACGCAGAAGTAGTTATTATTATAACTCAAATAAAAGCCATGCAAAGGAGTGCAAATCCCCAAGCAGACACCAGGTTTGAAATGTGACTGACAGCTTGCTGGCTGGCTGATGTTGGGGTATCACTCACCATCTCTGTTCTGGACTTTCTCTAGTCTATAGGAAGAGGATGATGATAGTACCCAGGTCAAAGGTTTTTGGAGTGCTCAATGGGTTTATATCCATAATGTGTTCAGAATCATGCCTGATGCATTCTGAGCCTTCACTATGTGTTTGCTATTGTGACTGTTACACCACAGGGATTGTAGAATTAGAAATAATACCCAAACAATATGCAGCATTTAATAGAGATTTTATAAGCAATGGCTCTTCAGCCCCAACAAAGCCCCAAATTGGATTTGACAATTTGAGAAAGACAGAAAGTTGTCTGTAAAATTAATGAAAACAGTCATGCATCAAAATGGTCTTGACAAATATTCTCTCCCACGCGGTTAAGTATGCACACATCTTTTAATCAGGCTTTTCCAGATGTGTGGCATTAACTCTTCATGTCCCCAAAGTTGCTTTTACGACATGGAAATGACATAAGTCTCTGTCAGAAGAGATGCAAAACCTCCAAAGGAGAATGTAATAATCTAAGCCTTACATGTTCAGCCCTTGTGGGGATTAGGCTTGAGGTGTTGGGAGCTGCTGAAAGCCGATGAGTCTCTTTGAGAAGTAGTCATTTACAATGCCCTTGTGGCCTGGCTGTGCTACGTAGCTTTCAGCAGCCCCTAATTATCTCCTGGAAGTAGTCTGAGCTCTGGGATAACCGGACTTATTGAGAACACACAAAGAGATGAGGGCACTAATTACCCACAAAGGGCATTTTGGCTTCTTGTTGGTGTGGCTGAAATGCACGCCAGACCTCCCCTGGCATTCACCCCTGTGCCCCGTGGATCCAAAACTCTATCCCCAGATTTAAATGCATGGATCAATGGGAGATTACGAGAAATCCAGACAGAAACACAGTTGGCAATTTCCGCTTGAAATGAAAATGAATTTATCTTCTTGCAATCCAACCAGTGGTATACACACATTCTGCTCGTGACCTAAGACTGACACAGTTGAAATTTTGAAGCCAACTATTATCACATGAGGAGAACAGCAAAAGTGTTCAAACATAGACCCAATAGCCAAACTGTCTAAATCTGAATCTCTGCATTGGAGTCCCCAGCTGCATGAGAGGGGATGACTTATACAACTTCTTCCTTGTTCAGTTTGCTTATCATCAACACAAGGGCGGTAAGAGTAGCTTACGCATGAGATTGTCATCAATCTTCATGAGTTAGGACAAACAAAACACTTAAAACACTGACCAATGTGTAGTAAATTCTATGTGTGTGTCCGGTTTTGTTCCTACTGGGTAAACACTGAGAACATAAACAGGGCTTTGGTTGCTGATACACTTGCACACACTTTATTTTTTTAATGGACAGCAACATTTATTTTTTTCTAACTTGAAATTGCTTTGGTAAAGTATCGCAAGAGTAATGATAATTGAGTTGCACAGTCTTCAGATCTGTGCTGCCCAATATGGTAGCCCCCAGCCAAATTGGCTGTTGAGGGCTCAAAATGCGGCTAGTCTGGCCTAAGATAGGCCGTTAGTGTAAACACACAGTATTTCAAATACTCTGTACAAGCAAAGATTGTGAACATGTCATTGATAATTTTTATATTGATTACATGCTTACATGATAACATCTTGCATATATTGTGTCCTGTGTACTATCAAAATTAATTGCACCTTTTTTTTTTAACTACTAGAAAACTTAAGTCATATATGTGGGTTACATGATGTTTTTTTTAGACAGCTGCTTCAAAACCAGAACAGGGAGCCTGTGGAAAAAACACTTACAAGTAGATCCTGACCCAGGACCCAGAAATCCCATGTGCACTCTGCCTCCCCACTGTTGGGGATCTTGCTCTCTTACACCAGATGGCTGGGGCAAGTCCACAATCCTTCAGTGTCTACCTCCTCATCTGTAAACTAGCGATGGTTATAACCATATATACCTCCCTAGGGTGTTCTTGACTATTAGGTGATTTGATACACATTATACTCTTAGAACAGTGCTGGTGGGGGAAATAATTGCTCCATAAATATTAACTATAACTCTTCCTATGGAACCAACACATGAAGGGTATGAGAGGAAATTCAGGAGAGACAATGATAGTTTTTGGAGAAAAAGAAAATCAATACAAAAGGCCATTTTACATATAAGGTAGCTGTGACTGGGGGAGGTATTTATCCTTGGCCATACAACTTTCTAGGGACTGGGCCAGGGGCAGAACTCAGGTACCGTGACTTCTGTTCTCATGGTCTTTCCATTGTAGCATTATGCTTTACATCCCCACCATGGATCCTACCTTCTTCACCCACTCTGAGCCTGGATTGGCAAAGGGAAAAGTGAGGAATCTCCATGCTTTTTCAAAAATTTTGGATGAAAGCTCCAGCACCACTCTGCGGCGGTCTGCCACTGTAAGAGCATTAGGATCATCCCAAGAAATATTTGATCCAATGTCCCCAGTCCTCTCTGTGAAGCCAAAATTGAAATACACGAAGACTGTGATGCAACATATCTCACCATTGTATAGGCCTGGAGACTCTTCACTGTTCCCTACACACTCCAACAGCCTCCTTCCTTGGACTCTGGAATTGGTCGGCCTCTTTTATTTCTCCTTCCTTAGCCAGCCTCATGACTCATTCCTTAGCTCTTTCAAGTCTTTGTTCAAATACAACCTTTTCCATAAGGACTTCCCTGACTTGTATTTAAATTCCTCCCTTGCTTAATTTCCGCCCCCTCCCATACCTATGATCTGTTACTCTTCTCGAAACTTACTGAATTATTTGTTTTATTGTATGTCCCCCCTGCCCTAGAATGTGAGATCCATGGGAGAAGGATTTCTAGTGCCTAGAAAGAGGTTGGCACATATAGATTATTCATAAACATTTGTTGAATAAACACAGAATTGATGACTAAATGTTAAAAGCGTTAAGTCCCCCAAATGCTTCCTCTTAGATGGGGAAATTATAGCTTGATGGTTGAGAGTCAGATCTCTGGAAACCGATCAGAGTTTGCATCTTGGTTTTGTCATTGACTGGCAATGGGGCTTTGAGAAAGCCAATTCACCTCTGATCTTTTCTTCTCCCATTTGTAAATAAAGAATCCACCTTCTAGAGTGAATTAAGGAGAGTAAATGACATATTGCATATAAAGCATGCCAGCAAACAAGCCAGGCATAAATTAGGCTGATAAATTATTATAGTCTTTTTCTAAGAATTGTCTCTTCTTAACATTACAGGGTAAGGCTAGAGGAAGGGAGCAGCCTCTCTGCTTCCACAGCAATGTATGATCTGTAAACCCCTAGAGGCAAGTATGAGCAATTCATGTTACTCTAGCATAGAACAAATTCAGAAAATCATATCGTTCTGGGTTCTTAAATGTTCGTTTTCAATAAATTGATTTATAAGACACTCAAAATCTCTTTCCATTTTAAGGTATATCAAGATTCCATCTCTCAGCAACTAAGATTTAAGATTGGCCCAGACAGGTGAGCTGCTGCTGATGTTGAACACACAGTGTAGAAATTATATAATTGCTTTTCAATTTTTTCCCCAGACTCTCCCAAATTAAAAGGAAGGCTTCCCAGACTCTAGTTTCTAGTCCAGCATGGAGTCCTCTGTCCTGTCCTCACAACAGGAAAAAAGCTGGACAAACTGAAGAGCAATAGCTCTTCTTAGATCTATTAGAGAATCAAAGTCACTGGGTAAACCACTGCCCTCAACATGGGTGAGATGGGCAGACAGATACAGGGAATCTCAATGTAATGAAGCAGAAACTACCAGTGTAAGCAGCGCTAGAGTGAGAACAATGGAAATAACCTCAAGGCTGAGACTTTACTTAGGAAGTCTCTAGAGAAACCCAAAGAAAACAGGAGAGACAAAAACAAGGCCATCAGAGGAAGTGTTAGCCTCTGACACCCACCGCTTCAGCAAGCAATACATGGAGAGGCTAACTCCTTGCCTCAGATAAATATAAATATAAAACCTCAGACCAAATACTGGTTTACCTCAGTACCAATGTCCAGCTTTCAACAAAACAGATGACAACATGTATTAAAAGAAAAGACACAGGTTGAAGAGATAGAGCAAGCATTAGAACTAGACTTGGATAGGGCGGAGGTGTTGGAATTATCAGATCAGAATTCACAGCTGTCCTTAAAATGCTAAGGACTCTAATGGAAAAAGTGGAGAACAGGCAAGAAAAGGTGGGTAATGTAAGGAAGAGATGAAACTTGTAAGAATCAGAAGGAAATGCCAGACATTGAAGAAAACCATAACAGGAATGAAGAATGTTCTTGAATGGGCTCGCCAGTAGCCCAGATACAACTGAGGAAAGAGCTGGTGAAACTTAGGAACAAGGAGGTTTCCTTAAAGAGACTATACTTACTCTAAAAAGAATAAATGCCCAACTCCAACATGGAAATTTGAAGATCATATCTGAGGAAAGATGCTTTGTATTCCATCATTTGATCGAACATGAAGCACACTCTGGGATGATTGCTAATTGAATTCAGTGGACGTTAATACCATATACTTGGATTTTAGGCAATAAGCCTTGTCAAAACAGAATATTTATGACAAATACTTAACGACAAACATATAGTGTTTGCTCTTTGATAAAATTATGTTTGTTAGCTGATGAAATCATTTTAAGAACAATGCCTTTGTAGGGGCACCTGGGTGGCTCAGTGGGTTAAGCCGCTACCTTCGGCTCGGGTCATGATCGCAGGGTCCTGGGATCGAGCCCTGCATTGGGTTCTCTGCTCAGTGGGGAGCCTGCTTCCTCCTCTCTCTCTGCCTGCCTCTGCCTGCTTGTCATCTCTCTCTGTCAAATAAATAAATAAAATCTTAAAAAAAAAAAAAAAGAACAATGCATTTGTTAGAATGTTCTCATTAAGGTATCATTCTGTTTTTATTTATTTTGGGTAAAACACATGTCTTTACCCTCCCCTCTTTATTTCATTGTACATATGTTCATGCTCCTAAGAAAGCAACTTCTGGTAAACCTGTAACATACAATTTCTGGCCTTATAACTTAAAATTAAACACAATTTACCTTGTTGGAATCTAATTCAAACTACCTACACCATCTTTCTTTCCAGTCTCTGTACTAGTCATAGGTTGTCAACTAATTTGCTACTGTATTTCCTTACTTTCAATTCATCTTGGAAAGGTTCTCCTGGGAAACTGGCCTCACAGATAAGACACTGGTTACTAGAAAAGCTCTAAATAAATATTTGCAAATAATTTGGGCTAGGGTAACAGGATTTCCTGAGGGGAATCCCAAAGAAAAAAGATGCCAGACAAGTTTAATATCTTGAAAATGTATAAATATATTTAGGAAGCTAGTAAAAATGCTTCTGATTTTACCATATCTCCACAAACTGCCTGGAATGAGAGAAATTTGAATCAGGGTCTTATTTAAGTATTTGCAACATATGGTATTATTACTATTGATATTTAAACACAACACAAATACTTCTTGATTATTTGTTAAGTTTCTTCAGTTTGGGTCTCCCTGAAATTTGACTTCTTAATCCCCAGGAAATGATTCAATGTTGAAATTTTACGAAGTTTTACTGACTTTATATGTGTTTTTTCTAATTTGTTTCTAGGGAGTATGTTACAGCCTGGCATTACATGCATCTCTGCCTTGATTTTAAAAATAAATAGATGGGTATTTTACGGTGTGCTTAGTTAGGCAAACACTATATATGGAATATTCAATAGCTCCCTACTTGAAAACCCCCAAAAGAGCCTCCATGTACTAGGCCAGTCTCCTTGTCAAACATTGTCTCCCACTGTATTCTTTAAAAAAAAAAAAATATATATATATATATATATATATATATATATATATTTATTTATTTATTTGAGAGAGAGAGCGAGCGCACGCATGAGTTGGAGTGAGGAGGGCCAGAGGGAGAGGAAGAAGCAGACTCTACACAAGAAGAGACCCCGATGCGATCCCAGGACCTGGGATCATGACTTGAGCAGAAGACAGATGTTTAACCAACTGAGTCACCCTGCTGCCCCACCGTTTTCTTTGCATCCCTGTAAAAAAGTGCTACAGCCCTATGAGACTCGTCACTATTCCCTGAACATCCAGGATCTGAGCATTCACCTTGGAAACTCCCACGACACAGACCCAAATCTTTGGACAAAATAGGTTCTTAATAAACATTCGCAGTATTAAATTGGAGGAGAGAAAACACATTTGTCTCTCCCAAGGTGGGTGGGGTTGCTACCGTTCCTCCGGTCATCCTTTTCCTGATCGTAGCACCCACACTGTCTACTAGAAACTGACCTGTCCCCATTGCACTCAAAATGGCTGTTATTCCAAATGCTCTCTTCCCTCCTGGCCAAGGTGTGGGTACATGATCCTGAATAGGTCAGTCACACCGTCCTGGGGAGATATTCGTCTGAGCCAAATGACACAGAGTTTTAACACAACCAGTCTAACTGCCCATTCCCATTCCAATCCAGTCACACTGACTTCTGAGTCTCCTCTAGTTCAGAGCCTTCGCTGTTGTCCATCTCCTTAACTAGAATGTTCTGCCCCAAGACACTCTGTGGTGTCCTGCTCATCTTGTTCCAGGCTTTGCTTACATCACCTCTTCAAGGAGAACCTTCCAGATAGTGCCATCCAAAACAGCTCCCTGTCTCTGCCTTGTCATTCTCAATCCTCTTTCTGTATTTTTGTTCATTGTTGTTTTTACTACGTGAAATTTCTGTATAGGTTTATTGGTTTACTTGTTCTCTCTCTCTCTCTATCATGTGGGAGAGGACAGATACCTTCTGTCTTATTTATTGAAGAAACTGTCTAGCACATAGTTAATAAAAAATATATTTATTAAATGCATGAATAAATAAGCAAGCTAAATCCCATGGAGTTGCCCTGGTTCCTATGTTCTCCTGAATCTAATTGGTTGTTCAGATTTTCCTTTATTTTTTCCAATACATCTTTCTTCTTTTTCTTTCCTATTGTTTTGTTATGTTTAAGATAAAGAACTCAAGTTTCTGATGCTGAGAGCTAAAAACCCATCCGACAGAATTCAAATGCAAAAGCACTTTAAACTTGGGTCCTAGAAAAAAGCATCTGGCAGCATTTTGGGCACAAGAGTAGCAGACAGTTTGTTTGAGTTCTCCATCCCTTTCTTTTTCTACTTTCTTCTAGTTAATCTCACGGATAGCTTAGAGGAAACTAGAAAAGTCTATTAGATAGTGCCCCAGCACACAGTAGGTGCTCAGTAAATCTGAGTTGAATATTCTGTGTGCACTGAAAAAGACTCCCCAATGACTTCACCTGCCTTTAAAAGCATAGTCCCTTATTTCAGAGTCGGGACATGGCAGGGGATTGGGGGATGTCATCCCTCCACTGGCATTTGGGATACAGGCAAGAAAACTCCTTTTATTAAGGAGGCAAACGCACCTTCTCACATATTCGGTTTGCCTCACGAAAGATCATAAACTCTAAATATCTGTGTGTGACAGGTATCTCTGAGCCAATCACTGTAAGTGGAATCAAAGATGTGAGAGAAGAAATCAATCCGAATGTGAGAAGTGACCAGAGCCAAGCAGATCTTTGCCGGTCACACAGACATCCATCAGCAGGGTGAGAAGCACCCACGGAGAGCTTGCTACATGCAAAGCGTGTGGCTGGGAAGCTGGCAGAATCCTAAGAGTGTGCACCTCCAGCAGCTTCCCAGACTGGAGTTGAGGCAGTCAAGTCATCAATTCATTGTATGTCAAAGTAATGGATTTAGTATTAACAGGAGCATATTCTGAGATGAGAGAGCAGTACCAGCTCACTCACGAAAGCTCATCCATGCATTCATGCATTTTTCCAGTCAATACTATCGCCTTCATACTAAACCTCACACTCTGGGCTAGATCCTATAGGTGCAAATCACTCATTCCTATGCAGACAGACCAAAGTCTGTCCAAAGGAGTCCAAAGGAGGGGATGATTCCATCTGTGAAATTTCAGAGAAGGTTGCATATAATAGTAGTGAATTTTTCCTGCCCCCTTACCATATACCAGACCCTCCCCTATGCCCTTCTTGGGCACTAGCTTGGTTATTAAGTATCTTATTATTATATATTCCCATTAAAGATGATGATACTATTTTCCTGAAGAAATTAGGGACATTTACACTTAAAAAATTATAGTTGACAGGTTTTGAAGGATTTTTGTATGTTAAGAACTGTTTCAAGTGCTTTATGTGTTCCAGAATGTTTACTAAAAAGTTTATCCCTAGTTTTAGACATAGAAAGCTGAAGACCAGAGAATTTTTAATCACTAAGAAGTGAAAGTAAAACTTGAGCCCAGAAACTCATGGCTGTTAACCACTATCTCTTACTCCTCTGCCATGATTTAAGACATTTGAGGTATTAAATTTGAGAAGAGAAACCACTGAGGAAGGCATTTGCCGCACAGAAAAAAGAGTGGGCATCCCCAAGCAGAGGAAAGATGTACTAATCTCCTAGGGCGGCCATATATAACACACTGCCATGGAGTTGGTGGCTTAAAACAATGGCCATTCATTTTCTCACAGTTCTGGAGGACAGAAATCTAAAATCGATGTGTCTGCAGGGTTGGTTCTTTCTGGAGGTTCTGAGAGAGAATGCATGCATTCATTGTCTCTCTACCGGTATATCTGTTGGCTACTGGAAATCCGTTGTATTCCTTGGTTTGTACATGCATTGCTCCAATCTCTGTCTCCATCTTCACGTGCCTCCCCCTTTCTGTTTATTTCTGTGTTTTCTGTCTCTTATAGAACACCTGCCTATGCATTTAGGGCCAACCTTAATCCAAGAGGTTCTTAAGGTCCTTAGTTTAATTACATCTTTAAAGACCCCTATTCCAAAGAAGATGGCATTCTAAGATTCCAGGTGACTTTGGGGACCACAGTGGAGAGGATGTATGTCCCAAAGGGCAGATGGCATGGAGCCTTGAAGTGCACAGCCCAGTTAGTGGAGGTGAGATGTCCATCTAGCTGAGAGGCTCAGTGGTACTACGGTGAAGGTGGAGATGATACTGGGGGGCAGTGATGTTGGTTCCAGACTGGGAAGAGTCTTGGCATTCTCTTCCATACAACAGGGAATTCGAGAATTTTAAGAAAAGAAATGACATGATGAGATTCCTTGGGAAGTTTGTGACTCTGGAAATAAAAGGGAAAATGGAGTGGAGAGGAAAGTAATGGCATGAGCAGCAAGAGAACTGGACAAGTCCTGGACAGGGGCCAGTCGTGGCTTCCTGGGTGGTTCTGTTGGAAAGAAATGGGCAAAACTCTTGGGCTCAAAAGGGTATCATTTGAGCAGAGTGTTGACTTCCATATCTACGTACAAATGCTCAATCTTGTTTTCCTTAGGCCCAGCAACATAATCTAACTATATGTAGAAGATAAATAAAACTCCTTTTGACTTTAAATTTATAGGCAAGTGCTAACCCAGTGACTGAAATTATGTCGACTTTACTGTGACAGTTCAAACACCGAATAAGGATATTAATAGCAAATAGATTAAACAATTAATATCAATTAATGAAATAAGTTGATGATTCCTGAGTCACCATCTTGTATTAAGTATTCCAAATACAGGTCTATGTCTTCTGATTAGCTGCTTATACAAACACATAATCAACAAGGGCTCATAAAATGATTGTGCCGCTCCCTCCCATAACTAGTATAAACGCCTAGCATTTGCCAGCTGCATAATGAAACTTCCAATTGCATTTATATTATTACATTTGAATCCTTAAAATTTCATGTTGTCAAAAAACAGCAACATTTTCAAAGGGAAATGAATATGGTATAAATATATACTCACATTTAGAAAAATGTACAGCATTCCATTTCCATAATAATCACGAGTTCTCTTGTTGAGAGTCAAATTTCAAGTTAAGAAAGGTATTTCTGTTCACTTGGAGATTTTCGCAGACCAGAACAAGGGTGGTTTCAATGTGGGGCAAATACTTTAAATTATTCTCAGAGAAATGCTCTTTAAATTTCATTTCTAAGAAATATGTTTTCTTATTAAAAGAATTTTAATGTGTTCTTGCATCACACTTCTTTTAGAACATTAATTGCCTATGTTTTATTTCATTATTTTTGCTTCATTTAGCTGCCTTAATAACTTAAGAACAGTTATGCAAAAATATTCATAATTGCTTTTATTTTTGAAAGTTTCCACCCAGCTTCAGTTCTGTATCAGAAGAAAAAATATGAAACCTGCCATGTCTTCATTATAAATTCTACCTTTGGCAAATATATATAGATATGTGTATATTCCTATTTAGTTTTTCTTTTTTTGGAGCATCTTTAACTTTTCTCTTCGGATTATAATATTGTCTTCGTTTTAATTCTCAATCGTTTCATGTCAGTTTCTCTAATCAGGTTTCATTTAGATGTAGATTAATAATAAATTTTTCATGAGGCTTCTATAAGATGCTTACAAAATCCATCATCTTTGCTTTTTGATAGTGAAGTTAAGAAATGATGGTTGATTTACAACAGATGTTTCTGTTTCTTTTGGAAAACCTGAACTGCCTGTAATTGAGGGATGCATGTACTGGAAAACTATAAAGAAAAGAAAGGAATAGTAGCTCCAAAGTTCAGGTCAGTGTTAACTTTAGGAGTATGGGGCATGGGATGGGAGAAGCCTTGAGGGAGAGCACATGGGGGCTTCTAGGGGTTTCCTACTGTTCTAGCTCAAGCTAGAAGGGAAATAAAAGAGATATATATTTCATTCTCTCTTTTTTTTAAGATTTTGTTTATTTATTTAAGAGAGAGAGAGAGAGCACACATGCAAAAGAGCAGGAGCAAGAGCAGAGGAAGAGGCAGAGGGAGAAGCAAGTTCCCCACTGAGCAAGGAGCCCAGTGTGGGGCTCAATACCAGGACCCTAGGATCATGACCTGAGCCAAAGGCAGATGTTTCACTGACTGAGCCACCTGCAGGTCCCATATGTGTTTCTTTCTTAATCATGGGAGTGTACATGGTCACCTTGTTCAACAATACACTCAAGAGTTGAGTAAATATAACTTTTTTTTTAAAGATTTTATTTATTTATTTGACAGACAGAGATCACAAGTAGGCAGAGAGGCAGGCAGAAAGAGAGGAGGAAGCAGGGTCCCCGCTGAGCAGAGAGCCCCATGCAGGGCTCGATCCCAGGACCCTGGGATCATGACCTGAGCTGAAGGCAGAGGCTTTAACCCACTGAGCCACCCAGGCGCCCCAGATATTTCAGATTCTTAACATGCTCCGTAGGTTTTAAATCTTTAAGGGTGAGGCTGGGGAAAATGTTGGTTATTGTGTAGGATTCCGACATTTGCTTTCCTAGACTATTTTATTGGAGCAGTATTGCACAAAACACATTTTGGACCACACTGGCCTGGAGAATGAAAAGTCATTGATGTAGCCAACAGTCTTACTCTGGTCTGACAATGACTAAAACCTGTTTCCTTGCATGTGGTCATCTATGTTTACCAGGATTGGTTGTCTTTTCCGAGTTCCAGTTAGGCACAAATTATCATCCTAAATGAACAATTTTTTAAAAGTCTAGTTCCCTTCTCCCCTGATATAGGATGATTCTACCACATCCTTTACAATCAGACTACTGGGGCAGAAAATTGAAACTCTGGTTGAATCTGAATGAAAATGGAGGGGTAGGAAAACCCAGGAGCCTCACTCAACCACTTTGAGGCCAAACACTTCACGATCATCACCACTCAAAACCTCCTGCAGAAATCCTATTTTTGCGATCTTTGTGAAATCATTTTCTCCATTCTCCCCACTCATGGTTTTCCATGAATAGGTGTACTTTTCTCTCTTAGCTCTCCCGGACCAAAATTCTGAACCTTAACAGTCTTTTCTCTAGGAAAGCTATTCTCTGAATAATCATTCATTGTTGAGACTAGAAGCAATTATGTTCTGGCTACTATTGTCAATGTGATAATGTCGGCAATGACTGAAAATTGTGACTTGTCAAAACTTGCTGTGTCTTGTATATATCTGATGTTAAAGAACTCCTCCCAGGGTGCCTAAGTGGCTCAGTTGGTTAAGCAACTGCCTTCAGCTCAGGTCATGATCCTAGAGTCCCAGCATCGAGTCCCACATTGAGTCCCACATTGGGCTCCCTGCTCAGCAGAGAGTCTGCTTCTCCCTCTGACCTCTCTCCTCTCATGCTCTCTCTCTCAAATAAATAAATAAAATTAAAAAAAAAAAACTCCTCCCTTTTATTTCAAATTGGAAGAGTTCTTGGTTAAACATCAGTGATCATTGCTCAATTCATGAATTATACCTGATATATTCCCATGAAAGGTGTGGTGAATAGGCAAACCTAAATTGGATATTACCTACCTCATAAGCCCATTGTTCCTCTCCAATATGGAGAGGCAAGCAGACTTCAAGAGTTTCAAACAAGAATAGATCCATGAAGAGGTATTGCTTACATACTAAGAACATCTAATAACCAGAATATAATATAATATATACATAATATAATATAATAATCTGATTATTAACTGGGGACTAGACTTGAATAATACTAATGATATCTAAAGATTTCTTTTATTTCTGCCTTTATAGAGACAATAAACTGAGATTGCTTGAATATATTCTGTGAAGAACAGCATATCTTTTAACTAGCAGCCAATTTAAGCATGGATATGTAAATATATTCACATATATTCATATATACACACACATATAAACACATACAAACTATATATATAGCTTAGGTGTGAGCAAGTGTATTTACAGAGAGAGAGAGAGAGATACTTTGTCAATCATGTTCAATTCGTTTTCACTACTTGATTGGGGGGAAATTTTAGCCAGTAGTTGAGGAAATAAGTTAGTTTCATTCATATCCTGTTTTCATTTGTCCTTTTCTTCTGCTACATTTCACTCTTTTGTCCATTATTATATTACCTCCTTGACATCTGCTGTATAGACCACTTCTATACGATCTCACAAGTCAACAAATACATAAAATTGAAATATTTCTGAAGCATAAATTTAAAGAAAGCTCTCACTTAGCTAGTGAGTGAACTTAGCCAACTGTTCAGCAACTGCTGCCTTCCGCAGGGTTTTGTTCTTGGTGCTTTGTTTCAAAGGCAGTGAGTGACACACAACATGCTTTATAGCATTTAATGAATTATGAGCTACAGTCATATATACGTCTTTGGGAATATATTTCCTGTTGCACTAACTATGAATTATCCGTCTCTGAATCTACAAATCTATGAATTTTTTGGAATTCACCATAGAGTATTCCACATAGAGAAGATCCTTCTTGTATTTTAACATTTTCTCCATGGGCAACAGCCTAGAATTTTATGGTTGCGCCATTTGAAACCCAACAGAGTGGGGTAGACAGATAGGAGTTATGTTGTGACCGGGGATCATTTGCTCTTCCTATAGAAATCTCAGACAGAATGAAAGCAAAAATACAGTTTCCTTCCCTTTCCCATCCAGAAACTCTTGCTTCCTGGGCTCAGAGGAACGCTATGATCAAGTCCAGCAAGAGTAAGGTTAAGAGCTGGTGTACTCTCCTTCTTATTAGATCTCACCTCCCTTGGGGGATGTAGAGTATGTTGTTTATAAAACAGTTTCCAAAGAGGAAATATAAAAATAATAGACATTAATAAAATCCATGTCTTTCCTGGCAGTTGATAGGATATGGCGGTGTGATACAGCAGTTGAAGCCATTATATGAAATAAATATCTTCATGGACAAGAGTCGAGGTGGAAAAACAGAAAGGTGGAATTAGGATGGATCTTTCCTTCTGCTCTTTGGCCCATAACAAAATAATGGTAATAGTACTGAGTGCCTCTGTGTGTTTGGCCCTGAACCTGGTGCCTTACCTGTGTGTGTAGACAGGGCCAAACAGAGACACAAATTCATGGGGATGCTTCTGCTGTTATTTTATTTATGATTATACTGAGGAAACTGAGACTGACAGGGACAAAATAAATTACCAAAGATGGAACCAGAATGGGGGATCAGACCCGGCCTCTAATCACTCAGTTCTGTTGCTCCCTTCCCTGCTGTTTCTCATTCCCCCATGGTGAGGGCAGAAACAAACAAACAGGATGGCAACTCTGAGATGGTGACACAGTTTGGAGAAAACACCATCAATCCTCAAAGAACATGACCTGAAACACTAAATAGGGAAAGTTTACACCAAAGGGAAAAACTAACGTCTAACTTTCACTGTTTGTCCTTTTCAGCTGCATTTCCTAAAATAGGAAACCTAGCACTTAGGTCAGACTCAATCCTTCCAAGATGAGGTTTCCTTACACTCATTTAATCATGAGACTTTCATGTTATCGTTAATGTTGTCAACTGATGGAATAACCAGGACAGGATTGCCTGAACTTGTATTTTGTTGTGTTTTTTTTTCTTCATAAATATGGATATTTCAGAGGAAATCATAAAACTTGAGTGAAAGTCACCCTTTTATTTATCCTTCATCTCCATGGTTTCATCTTAGTGAGCACATTGTGAATGATGCCATTTTTCTGTTCAAATCCTTTCAAATATTCATTCTAACCCACCAGACTGAACTCAAACTCACTGTCCTAGCATAGCTGATGTGTCTCTCCAGACTAAAGGAAGTCTGCCTGACCCACACATAAAATGAAGTCAATACTCATGCATGGAGAAAGCACCTTAGAATTTCCTCATGACTATTTTTTTTTTCCAACTTCTTTTAGCAATGGCTCCAATAAAAATACAGTTTGAGATCATGCATTCTAATTAATACTATCATTCTAGACTTTCTATCATCTGCTTAAAGTTATCTTTATGACTTTCTCTTCATCAACATGGACTCAGTGAGTTCTCTACATGATCCCTTGAGCAGTATATCACTGGAAACTTTACTCATGCTACTTGCTCTGTTTGAAACTTCCACCCGCCTTTTTTTTAAATAGAATTTGTACCCATCTAGAGAGGACATTATCATGTGTGCTATTTCCTTAACATTTTTGGAACCCATTCTCTGATTGAGACAGGCACACATTACGAATTCTGCTCCCTGAAACAGAAACTACTGGAATCTCTAAGATTCTCTCCTGACAGGAAAAGATCTCACAGATCTTTTCTGTGGTGGGACCTACATTCTGCCACCCAACTTTGATGGCGATGGATACAGCATGAACAATTAGGTGAGCTTGGCACCCTCTCTCTGATGCTGCGGTGGTGAAGTCCATAGGGTCCTCAGTGACTAGAGGGTCTGTCAGAAAAGAGGCAAGATGGCCTCTCTAGGGAATGTGGTTTAAACCTTAAGCTAAGCCCTGAAAGATGAGAATGAGGAAACCCTGGGAAGAGCCCGCAGAAGAGAATCCCAGGCTTCCGAAAGAGCAAATGTTCAAGGATAAGCTCTCAGCTAGAGAAAAAAGAGGAGACCTTGAAATCACCCCTGGGAAAACCACAGTGATGATTACAGACCCATAAATATGAGTCATAGACAAAGGAGAGTGACCAGCCAGCCTTCATCTGCCTCACAGAGAAGGAGGAAATGAGAAAAATAAAGGATTTCATCTGGCATAACTTCTCTGTTCGTGAAATTTCAGAAGCACTTTAGGACTTTCTTTTTCTCTCTGCCGACCATCATCCAAGGGTGCCCTCTGTCCAACCAACCTGATCCTGGGCCCAGGCTGATCACACACAGCAGGTCTAGATTTCTGAAAAGCTTCCAGTTCACTAAACGGGAGCCCTTGTAGATCGACCTTCTGAAAGTGCAGATCACATTAGCAATATCTGAAGACTCAGGCAAGCGACACCATTTCAGGCCCCAAATAAGCGAAGTCCTGGGGTGGAGAATGGGCCCGTGCCTGAGCTAGCATACCCAAAATGGATCTGTCCTATTTCACGCATTTAAACTTGATAAACACAAAGACATAGAGATGGCCAACAGACACATGAAAATATACTCATTCATAAACCAGGAAAATACAAATCAAAACTACAATGAGATATCACCTCATACTGGTCAGAATGGTTAGTGTCAAAAAGACAGAAAATAATAAGTGTTGGCAAGGATGGAAAGAAAAAGGAATAACTGTGCCCTCCTGGTGGGAATGTAAATTGGTTCAACTACTGTGGAGCTCAAAAACAGAAATGCCACATGATCTAGTAATCACATCCCCAGGTATTACCCAAAGAAAAAATTAAATTGAAAAGATATATATGCCCATATGTTTATTGCAACATTATTTATAATAGCCAAGATATAGAAACAACTCAAGTGTCCATCAATGGACAGATGTCTAGGGAAGATTTAATAAACACATATGGAATATTGTGAAGCCATATTAAAGGATGAGATCATGCCATTTGTGATAACATAATGGACTTTGAGGTAAGTTAGACTGAGCTAAACAAATACCTTATGATTACTTTCATATTGGAATCTAAAAAATTTTATAGGTGAGAAATTTGAGGACTGACTAATATAGCTGGTAAGTGCTGCAACCAGGAGTTTCATTCTTTTCTTACTCTAGGACCTGTGCTCCTAACCACTTGTTATACTGGCTCTATCAGTCAGAATTGTGTTTACCCCCAAGGAATAGATTTTCTAGCTGACTTGGTGAAACAGATAGGATTTTCTTTTCCTCCTAACAAAAAGGCTAGGTAGGTTATTTTTTTAAATGCTTCTTCAGATCTCTGCACATTTATTTCATGAGTGTCAGTTACCTCATGGTCACAAGATGGCTGCTTATGCTCTAGCCAGGGAGCCTGCATCCTAGTCCAGAAGAAACATGCAAGTGAAAAGGCAGCAGACTGTACTTGTATCTTATGATGAGAACTGTGTAATGGGGCCATCCAAAGATTCAAAAGAGGCTGGGAAAGCAGGTGTTTGTCCAATTTCCATCTTTAGAGCATAAGCAGGTAATGGAGGAACAATGAAGACTTTGAGATCTAGCTAAGGTTAAGTAGAGTTTCCTACAAGACATGATCTAACAGAGAGGCATTAAGCCCCATGGAATAGGGTTGTGGAGAAAGGAGCTTGTTTGGGGTTTTAAAAACCAAAACCAAAAATTGCCTCAGAGTCCAAATGGGGCTTGAACTTTTAGTTGGGCTTCTGAATTAGTTGAGTCTTAAAGGTACAACAGAGTCACAGACCATGTGCGGTCAAAAGTTTAACATCAGGCAGTTTCTGTGTTTCTGGTCTGTTCTCTGGGAAGGGTGTGTTTCTTTCCTTTGGCCTGGGGGCACTGACTGCTTGTCATCATATAATTTTCTATATCCTCCAGTTCAGCGTTCAGTAAATCCTCATTTGCTAAACCTAGGGTTCACTGGGAACAAGGCAAAAGAGGACTGGAAACAGACAATGGATTAGCCAAACTACAGCCAGATCAACTCCTTCAGAACCAGGCCCTCAAACTTTGATTTTCATGGGAATCACCTGGGAAGGCACATGTTTAAAACCCAGATCGGGGAGGAACCCCTAGGTGTCTCAGTTGGTTAAGCATTTGCTTTTGGCTCAGTCATGATCTTGGGGTCCTGGGATGGATCTGCAGTTCCTGTATCCTGCTCAGTGGGGAGTCTGCTTCTCATTCTGCCTCTCACCCAATTTGTGCTCTCTCTCTCTCAAATACATAAAATCTCTAAAAAAAAAAAAAAACAAAAAAAAACAAAAAACAAAAAACAACAAAAAAAAAGCAAACACAGATTGGGTCAGTAACTATAGGATTAGGGATTCTGCATTTCTAACAAGCTACTAGGTGATGCCAATGGCAAAGGGATAACATGCATCGCATGGTTCGAGCATGATAGCTCCTTCCCTTTCCCCATCCCAGCAAAGTCAGTAACAAACAGTGTTTTTGCTCCTATGACCAAGAAATTATTTTATTTAAGCTAAATTCTCATTAGTGTGTTATAGCATTTCAACAGTCTGTGTATAAGAGATAATCACCATATACTCTGTTACAGAGACGATGCCCTCTGCCCTTGCTTGTTGAGAGATTTCCAGCCTTTCATCTGGTCCTAACAGTTAGGTGCCTAGCTTTCCTTTTATGCCACCACTCTCCTCTAGGTGTCGCCCTTTATGCCAAGCCACCCAGGAGTCTCTCCTAGTCCTTTTTTTGTTTTCCTAGCTTTATTGAGATATGACAAATAAAACTGTAAGATATTAAAAATGTAAAAGATATTAAAAACTATAAGATATTAAAACTTTAAGATATTAAAAAACTATAAGATATCAAAATTAAAAATGTGGTGATGATTTGATATATGTATATTTTGTGAAAAGGATTCATCCCACTGAGTTAATTGACACAAGCAAGAGGTTGCCCACATACCTTGGGTCAGAGGGTTTTTGGGAAAACCTTTAGAGACCTCCATTCTAAAAAATCAGGGAGGAGAAATAACGTATAATGAGAACAAAGAGAATAAACTAGAAAATGGTGTGAAATTTTACCCTGTTTTCAGGCGAACAAGTTGGGCTTCCATAGTTTCACAGATGCCAGCAGGAGCCGTGGGACTCCTGGGTCAGAGATGAAGGTCATTTTCATTCCCAGCATCATAGGCAGTGTGGGCTTCATGTTCACACTGGTTCCCTTTGTCCCCCAAGTTTTGTGGAAGTAATGAGACAGCCTCAGGGGTATGCTGTGCCTACAGTACATCTGAGGGGCCCTAAGATTAGGAAACCCCCAAACTTATAAATAGGGCATATAAGCAAACCTGCTCAGCCTTTGTTCCAGAGGGAGACATGACTTAATTATACCAGTCGTGAAACAAATCTGCCCTCCAACCCAGAGGGAGACATTATCTCTAGCTTCTCAGGCTGCTTGTTACACAACAGCCTTCAAAAGATAACCTGGAGCAAACGCCATCGCTGATATGCAAATGCCATGGAGAACTGCCACCACTCCCAACACAGGCAGACAGAAAAAGGTGGAAGAGAGAGACAGATGGATTATGGCAAAGAAATGGAGATAAGATTCATATAGGACATCTCCTTAGATTGTCATGTTACTGACTTTATTAGCCATATTAGTAATGTGTCTCCCTTCCTCTGAATTATCAGTGGGTTTTATACTTGTTTGCAAAGTTCTTTGGGACTCTCCTTTGGAGGGGGAGGGCTCCAGGAAAAGGGGGAGGCTATTGGCGATATTTTCCACAGTGCTGGTTCCATTACTGTGGTACTGAATAAAAACATTAAAGTCTTCAACTTATCATGGGCTTCAGTAATCAGCAGCTGAAAACTCAGTGCTTATCATTTAAGAAGCATTCCCTTAGCAATGAAAATCTCTTGGCGGCAGCTTCTTTCAATGAAGAGTATGGAGGATACCCTCCCCAGTGAGAGACAATGGTCTGGGCAGGAGCAAATCAGCATTCTCTGTAAGTTCCACACTCTGGCAGCAAAATGAAACTCCCAAATAAAAACACACTTGGCCTACCTCTGCCCTCCACCCTCCTGCTGAACTGTTTTAGCTCTCAATGATGTCTGATGATTCTCCTAATACTACAAGACTCCCCTAAATGTTTCTCACATATAAAGGAATCTAAAAATCCTCCAAACTCCAAATCAAGAGCTATTATTTTGGTTTTCTCCTTCTTCAGGGCTGCTGGCTACCGAGGTTGTAATAGCAGCTGACCCAGTGGAAATTAGATGTACAAGGATACTGGCTGAGGCTACCAAATCAATTTCACATTATGGTACTAGAGGCAAGAGGGTGAGGGCTTGACTCATTCGAGTGGTAAATCCTTGGGTGTTCTTAAAGCTGCCAATCATGAACTAAACTTGGCCAATCACCTGGAGAGCTTGAAAAGAAAAAGATACTATATTGCCTTGAAAACTACTATAACAAGAAAAAGGTTAAGTTATAGTAGATAGAAGACACAGTGGGTATAAGTACCTTTAGAGCTATGATTTTTCATCACAACTCATAGGCTTTATATTATTTCTCAAGTCTACAAGCGCCAACAGCAAGTTAACCACCTTGTTTGATATGCATATTTGCGTATGTGCTAGGAATGATGGGATGAGAAATACAAAACGCCGTTTTGATCTGTTAAAGAAAAACTTAATTTAATTTGTATTATTTGAAGGGAGTTTAAAATGGTATCTGGATTCCTCCAATATGTATCTTCTTCAAAAAGTAAAAATTGTTACAAACTGGGATGTGCCTAATAATCAAGCTCTGGGAGTTGGAACTCAAGTCACTTTTTTTTTTTTCAAATAGAAAAGCTAGTTTTACTCAAACATATATGGTTCAATTAAAATTCCCATAGCAATTTGAAATTTTAAAACTACACAAATTAACTAAATCTTTAGTGTCAGTCTTAATTATTAGAAAATTATGAAGAGTGAAAAAATCTTTCTGCACATACTATATGACCTGCTAATCCTGGCTTTGGCTGTATGAAAAAAGTAGACAAAACCCAGGAATAGTTATTATTCTTAATAAAAATAACAACAGGTCCCAATATTTTAAACTATAACTACTATAAAGCCAGAGTAGCATAAACTCATATTTCTTTCCTGTCCCTTAGAAGGGGGCACATGGGTAGCTCAGTCAGTTAAGCATTCAACTCTTGATTTCAGCTTTGGTCATGATCCCAGGATCATGAGATCAAGGCTGGAGTCTGACTTCAAGCTGGGCATGGAGCCTGCTTATGATTCTCTTCCCCTCTTCCTTTGCTCCTCTCTGCCCATCCCATGAGCCTGTGCATACTCAGACGCACTCTCAGTCAACTGGACCATTCAATTGTCTAAGTCGTAGGTTTTCTAACTGTTAAATATAGTGTTAATAATATTACTTATTTATTTTTATAATGTGTTGAACACTATTAAAAGGACTTTGTGTGAGTTAACTCAATCACTGTAATAACTCCATAGAGTAGTTACTATAATTAGAACTACTCTTGTTACCATTCCAATTTCTTAGATGAGGAAATAGAGACCAAAAGACATTCGTAGGTAACCTGCCTGAGGTCCCAGCCCTAGCATGTGGAAGAGCAGAGCTTTGAACCCAAGTGGGCCCCTCCTGGGCCCTGGCTTGCGGTGGCTTTTTTGGGTCCTCTGCCAAGATATTTTTCTAGGTCATGAGAAAATGCCAGTCAGGCATGTAGCCCAGTGTGTGTCACAAAGTAAGTACATAAAACCCCTATCTCTTAGTGTCATCTACACAAAACTCTTATGGCTGATCTAGTCTCCACTATAAATGAGTTTACTAAGTATTACATATTTGGTGAATACATGTGTCTCTAGCTATTAGATAAATGTCTCCCAATTTCCCCCAGAGAAAGTTCCATGTTTCTCTTACTGGTAACAACATTCTCTCCATCATCCAAACTTGATTTTAAAAGCTGTCTATATATATAACAATAAAACCAATATTCATGTGCATGCCACACAGCTTGAGACAAAGAACAAGACAAGGAACTTTGAATGTTCCCTTCCCCCACATATCCCTCCATGGCTGCACCCTTGGAGTAAGATTGCTGGGTTGTAGGATGTCCTCCTTGGAGCTGATGTATTGAAATATTGAAATAATCCTTGACCATCTCTTCACCACTCACGGACGATCATTCACAAAGGTTTTTCTTCCTCTTCGCTTTTCTTCATTGAAAAATCTCACTGTCTGTATTTGTTTCCTGTTGCTGCTGTAGTTTCCACTGCTGTAGTTTCCTGGGGTCATTCTTCAGCTTAACTCACTCCTATCCTTTTACTTATATTTTCAAATCACTGCTAGGGTCCTGGGCCAGATCATTATCCCATAGTAGTAATATATCATAATCACCTCCTAACTGGTCTGTCTGCTCAGAGGTATCGGGAAATAGAGAGAATCCTGAGGCATCAATTTATGGGGGCGGGGGGGGGGTGCTAAAAGATGCCAGAGAATGTTTTTATTCCAATTTCATACTGAGTTATCATTGATTTAGTGGCCTAAAACAACACAAATTTATTCCCTGACAATTCTGATAGTTCAGAAATCTGAAATTGGTTTCCCTGGGCTAACACAAAGGTGTCAATAGAGCTGATTCTTCCTGGAGACTCTGTGGGGAGACTCCATTTTCGTGTCTTTTTCTGGCTTCTTGTGGCTATCTGTATTTCTTGTTTGTAGTCCTTTCCTCCATATTCCGATCTCTGTTTCCATTGTCGTGTTACCTTCTCCTCTGACCTTTCCTGTCTCCCTTATATCAGGACCACTGTGATTCTATCAGGCCTCCCTACAATCCGGGAGGCTCCCATTCATCTCAAGACCCTCAACTTAATCACATCTGTAAAGTCTCTTGTGTCATATAATGTAACATTCACAGGGTTCCAAAGACTAGAATCTGGATACACTTGAGGGGTCATTCTTCAGCTTAACTCACTCCCATCCTTTTACTTATATTTTCAAATCACTGCTAGGGTCCTGGGCCAGATCATTATCCCATAGTAGTAATATATCATAATCACCTCCTAACTGGCCTGTCTGCTCAGAGGTATCGGGAAATAGAACCCCTAGGCATCAATTTATGGGGATGGGTGCTAAAAGATGCAACAGAATGTTTTTATTCCAATTTCATACTGAGTTACTAACTTTGGATTAGTTGTACGTAGAATATATCAAAGTGTTCCTCAGTTTTCCTTATGTGTTTATTCATGCCTAAGCAAATATCAGCCCTAGATAGTGACAGAAGTCTTAAGCGCATTACATGGCCCGTGGACGCCATTTAGCCTCACAGTGTCAGTACACTTGCTTCAGCTGCTCTCCTCTATTAAAATCCTCCACTGCAATACCAAAGCCACCTTTTTAAAATACAGGACACTGGCTTATTGAAAACTCTAATAAAAAAGAACAGAATAGGGGCGCCTGGGTGGCTCAATGGGTTAAGCCTTCGCCTTCAACTCAGGTTGTGATCTCAGGGTCCTGGGATCGAGACCCGCATCGGGCTCCCTGCTCAGCGGGGAGCCTGCTTCCCCCTCTCTCTCTGCCTGCCTCTCTGCCTACTTGTGATCTCTGTCAAATAAATAAATAAAAATCTAAAAAAAAAAAAAACAAAAAAAAAGAACAGAATAGTCAATGACTCCCAATTGCCTGCAGTCATGATGCTCAAACTTATTAAACTGGAAGAGTATCTGGGATCACGCTGTTCCAGGAATGTCATAAATGAAAACAATAAGGACGCCCCACATGGATGTGGGGTTAAATTCTGCCACTCCATTTAGTAGCTACGTCCCTTTGGGCAGGACATATGTCCTCTCTGAGCCACTGCCCCCTAATCTGGAGCATTTATTGAGAGCATAAAATATGATATTATGGGTTAAGTATTTAGCACAGCACTTGGCATCTGGTATGGACTCAAAATCTTAAGTCCCTCCCTCTCCCCCAGTGAAATAACATACTCTTTACCAAAAACCATGAAATCATCAAACTTACGTAAATGTCTGTAGCAGTCTGTGTGACTATGTAACACAAAATATAAACTATGAGGACAAGTTCTCAAGAAATATAAAGCCACTAAACTAAACCCAATGAGCTAATTCAGCATTTGGGGTAAATAATCCTTTGCTATCTTTTCATATGTTGACATTGACAAACTTTTGCTAGTCGAGCAGTAGCAGTGGGTGCCAAATGTTTAAAGGAAATATTTTGGATGGAAAAATTGCAAAACAAAAACAAAAACAAAAAACTGAGGGGGGGTGATCTCTACTTGTTAATTCAATTTTTAACAATTTGAAAGTCTAACATTGATGTAATCTCAGAATATCTCAGTACAATTCACAAAATAAAAATATTCTTTGGAAGAACCTCTCAGATAAAATCCTCTCAGATAAAATCCAAATTGCTTATCCTGACCTTCCACATGCCCTCCGTTTGGTTCCAACTTGTCTTTTCAAAGTTTTCTCCCTGGAAACCCTCTGTCTTAGATTAGTCTGAAGGCCCCTGGCTAATTGCCTTTCTGCCTATCATTCTGCCTACTTCTCCCTTGTTTCCATGCCAAGGTGACAAACTCAAATGCCACAGCTTCAGCTCATGAGAAAATGAAGACCCAGAGTGAGCAGGTCTTACAAATTTTTAAGAGAAGCCAGAACTCTGGAAATGTGCTGTAAAATCTTCCAATATTTACAGCTAAATTAAAAATGTTTCAAAGCTAGATGAGCCAAAGCAAACAAGCTTACAGGCTAGATTGTGTCCCTGGCACACAAGTAAGGTGTAGCCCAAGTGTCCCTCCCTGTGGTGAGAGGGAGGATTTCATCTCCCTGGGGAGATTTCATCTCCCTGTGAGCTAGTCTACTTCTGCATCCATCCTCTTGCATTTTCAACCTTCTTCCTCTCTTTAGCACTTATTTATGGGCTGATCTGAACTGCTGTCTTATTTTTATTTAAGTTCTTGAAGGACAATGATCATCTGTCCAAAAGGATTTTTGCCTTCTATCGCTTTTCTCAACTCAGGGCATGCTGTATTTGGTGAGCCGCTTTTCCAAGTTCTACTGACATAATGATCATCATCTATTTAGGTGATAAATTCTTTTTCTGTTATGTTTTTTTACTTCCCCACACTTTTTGCTGCTCAGCAGGAAACCAGCTAAAACTTTCCCATCTTTATCCCAATTCACAGAACACACAGTTAACAAATAGAGATGAAAATATATGAATTTAGACTCAAGGTTACTCTACCAAGTCAGACTGATGAATTCTTCCCCCTACACATGGGACCCAGAGAAAAGACTGACAGGTGGAACTGTATGGGAAACTTTTTCTGAGTCACTTGTTTATAAGCTGCCTTTACCATCTTAGTTGGAGTATTAACACTTCCTGTTATACTAGGAAAAAAATCTATCTTCAATTATTATATCAAAAAGTGCTTAATGAAACCCATATTGTTCATGCACCATGATGATGCATTGTTTGGGTTTCATGTACCATTGCTGGCTTCCATTTGTGTGGGAATTAGAGAAATGTCTACGTGTCAAGACAAAAAAACTCTTTCTACCTTGATTCCTGCTCTTCCTTCCTTAACTAAGTCCAGAGAATCCTTCAAGTCTTTGTTATGTCAGTGCATTATTGGCCCCTGGGGCTTTTGTCCATAGTTCAAGACTGTCCAAGTCATGATGAAGCCAAGTGCATCTGCTTTTATAACAACTGTGGTGGGCTCTCTTGGCAAGGCAGAGCCAGAGAGCTTCAGCTTCAAACAGAGTCCTACTTGCTTGGGGGTCTAATTCACTTCTGAAGCCTCTGTTGGCTCACCTGTAAAATGAGGGCAGTAATGCTTACCTAAGGGAGGCATTGTGAGAATTCAGAGGCTTACAGAGACAGCAGGCATGAAATAAATAGTAGCTGTCACCCTTTTTTCCTTCCTCCACCCCTCCTCTCTACCTTTCTGAAAAGTCTACAGAGTATGGCTGCTCTTCGAGACTGATGTGGAATCTGGTGAAAGCCATTTTTAATTGGCTCCATATCCCATTTATAATTTCTCTCCATGGAACAACTCCAAATATTATTAGATATTTCTTTCATCCACTTATTCACTCAACAGATATTTGCTTCTCTTTTGAGTCATTTGTAGACTGAATACGTGAGAGCAATGGTATAAATTGAGGCTATTAAACTTACCACACAGGTTAATTACATTTAGTGCACTGAAATATAATTTACTCATTAGAGTGATGATGTTAGAATAAGCTTATATTTTTCTTGAAATTGGCAAACTTTAAACTCAGGAAGGAAGAATAAACGGAAGAAGTTTTATGTGGCCTAATTTAACCATGAGCTAACTATGAGCCAACACTGTAGCCACTGAAAGAGGAATTCAAGATTTTACTAAGATGTGAATTATAATACCTAATCATATAGTGTTTTACCTTAAGATAGACAGTTATGAAGTCTTAGCATCCATTCATTCGAAAATGAATTGCAGGCATTGAGCACCTTCAATGAACTAAAACACTTGGGAAACATCTTTAATTAGTAATTCTAATATTGTGTCCAGCATAAGCAGTGACTCCTCAAGAGAAAAGAGGGTCCCAGGGACATCTGGTCTTACCAGGAAAAATGATAGGAGAAAATAAAGGGATTTTATAGTTTAGTCTTGAAAAGAGAAGGCTACAGCATAAACAGTAATTGACTTCAAATATAAAAGATCTCAATTAGGAAGGCAATGAAAGATTTTTGATTACTACTGTCAGATGTAAATCATAAAACTGACCTAAAGACAGAGAGATTCTGGATGACACAAAGGAAGATCTTTTGGCGAGGTGCTAAAGCACAAGAAGTTCTGAGGAAAGTTCCATATTTTTCTGTCCAGGAGGTCTCTGAGGAGAAAACCATCAATTACTGTCAGAGAGACTTTTTCAACATTGATCCACATTGAAAGTACGTGACATATAATTATAAGACTGAAAGAGAGCTTCAAAGAGTCTTCTTATATTGTCCCTCCCAGACAAATGGTTCAAAAGATTGCTGAAAATAGCTCTTCACCCATTACTTTGAAATCTTCAGAGAGATCGTTTACTCCCTGCCCACTGATAATACATCATACTGTCTGTCTTTCTTTGAGTGCTCCTTGATGTATACCCTAAATTACTAGCCGGAAGAATACAATGGACCTAAACAGTTCTGGGTTCTCACCTATTAGGGAATACCCAACGTGCTAAAAACCAAATTGGAGATCCCCTTTTCAAGTCTGGTTGAGCTGAGTGATTTCCCGTTCCCAGCATACCAGTGGTAAAGATCATTTATGCCAGAAAAATAAATCCCTTCCTTCAGTTAATTAGAGTCACTTCTAATTCTTTTATTGGAGAAAGACTTGTCTAATTAAAGGTTATACAGATTCTCAAGTATGAGAGGCATAGGCCAGGAGAGATGAATGGGCTGTAATTAAAAATTAGGACGAGTCCACTGGTGAGTTACAGTTACAGCTGTAGCTTCATCTGTAGCTCCAACAATCACATAATTCATCATTCAAACTGGAACACTTTTGAGAGTGAATGGTTGAGGAGCTATTCTTTATTGTAGTAGGACAATAGGCGTAAACTGGAACTGTCCCAGAGAAGCTTAGAGGTACGGTCACCCAACCAATAACAGAATTTTACACACAATAAAAATGATGATAGGACCTCTTTAAATTACACTAACAAAATGAACTTCTCTGCTTCATGATTTATACACACCTTGCATACTTATTTTGAAAATCTGTTGCTATAAAATCAGGAACAATAACGATGGCCAAGGATAAATTTATTCTTACATCTACTACCAGAGAAAATGGTCATTGACCAGAACACTTCTCTTAAATTTTTCTTTATGCTCAAGGAAGTAGTGTTAAAAAAAGAAAGATGGTAATTGCACTGCCAAGGTTTGTGAATTATTACTTCTGTGAACTCATCTCCCATCAGAAGACTGTGATTCTTAGCCTAACACAAAGAGCAAACATTGCATTCTTCTACGTACATCACAACATTTCGTACCAGAGAGCTCTGAAAGAGTAAATAGCCCTCATCTGATCAGATGATATATTTCCATTGCTTATTCACAAAGCAAATTTTCTGGGTGACCCTAACCCAGGATCCTTAAGAATGGTTCTCCTTCCAGATCAACATAGCTTTATTTCCAATGTACATTAGATGTAACGGACAAGAAACAGGGAGTAGAGTTCAGGTGGGGTGATGGACAAGTGAGCAGAAGCTGGCTGTGCACATTGACCAAGGGGGAGTCCCCCAGGGCAGGAGGCCACAAATAGAGAGAAGTCCACATTCTCCTGAAAGCTTTTTCCTCCATGAACCTCACCAGGTGTTCACAGGAAAGATTGGAAGAGATGTAGGAAAGTCTGCAGAATGGGGGTAAGGGATGTCGTGTGATCTAAGAAGTAGAGAGTGCCACATGAAAAAAGAGGAAAGAGCTTGCAGAGGAGCAGAGAAATGCACAGAGATCTTTCCATTCCAGATGCTAGAGGCCCACTGTGCCTTGGAGACCATTAGACACCACAGTACTCCTTATTGCTCAAGTGACTATGGGATAGGCCTCTTAAAATGAACCAAAACTCTCCCAACTCAAACTGTTCCCCTAATGATTTTGATACATGCAGAATTTGAAACTATTCTCCTCATTATTTCTTGACCCTGTAGCAATATCCACAGCCACCTAAATGTGTTTCTAGCCCATAATGGGGCAAAGTGGATTATAAATTCATTCCCCTAGTTAAACCATGAGAACGAGGCCCTACTGTTGTCATCATCATCATTACGGAATCTGGCAACTTTCCTCTCTTCTCTTGAGTTCCTATTTTCCATTTAGACCCAAAGTGACATATCAGAAAGAGCAGAGGAAGCTGCCAGTGAGCCTTGGTGAGCAGAGTTCCAGAAAGAATAATTTCCTGTGGTATCTTTTCTTACACTAACCTTGGCCCAGATAATGACTGAAGGGTTCATTCATCAAAACAAAATTATGCTATCAAAGAAAAATACAATTATTTTGCCTTTTAATTAGAAGGACTTGGATTTTATAACCAGGGAAATAGCTTCAGGAGTTAAATATCTCCCAAGATAATAAAGAACAAAGATTAAGGCAATTTTAAGTAATTGTGTATATGATAAAATGGATGAAAATGTTCAGAGACTTGCATAATTTGTGCACAATTTTCTACAGTTTGCAGGCTGGAGTAAATTTTTACTAATTAATCTGGTAAGCTATTATTCAAAGAAACAAAATCTGATTATAATAATTATTATTCATTTATTATGCAAAAATCTTCAAATTGCCTAAGTGAAGAACCTTATTCAGGTAGTTAATAGTCGCTCATTTCATATTGTTGGTGCATGTTTCCCACTGGAGACGTATATGAGCTTCTTGGTAGATAGTGCAGGATGATAATGACCAAATGGGTTCATCTGGGCCCTTTTGGAATTTACAGGGATATAATTTAACCTATGAATTGGCTGAACATGGGATGGAATTATGATGATCTCAAACAGGAAAAAATGGAGAGTATTTTGCTTATAGGTCCCTCAACTGTTATTCAATTTAAGGTGAATTGTATTGGGTATTTAAATAGATTAACTGACAGCTGTATGAAATCGCTTATGTAATATTTTAGAAGGTAATTGATATTTACAAACAAGCAGATCCTAAAGGACATACAGCAGAGGAAGAACAGAACATTTCCACATCCTCTTTTCCAATTATTTCTTTATCTTCTTCCTTGAAACACGGGCCCAAGGGAACTAGCCTCTCCTTTATTCTGACTAGTTCTGCGGTTAAACAGACATCCTCACAAAAAGAAGCTGTCATCCCCAATACACTTTACAGAACGAACAATGTACTTCCTGGTGACCACATTATGCACTGCCATAATCTCCACCGATTTGGTGCACTTGAGCCTGGAAGCCACAGGAATCGATGTCATAGAGCAGTGGGGGGGTAAATGAAATAATTGTCCACCAGTTGTTTTATTAAAAATTGGGCAGCTGGAAGAGTCTCGAGCAAATGTATCTACAGCCCCTGGGAACTGCTGAAGGGAGAAGTTACAAACTCTAACTTAAAGGAACACTCTTAGAGGGATACATTTCTTTCTTGACCAAAGCATCAATAATATATTTTGCTTTCCTATAACGTACAGGCGCCTGGGGAAAGCAGAAGCAAATAAAAATTCTCTGCAAATAATAAAATCCAAAGTGAGGTCAACACTTCCATCTTCAGCAGGTTATTCCAGTTTGGACTCTCCTCGTTTTAATCATGGATAATTTTACCAAAAGCATAGCAGTCCTGCTAGTTCATGGAAGATGAATTCTGTGTTTCGTCATTTAGTCATGGCATACTCTGGTGCTGGAGTGATTTGGATGCTAATGTCACTTCTCTGTTATTACTTGTTGTTAGAGGAAAACTATTGTCATATTAAAATATGACAATAATTTTAAGTTTGAAGAGGAAAAGTGATGAGGCAACACTTTAAAAGGGGTTCCCATGAATAGTGATTGACAAGCAAGAATTAAATGAATGAACCATAATTACACCTTGCTGGGGAGGGTGATGGAGAAGGGGAGGGGCAGTGGCGCTTCTTGTCCATGATTAATGTATGTACAACTCCCTCAACCCATCACAGTGGAATAACACAGTAATCATCAGATATATACTGTGCTGATGTGCCCATGTGATCCAATGGTGTCAGATCTTTGGTGAATTCCTAGAATCGCCCTTTGTGTAACATTTTCATTGTATTGGCCTCAAGCAACAAGTAGCAGGAAGCACAAGTGAAATTGCCCAGACTGTCACCTGTCATCCCCAAGGCCTGAACTCAAAGATGAAGCCAGGTCTCGGGTCTGTCTCCCTTTTGTCCTCGCTCTCTCAACCACAGAGTAGTTAGTCTGCCAGAAGTGAGGCACTGTGGTATGCTGGTAAAGACTCTGAACCCTGGCCAGACTGCCTGGGTTCGTTACTAACTCTGCTACTAGGTAGCTGCGTGAATTCCAACAAGGCTCTTAACTACTCTTGGACTCAGTTTCCTCATCTGACAGTAGAAATAATAATCATTCTTGCCTCATGAGGTTGTTGAGAGGATTAAATGAATGAGTATGTCAGGATGGTAACAGATATCTTTATAAGAATTTATTAAAACAAATGGATAAAAGCCCAATGTAAAGACCCTGAGGCCTACAATATCCCATTTCAGGATACTGTATTGTATTGTATTGTATTACAGTATATTATACGGAAGTGGGCTGATTCAGAGTGTTCAAATCAGTCTAAGTTACAGAGCTAGACTTAGTCACACTTTTTAAAGATATTTCTAGAGAGTCTAAAAGTCATGTAGTGCTTTGAGATTCCCTAACCAAGAATTCTGGGTTCTGAGTTGGTCCTCTCTTGACACATCGATACTCTGACATCTTGTCCTAGGGTTTGCAGAATTTCCATACATAACATTGAATTTCAGGGACTTAACTGCAATGGTATGAATATGGTGACACCTTACTCAAAACCTCCTTGAAGACAGTGAGTGTGTAATAATGGAAAAAAATATGAATTTAGAATCAAAATAGAACTGGGATATGGCCCATCCCCTACTAGAAGTGGGATTTTTGTCTCGGTTTGCTTACTTGTGAAACAAAGGGATTGGATTAAACCTGTAAATCACAGCCTAAAATTTCCTGATTTTGAAGGGTTATCTAAAGAAGTATTCTGTGAGCTATTTTCAAGATTTCAAATAGCCTGGTGGAAATCCTGTACTCACTTAAGATAACGCTGTGGGGGCTTATGGAAACATTAAGTTTTATTGTTTGGTTGTTTCCTCTTTTTTGCCCTATTGGCAAGAATTTTATCACTTTGATGCAGTGACACTGCTTGTCTTGTGCTGATGAGAAGTTCTGAGTAGCAATATAAATGTCATTGGTAGTAAAAGATGGAAAAACAATTTAAAGATTACTAAAAACAAATGGGTTGTTTTTAGACAAAAATTTTTCAAAATATGGAACCAAAAGGAGAAAGGAAAATAATAAAAAGAATCTTTGCTGGTAGAGAGGTTAATATTCTGAAAACTCTGTAAGGTCCCTCTTTGCTTCAGAATTCCATGATTATATAACTAACAATCTAGAATGCAGAGAATAAAACAAAATGAATTGAGTTTGGATGAAAGAACAATACATACTCTAATAAAGAAAGACAATATGAAGTAAGGGCTAGTGAGAAACACACACAAAAAATTATAAAACATAAAGAAGATTCATTTTCTTCCAGAGGGAGAAACTTAAGATGTCATAATAATAAATTAGGACATTGCCCTTCAAAGGATAATACATAAAAATTATCATAAGGTATTATCATGACAAAAACTACTAATATAAACTAGGAGCTATATACCAAGAAGAATCCATCCACTAGAAAAACAAACAAGAACCTATTTCTCAGGGCAGGTTCTCAGGGTCCATGGATCTTGACTTTTCTGTCCTGGATTCAGATCATCCATGGTGGATAGGGTAGAGATGAAAACACTGACAAGGATGAAAGAATGGGGTAAATTATACAAAACTTGGTTAAGAGGGTAACAAATCCAATCCTGATTTTCTACACTATGAAGCAGTACTAATATTTGTTCCTAAACACAACAAAATAGAGGAGACTCCAGTAAAAGAAGAGAATGTTCAAAATGGCAATTATACATTCTAGGGGCTAGAACAATCTGTGAGAGGGATTATCGAAAGTGAGATATGGCCAGCAGCAGGAACGGACTGAGTTTTCCAAGTAAAAATTTGTTCAATATAATTGTTATGGTTAATGGACCGAATACATAAAAGGGATAGTCATAATATAGGGAAAAGAGTGTCAGTCTAGGAGTCAGATTCTTGGCACATTTTCATTAACGGGGTAGATGATGTAGCGTGAAAAGCAGCTTTAGTCATACTTTTCAGCAAACATTTATTGATCCCTGCTTATGTATGTAGTGGGCAGTATTGGTGCCTGTCCAACTTCTTTATTGGTAAAGTAGTGGGATGATGGACTACATGACTCCTAACTGACTTCCAACTCTAAGAATCTTTGTCTCAAATGTCAGTTGATACAGTAATTTCTTATCTTCTATATCTCAGAACAGAATAACAGTAGAGTCTCCAACTGTAGATCCTAACTGTATATGAAAGAAAGTTGTCGAAGAGAAATAAACATAGAACATAGAACATAGAACACAACTATTAAGATGATTTGGTTACATGATAGGAGATATCTCTTGGAAGAGGACCATCTGAAGAATTTATCATGAAAGTATAGAATGCAGGTATTAAAAATTCCTTAAATCACATCTACGTGGTTTTAAAATGGTCAGTGATTATAATTTGTAGTGATACGAAATATTCTACATATGCTTAAAATATCAACTTGAAATTAATTTATCTTAAAGGGGAGATATTTTATTATTTTATTTTATTTTATTTTATTTTATTTTATTTTATATATTATTTTATTTGGTGGGGAGGGACAGTGAGAGAGGGAGAGAGAGAATGTTAAGCAGGTTCCACGACCAGCACAGAGCCCAGTGCAGGGCTCAATCTCAGAACACTGAGATTATGACCTGACCTGAGCTGAAATCCAGAGTCAGATGCTTAACCCACTGAGCCACCTAGATGTCCAGAAATATTTTATTATTTTAAATAATTGCCTTTAGAAAATATTACATTATTTCGTAAGTTACTTTCTTTAGTGCCAATACCATACATATATAATGGACTTTCTTGGTGGTGAGTTTAGAACAAGTCAACACACAGAAGTGGACTCTATGTCCAAGAACCTGGGCTCTATTTTTGAGTCCAGCGTGTGGTCTTAAAAACCATCCTCTAAGCACCCTGTTCTCCCCATTGATAAAAATGAGGACACTGGACTACATGGAGCCAGAATTTTGAAGGGAGACTATTCAAATCCTATCCAATTAGTCCAGCTTCAAGTCCAGGATTTGTAGGTAACGCAAAGTTCTTTGAATCAGGTCTGGAAGTAACTATCTGTCACCTATGTCCAAAATGGCAAGCTATCTGCTTCTACTTCCCCCTTCTCCCCAGCACAAGTCAACACGCAGTACCAAAGTAGTGCCTTTAGGTCAGGAGGGCAGTGACAAAACACTCTCATTTGTAAAGGGCAAAACTGGGAGCAGTCTCTGGCATAGAGCGAAGAGGGAATCCTGCCAGCCAGCCAGTGTGAGCTGGCCCTGTGGTAGCAGTAGAAGTTTCTTGACTTGACTCCCACCCCTATTTTCTGAAAGGAACTCATTCATCCAATGCTTTCTGTGGCTCTGGCCTGCCCTCTGGGAGGATCTCCCTGGTCCTTTATCCACCTGTGCCATAGCTGAAATTGGGATTTGGGAGCAGACCCCAACAGAGTTGGTGCAAGTTAGAGATGCCAGGGGTGTTTCAAACTCAACTTCTAGCCCAGACTTCTCATTCCTTCTCAATACATCTTTCTAAAAATTTACTAGATTTTTTCACCTCTTTTTGAGTAGAAGCATTCCTGAATTTCTTCCTAAAGGTAATATTCCTGATTTTTTTTTTCCACTGTGCCTCTGACCCCATGATTCTGGCAACTTGATGACACCTGCTTACGGGTCATCTGAAATAATGGGTGGAAAGACATCCGATGTTTGTGGAATGCTGAGTCAAGTTCACCTGTGATGTCTTACTGGCCTCTGTCACTCACTAAGTCTTTTACTAATTGTGATTCTTCTGTTTGCAACCCATGACTCCAAATTTGCCATTAGGGGGAAAGAGAGTAATTGATTAGGAGTTTTGAAGGCCAGGTACACGTCACTTCTCACATTTCGTAGACTAGAACTCAAGAACATGAAAGGAGACAGAAATGGAATCTAGCTCAGGATTGCCCAGTAATGATACAAATATTCTGTTTCTGCACTATGCAGGATGGTAGACATCTGTCTCCTATAGCTATGGAGCACTTGAAATCTGGCTAAGACAACTAAGGAATGGATTTGTAAATTTTATTTAGTTGCAAGTAATTTAAATTTAAATAGCCTGGTTCTTATTTTCAACAGAAGAAGAAATGAGTTTGGTAAGCAGTGAGCCAGGCTCTGCCCCAGCTGTAGGCACTCCCACCTGGGCAAGCAAGTCAGCCTAACACATTTCTGGGTGCCCTTCAGGTACATTCCCTATACTAGCTTGCGTATTCTGTTCATAGGCAAACTAGAAGTCATCCTCACCATCTTTATCCAGGCTTAGCAGTACCAATGGAGAAAAATATGATACTTATGTTTATAGTGGATTGTTTTAAAAACCATATATGAGGAAATTATTCCTGTTCTATATATAGAAATGGAATTGCTGATAAGAAAAGGGACCTTAGGTAGTCACACAAATTTCTGGTTTTGCCTTTTCCCCTGTTTCATGAATAAGGAACACATTAATCTTTCCATTTTCAATTCTGAATGAGCTACAGATAGGCTTCAATCAGTTGAAGCTTTTTTAAAATCTACAATATTTTGTGTGGGAGAATGTCATGGGAAGGTTACTGGGGCAGTGAAGTGTGTTAGCTATTCTCTAAAGAAAAGTAAATCCTCGTTGATCGAAATGCAAAGCCTCCATAGCCAAGTGTGTAACAATAATTTGGGATAGGGAATTAACTGTAGAAATAAATTTTTAGAATTTTCAACTGCTTCCCTAGAGAAAAATGTACTTCTATTTTATTAGTTATATTTTCTTTCTAAAAAAAATGAAATACACATCTTAATAAAACTAGACATCTTTTCAATTCGGGTTTTAATTGTTTTTGATTTTCTACTTTTTTCCCAAATCTATGCTGCCCTTTCGTACAGAACTCAGAATCATTTATGTCTTTTTGACAAAGAGAGTTATGCACTTGAAAGAAACAGAGAGTATGTATCTTGTGTGTTCGTAGTAGCATAAGGTGAGTAGGATGGAAGCCCCGCAGAGCAAATAAAGAAACATGAAAAACATCGAATGTAGCAGTGCAAGCAACACACACATACTCTGCTCCCTCATTAAAGTTTAAGACACAATGCTTTAGTATCCCATTAATACTCTAGTTAGAAATATTTTTGCTCAGTAAAACATAATGACATGAAGGATTGTCTTCAGTTGCCACATTATCTTTTCCAGAATAGCCAGAGGCAACACTTTGGAAAAACAACAACTAGAGCTACTTTCGCTTAGTAAAATGGCTACAACCTTTCCTCAACTCCCCACCCCTTAGATTTTTTAGTACCTTTGTGTTCTCCTACTTTAAACTAATTAAAACTCATTCACTTTAAAGCGGGGGGGGGTGGGGGGTGGGGGTGGGGTGTTCATTTTATAATCATTTGAGAGCATCGGAACTAAAATACTAGCCCTTGTACAAGCTGTTTGTATTTCCGGTCGCTCAACTGTCTCTGTATAAAGTGAAATTCTTCTCTGATGAAGGAATTCTTTGAAAGACTTTTAGTGGTGGTCCTCAGGGGCTGCTAAAACCACCCAAAATAAACAAACCACCTGCACATGTGGGCCCACGGCCTGTCCTGGGCAAGAAGGTCAAAGACTCTTAGTAGATGCTTCAAGACAGAGGACAGCATCCCTATTTCCAGTCTCTTTCAGTGAAGATTCCCTAAAGGCTCAGAGAGAAAAAGGCCTAAATCGAGTCACTGTCGTCATTACTAACTTAAAACTAAAGCGTTTGGATTTTTTAAAAAGATTTTACTTATTGAGGTGCCTGGGTGGGTCATGAGGTCGTTAAGTGTCTGCCTTCAGCTCAGGTCATGATCCTGGGGTCCTGGGATCAAGGCCCCCCACCACCGCCACCCCCCCAGCATCAGGCTCCTTGCTCAACCAGAAGCCTGCTTCTCCCTCCCCCATTCTCCCTGCTTGTGTTCCCTCTTGCTGTCTCTCTCTGTCAAAGAAATAAATAAAATCTTCCAAAAAAAATTATTTATTTGACAAAGAGAGAGAGTCCAAGCAGGGAAGAGCAGGCAGAGAGAGTAGCAGGCTCCCCACCCCCTGAGCAGGGAAGCCAACACAGGTCTCCATCCCAGGACTTGGGGGATCATGACCTGAACCAAAGGCAGACACTTAACCTACTGAGCCACCCAGGTGCCCCTTGTGCATGTGGATTTTTTTATTTTTTCCTCTAGTGATCAACTCACAGGAAGCTAAAACATAACTGCTTCTTTTCCTCCTAAACCTCATCTCCTAGCCCTCTATGATTTTCAAAGAAGTCTAGCACTTCCTTCCTCAGATTCTCTCTGTACTGGGGTCAGAAGACCTGGGTGGCTCAGTTGTTAAGCATCTGCTTAAGGTCATGGTCAGTTGTTAAGCTTCAGCTCAGGTTATGATCCCAAGGTTCTAGGATCAAGCAAGGCATCAGGCTCCTTGCTCAGTGGGGAGTCTACTTCTCTTTCTCCTTCTGCCCGCGCCCCTCCCCTTGTTTGTGCTCTCACTCTCTCTCTGTCAAATGAATATATAAGATCTAAAAAAAAAAGAAAAAAGAAAGAAGAAAACCACGATTTTGACTTTACGACTGATTTTTCCCCCCAGAAGCTTCTTTGAGGTTTTCATCAAATGAATCCTCATGTCATTATCCTGTAATGAATGAGGACAGGGAAGACCCAAGGGCTTGTTTTAAAGACCAATTGCCTTTCAAGGTTATTTGTAAAATCACTCTTTTTTTTCCCCTCTTAGGTTACCTGAAACTGCCAGACAAATCTGCTGCCGATTCCGAATAGTTTCTAAAAAGGGAAAATTGTGCTCGCTTCGGCAGCACATATACTAAAAAGGGAAAATTACTTTTGTTATTTAACAATTTTAGTTATTTTAGTAATTTAGTTAGCTTGAATGGCACTCATTCATTCAATTTGCTTATTCATTCAGTTTTCACACTCTCTTTCTAACCCCTGCGTGCACATGTCTGCACATGTGTATGCGCGTGCACACACACACACACACACACACACACACATATCAATGCCTGGCACAGAAGGTAATCACAGGCTCATACCACAGGAAACTTACAAATTGTTACCTGACCCTCAGCTTCACCCCTAAGATGCTACTGATGGGGTTTTTCCCCCCAAGTTTTAGGAAGAATAGATCACCCTTTCTTAGATGAGGGTTGCCATACAATTTGTGATCCGAATACAGACAGTTTTGAGAGTGAACAGGGGTACTATTAATCATTTATGCCTGAACCATAGACTGTCTTTTCTGAGACACCTCTTTACCCTACAGGACTCCTAGTTTGTACCCCACCCACCCCTGGAACATTTTACTGGCTCTGTTGGTTTGTGCTCTTCTCCCTCCTCTAGACTGTAAGCCTCTTAGGTCTTAGCTTATAACCCTCCTCTCTCCTAGCTGATGGTGGCACAAGATGGCAGGTATAACCTGTGTTGGTGGAGAGGATGGCACATATCCTTGTGTCAGCCGAGAAGTCAAGCTTCCTATACAAAATGCATGGCAGGGGCACCTGGGTGGTTCAGTGGGTTAAGCCTCTGCCTTCGGCTCAAGTCATGATCTCAGGGTCCTGGGATCGAGCCCCACATCAGGCTCTCTGCTCAGCAGGGAGCCTGCTTCCCTCTCTTTCTGCCTGCCTCTCTGCCTACTTGTGATCTCTGTCTGTCAAATAAATAAAATCTTAAAAAAAAAAAAATGCATGGCAGCCTAAACCCCAGGAACAGGGTAAGTAAAAACAATTCTCAAGGCCCAGAATCCAAACAATTTTGTCTATGAGACAATCTAGCACCGTGCTTTAAGGTGAACTACTGTAAGAAGAAGAAAATCAAAGTTATATTCAAATCTAAGCACAAAAACTCATAATGATGTTCCCAAATTGAATTCATACACCAAATTATGATACCAAAACCTCAGCATGACAATTTTTACTACAATCTGTTTTTCCTCTATCCTCACTACTGTATAGATCAAAGTGGGGTCATACTAACAATAATCTAGGAGGAGAAGTCAAAGACGGACTTTGACTTGTCACTCATTTCAGTCTTGAGAACTTCCCTATCTGGTAGGCTTTTGGAGAGGTTGCCTTAAACAGTGGCTGTTCTGTTTTTCTGAGCCCACCTAATAAACAGAAAAGCAGGGCTCCTAGGGGTCGATCTTCATGAGAACTTTGGGCTAAAAGAGGCTGAAACAAAGGGTTATATACACAGGAAAGATTTATGCTCCTTTTTCTACCATATTGTACAGTGTGCAACAAAGCAGCATGGCCAAATGGTGTCTCACAGAGCCTCTGGAACGCAGCTCCCTGTGTCTAGGAGTTCAGATCCTCCCTGAGGAGTGACCCAGGAGTTCAGATACATGGACATTAAGATGTCAGCTTGATGACTAATAAAAGCCAGGCTGAATTGTATAGACTTATCCACTGTGATGGGTCCTGCTGGTCTGCCACCATTAAACTCAGGGTGGTGGTGGGGCAGATCCCCAAACAGAACAGGAGTGGAAGGGGCTGAGTCAACCATGGCTGAGTTCATTTCCCAATGTCAGATAAACTCACCTAGAGAGAAATAGGGTATGAGGCAAGGAGATTTTCACTAACACTGTCCTCCACATAGAAACTCCAGGCAAAAGGGAAAGAGACCCCAGCCACCCACCTTTCTAAGGATTCCAATATCGACCCATGGAATCAGCATGGGAACATGTACTCCTATTTTGGCTTCCCTTCCGAGAAAATGCCCAAGACCTTTTTATTTTTATAAACATATATTTTTATCCCCAGGGGTACAGGTCTGTGAATCACCAGGTTTACACACTTCACAGCACTCACCAAAGCACATACTCTCCCCAATGTCCATAACCCCACCCCCCTTCCCCCAAACCCCCTCCCCCCAGCAACCCTCAGTTTGTTTTGTGAGATTAAGAGTCACTTATGGTTTGTCTCCCTCCCAATCCCATCTTGCTTCATTGATTCTTCTCCTACCCACTTAAGCCCCCATGTTGCATCACCACTTCCTCATATCAGGGAGATCATATGATAGTTGTCTTTCTCCGTTTGACTTATTTCGCTAAGCATGATACGCTCTAGTTCCATCCATGTTGTCGCAAATGGCAAGATTTCATTTCTTTTGATGGCTGCATAGTATTCCATTGTGTATATATACCACATCTTCTTTATCCATTCATCTGTTGATGGACATCTAGGTTCTTTCCATAGTTTGGCTATTGTGGACATTGCTGCTATAAACATTTGGGTGCATGTGCCCCTTCGGATCACTACGTTTGTATCTTTAGGGTAAATACCCAGTAGTGCAATTGCTGGGTCATAGGGCAGTTCTATTTTCAACATTTTGAGGAACCTCCATGCTGTTTTCCAGAGAGGTTGCACCAGCTTGCATTCCCACCAACAGTGTAGGAGGGTTCCCCTTTCTCCGCATCCTCGCCAGCATCTGTCATTTCCTGACTTGTTGATTTTAGCCATTCAGACTGGTGTGAGGTGATATCTCATTGTGGTTTTGATTTTTATTTCCCTGATGCCGAGTGATATGGAGCACTTTTTCATGTGTTGCCCAAGACCTTTTAAGGCCACAGTGCACATCTGCTTGAGAGCAAAGCCCTTATTCCACATCATTATGTTATACTGCTTCCCTGGAGTTCCTTGAATGTTTTAAGTTTTCAATAAATGTTTACTAAAATCAAAATAATTATTCTCACTGCCATTATTCTCACAGTCATAAGTCAGCCTGCATTATTAGATGCTAAAATCGATCTTAAATCTATGCAAACAGGATAACCCAAGAAACTCACCACATTCATCCTGGAACATATTTCAAAACAAAAGTTGATGTGGAAATGTCTTCAACTCACATTCTGAACAAAGCAAGAATGCTAGGAAATCCTCTTTCATCAATCATGGTAGTAGGTAGAGTCTGGAATCTGAGCACTGTAAAAGCTGGTGGGTATTTTGCAGAGGTAATATTAATGAGTCAAACATTCAAGCAAGCTTGGTTTGTATTTTGTTTGTTTGTTTTTAGATAAAATAATACTGTATGGTATGTGCTTTGGTGAGTTCTGTGAAGTGTGTAAACCTGGTGATTCACAGTCCTGTACCCCTGGGGATAAAAATATATGTTTAAAAAAAAACTATATTGTATTAATAAGTCTGCACTTTATATGATTGCTTATTTGTCATTTTTAAAAACTGGTAACAGATTTACATCATGTTTTAACAGGATCCCAAAAAGTCACAGTTAGGTATGAAGTTAAAGTAACCAGTAATGCTAGAAAAGCTGGTCCTTAAATCTAAAGCTCAGCTGCATCTCTCAGAATGCAGCCAGCTAAAGGTTGTTGAGGGTAAAATTCAACTGGCTTATATAACGGTAAGATCTCTATTGTTGTTTCATATATAAAAAGAAGTTAAAAAAAAAAAAAGTCTAGAGGTAAGGGCCCTTGGAGGGTTGGTTAATTCAGTGGCCCAACACAACCACCAGGGACCCTGATCTTTCCACCTTTGTCTTCTGCATCCTCACTGCATTGGCTTTTCTCCTCGGGCTTATCACCTCCTCGTCACAATATGGCTACAATAGCTCCAGGCATCACATCTTAACTCATGTTCAAAGAATATTAAAAAAAAAAAAATGCCCCTTTCTTGGATCCCTGTTAGGAATGAGAAAACTAGTTTCTGCTTCAGCAGCACATATACTAAAACTGGAGTGAAACAGAGAAGCATGGGCCTTGAGCCCATGACCTGCAAATTTATGAAGCATTCTATACTAAGAAAAAAGAAAAAGAATTGGAAAGACTCTTCATGAGGGCTCCCAGACACTTCCCTCATGCCTCATTGACCAGATTTCTGTTGCCTGACTTCTCATAAACCAACCACTGGGAAGAATAATGGACTTCCCATGAGTGACTAAAGCCATTCTCTAGAACCGAGGAGAGACCCAGCACCCTTCAAGGGTCTTTTGATTAGTAAATACATTTATAAAAATTCCAATTGTTCTTTCTGTGTACTAAGTCACACATTTCTATTTCTGAGAGTGGTAGGATGGTAGTTTTTCTCTGTCTGTATGCTCATGTTAGGCAGGTCTGATGAAAACCTTTTATAACTTTGACAAAGTGACCATCATTCTGATTGCCCTGGGCTTTGATGTTTCAATGTCTTCAAAAGTGCCTCTGTAATTCCTAAGATGAACCAACAGGCTGATTTTTACTGAGCTTCTTTTTAAAAACATACAGTTTTGGGGATGGGGGTCTGAGTGCTGCTTTCAGTTAAGCAAACGACTCTTGATTTTGGCTCAGGTCATGCTCTTGGGTCATGAGATTCAGCACTGTGTTGATTCTACATTCAGTGTAGAGTCTACTTGAGATTCTCTCTCTCTCTCCCTCTGCCCTTCCTGCTTGTTCTCTTTCTCTCTCTCTAAAACAAATAAATCAATCTTTAAAAATTTTTTAAAAAAACAGTTTTGGAAAGCCAATATTCAATTTTATTTTGCTCATCATTTGGTCATCAGTCCCTAACACCTATTATTTGCCAAGCACTATCTGAGAAGTGGGTTATGGGCAGGTACAAAGCCTGTTTCCAGTCTAATGAGGGAAATTCAGACAGGCGTACAGGGCATTGGCAGAGAATTTGTGAAGTGTCCACAAGACCTAAGAACACGGGTCTTTAATGGCCCTTAGGAGATAGCAGTGAATTCCAGCTGACGGAAAAGAGGCTTCATGGTGAGGCTGATACTAGAGAGGACTCTCGAAGAATGAGTAGGTAAAAGGACACTTCAGGCAGAGGTAAAACCTGATACAAAATCACTGAGTCACTGCATAAAGAGATAGTGAGGGTATGACGCGTTTTGGGGTTGGTGAGAGCTTCCTGGACCTGGGGTAGTAAGAGTGCAGTGGTGGGCAAGGCAGAGAGATCAATACATCTGGAAGGGAACTTGAACCTTTCTCAATGGAGGGCTGTCCTTCTTGACTCTGGGATACACTGTATCTCAATAATTATTTCATTCATTTGGAAACATATCTAGCAAACATTTCTTATGGGACTAGCACCAAAAAAAAAAAAAAAAAAAAAAAAAAAAGAAAGAAAGAAAGAGAAAAGAAAAGAAAAAGAAAGAAAGAAAAGAAAGAAAAGCTATAAATGTCATAAGTCTCAAAAAATTTCACCTTATCAGATAAAGTTGGTTTTTATCACTTTAACTTATCCCTCTCCTCTGTCTTCTCTTCATCCTACAAACATTTTAGAGTTTCCTTCATTAAAAAGAGAGAGAGAGAGAGAGAGAGAAAGTTTTCTCTTCATCCTACTCCTTCTCAAGCTAACATTCTGTCCACCTTTTTCCCTTCAACACTGAAGTCCCTGAGGCACTGCTGGAGACCTGTCTCCACAGCCTCATGGATCGCTAACTTCTCAGCCTCTCACAAGGTTTTCTACTCTCACTTTCTGTCAAAACTTACCAACGGTGACCTCTAAATTGTTATTTTCCGTTCTCATCCCACTTGATCTTTCCCTGATTTTTTTTCTTTCTTTTTTTTTTAATAATTTTTTTATTTTTTATAAACATATATTTTTATCCCCCAGGGTACAGGTATGTGAATCACCAGGTTTACACACTTCACAGCACTCACCATAACACATACCCTCCCCAATGTCCATAACCCCACCTTTCCCTGGTTTTTGACACTGCAATTCAACCCTTCATTGAAACTCTTGAGTTCTAAGCACTCTCTTCTCTTTCTCCTGCCTCTGTTATCAATTCTTCTCAGACATTCACAATCTTCTCCCTCTTGGCTCACCTTTCAAATATTGATGTTCCCTTCTCAGTTGTCTTTCATCTTTTTTTCTTATCTTGCTCTCCAGTTTCCCCACAGATGATTGTGTCTGCAATCACAGCTTCAACTAGTGTTGAAGTTGACGGTTCCCAGATCTGTCCCCCCAGAACTGACTGCATCCCAGCTTAGAGTCCCCTACTGCCAACTGAGCCAAAGGATTCCTAACTAAGCACCCTGGAGCTCTCCCATTTAACAGATCTGAGCTTGAGCTCGGCATCTACCTTACACACTCTTTTTTCTTTCCTATATTCAGTCTCCATCAATAGCATAAGGTGAATTAAGAACTCTAGCTGTATACAGAAGGATGGATGGCTTGATTTGTAAAAACTGTGGATCAGATTAGATCATAAAATAGAGTTAAAATGTCAGAGGAGGTCATGTTGCAATTCTTTGAATTTAATATTATATTTCATATCTACACTCAAGATACTGGACTTGAGAGAGTTCATGCAGGTCTTCTCAAATTTCAGAATCCATAAAAATCACCTGGAGGGCTTTGTTAAAACAGATTCCTGAGTTCCATCCCTGAGATTCTAATTCTTGGGGTCTGGTGTGGAGTGTAAGAATTTGCATTTCTAATGAGCTCCTGGCGATGCCCGTCCATGGACTCTGCTTTGAATAGCCCTGCCCCAGAGGACATCAGCTTTGACTCAGCATGTATTATCCAGCCTAAGACTTGTCCTGAGGGTGCTGCTTGCCAAGATCTTAGTCTTGGTGGAGAGAAACATTTAAGTGCTGTGGCTACAGTGTAAGCAGTGGAAGCCCTATCTGGATTTTCATCCTCACTCTCTTACTTACCAGCTGTGTGACACTGGGATGTTACTTAACTTCTCTCTTACTCACTTTTCTTAAGGGTGTGACAAAGATGACCATAATCCAGGTTCCCTGGGATTGTTAGGAGGGTTGAGTTAATTCATGTGAAGTTCTCTGTCTGGTAATGGTTCATTGCAAGCTCTCAAAAGATGTTTATTTTTGATGGTAGTAGTAGTTTGGATGGAGAAGAATGGTAGGAAATTAAGCCAACAGATAGGCCAGTTCTGGCTCTAAAGTCTACAAGTTAAGTCATACTCTACTACTAGCCGCCAGGAATGTCCCCCTTATTTCATGATTATTTGGCACCTCTCTCACTGCCATTCTATCCATCACAAGGATATCTTCATTTTTGGAAATTCCAGTGTTCTCAAATATGATCCTTCTGACACCAGGCTTCTCTGTTCCAAAAGTTCCTCTCTGCCAGCGATCGGGTCCTCCACCTTGCCTCCGCTCCTCATTCTCATGGCCGTACCCTAGAACATCATCAGTCGTCTGCATTCCTCCCTCGTCTCAATTTCACACATCCCTCCCACCCTGACCAACACTCGCTCACAGTCTCCCCAGCTCATTCCCTCTGGTGCCTTAACTCTGCCAGTTCCGCAACTTCCGAGGGCTTTCCTACCCACTGGTCCTGTCCCCTTCCATTCTCGCTCATCCTCCCGACACCACCTCTCATCTTACTCAGGTTAAGTTCCCCAATCACTCATCATAATCACTCCTTTCCTTGCAGACTCTATCATTCCCCACCCCCTCCATGCCACAATCGTACAGCCGAATGTGGTGGTGGCACAGCCCATAGTCATGTCATCAGGCCTTACTTCATGTCCATCAGCTTCACTGGAACCAGGGCTGTCCAAGAGCCCTTCTAGACTGACTGCTTCATCCACCCACCGTGCCATTCTCCCAGAATACTCTGCCTTTTCTTCCTGTTTCTTGATGTCACGGTTCACTGTAGCTGAGGCTGCTTTGGTGCCCTGTGGTTATTCCTCAGGCCTGACCTCAGACACCATCTTCCAGCTGCTGGAATCTACATTCTTTTGCCCAATGGCTTTCTTCAACTGAAAGGCTGCTCTACCCAGGTGCAGGGCAAGCTGAAATGCTGAGGAAGGAGCAAGCTTTGAGCACATCTCCTTGCCTACCATCATGACCCAAGCCACCTGGATTACTGCAGTGCTCCCTGGCCAACCTCATTCCCCTACCATCTAGTCTCAGCAGAGCAGCGAGAGAAATGGTTGTAATGACTTGGGTCAGAATACATCTTTTCCCTCCTCAATGTTCTGAAATGGCTCACCATCTCACTCAAAATTAAAATCTAAGTTGGGAACACTGCTAACCACTTCTGGTTCAGCACTATCCAATTTGAATAGATTTTGCTCAAATAAACTCTCAAAATTGGGGGGGGGGGTAGGAATAGTCTAAGTCTTCACAACAACTGGCAATATGACCTGAACTCCCATTGTGACTTGACCTGCACCTTCACTCTGTTTCAGCCACACTGACCTTTCCTGGTGTTCTTTCAACACACCAAGCATGCTCCTGCCTTAGAGTTTTGCACTGGGCATTTCTTCTATGGGAAGCCATACCCAGAATCAGTGAAGTCCCCCAGTTCTTTCAAGTTTTGCTCAAATGTCCCCTCAGTGAGGCCTACACTGACTCTCCTATTGAAAGCTGCAAGGTTCCATGAGCTCCTTGACATTCCCTTCACTGGCACCCTACTCAACTTTTCTTTCTTATCACAGCATGTATTGTCTTCTACTTCTTGGGGCGTCTGGGTGGCGCAGTCAGTTAGGCATCCAACTTCTTAGCTTGTGATCTCAGGGTGGTGGGAATGAGCTCCAAGTCGGGCTTCGTCCTCTGTGCTCAGCATAGAATCTGCTTGAGATTCTCTCCCCGTCTCTCTGCCCCTCCCACTCATGTTCTCTCTCAACTAAATAAATCTTAAAAAAAAAAAAAAAAAATTACTTCTTTGTCATAGATCTCCAGTCACCAAAGGGCAAAATCTTTGCTTTGTCTACTGATAAACTTCTAGGGACCACACAGTGCCTAGTATATACTAGGTGCTTAATAAATATACTTAATAATAGGTCAGACTGTAAAGAGTCTTACACACTCTGCTCCTACATAAGACCAGTTTTACCTTCGGGCAGTTAAAAGTCATCACAGGCTCTTGAGTAGGCCAATGACAAGTCAGCAGGGTATGTGGGAGGCAAATTCTGCTGCATTGTGGAGAATGATGGTAAAGGGGCATACCAAGATCAGCGAGTCACTACTGTGAGTCAGACACTGTCATAAGTGCCCATTACGCAATGGTGAGCAAAGCTGGCCCAGTCTTCGTAAAGCCTGCATGGGGCTGTGTGTCTGGGAAGGGATGGGGGGCCACAGAATTCCACAAATATGCACAGGCCTACCCTGGAAACATTGTGGGCCAGTTCCAGCCCACTGCAGTAAGACAAGTATCTCAACAAAGGAAGTCAAATGAATGTTTTGGTTTCCCAGTGCATATAAAAGTTGCATTAACACTATAGTCTATTAAGTGTATAATGGAGTTATGTCTACAAAAACAATGTATGTACCTTAATTTAAAAATCCTTTCGTGCTGGGGCGCCTGGGTGGCTCAGTGGGTTAAGCTGCTGCCTTCGGCTCAGGTCATGATCTCAGGGTCCTGGGATCGAGTCCCGCATCGGGCTCTCTGCTCAGCAGGGAGCCTGCTTCCTCCTCTCTCTCTCTGCCTGCCTCTTTGCCTCTTTGTGATCTCTCTCTGTCAAATAAATAAATAAAATCTTAAAAAAAAAAATCCTTTCGTGCTAAAAACTGGTAACCATCAGCTGAGCTTTCCATGAGTTGCAATCACTGATCACAGATCAAATATAAAAATAGTGAAAACATTTGAAAGATTTCTAGAATTAGCAAAATGGGACACCCAGATGTAACGGAACAAATGCCATTGGAAAGCGGCTCTCCCAGTCTTGCTCCACACCACAAACCTTCAATTTGTAAGATGGCGCACTAACTGTGAACATCAAACTCACTTGAAGGCTCTCAGCTCGGACCAGACTTTCCTCAGATCTGTCTCCGGTACTAACCCAGTTCTGAGCCCGAGCAGAGGCTCCCAAATACATCAGCCGAGGTAGAGAATGAAAAGTGGGCTTCTGTTTATTTTTCATGTCAGTTTTCTGAGTTCATGTGGTCCCCAACTGATTGTGATGCTACACGGGGACAGATCTCTTGATTCTCTTTGCAGCTTATCTTTACCTTACAAGAAATTCTCCAGACACACGGACCACACTGGAGTCACCAATAGCAGCAGATCAAAGCTGCTTCCTCCAAAAATGCAGAAAGTGCACGCCATCCCCACAGGCCTCCTGTCCAATGCTTTCTGTTGTAGCCTAAACTCTACCAGAACTAGGAAGCTTTGAGCCCTGGTCTCTAGCTTTCTCCTCACTGCTATTCTCTCAACATTCTGCACAGAGCTGAGAGCCCGGGAGCGTCTCTGTATGGATTCAGCCAGGTCAGCAGCCCCAGCAGAGAATTGCAAAAAGCCTCAAATGAATCTCTTGACACCAAAGCTCTGCTGAATTCTCCGGCAGAGTAAATTCTGTCACCACCTTACAGTTTGATCAATGCACAGGGTGTGTGTCTGCTTCCAATCTGGAACACAAGCAAGGGGAGTGGGAGAGGGAGAAGCAGGCTTCCAGTGGAGTGGGGAACCTCCTCGTTCAGGGCTCCCTCCAAGGACCCTGGGATCATGACCTGAGCTGAAGGCAGATGCTTAATGACTAAGCCACCCAGGCGTCCCACAAGGTGGATTTTTCTAGGCACCAACAAAAGATGGGTGCAAAGTGTTGTGTGCTCTGATGGATCTGGGTTTCATTTTACTTTTGCAAATTGCTGGTTGATGAATTTTAGAGGAGTTACTTCAACACTGAGTCCCTTCATCTATAAAATGGGTTTATAAGCCTAGACTTGGTGGGTTGTAGTTAAAATAAAAGGTGATACCTATATGAAATGTTTGGCATGGAGCTTGAGTCAGTATGACTCACACATGACTTTGTCAATGTATTTTAAGCACAGGTGAACTGGCATTTTGCTGGGACCCACACTGCAATGGCAACAAATGCACGAATTTTAAAGGTTCCAGAATATGAAGCCAGTCTGCTGAATTTAAGTATTTTGATTATTGTGATATTTATTTACATATTCATATATTCATTCATTTCCTTAAAGGGATATGCTACTTCAGAAATTGAGATACAACACATTGCTCTGAGGTTTTCCTACAGTACAGCAAGCTCCTTGAGGACAGTGTCTCAGCCATCAGCACTGCAAGGCACAGAGCAGTGTCTGTCCTACAGGAGGCGCTCAGTACATATGGGAAGGTCCCTGTGACATGCTCTTAATAGCAATGCTATTCTCAGCACCAACTTCTAAGGGAAATTATTAGTCTGATGATATACAAAGGTACCGGAAGCCCATTTATGCTCATGTATGTTGAACCAATGAAGACAAACCCATGTGAAACCACCTGAGAAACCTCATTTACATGGCTAGAGGACAGAACATCAAGAGAGACTGATTTGTTCCTTATCAGAGTCCCCACCCTGATTCCCATTGGTAGGGATTGATTACCTTAAGAGATTCTCACACTTTTTTTTTTTTTTCATTTCTGAACGGGAATTTTAGAATGCATTTTTACAAAAGAAGACATAGGGAGGCGAAAAAGAACATGTAAAAAATTCTCCACACCATTAGTCATCATAAAAATATAAATTAAAGCATGAGGAATTACCACTACACAGCTACAAGAATGTCTAAAATTAAAAAGACTGTGGCCGGGCGCCTGGGTGGCTCAGTGGGTTAAAGCCTCTGCCTTCGGCTCAGGTCATGGTCCCGGGGTCCTGGAATCGAGCCCCACATCAGGCTCTCTGCTCAGCGGGGAGACTGCTTCCCCCTCTCTCTCTGCCTGCCTCTCTGCCTACTTGTGATCTCTGTCTGTCAAATAAATAAATAAAATCTTAAAAAAAATAAAATAAAATAAAAAAATAAAAAGACTGTGGCCTCATCAACTGTTGGTGAGGTTGTGGAGGGACTGGAACTCTTATACTTCCTTGGCAGGGATATAAAGAGGTACAGTCACTCTGGAAAGAGTCTGGCAGTTTCTTAAGAAGTTAAACATATAGGGGCACCTGGGTGGCTCAGACAGTTAAGCGCCTGACCCTTGATTTTGGCTCAGGTTATGATCTCAGGGTCATACAACCCAGCCGCTGCACTGGGCTCCGTGCTCAGTGGGGAGTCTGTTTGAGATCGTCTCTCCCTCTGCCCTGCCCTACCCCTTGCACACTCTCCCTCTCTCTCTAAAATAAATAAATCTTAAGAAAAAAAAAAAGAAGTTAAACATGTAACTACCTCGTGACCCAGTCCTTTTAACTTTAGGTATTTACCCAAGAGGAAGAAAAGCCTGTGTTCCTAGAAATACTTAGATGTTCATAACAGCTTTGTTTGTAATAGCTGAAAACTGGAAAATCCCCAATGTCCATCACCAAGCAAATGAATAAACAAACTGCAATACATCATATAATAAAAAGGAGAAAATCCTTGATACACACAATATGTATTAATCTCAAAATAATGATGTTCAGTGAAAGAAGTCAGATCTCCCTGTCCCTCAAAAAAGCACATAATGCATGATTCCATTTATATAAAATTCTAGAAAATGCAAACTAATCTAAATGATAGAAAACAGAGTGTTAGTTTCCTGGGTAGTGAGGGTAGTAGGCAGAGAGCATGAAGAAACAAAAGAGCCTGAAGAAACTTTTAGGAGTGATAAAGATGTTGATTATCTTGACTGTGGATATGGTTTTAAGAGTATAAACATATGTCAAAATATTTGCAGGTTATATGATGCCACTTACACCTCAATAATCAGAATAAAGAAATTCAAGATATATATGTGCCACTTCTATATTTGGTGCTTACACTTGATTTAAGAAAATAAAATAATGAATGACATAGTGCAAAAATAGCAAAATAAGAAGTCAAATCCTGTGTGTTACAAAACACAACTGGCTCACATAATGGAAAACAGTGCCAGGTCTTCTTTTGCAGCATTTTCCTGCAACCCACACAAATGGGGGTAATTAAACAGGATTAGTAACATTTTATTTAAAGAAAGAGCAAATCCTAAATACAGCAAAATGCAAAAAATTAGCTATCAGGTGCCCCTATTGCACTAATAAGTGTTGATAGGAGTCATTGCTTGAGATCTAAGAATCCTCAGATCTAAGAATCCTTCTCCGATGATTCAAGCCCTATCCCTCACAAACTGCAAGTGTCTGACCCATTTAATGTCACAAGGGACTGGTTGGCAATGAAGAATGGAGCTGGGGATTGGAGCCTGAATTTGGTGCAGCTCCCCCCACTGCCTCCTGCAGAGGACAATGGAGAAAGATTTAGTCAATAACTCACACATTTTGGCAGCAGGTCTGTTGGTTAAGAAAGTGATTTGAAGTGAACCTCATTATGCCCAGGAAAGTCTTCTCTTACTCATGTACCCTATCACCTCTTTCCCCATCGAGAGAAATGAATCCTGCACCTGACCTGGGGAGGAAGCTAAAAATAGGAATAGGATCTCGGGGCAATCCTGGTGCTCAGCATCAGGGGGGTAACTCCTTAAGTTTCCAGAAGAGACATGAATCTGGAAGGACCAGCAAAAGAATTTCAAGATTGGAGTCTCTTAGAAAAGAAGGTTAACAGGACTTGGATGGAGAATCAACCCAGTTCTCTAATCAACCCAGTTCTAGGGAAAAAAATGGAAATACTGCCAGAACCAAGTCAAAAGCATAGTCAGAAGAAACTAAAAAATTTCTTTTTTCTCATTATTGAGGTATAAGTGGCATCAAATAACCTGCAAATATTTAAACTGCACAACTTAATACATTATGTATATATGTGTGTGTGATATATTATGTTGCATTATATTATACAATTATATATAAAGTCCAGAAGGATGCAACTGTATGCTTCCTTTTTTCTCGAAGGAGATCTGACATGACACAAGGCCGTTGGGAAGCAGAGGCCTCTATACCTCTACACTCCTAATGGAGAGCTACACCTCATTTCTTGCCTTTGACTCTCAGGGAAGAAATTCAAGAGACAAACCTTTTATATTTCCATAGTTGTACAGGGGAAATGTAAGTGAGGATGAAGAATTATTTTATGAGGATATTTGTAGAGCCCAGATTTGCCCAGGAGGACGTGGCGAATTTTCTTTTTCTTTTTAAACCAGAACAGATTTATATTGGGATTTTTACCTCTTCAGTTGTGGTTTTGTTTGATTTTGTTTATATGAATGTAGAAAGACAAAAATCCGAAAAGACCCAATAGATATCTTCAAATTTTAAAAAGATAATATATTCCTTTCTGGGCTCAAAACACATTTTAATGTCATAACAGGCTCTAGTGAGGACAGAATCCATTAGTTAAATAAATAAACAATTAGATCGGTAGTAAAAATGCCAACATAGGTAAAGTTACTCTGAGGCAGATGGTAGCCGATTCTTGGACACAAGATAAGAGTGAAATTATTGCTATAGCCCTGGAGCTAACAAAATTCAGGACAAATTTGGAGCAATTCAGTAGCTTCATTATGTCATAATGCTTCATATTCCTAATTAGAACCCTTTCCATTTCCCACAGAAGGAAAACAAAGTTCTTTCTCTCTGAAATGGTCTCCATTTAGGATTCATTAGTTTAGGAGCTAAAAGTGAATGCTCTGAGTTGCTCCGGTGAAAGCTGAAGTTCATCAGCTTGCTTTTTATTTGCTTAAACAAGTTTCTTGCCAATCATTTTTTAAATTTTAAAAATGAATGTTAATTTTAAAAATGTATTTTTACAGGATTGCTCAGAACAATGCATTCAGATTTTGTTTTAAAAGTTTACCCAACAGACTCTAATTGCTTGAAGTTTGTTCTAGGAAATCAAAATGTGCTGCGATTTAAGGAAAATTAACCTTTGTTAATGGGCTATTATCCAAACACAATGGTGGTTTATTTTCAAAGCTCACGCTTGCTTTGATTGGGGTTTTCTCATTGATACAAGATTCCTGAGTCCTTCCAGCAGTCCTTATGATTCATACAGATATAAAGCAGATGGAAGCAATTTGCCCGAAAGAAAGTTGAATAGGATTAATTTATATATTTAGGTTCTTGTTCTCAAAATAATTATATGCTATTTGGATACTTTTACATAGTTTATAGAAATGGAGAAAAAAAACAGCTATTTAGTCAAGGTTGAAAATTCTTTTTTTAAAAAAAATGCTGTTTGGACAATATGGTAGGTGGAATAGTGGGCCCCCAAGATGTCTGTGTTCTAATCCCTGGAACCTGTGAATGTGTTCAGTTCCACTGTAAAAGGGAATTAAGGTTATAGATGGACTTAAGATTGCTGATCTACTGACCTTGAGATGGGGGGTATTATCCTGGTGGGTTCAGTGTCATCACAAGTGTCCTTGGGAAAAAGGGAGGCAGAAGAATCAGAAATTTGAAGATGCTATGCTGCTGGGTTTGAAATTGGAGGAAAGGCCATAGCCATGGGGTGCAGGAAACTTCTAGAAGCTGGAAAAAGTAAGGAAGTAAGTTCTTCTCTAGAGTCTCCAGAAAGAAGCCAATCCTGTTGACCCCTGGATTTTAGCTCATTGAGACCCAATTCAGACTTTGACCACCAGAACTGTAAGATACTAAGTTCAAGTAATTTTAAGCCACTAAATGTGTAAAAAATAGGTTATAGGAGCAATAGAGAACAATACAGGTATCTCAGTGGCATCTTGAGATGCGCTCCAGAGCCTGCTCCCATCGTGAATTCAAACCCTCATCCAGTATTCAGTAACCATATTTTGAGCATCTGTCATGAACCAGGCAGAGTTATAAAGAGGACCAGGAACACTGCCCCTGTCTTCCAAGAAGCTTGCTGCCGGTATGGAAAACAGACTCAGAAACACATAAACACAACAAACGAAACAAATACAGTAAACAAGCTTTTAAGGCTTGAGTGCCCATGTGAGCAGCTGGGCTTCCCAAATCTAAAACAAACCGTTTTGTCTCTTGGTCCACAATTCATCTGAAGAGTGAGAACAATACAAGTCACCAAATATAGCTTCAGGAACAAAGACAGTGCTCTTGAACCACGTACTTGGTTATTGCCAGTTACATCCTCCCATCGGACAAGGAGCTGACACAGAGACTTCCTAGGAGACCTCACAGGTGAGCAAGTCTCCCGGGCTCTTTGTCCGTGCTCTGCGGCACAGTTTCCATAGGTTAACTGGGAATCAGCAAATCCCTGTCTTAGGCAATTTTAACTGGAGGCGAATCTGTCAAGTAAGCTAGTTTTGCCCCCACGTGTTTGTCCTCTGCAAAAAGCTTCTTCCTAATCTTACTTCCTGGTTATCCAGAAATTCTCTTTGACCCTTGGTCCCTCCCCTAGTTCCACCACTGCAGTGAAGAAAAGTTAGTTGAGAGGAGTTAACAGGCAGCCATATTGATGTGATATGTTACACCTTCACAGTACAGTAAAGGTGACAATCCAGTTTCCACGTGGTAACAGGTAAGTGTAAATAAAATACCAAACACTGTGATCCAGGAGAAAAGGAAGCACTCAGGACACATTTTATGTGGTTTGATCAGGCCACACAGACAATCTGATCAGGAAGTTCGGACCCCAGACAGTCTAGCTCTATCTACAGGAAAAGATTCCACCACAGAACAAGCATTATTTAGGGTTATCTCAGTGAAGACCAAATGTGACACCCAGAAAAAAATAATAATAAGCTAATAGTCATCACAATCTGAAGTAGATAACCAGGGGTGGGGGGTGGGGGTTACTGAAGGTACATCCAGAAAGTAACTAAGGACCAAGGCTGTGTCTTAGGAGAATTAACTTGGTGATAATATGAGCAATTTGAAGCAGTAAGTACAATCTTGAGAGAACATCCAAGCCTTGGGGCTGACTTTAGAAGAATTATCTTCAGTATCTATTAATAAAATTTTATCTCTTTTTTTTTTACCACAGAAATTATGCTTATCAGATTACTCTCAACTATCATTACTAATATACTTAAAATATGGTATTTTATAATTATACTAATGGACCTGAGAATTTTTAACATGTTTTCCCCTTCTCAGTTGTGCAGTGACCTTAGAAATAATTTCCCATGAGAAAGGCAAAGATTTGCTTTTCATAGAACCGAATAAATAACTTACTACATAATTCACTTAATGCTGGTTAATTGTATACAACAGTCAATCACTGATGCTTTGGTAGAGATATTGACTTTTCTGATAGAAGTTTTCCTAGTAAAATAAGTGGAAATAAAAATTACATCATGATATTATATCAACAGAGAGAACTAATGGCTTGAAACAGAAAACCTTCACTCAAGATTATGTAGTTGCCAACATCGAGAGTTCCCTTGTTCATCTTTAAGTCCAAATGCTAATATAGGAATATGAGTGATGATTGGATGCAGTTCTTCTACTTTGAGAGAAGAATTAAATGAAACACAACTCACACCACTTCTCAATGCTCTCAGCTAGCCTTCAGAAGTCCTGAGCAACAACTATCATCATGAAAAATTTGTCAAGGGAAAAGTCATTCAAAGGGAAAAGTAGTCACATAGGCTTAGGGGTGGGGAAAAGTATTCACATAGGCTTCTACATGGGGTGGGGAGGGAATGGTGAAGGTTAGAAAGCAAACACATTTTGCTAGACAAATAAGAAATACGATTGTGAAGGAACTGACCTTTTAAACATATTTTGTTCCTCAGTTTTTGCCCCAAATGTCTCAGATCTTACCTGTGACAAAAGAGTCAAGTGGCAAAATCTTTAAGAAAGGGGAAGATGTAAGATGGTCATTATACATTATGCACATTTATTTCCACCCCTGCTATGAAAAGAAGAGTAAACGGCATTAAACACAAGGGGCAAAACTTAGAAATTATAGATAAATGGAAAACCCCAAGACTCGGTATGGAGAGAAGACAGCAGTTTTCCTCTCCACTATCCAATGATGGCTCATGCAGGAAAAAAAAAATGTATAAATCATCTGCCAAAAATTCAGGAAGGCTTTGAGATCTTCCCACTTGACACTGCCAACAACAGAACCCAAAGACATGATCGCATTGTTAAGAGTAAACTATTCAAGTCACTCAAAGATTGCACTGCAGCTTGTTACAAACTGGTGGAATAAGTCAAAGACTGACCTTGCATAGTGGTTCTCCCAAAGCTGGGCCCTGCTGGGATCCTGCCCCAGAGTTTTTGATTCAGGAAGTCTGGGGTAGGACCCGAGGATCTACAGTTCTATCAAGTTCGCAGACAACTCTGCTGGTCTGGTGACCACATTCTGAAAATGACCAACCTAGAGGATCGATGTGGAAACTGGCACATATGGGTATCTTTTATCTTTATCAAATAACTCTTTTTGTGGTTGCAGATGATCAATAACGTATCACACCAAGATGCTTCTCCCTTTCAAAAATTATTTCCTGGGGGTGTGGGGGGATTGGTGAGCCAGTCCATGGATAGTAAGGAGGGCACATATTGCAGGGGGCACTGGGTGTTATACACAAATAATGAACCATCAAAAACTAATGATGCACTAATATAACATAATATATGACTAATATAACATAACAATTTAAAAAAGAATAAAAATTATTTCCTAACTTATTTCCTCCTGTTTTTAATATGCATCTCCCTTCTGCCTAATAATAAATAAACTGCATTAATAATAATAAACTGCGAGAGGAGGAGTCAAGATGGTGGAGAAGTAGCAGGCCGAGACTACTTCAGCTAGCCGGCGATCAGCTGGATAGCTTATCTAAAGATTGCAAACACCTGAAAATCCATCAGCAGATCGAAGAGAAGAAGAACAGCAATTCTGGAAACAGAAAAACAACCACGCACAAAATCAGGACTTTTAAAAGTCTGTTCCGCTGAGGGACATCGCTCCAGAGGCTACCCGGGGCAAAGCCCACACGGGGTCAGCGTGGCCTCAGGTCCCGCAGGGTCACAGAAGGATCAGGGGTGTCTGAGTGTCGCAGAGCTTGCGGGTATTGGAACGGGAAAGCCGGCTACAGAGACAGAGCCGACAGTAAACTCGCAGCTCGGTGTTACCTTGAACCGGTCGCAGGCTCGGTGAGCTCGGAGCGCGGCCGGAGGTCAGGCAGACGGGAGTGACTGGGCTCGGTTCTCTGAGCGCGCACTGAGGAGTGCGGCCCTGGGCTCTTGGCTCCTCCGGGCCGGAGACCAGGAGGCCGCCATTTGTATTCCCGTCCTCCGGAACTCTACGGAAAGCGCTCAGGTAACAAAAGCTCCTGAAAGCAAACCCAAGCGGATTACTCACCCCGGCCGCGGGTAAGGGCGGTGCGATTCCGCCTGGGGCAAAGACACTTGAGAATCACTACAACAGGCCCCTCCCCCAGAAGATCAACAAGAAATCCAGCCGAGACCAAGTTCACCTACCAAAGAGTGCGGTTTCAATACCAAGGAGAGCAGCAGAATTCTAGAGGAGAAGGCAAAGCACGAAACTCATGGCTTTTTCCCTGTGATTTTTTTTAGTCTTGCGGTTAATTTAATTTTTTTCTTTTTCATTTTTTGTTTTTTTTTCTCGCCTTTGGGTAAAAATTTTTTTTTTAACTGTTACCTTTTTCTTTTTTAACGATTTTTTACTAGTTTATCTAATACATATATTTTTTCTTTTTTATATTTTTCTTTGGTGTTTTCTTTTTTTTTTTTAATTCTTTTACTTTTTTTATCTTTCTTTTTTCTTTTTTTTTTTTCTTTTTTTTCTTTCTTCCTTTTTGAACCTCTTTTTATCCCCTTTCTCCCCCCTCATGATTTGGGATCTCTTCTAATTTGGTTAAAGCATATTTTCCTGGGGTTGTTGCCACCCTTTTAGTATTTTACTTGCCCCTCCATATACTCTTCTCTGGACAAAATGACAAGACGGAAAAATTCAACACAAAAAAAAGAACAAGAGGCAGTACCGAAGGCTAGGGACCTAATCAATACAGACATTGGTAATATGTCAGATCTAGAGTTCAGAATGACAATTCTCAAGGTTCTAGCCGGGCTCGAAAAAGGCATGGAAGATATGAGAGAAACCCTCTCGAGAGATATAAAAACCCTTTCTGGAGAAGTAAAAGAACTAAAATCTAACCAAGTTGAAATCAAAAAAGCTGTTAATGAGGTGCAATCAAAAATGGAGGCTCTCACTGCTAGGATAAATGAGGCAGAAGAAAGAATTAGTGATATAGAAGACCAAATGACAGAGAATAAAGAAGCTGAGCAAAAGAGGGACAAACAGCTACTGGACCACGAGGGGAGAATTCGAGAGATAAGTGACACCATAAGACGAAACAACATTAGAATAATTGGGATTCCAGAAGAAGAAGAAAGAAAGAGGGGAGCAGAAGGTATACTAGAGAGAATTATTGGGGAGAATTTCCCCAATATGGCAAAGGGAACGAGCATCAAAATTCAGGAGGTTCAGAGAACGCCCCTCAAAATCAATAAGAATAGGCCCACACCCCGTCACCTAATAGTAAAAATTACAAGTCTCAGTGACAAAGAGAAAATCCTGAAAGCAGCCCGGGAAAAGAAGTCTGTAACATACAATGGTAAAAATATTAGATTGGCAGCTGACTTATCCACAGAGACCTGGCAGGCCAGAAAGAGCTGGCATGATATTTTCAGAGCACTAAATGAGAAAAACATGCAGCCCAGAATACTATATCCAGCTAGGCTATCATTGAAAATAGAAGGAGAGATTAAAAGCTTTCAGGACCAACAACAACTGAAAGAATTTGCAAACACCAAACCAGCTCTACAGGAAATCTTGAAAGGGGTCCTCTAAGCAAAAAGAGAGCCTACAAGTGGTAGATCAGAAAGGAACAGAGACCATATACAGTAACAGTCACCTTACAGGCAAAACAATGGCACTAAATTCATATCTCTCAATAGTAACCCTGAATGTTAATGGGCTAAATGCCCCTGTCAAAAGACACAGGGTATCAGAATGGATAAAAAAACAAAACCCATCTATATGTTGCCTCCAAGAGACTCATTTTAAGCCCGAAGACACCTCCAGATTTAAAGTGAGGGGGTGGAAAATAATTTACCATGCTAATGGACATCAGAAGAAAGCAGGAGTGGCAATCCTTATATCAGATCAATTAGATTTTAAGCCAAAGACTATAATAAGAGATGAGGAAGGACACTATATCATACTCAAAGGGTCTGTCCAACAAGAAGATTTAACAATTTTAAATATCTATGCCCCCAACGTGGGAGCAGCCAACTATATAAACCAATTAATAACAAAATCAAAGAAACACATCAACAATAATACAATAATAGTAGGGGACTTTAACACTCACCTCACTGAAATGGACAGATCATCCAAGCAAAAGATCAGCAAGGAAATAAAGGCCTTAAACAACACACTGGACCAGATGGACATCACAGATAGATTCAGAACATTTCATCCCAAAGCAACAGAATACACATTCTTCTCTAGTGCACATGGAACATTCTCCAGAATAGATCACATCCTCGGTCCTAAATCAGGACTCAACCGGTCTCAAAAGATTGGGATCATTCCCTGCATATTTTCAGACCACAATGCTCTGAAGCTAGAACTCAACCACAAAAGGAAGTTTGAAAAGAACCAAAATACATGGAGACTAAACAGCATCCTTCTAAAGAATGAATGGGTCAACCGGGAAATTAAAGAAGAATTGAAAAAAATCATGGAAACAAATGATAATGAAAATACAACGGTTCAAAATCCGTGGGACACAACAAAGGCAGTCCTGAGAGGAAAATATATAGTGGTACAAGCCTTTCTCAAGAAACAAGAAAGGTCTCAGGTACACAATCTAACCCTACACCTAAAGGAGCTGGAGAAAGAACAAGAAAGAAACCCTAAGCCTAGCAGGAGAAGAGAAATCATAAAGATCAGAGCAGAAATCAATGAAATAGAAACCAAAAAAAACAATAGAACAAATCAACGAAAGTAGGAGCTGGTTCTTTGAAAGAATTAATAAAATTGATAAACCCCTGACCCGACTTATCAAAAAGAAAAGAGAAAGGACCCAAATAAATAAAATCATGAATGAAAGAGGAGAGATCACAACTAACACCAAAGAAATACAAACTATTATAAGAACATACTATGAGCAACTCTACGCCAATAAATTTGACAATCTGGAAGAAATGGATGCATTCCTAGAAACATATAAACTACCACAACTGAACCAGGAAGAAATAGAAAGCCTGAACAGACCCATAACCAGTAAGGAGATTGAAACAGTCATTAAAAATCTCCAAACAAACAAAAGCCCAGGGCCAGACGGCTTCCCGGGGGAATTCTACCAAACATTTAAAGAAGAACTAATTCCTATTCTCCTGAAACTGTTCCAAAAAATAGAAATGGAAGGAAAACTTCCAAACTCATTTTATGAGGCCAGCATCACCTTGATCCCAAAACCAGAAGGATCCCATCAAAAAAGAGAGCTATAGACCAATATCCTTGATGAACACAGATGCGAAAATACTCAACAAAATACTAGCCAATAGAATTCAACAGTACATTAAAAGGATTATTCATCACGACCAAGTGGGATTTATTCCAGGGCTGCAAGGTTGGTTCAACATCCGCAAATCAGTCAATGTGATACAACACATCAATAAAAGTAAGAACAAGAACCATATGATACTCTCAATAGATGCTGAAAAAGCATTTGACAAAGTACAGGATCCCTTCCTGATCAAAACTCTTCAAAGTGTAGGGATAGAGGGCACATACCTCAATATCATCAAAGCCATCTATGAAAAACCCACCGCAAATATCATTCTCAATGGAGAAAAACTGAAAGCTTTCCCACTAAGGTCAGGACCACGGCAGGGATGTCCATTATCACCACTGCTATTCAACATAGTACTAGAGGTCCTAGCCTCAGCAATCAGACAACAAAAGGAAATTAAAGGCATCCAAATCGGCTAAGAAGAAGTCAAATTATCACTCTTTGCAGATGATATGATACTATATGTGGAAAACCCAAAAGACTCCACTCCAAAACTGCTAGAACTTATACAGGAATTCAGTAAAGTGTCAGGATATAAAATCAATGCACAGAAATCAGTTGCATTTCTCTACACCAACAGCAAGACAGAAGAAAGGGAAATTAAGGAGTCAATCCCATTTACAATTGCACCCAAAACCATAAGATACCTAGGAATAAACCTAACCAAAGAGACACAGAATCTATACTCAGAAAACTATAAAGTACTCATGAAAGAAATTGAGGAAGACACAAAGAAATGGAAAAATGTTCCATGCTCCTGAATTGGAAGAATAAATATTGTGAAAATGTCTATGCTACCTAAAGCAATCTACACATTTAATGCAATTCCTATCAAAGTACCATCCATCTTTTTCAAAGAAATGGAACAAATAATTCTAAAATTTATATGGAACCAGAAAAGACCTCGAATAGCTAAAGGGATATTGAAAAAGAAAGCCAACGTTGGTGGCATCACAATCCCGGACTTCAAGCTCTATTACAAAGCTGTCATCATCAAGACAGCATGGTACTGGCACAAAAACAGACCCATAGATCAATGGAACAGAATAGAGAACCCAGAAATAGACTCTCAACTCTATGGTCAACTAATCTTCGACAAAGCAGGAAAGAATGTCCAATGGAAAAAAGACAGCCTCTTCAATAAATGGTGCTGGGAAAATTGGACAGCCACATGCAGAAAAATGAAATTGGACCATTTCCTTACACTACACACAAAAATAGTCTCAAAATGGATGAAGGACCTCAATGTGCGAAAGGAATCCATCAAAATCCTTGAGGAGAACACGGGCAGCAACCTCTTTGACCTCAGCCGCAGCAACATCTTCCTAGGAACAACGCAAAAGGCAAGGGAAGCAAGGGCAAAAATGAACTATTGGGATTTCATCAAGATCAAAAGCTTTTGCACAGCAAAGAAAACAGTTAACAAAATCAAAAGACAACTGACAGAATGGGAGAAGATATTTGCAAACGACATATCAGATAAAGGACTAGTGTCCAGAATCTATAAAGAACTTAGCAAACTCAACACCCAAAGAACAAATAATCCAATCAAGAAATGGGCAGAGGACATGAACAGACATTTCTGCAAAGAAGACATCCAGATGGCCAACAGACACATGAAAAAGTGCTCCATATCACTCGGCATCAGGGAAATACAAATCAAAACCACAATGCGATATCACCTCACACCAGTCAGAATGGCTAAAATCAACAAGTCAGGAAATGACAGATGCTGGCGAGGATGCGGAGAAAGGGGAACCCTCCTACACTGTTGGTGGGAATGCAAGCTGGTGCAACCTCTCTGGAAAACAGCATGGAGGTTCCTCAAAATGTTGAAAATAGAACTGCCCTATGACCCAGCAATTGCACTATTGGGTATTTACCCTAAAGACACAAACGTAGTGATCCAAAGGGGCACGTGTACTCGTATGTTTATAGCAGCAATGTCCACAATAGCCAAACTATGGAAAGAACCTAGATGTCCATCAACAGATGAATGGATCAAGAAGATGTGGTATATATACACAATGGAATACTATGCAGCCATCAAAAGAAATGAAATCTTGCCATTTGCGACAACATGGATGGAACTAGAGCGTATCATGCTTAGCGAAATAAGTCAAGCAGAGAAAGACAACTATCATATGATCTCCCTGATATGAGGAAATGGTGATGCAACATGGGGGCTTAAGTGGGTACGAGAAGAATAAATGAAAGAAGATGGGATTGGGAGGGAGACAAACCATAAGTGACTCTTAATCTCACAAAACAAACTGAGGGTTGCTGGGGGGAGGGGGTTTGGGAGAAGGGGGTGGTATTATGGACATTGGGGAGGGTATGTGTTTTGGTGAGTGCTGTGAAGTGTGTAAACCTGGTGATTCACAGACCTGTACCCCTGGGGATAAAAATATATGTTTATAAAAAATAAAAAATTATATTAAAAAAAAATAATAATAAACTGCATTAATAACTAATAACTGCATTATTAACTAATAATAATAAACTGCATTAACACCTCCAATTCCTTACACCTCTCCTTATCCACAATTTTCCCTAAAAATAGGCAGAAGAGATTTTCCTTACTCCTCAATTCTGGGCTGGGCTTGTGACTGGCTGTGGCCATGAAATAAGACAGGGTATCATGTGCCAGACGAGGCCTCAGGATATCTTGCATTGTCCTGCTTACATCATCGTGGGAAAGACAAACCTGAGCTGCATAAATTCTCACAGATAGTTGTTTAAACCATTGAATTGTATGGTAGTTTGTTACACAGTATGTAGAATATATAAAACACGATTGCTAGATACCAAGCCTGCTGCTTTTTACCACTAAGCTAAATTAATTGATCAATAAATAAAAATTAGTATTTATTTGATCCTAGCCTATGCTACTGGCATCTGAGGCAGAAAACATTTCAGTAATTCAATTTCATGCCTGTTCTGTCTCAGGGGACCATGGGGCTCATGATTTTATAAAAATCTAGGAAATAAATTGTTTGTACAACTATTACTCTAAGATCTGAAATCTAGTCACATTGACTTGTAGGATATACAAATCCTCCAAATCATAGACTTTGATAAAAATGGAAATAAATCTTTTAATACTTGGACATATTTTATAAGTTTGCTACTCTCATTTAAACATTAAAAATTTCTTTATCACTGATACAGCAGCTACATTGCTCAGGATACTGTAATCTGAATGTAAAAGTGTAAAAAAATAGGTAAATGACATTATATTTGATGGGAACAAGGATTATAATATTAATTTTGATAATGAAAGTTCCAACTACTGCTTTCTCACAAAGTTACACAGCTCGAATTACTTTGCTTTCTTTTTTTTTTTTTTTAAAGATTTCATTTATTTATTTGACAGAGAGAGATCACAGTAGACAGAGAGGCAGGCAGAGAGAGAGAGAGGGAAGCAGGCTCCCTGCTGAGCAGAGAGCCCGATGCGGGACTCGATCCCAGGACCCTGAGATCATGACCTGAGCCAAAGGCAGCAGCTTAATCCACTAAGCCACCCAGGTGCCCGACTTTGCTTTCAATGAATACACAGGAGCTCATTGTATAGTGACTTTTCATCAATAGCTCATTGTAAATTTTTTAAAAATCAGTTTTATTTCTTCAAGACAAAAGATTTATATAGTAAAAGTGTTGAAGCAACCCATCTTCTATCAATGTAATTAAGAGTCCAAAAGAAGCACTTAAGAAATCAAAGAAAATTTATTTGAAAAGTACCAGAGAGTAAATTTCTCTCCATGTTGAGGCTACTGATCTAAATTGAAAACAACAGCTTTTCATCAGAGACTAAAAAAATATACATTATTAATATCCAATAATATGTAAACCAGTTAAGTGATTTCTCTAAAATTCATTTTGGAAGAATTGAATCAAACTCGTCTGCTTCAGTCCTCATTTACATTAAACTTTATAAAGCTTTCCATTCTTGCTCCAGGATCTAGATATTGCTACCTAATAGAAGCCAAAATAACTTCTTATTTGTCTTTTCTTAAGTTCTTCTGATAGATTTTTCAATGGGCCTGTGGTTTTTTTGCAGTGAAAACAAATTACCATAACCATGCCTCACATTTCCTGTTCCCTATCACATCCATCATACGGAAGGCAGCAGCATTTTCCTTGGCTCACCTTGGCCAGGTCCTTTGGGGGTCAAGGGTCTGCCTCTCCACAAGGACATCTGGGAGACAGTGTTGTCAACAGTCAACTCTGGTAGTTATTAGATTTATTTATCCATCCATTCATGTGACATATACTTATTGAGGACAGTTATGTGCCAGGCACCATTTTAGGGTTTGGGGATAGAGCAGCGACCAAATCCAGCTCCCTGCTCTCTTCAACAGACAAAATGTGCGTACGATAAATATATCAGGAAAGAATAAGTGCTGCAGGAAAAAAAGCAAAACAAGGGAAATAGATGTTTTCCCCCTGAAGGACTCAAAAAATTTCAGAAGATGTTTGCTAATTCTCTCCGCATGTCCTTTAAAATGGGATGCTAACAACTTACAATGTACAAAACAGAGCAGATTTAGCTAATTGAGTAAATGCCACAGAGAAAAAAAAAAAAATGTCCCCAGGATACAAAAATATACAAAACCTCTTCCACAGACATCTAGTTTTCCAGTGTCACTGATTCTATCAACTGAAGTTAGACCCAAATATTTCAAGGCATTTCGGAAACAGAGGCAGAGTAACAACTTATGGCTTCTATGCAGACACAGATATGAGGCAACAATGGGAATTTTTGAAAATGAGAATTGTTGGCTGGGTCTCATTACTCTTATCTTCTCCTCCTTTGACATCTTTTTATATTGAAGAAAAGCCTTCTGAACCAAAAAAAAAAAAAAAAAAGAGAGAGAGAGAGAGAGAAAGATAAAGAAAAAGAAAACAATTTTCCCGGTGAGTCCTGCACTAAAACTAAAAGAAACTAGGATGAAATGAAGCCTGTGCTCTAGGTCCTTGTTCTAAGATAAAGCTTAAACACTTAAACACTTTAAACAGAAGACCAAGATTAGCACAGAGTCCTCCAAAGAAGGGGTAGCTGGTAAAGCCTTCCTATTCATCAAAAAGCAACTCCAAATGTCCTTGATCTGCACAAGACCTGGTCACTGAGCTATAAAGCATATTAGCCCATAAGGCAAGCACAAAAGAGCTACAAGGCATAAGAAGGCATTCCATGGGCAAGTCGGCTTCCCTGTTCAGTTTCTACTGGGTTTCTACCCAGTTTCTACATGGCCCCTGAATGCAGCAGTTGTTACCTCTAGCTCCCTTTGCCCTGGAAAATAGTCAAGCACCAGGAAGCAAGACTGCCATTTTATAAACTTGAGAACATCATTTTAAATTGTCAGTATGTTATTGGGATAATAATGGTATTTATTTTACAGGGTTATTAAAAGCATAAAAGGAGCCGGTATTTGTAAAGTGCTTAAAATAGTGGTTGGTGCATAGTAAGTGGTATCGTGCTTGCTAAATAATGTAAGTAGGTAAGTGAAATCAATCTGTAGTAATTACCTTCTTTCTTTGGAAATTAAATGAAACATGATTCCTCCCTGTGGATATCTTGTAGGTTATCTTCACATCACTATAGCTCTGTTTTTTTCTTCTTTTTTTATTATTATTTTTATAAACATACAATGTATTATTTGCCCCAGGGGTACAGGTCTGTGAACTGTCAGGCTTACATACTTCACAGCACTCACCATAGCACATACCCTCCCTAATGTCTATAACCCCACCACCCTCTCCTTACCCCCTTCCCCACATCAACTCTCAGTTTGTTTCATGAGATTAAGAGTCTCTGGTGGTTTGTTTCCCTCCTGATCCCATCTTATTTCATTTTTTTCCTTCCCTATCCCCAAACCCCCACTCAGCCTCTCAAATTCCTCATATCAGGGAGATCATATGATAATTGTCTTTCTCCGATTGACTTATCTCACTCAGTATAATACCCTCTAGTTCCATCCATATCATTGCATATGGCAAGATTTCATTTCTTTTAATGGCTGCATAGTATTCCATTATACCACAGCTTCTTTATTCATTCATCACTACAGCTCTGTTTAATTAATGTATCTACATATACTTGGCTCTCGTTTTGAACTAATACTTTAGTTGCCAAAATGGAATCCATGTACTTCAGGGGGTCCACAAGACAATCTACTGAGCTGGGTGGAAAAAAAGTATTAGCCCTTCTCTTGTTTTGTTTTTATCTAAAAGTAAGATAAAATTTAGGCTTTTCTAATATATTATACAAATTAGAATTAATTAGAATTAATGTAATTAATATACAAATTTGACAGAATATCAAAGTATAAATTTTAAAAACTTGTGTCCCCAAGTGTGTCCCCAAAGTGGACACACACAAAAGTGTTTTACTGATGAAACCTTCTGAGGGTAAAGATCATCTACATGTTCTCCCTTGTTTCAGGTCCATTAGAAGAATAAATGTAGCCATTTTACTTTAAAAAGCACAAAATATGGTACAAACTTTCCTGATGTGGACTTCATGAATCCCTGGAGGATCTGTGGATGGAATTCAGGAGCGTGAGTCCTTGAAATCACATTTAAAAGTTTAATATGCCTGTATATTTATGCATTTTAGCTGGCTTTAATATGATTTTCAAAAAGCCGATGACTCCCCAAAAATTAGTGAGAGAAACTTTTCAAACTTCTGAAAGTCTACTTAAAGGCATGTATTTAAATACCTCTTTTGAGATGTCTGAGTGCCTCAGTCAATTGCGTGTCTGACCTCAGGTCTGACCTCAGGGCCCTGGGATTGAGCCCAGCATGGAGAGCGCTGCCCAGCAAGGAGACTGCTTCTCCCTCTGTTTCTCCCCCTGTTTTTCCCTTTGCCCTCCCCTGTTCATGCTTTCTCTCTGTGTGTCTCAAATAGATAAGTAAAATCCTAAAAAACAAACAAACAAAAAAACCTCCTTTAATTTAATTGGAGAGTGAATTGTTTCTAAAGCATTAAAGTACTCCATAAAAGTGATTTCAGCATCATAGCTGTATAAGACATCTTCCTTTTTTTCTCCCTTTTGTAGCAACTAATTAGATATTCATCCTCAGACAAGAGTGCCTCTGTGGGAGTTGCAGAATTCAGCACCAGAGCTAGGGGACCCGGGAGGAGGCTCACCCACCGTTACATCCTGTAACAGATGGTCAGGCCCTGGTCAAGGCTGCAAAACCAACTGAGCCAGTGAGCCTGCCCTGCCAGGCTTATTCCCTCTGCCACAGTCAAGAGAAACCTGAAGAGTGCTGACTTGGGCAGATAGCCAAGAAGTCCAGCCTTCCTGAGGAGAGATTTCAGCATGCCATTGAAAGAAATAACCATAATCATAATCATAATCATTTGATGCAGTAGAAAGGGTAAAAAGAATTTTGTGAGGTGCCCACCCCCACCTCCCAACCTTCCCACTGAAGATGACACAGAATGCACCTGAACTATCTGGAGGCAAGGTCTCCTACAGGAAAAAAGAGTGGTAAGAGAGTGTCTGGCTACCCCATCTGTGCAGGAAGCAGTGGAAGAAAGCCATTGCTCTCCAGCAGCAACCAGAATACTGAGGTGGAACTGCTTTGAGTTGGGGGGACAGGGAATATTGGTAAAGAAACAGATAAGAATATAAAGGGAATAAAAGAGATGCAGTTGGTGCTGACTACAGTCAAGATCCCAGTGGGAAGCCTGCCCAGAAGCTTGTGGGAGAACCTCACCCAAGGATCTCCATACCAGATCTGCAGGCACCCCCAAAGCCCTGAATAATAAATCCGCTCTTCCCCCTACTCTGCAGACAGCTCTTTGTGCACACCGAGTGCAGTGGTGATAGCCTGTACAGTAAACTAAGTGCTATCAGAAAACCAGGTGAGAAGCAGTAGGCAAAGAAGTAACACAAACTTGAAAGATGGTGCCACCTTCTGGAAAACAAAAGAGGTTTCCAGCAGCCAACCTACTGAGTTGTAAGGACCAGGAGAGACATTTAACCTTAAGAATTCTGCCACACAAGGAAACATGACTAGTGAGCAGGTGTATCCATACTAGGTCAGAAAAAACCCCAGATATGACAGAACTGGTGAACAGTATACCCCAGCTGAGGGCAAGTGGTACAAATTTGAGGAGGTGTCTGCTGCTTCAAATGGGAAAACAGCAACACAGCACTACAAGGAACAGGAAGAATCAAGAAAACCTGTCAATACCAAAAGATAACAAAAGTTCTCCAATAAATGAGTCCAAAGAAATAGAATTTTATGATGTAGCTGATCAAGAATTCAACAGAGCTGTTCTGAGGAAATTCAATGAGCTACAAGAAAACTCAGAAAGACAATTCAGTGAAATCAAGAAATACTTTATGAACAAAATGAGAATCTTTAAAAGAGATTGAAATGATTAAAAAAACAAAATGAAATTCTGGAGCTGAATAATTCAAGGAATTAAATGAAAAATGTAACAGAGAGCATCAACAGCAGAGGAGATTAAATGGAAGACAGATAGTGATCTGGAGGACAAGAACTTTGAAATAAATTAGGAATAAAGAAGAAAGAATGAAAAAGAGCAAAGAAGACTTCCATGAGCTATGAGATTCCTTCAAACATGAAAGTATTAGAATAATCAGGATTCCAGAAAAAGAGAGAAAAAAGAAGGCAGAAAGTTCATGTAAATAACAGGTGAGAATGTCCCATAGCCAGGGAACTTGGACATCTAAGTTTACAGAGCTAATAGATCACCCTACTATCTCAATAAAAAGGACCTCCTCTAAGACACATTATAGTGAGTCTGTGAAAAATCAAAGACAAAGAAAGAATCCTAAAAGGAGCCAGAAGAAAAAAGATTGTAACTTTGGAAGGAATTCCATTTGGCTATCAGCAGAAACCCTACAAGCCAGAAGAGCATGGAATGGCCCATGTGAAGGGTTGAAAGAAAAAAATGCTCAGCAAGCAAATCTCTATTCAGTAAAGCTATTCTTCAGATAGGAAGGAGAAATGAAAATTTTCCTAGGGGGGGGAAAAAAAAAGCTAAGAGTTTAAAATCACTAGACTCACCCTACAAGAAATGTTGAAAGGAGTTTTTCAAGTTGAAATAAAAGGACACCCCTCAATGACATGAACACATAAGAAAGTATACAACACATTGGTGAAGGCAAATATACAGTCGGATTTAGAAAACTCTAATTCTGTCATAGGATAATATGTTAATTACTTAACTATACATACTACTAAAAATAACTATGACAACTATACTTTGTTAATGTATACACAATATAAAAAGAAATAAATTGTGATCTCAAAAACATAAAATATGGTGGGAGGAGTAAAAGGGTAGAGTTTCTGTATGTAATTGAAATTGTTATCAGGGACGCCTGGGTGGCTCAGTTGGTTAAGCAGCTGCCTTTGGCTCAGGTCATGATCCCAGCGTCCTGGGATCGAGTCCAACATCAGTCTCCTTGCTCGGCAGGGAGCCTGCTTCTCCCTCTGTCTCTGCCTGCCATTCTGTCTGCCTATGCTCGCTCGCTCTCCCTCTCTCTCTCTGACAAATAAATAAAAAAAAAATTTAAAAAAAAGAAATTGTTATCAGTTTAAAATACAATTATATCTATAAGATGGCTTATGTAAGCTTCACAGTTACCACAAAGCAAAGTCTAGAGCAGATTCAGAAAAGATAAAGATGGAGGAAACAGCATACCGCCATAGAAAATCACCCATTTATAAAGGTAGGCAGATATAAAGGGGAAAAGAAATAATTGAAATATAAGCAACCAGAAATACAAGCAAAAATAAGATGGCATTAGTAAGTCCTTACATACCAATAATTACTTTTAATGTAAATAGATTAGCTCCACCAATCAAAAGACAAAGTAACTAGATGGATTAAAATAAACAAAAACAAAAAGATGCAACTATGCTGCCTACAAGAGACTCGTTTCAGTTTTAAGGACATGCATAGGCTCAAAGTGAAGGGAAAGAAAAAGATATTCCATGCCAGTGGAACCCAGAAGAAAGTAGGGTAGCTATACTTTTATCAGAAAAAAATAGACTTTAAGCCAAAAATGGCACAAGACACAAAGAAGGTCATTATGTAATGATAAGGGGGTCAATTCATAAAGAAAATATAACAGTCATAAAAACGTATGCAGCCAACGTCAGAGCACCTAAATATCAAACAAATACTAATAGATCCTAAGGCAGAAGTAGACAATAATACAGTAATAAGGGAACATCAATATGCCTCTTTCAACAATGGAGAGATCACACAGACAGAAAACCAACAAAGAAACTTGAACTTCAACCACAGATTAGACCAAATGGACCTGACATTTATCCAACAGCAGCAGAATATACATTTCCCCCAAGTGCACATGGAATTTTCTTCAGGATAGATCATGGGATAGGACACACACACACAAAATGTCTTAGCAAATTTTAAAAGATCGAAATCATACCAAATATCTTTTCCAAACACAATGGTATGAAACTAGAAATTGACAAGAGGAAAGCCAGAAAGACACTGGCTTTAACATTATAGGAATGTGATAACTAAACAACATAATCCTGAACAACTAATGGGTCAAAGATACCAAAACAGGGGTGGGAAGAAGAAGGGGGCGGAAAAGATACCGAAAGGGAAATAAAGAAATGTCTTAAAGCAAATGAAAATAGAAACACAAAATACTGAAATCTGTGGGTTGCTGCAAAAATAGTTCTAAGAGGAATGGTTATAGCAATAAATGTGGATTAAGAAAGCAAAACAATCTAAAATAAACAACCTGAACGAACACCTCAAGGAACTAAAAAAGTAACAGGCTAAGTTTGATGTTAGCAGAGGAAGAAAATAAATAGTGGAAGTAAATGAACTAGAGACCAGAAAAATAATAGAAAAGGTCAACAAAACTAAAACTTGCTTTTTTCAAAAAAGATAAACCAAATTGACAAAACTTTAGCTAGAGTACAAAAGAGACAAGACTCTAGCTAAATGAGAAATGAATAAGGAGACATTACAACTTTTACTACAGAAATATGTAGGACATAAGACTTTAAACTCTAAACAGTTATATGCCAACAAATTGGATAACATAAAAGAAATGGATAAATTCCTAAAACATGGAATCTACCAAGACAGAATCGATAAGAAATAGAAACTCTGAACAGACCAATAATGAGTAAGGAGATTGAATCATTAATCAAAAACCTCCCAAACATGGAAAAGTCCAGGCAGATGACTTCACTGGTGAATCCTAAGAAACATTTAAAGAGGAATTAATACTAATATTTCTCAAACTTTTCCAAAAAAAATCAAAGAGGAGGAAACACTTCTAATCTCATTTTATGAGGCACTATCCAGATACTAAAGCCAGATAAAGACACCGTAAGAATGGAAAATGAATACCCCTGATAAAAGTAGATGTAAAAATCCTCAACAACATATCCATTGAATCCAAAACACATTAAAAGGATTATACACCACAATCAAGTTGGATTCAGGAAGCAAGGATGGTTCCTTATATAATTATAAAAATCATATAATCCTCTTAATAGATACAGAAAAAACATTTGACAAAAGGCAACATTCTTTTATGAGAAAACCCTTCAGCAAATCAGGTATAGAAGAAAAATATGTCAATATAATAAGGGCCACATAAAAGAAACACACAACTAATATCATATTCAATGGTGAAAGATTGGAAACTTTTCCTCTAAGTTCCAGAATAAGACAAGGGTACCCATCTAACTAGTCTTACTCCATGTAGTACTGGAAGTCCTAGCTAGAGCAATTAGATAAGAAAATGAAAGAAAATTCATCCAAATCAAAAAGGAAGAAATAAAATTGTCATTATTTGCAGATTATGCAATTTTACGCATATAAAATCCTAAAGCCTCCACCAAAAGCCTCAGTTCTCTAATGGGACCAAGGAAAGTGATTGATTTTTCCGATTGCTCAGCTTCTTTCTTATTGCAAGGATGGGAGTGAGAGCTTCTTAGTAAGCTCTTCACTTGTGGAAGCTGAAACTGGACATCAAACCTGTGTTTTGCAACCCCCACTAACCTGAAAAATTCCTGCTCTCAAAACATCCTCAGATATGCACTGCCTGCTCTCACTGCCTCCCGTGCAGCCTTACCAGGCACAGCTCCATCCCGGGATCATGCTACCACAGAATGGCAAACGAAGATACTTAGAGAGGTTGTATGTTCTGCTCAGCCCCAACTATCCTGAAAAGAACTCTTCTACACAGAGTCAAACCCTAGTCCCTGGGCAGAACTGTCTTGGATATGCATCACACTGGGGAGGACATATGAGCCCTTCTGCCTTTCAACTTAATTTTCAGTCACAAAACCCAACATGCTTACTGCTATCATAATTCTTGAGGTTCCCTCACTTTAAAACCCTACACAGACCAGCAGTTCTAATATATTTGGAGTTTAGATTTTTAGTAACATGGTTTTGAAGTCTGTGAGACAGAAACTCTCCAGGTAGGAAAATAAAAATTAAAATAACATCAAAGATATTTTAAACTGTCAGGGTCCAAGAAATGAGTGTTTTAGAAAGTGTTAAACTGAGATCTTGGGCATCAAGGTAACCATAATTTTGTCAGATGCAACGAGGAATAAATAAATATAAAGAACCTTAATAGAACCTAAATAAGAGGTAAAAGAACTAAAAAAAAAAAAAAAAATTGAAACATACACAAGATTGAATTAATTAAATGAATAATCCAGAAAGTAAGAGTCATAAGAATTCAGAGGAAAGGTTTATTGCTTCAATCTGGACGTAATCAGTAATACTAAACCATCTTCCCAGCATTCTTCCAAGTCTAACCGCTAGCTTCTAGAAGGGTAACCAAGAATGCAAGAGCATTCCAATGGGTAAAGGTGAGACGTAACCCAGTTTTATTATTCTTTATGTTCTCAAAGAACTTCAGACAAACTGGATATGTCAGTTCCATAATTGAGTCCAGGTCTATGTATATCAGGAGAGTCAGATGTGTGATGGAAACATCCATTCCATTCAGGCCCAGACAGCCGGTGACAGGGGCACTACATTTTGTTCTCTGACTGTTGGCCAGCCACATAACTCATTACAGAATTCAGAAGCCTTGTGGTTTTATCTATAAAGTTGGGCCTGTGTTGAAGGTGTTCACAGCTCTTATAAATTCATTTTCATTTGTATGCTAGGTAAATTGATTCGGGGAACTGCTTGGCAGAATGTTATAGAAATCTCAGGCTATTTTACTACTGGAGAAATGTCACTACACCGAAGTCTTTGATGAGACCCAGAGCTTTTGCTTTATTACTTAATTTTTAAAATTAAATGTCTATAAATTTTTATTGCTAGCATTATTACAAGGTTGTGTTTGTCTCTTTATAGATATATGAATAATTCTGGCTCTGACTTTGGGGAAGGATCTCATTATCTTTATCCCTATGTGAAAGTTGAGATTTGAATTGGGGGTAGGCCACGGGAAATTTTATTGCTTCGGTATCTCAAGATCCAGCCCAAATGTCACTCCACCTTCAAAATGCTCTGACTTATGACTCCATGAGTATTTTGCATACCCATCTCTTAAATCACACCTACTTTTTGCATACTCACCTACTGAACCACACCTACTTCACTGTAACTGGTTTATAGGAGTAAATGCCCAAATTCCCTGTTAGACCATGACCACCTTGAGGATGGTCCTGACCTATTGCACCTCCAGGGCTAGCACTGTGTCTCAGAAACAGGAAGCACTCAGTCAATGTTAAATGAATACTCTTGAATGTGTTACTTCTGATTATTTATTTAAATTGACCACACAGGTAGGTAGTCCTCCCACACCTTGACCACACACGACTGCAGTTAGCACAGAGATAGGAGAAGCAGGGCCGGGAATGGGCTAGCTGAGGCTGGCCGGCAGTAGGGGGTGGTGTGGGTGGACTGAAACTCATTCCATGGACTCATTCCATGAAGTCACACTGCAGGCAGGAAGAGCCAGGGCAATTATTTCTGGGCAGTACATCCACACTTGATTTTATAGTTCCTTTCCTAATCTTTGTATTTTCCAAATTTTCCATAGAGACCATCTTTCATTTTTATGATTGAACAAGGACCAGAAACCTGCATATCTTCATATAAAATAAAATAAAATTTCTAAGGAACACGCCTTATCATATGATAACCACTCTAAAGTCCTGCCTGCCTCTATCATATCTTTTCTGTCATCTTAAACTTTCGTAGGTGCATAACTAAAATAAGAATGTAAACTTTTCAAGGTGACTATTTTGAGTGGGTAATATACGTTCATTATGTTTCAATTAAGAAAATTGTTACAATATTTTATAATCGCATGGTCTTGAAAAAAATCTGGAGATGCACCCCAACACATTTTAAACAGTAAAAGAGTGATGCAAAATAGCATTTAATTTAAAGCATGACATTGATTGTCGATGGCAGAATTCATTGAAGAAATTAAGATCTCGGGACAGTCCTAGAAAAATTTCCCCTTTTGGGCTTCATGGTATCACTGTAGTTGTCCAACGAGATGACTGGGTTCTCTGTCAAAGAATGTGCACATGTATATTTCATCAGCATGCAACTATTAAGCTTGTGTTATAAGAAAGGAGGGAATTATTTTAACTCCATTATTTCCCTGGAAGACTGCCATTTTAGTTTCTTGCCAAAATCAAGGGAGACTACCTTATCTGAGCTAGGGATGGTTTTGAGATGGAAATTTCAGCTACAAGACTCTGAGAGTTAAATGCCCCCCCCACACCCCTTTATTCTTTACCCAAAGCAATGCTATGCAATACACAAATATCGCTCAGACTACCTCATAGACCATGACCAAAGTTGTCTTCTTTCCAAAAGCCTGAATTGTAGAACTTTTGAGCTGGCATGGCTTGCTTGTCTTGGAAAGCAAACCCACTGGGGGGTTCTCCAAATTCCTTAGCCAAAAGGTGGGAGAACAACCAGATGATTACCAAAACAGAAGCCTCTTTTATGACTTTCCTGGGACAAAAAGATTGGTTATGGGGAATAGTCAATCATAATTACATTGTTTCAGTGGGCAACACCCTTCAACTACAGCAATACAAACAACCCTGGATAGAAGGATTTTCTGCAGGAATTTTGTAACTATTACAGGTTTCACTGGTTGCAATACATATATAGCCATATTCTAGGAATGATGCTCCTCGGTGTAAATGATAGGCAAAAGTCACAATTTGCTGATGGTATTCGTTTCCACTAAGAAAGAGAAAGAAATCTTCTGAAGAGTATTGGAGAGATTCAAGCCTACGGAGGGGAACTTTCCTGAGGGTTTCAGAGTTCCCAGAACATCCCCATGGAGACAGACTTTAAAGGCATGTCAGTAGCAATTTACATGGATTGGTCATTTTTTAGTTCCTATATACTTAGTCTTACTCAGAATCCTGTGATTTCCACACTGTCCCTATCTATCTGTCTGTATAAAGTTAGCTAGTCCCACAAATACAGTATCATTTCTTTCAGGGAATAAAAATCTACTAACCCACTGACTTTTGCATCATTCTTCACAACTTTAAGATCTTCTCTTCTTTAAAATTGAGGAATATTTCCCTTACCTCTCTTTTTCAATTTAATTTCCTTAACAGATGTAAATACAGATACATAATAATCTAAATATTATCAAAAGGGCAAAGTATGCCTTCAAAACTTTATCCCACAGTGACATAAAGCAAGGAAAGGGTAGGGGAAAGTGAGCATATTCTCGATTGAGGAGGTGGAGAAAAGATTCAGCTTAGATGAGCCAAGTAAGAAGAATCTGGATAAGTGGGTAAGATCTTTGGTCAAGAAGCAAATTATTGTACAAATGTTTCTTATGACAGGTTGAACTTCTATGCCACAAAGCAGTTACCCCAATATGAATTAGGTCCAAATATAGTTTCACTTTTGAAAAGGAAAACATATACAGGTCTTTTATATAAGACCTCTCATATAAATAATACTGACTCTCTAGGAGGAGTGAGGAGATGCTTCACTGGTTAAATTTGCAATCTTAAAATACATACACATACAACTGCCAAAAGATTTTCATATAACACACTAACCTGGTAAATATTAAATGACTATATACTTGTCGTAGTACGACTTTAGGATGTTATTAGCTGCTTATTCATTCAGTTGCTTAGAAACAAGTGATTCTGCTTTATAGTTTGGGCTTTAGCCATTCTGAGCAAAGTAATTTTAAGAGTTGCGCTTACCCATCAAAAAGTTATTGACTACTTCCTGGTGTTTTCATTGAAAATACTCTTACCGCAACTTTCCAGTTTGTGATCAAGGTCAATTCTCAACACGATTTAGCTCTTCTACCCATCTTCTCAAGTCCCCAGGAACACGGGATTCCAGTAACTGGATTCTCCCAGGGTAATTTAATTCTGCCTTCTATTTAGAATACCCTTTCTCTCTTGGCAGTGGAGTCTGGTGGTGCTGGTGCATTTAAATAAAGTCTTCCAAAGGTGGAAAAAAAAAATCTATCATTTTATAATGACTGACTGTGTTCTAATTCTTCTATTAAGAATGCTAAAATTATTTAGATACTACTGCCATTTTAAAAAGATGTTTAAACTCACTGAACTATTCATGTGATACAAGTCTGTGTCAGCACTAACAAACTAAAGAGAGAAAGTGATCAATTATCCACTGAAATCAATCAGTGTGGCTAAGAAAAACCTTGTCTCCAAACCTTTCCAAAATACTCCACCCACTAATGCTTACCTACCCAAAGCTTACGGACCATTTATGTGCCATTTCTAATCCCGTATGATACACACAAGTCTTTTCTTTGAATTTTTATTTCAAGCATATTCCATCAGGAATCACACTGCCTTTTTTGGTGTGGATTTTTAAAGAATTCAGTTACTAGGTTGCTTTCTAAGGGACATTTGCTAAAAAGCTGGAGAATCTCTGAATTGCATGTAAATCAAGTCATGGACTCCTAGCTTGAGGACACTTAGAAGTGAAATGAACTTCCTTTGTAAAGACCAGATGTAAAGTCAAGCAAGAAATCTCTGCAAGAGGAGCTCACAATAATTTCAGCAATTTTGCACTTTCAAGCACAGATACTTTTTTTTCTTAATTAAGGAAAAAATGTGGCTGGAAAGTTTCTGTAATTGGAGAGTAAAGACTATTTTCTTCCCTACAAGACTTTTCTTCATGCTGAGAGAGGGGAGTTGCAGAAAGAATTATCGAAGAATGGAACTGTAAATCTGAGGTCATCTAATGCTGGCAACTGGTAAATGAGGAAACTAAGACCCAGAGAAATTGTTTTATAAACCTATGTGACAGCTTGGGAAAGGATCAAAGGAGCCACTGGGGCCTGAAGGAAGTCTATGGAGGCTTTTAGCATGTGACACAGGTATATCTGAAGTTGAGTTGAGGGTAAGCCAACAGGAAAGTTTCTATCTCAAGGATAATTAATGGTATCTTTCAAATCAAAATTAGTAAGAAAAGAAATATCAAGGAAATGAGGTTGACAATATTTATGAAACATGAAGACATCTCATTATACTCTAGAATTGTTTACTTTCCACATTTGCTCTAAACTCAAATGTCCAATAAGTTTTATAAAACATGTCCTTGTTGCACATATGATATTTGTCAGAGAAAAATATATTGTGACAAACACACAATTAAGAACTAGAGAGAAGAGATAAAGGGGGAAAGGCCAAAGGATAGAGTCTCAGACTGAAATTTTAAAATCTTTTTTTTTTTTTTAATTAGGAAATACTATGACCCTGGTAGTGACATTATCCTAATGCAGGAAATGAGGGAAATAAATCTGCCTTGGGGAGCTTGATTTAAAAAATTCGGTCATAAAATGATCACCCACAGTTCTTGGTATGAAAAATTGTAGGGACAGTTACACCTTGTCTTGAATTGTCGCGTGTGTACAAATCTTATCTCCCAAACAGGTTCAAGGTTTATGAGTATTAGGACTATATTCCCTACCTCTTATAAGGCCCTGTTTATACCCTAATTGACATGATAGATACTTAATTCCTATTGTGTTAAACGGAATTAAACTCAACTTATTGTTCTTGATAAATACCAGCAAACTTGGAAAGCTATCATTTTAACCTAGAGAAAAAAAACCCACAGATTTCCCCTCTCTACCATTCCCCGCCCTCCTTGGACCACACATTCAGTGTCATGCATATATTCAGAAATCCTGGCTGAGAGACCAATGCCACCACACACCCCGCCTCTCCCTGCCCTCACCTTCTGTGAAAAACACATGCCAGGAACCACTGGAATAATTTTAGGAGCAGATTTGAAGGCTAGATCAAGAGAAGATAATAAATGAAGATTTCCAAGGTTCCTTTGAACTATGTTGGGGAAATACTTGGAAACATGTAGAGGCAAGCAAACAGCATGTGTGATGAGGGGATAAATTATTACAGGAGTAGAAAATTCTAGGAGCAATAGAAGATGTGAGCCTGAGCTTTGCCGACTGCTGACAAGTCTCCAGAACTACCAGGACGTCCACCTGACTAGCATGCTGTGAGGTCTGCGCCTGTTCTTTGTTGCGATTTTCCACGTCACCCCATGCACCCTTTCATATTTCTATCTCCTCAGAATATTTTTTCTTCTTCAAGAGAAAAAGAGCTCTTTTTTCCCTCTGACTATTTAAATATTACATGCTCATTATTCAGAAGGTGTACCTCATGTACAAGTATGTGGAACCAAGATAGAACTGGCCTGAATTACCACCACCCTGATATAAATCAACACTGTCATCGTCATGGGTTTGTTGACCATTAGGATTTATTCTCCTGTGAATTATTTATTCTTAACCTTTGACAATTTTCATCATCTTTTTCTTACCAGGTTGTAAACACTGTTTGTACAGTACTGCTATTAATCCCTTTTATCAACTGCTTTGCAAATAGCTTTAGCAGTCTTGTTATATCAAAGTTTTTCTATTTGTAGTACTTATAGATATATAGTTTGTGCATTTGATATTTCTGCTATATAAAAAGCTCTTATATTTATAGAGTCAAATGTGTCTGTTCTTTGTTTTGTAGCCCCTGGGTGCCCTGTTGCTGGGAGGTTTTCTGGAACGCTGTCAAGCTGGGTATGGTTATACTGACCACAAAAAAACTGGGAGAAATCAAAGCTTCTCAAGTTTCCAAGATGCATTAATATCTGTTGTTCCTGGATGGTGATGTAAATCTAAATCTAAATCTAAAATGGCAGGATGTCACCAAACCTGGCCTATTTGTCTCCCGGCAAGACCCCACCTCCACCGAATGTGTCACTAACCATTACACACCCCATGGCACTCGAGGGATGGAGGAAAGGAAGACGTGCCCCGTGTGCATGTGGGCTGCAAGTGCCCCTCACTTTTGCTCCTTTCTGCGTTTCTACCTAGACTAGAGCCCATCCTCCTACTTGCACTCTCTGCTATGACATCCCAGCGGTATTTCTACTTCAGATGCCCCAGAGCAAACTCTTAAACTCCCCAGCCTGGTCAACTTGTTCCACTCTCCATTCTTCTTTATCTCAATATCTAACAATTTTATTTCATTCTGTCCCTCAGATCAAAAGCCTTCAACCCATCCTTGACTCCCTTATAGAACCGTCTTGATCCTTCTATCAAACAGATCCAAATCTTGCCTCTTCTCCCCCTACTACTGCTCAACCATCCTGGTGGTAGAACTGGCTACAGTTGCTTTTGGTTTTTGGTTCTAATATTTTATTTATTTATTTGAGAGACAGAGAGAGCACATGAGAGAGTGGGGGAGAAGCAGAGGGAAAGGAAACAAGAATCGGAAGCAGACTCCACACTCAGAGGTGGAGTTTGATCCCACCACTGGGAGATCAGGACCTGAGCCAAAACCAAGAGTCCGCTGAGCCACCCAGGTTCCCAACTGGCTATAGTTCTTAAAAAACTGTATTCCTTTGCTCTTTACAACACAAAATACCACTTTCAGACCCCCCCCCATACATACATTTTGTTTGAAATAATCACAAAGATGATCTCTCAAAATGATATTCTTTTCCCCAGCGATTAAATATTACTAAATATTACTAAGAAAGACACTAATAGAGGATGAAACAAACACCCAATATGGCAACATCTTTTTACTTCCAATCGCTTTTAATTTGGGGGTGTCTCCATGTAGATAATGTATGGATAAAATAGTTATCCATTTCAAAAAACCTTTTCCCTAGAAATAGTAAGTATATACCACTTGAAGAGATTTTATAGATCATTTGTATAAGTTTGTACATCAGCTGTTGATCCTTAGAGTTATTTTAAGATTTTAAATACTCCACTTAAGATGGAGTATTTAGATGACATTTCTCTTCTTTTAAATATGTGATATATATGTGAAAATATTCCCTTTTTATATGTGATTTAATTTATGTAAAAGCACATTATTTTATTCTAATGTATTTTAGATATTTTATCATTTTGGTTATATCTACTAACTTTATCAATGGCCATAAGCAATATAGCAAGCTGTAATAATTGGATCTTATGAAGTATCCTTCAGATGTATTGTTTAAGGAGTTACTATTTCTCTAAATTATATTTTATAGACCTTTTTTTTGGTTAACTTGTTAAAATTATTTCCCCTTTTTATTTTTTTTATGTCATGATGCAGTAGTATATTAAGAAAAGATGTATTTGACTGATGGATAACTAAGAGGCTACCTGACATAGAAACAATAGAACCAGAAGCTCACTACAATGCTATCATCAAGGTCTAGAGATGAGGAGCCTGAGCCAGAAACTCCCTGAAAATGGTGCATCAAATGAAGAACGAACAGTTGTATGAAAGGGGTCCAGTGATTCATGAGAGACCATAGAAATCTCTTACAACAATACACTCTGAGAACCAAGCACTCTATGTTCATATTTTATAAAGTAAAAAAACACTGTTCTAAACAGGCTGGATGTAATATAACCATTCTCTTTCATTTATTTGAATGGTAAATGACAGTATCAGTAAATCATAAAATTAAAATAGCAGCCCTTTCTTATAAGTGCCTTTCTACCTAAATGAAATCTACCATACCTTGGGGTCTATGTTTGGTGCAATATTTTCACTCAGGCTCAGTCAACAGCCAGTACCATGTGTTTTGATGTTCAGATTCTGAGAGCATTCATTTCCCCCCCCAATTCCAATCCTATTTTATATACTTAAAAAATACATTTCCTAGAAGTAAAGAGGAAGAATGTTGGAGATTTTTTTTTTAATTCATGCTTTCCACTTAATATTTGATTTTTCATAAGCAAGCCTCAAATGAGTTTGTTTTCCTTTTGAAAACCTCACACTTCTAGGAGTCTTCACTGTAAACAGTAAGCAGGGGTAGAATGCACCAAGTAACCTAGCAACCATCCAAATTCCATCCACATTCCTGGCCTCTGCTCTGGTTCCACAGGCGAGAACTGTTCAATCCGGGAACAGACAAGAGAGAGAGCTGAACTATTTGGGCCAACGCTAAAAAACAAGCAGCGAGCAAAATCTTATGCAACAGGATGGATTTGCTTTTTACGGTCTCCCTGGGGTTTTTTATTTTGGTGAAAGGACCAAGATTTGGGTTCAACTGAAGAGGAAGATAGTTGCCATGGACTGACAGGAGAGCCAATTCAAGGAGTAGAGAGCGTTAAAAGCATGGCGTCTGACACGCTAAGGTCATAGCTCATGAACAGATCTTTCTTCTGAGAGCAGGAGTGGAGCAGGTGGTTGATTATCAGGTGAGATGACAAGAGAAGTGGAGAAGAGGTAACATGAGTTTTGAAGGCAAGCCCCCATCTCGAGACCTAATGAGGATGAACTGGCAAAGGAGATTGGGAAGGGCCAGTGATGAGCAAGGGGCACACCAAAGCCACTTCAATTAGTGGAAAAGGGAGAGTGATCACCCATGCTGAGTTCTGTCCATAGATAGGCAAGATGACAACAAAATGACAGCTGGCCCTGGCAGCATGGGAATCCCTGGGGACACTGACAAGAGGTACTTCAGAGCAGTGCTGGGCTAAGGCATGATGAGAAGCTGGACGGGCTTCCCATGAGTGGTGGATCTGGTAATAGCATAATGGCGCATCTCCATATGGCACTGCCTTTACCTTTGTGATTTGGGGCCAAACGTTTAAAATCAAAATGCTAAACTATATGATCTTTATAACTTCCATCAGAACATTTTTCTACTCTATAACCCCTCCTTAACTAAATACACTTTTCCAAAGTTAACTTTTTTTCTTCCCTCTTTTTTTTTTCCCCATTTTTAGTCTCTTTTTTTTCAGTAGCCAAGTAGAAGAACACCTACTATTAGTAAGTCTATCAGGAAATATAAGTTAATATTATTAACCCAAAAAGTTACACGGAAAATGGAAAATTTTAAACTTGTAATTTCTAGTCAGGCCATTTTCTAGAATATCCTAAAATACATGTCCCCCCTCCTTGCATGTAATGTTATTTAACATTGTTATCTTTGCTTTTTTTTTTCAGATTAGGAGGCAGATAATTTTTTTTTAAGCAAACATCTGCCTACTTTGTAGGACTGCTCTTTAATATAATCTACTGAAATATGTGACTGAGTGCCTCAGGAAATCCGTTAAAAATGAATAAACATGGGCGCCTGAATAGCTCAGTCATTAAGCATCTGCCTTTGGCTAAGGTCATGATCCCAGGATCCTGGGATCTATCCCACATTGTGCTCCCTGCTCCGCAGAAAGCCTGCGTCTCCCTCTCCCTCTGCTGCTCCTCCCGCTTGTGTTCCCTCTCTCGCTGTCTCTCTTTCTGTCAAATAAATAAATAAAATATTTTTAAAAAATGAACAAACCAAGAACTAGCTATTTCTTTAATTTGCTCCAAGCTTGAGTGAAATTTTCACTGTGACTGAGGGATGAGTATCAAACAGATTTTCTCGGTTGAAGACATGTCACAAATGTTAGCTTTTATGTCCCTTGTTGAGAGAAAAAAATCCTCTCTAACCCTTTGTAGAACCTTCAAATCCTTGAAAACCATGCCAAAAGATAGGTGCACAATGAAATCTTTCTAAGGTGGGTCCCCAGTGCATCCAAGGAGAAGGAGCAGGGAGGCTGGGAAGGAGGTTGTCCCCCAAAACCTCTGTGTGTCCTTGGCTCTCAGCTGCCGTCCTAGCAGCAAACAGTGGCTCCCAGGAATAGAATCCCTCCAGGCTCTGGCGAGGGGAGCCCTTGAGGAAACAGAGCCCAGAGCCAGGGTGATGGGCTGGAATTCATTTGCTCATCAGCCTCAGAACATAGGAGCCACAGAGACCCAGACATATGGCTGTCTAGGGGTAACTTTTGGTGTCCCCTTCAATCCAACGCTCTTTAATATGTATTCAGGTTTTGTTTACACAAGATACAAACCATCTCTCTCTCTCCTTAATCACTCAAAACAATTTCACTGGCTACAGACTTCACATCTATCCTACAAAATAGAAGCCCTAAAATTATAACCCCATCCTCAAGAAGGTACTTTAGGAATACTGGGACTGATGCATGCTTCTATCATGACTAGATCATGCCCCTCCCATTTCCTTCTGTTTTTAATTAGTAGTCTTTATTTTCAAGGTTTAGGTTTACAGAGAAATTGAGCAGGAGGTACAATGTGTTTCTGTATACCCCCTCTCTGTTGCCCCCACCACCACCCCACACAGTTTCTCCTAATATTATCTTGCTTCAGTGTGGCATGTCCAATATAACTATTGAACCAATGCCAAAAAATTATTAACCAAGGTCCATAGTTTACATTAGGGTTCCCCCTTGCGTCGCACAGGTCTGTGGGTTTTGACACAGGTCTGTGGGTTTTGACAAATGCATAAAGTATTTATCATTACAGTAGTCCACAGGATGGTTTCACTATTCAAAAACGAGTGGCTCTTCCTTTTCTTTTTGAAGTAGGTTCTCCAAATATCCCTTGCCAAAGTAACCTCCTCACCACATCTTCCATGATGTGCCATGACCTGGAAGGTGAGGTGTTTTAGTGTCTTTTACAGAGGGCTGGCTTGTCCACAGTAGTCAGACACTCGCTATGTGGATGGCCAAATTACCAGGTTCTACTTATATCTTGCCAAGATAGAATTTCAAAAATGATGACTAGCAAGTGAGAAGGTGATTTTGTGTGTATGTATATATATATATATATATATATATATATATATATATTTTTTTTTTTTTTTTTTTTTTTCCTAGTCTTCATACCCAAGTTTAGACAGGGGCAGAAACGATAAAGCACAATACCCAGTGAAGAGTTCCCAGCATGCTAAATTCACAGAAACACGGAAGACAGAAAAAGAGGCAAAGTCATCCTCAAGGCCAGGTTAAGTTACATACCTAATTCTGGTTTCCTTTTGCCATGTTCTCTTGAAGCAAGGGAGTGAGTTTCCTCCTGAAGCAAGTTCAAGGTTCCTTTTCATGAAAGGAGACTTGCATTCCAGTCATGGACTACAGTCGTCATTCAGGCCCTGTGTTGGCTTATTGGAAGAGGTGTAGGCCTAAAAAGAACAGAAGGACAGATCAGCAGGTCAAAGGGTACAGAGAGTTCCCCAAATTTTGAGCCTGAATCACTCTGTGTCTCGAATTTTTGAGCATCGCACTTCCAGGAAAACTTAGGGAGAAAAGTGCCCTGAAATGCTTGGGTTGGGAAAGATCAATAAAACACAAGCTTTGAAGATCGATGTCAAATTAACATGAAGGAGAGACAGTGCAGTGTAGCAGAAAAGCAGGATGTTGAGAAGCAGAGCTAAATTCAAATCCAACCCCAGTCTGTAGCTGTATGCCCTTGCCCAGTTTACTAAACCTCAGGACCTCCAAATTTTTTCACCTAGAAAATGAAGAAAATAATCGTTTTGGTAATTAAGTTAGGTCAACTTCATGGAGGATTTAACTCCCAGTGGGTAAGGACAAAAATTTTAACCACTCTTTCTTTTTGTACCATGTAGCCTATTAAGTAAGTTTATATTTTTTAATTGAAGCCCTTTTCTTTCTATAGAAAAGCTTCATCATTGTGTTATCTGTTTCCTAGCACAGTATGCTTTGTGTTGGCTGATTGTTCATTGTGGCTTGATGAAAAATGTCTTCACATTTTTAATTCGCTTGAATTATTCTATTACTATGAATAGACAGTCTGGAGAGAAATAACGATTTGTCTCCCATTAGCAGAAATGAGTTTCACATCACAAACTTAAATTATCTGTTGAACTTCTTTTCAAGAATGGCCTTTTTAAAAAAAATGATGATAGCATGAGTACAGTAAGTTTTTCTAAGCCAACAAGACAGAGGATTTAGAATATAGATGACTATACTTTTGGAGAAAAAAAGCAAGCAGTGAAGTTTCTTTTTAGCCAGTTTGCCTTGCTGGAAGGAATGAGTTTGGCCCTCCTCACACACAAAGGCAGCCCTGCAGGGACGTGTGTGACATGGTAAAGCAGGCTCTCCGAGGTAGAGATAAGCATAGGCATGAGCTTGGAGCCCATTTTAAAATAAATTGCTATTATTTGTTTTTCATCTCCTTTGTCCTTTCAGGATTTTTGCTGACTTTATTTCCCGTATCTACAATAGACTTTAGTAAAAGGTTAGGAGACCCTGGAGAGCCTTCAGATCAACCAAAATTTTTCTTCACGTAGCAGCAAAAGCTTAACACAAAAGCAGCAAGCAAAGACAGGAGGAAAACATTTATTACACATTGGTCAGGGAGCTCAAAAACAGGAAAATGCCTTTTTAACAATTATCCTGAGTTTAATCAAAGCCTGTTTGAAACTCTCTGTTTTTAATCTAGCTCTCATGTTATTGTTTGTCATTAATGTGTTATTTATGAACGCTTGAGTAGGAAAACCACGGCCTGTCTCGTGTGTGGTTCTCTTTAACTCACATGCTGCTACCACACTCACCACACTTCTGACACTGGGTGTTGGGAGTTGTCCTCACAATAAGCAATTTGGTGACCAGATGGGGTTCCTCCAATTTAACTCAATTCTGACACTAGCTGATAGTGTCTGATCCCACAGGTTAAAGGATTGGTCCCATGAGACTGCCCCCATTTAATTTTCCACTCTAAATGATAGGTCCCCAGGTTCCCCACAAGTTCTGTCTGACATGTCTACAAATCAGAGATTTCCATGACCTCCACCCTTCTTGGATTTTATTATTTGCCAGAACAGCTCTCAGAACTCAGGGCAACACTTACCTACATTTTCCAGTTTATTAAAGCATATGATAAGGACACAGATGAACAACTAGATGAAGAGATATATAGAGTGATGTCTGTGAGGGTCCCAAGTGTAGGAGTGTCTGTCCCTGCAGATTTGGGTGCATCACCCTCCTGTGTTTACAACCCAGAAGCTCTCCAAACCTCCTGTTGTTGGGAGATGTGGAGGATTCCTCATGGAAATATGACCAATTACTAACTCATGTCTAGCCCTCCCCCCTCTGGAGACTGGGGGGCATGGGACCCAAAATTCCAACCTTGTGGTCAGGCTTGGTCTTTCTGGTGAGCCAGTCCCCATCCAGGAGCCCACTGAGAGTGAGCTCATTAGAGCAAAAGACACTACTATCATCTAGGAAATTCCAAGGGATTTAGGAGCTCTGTGTCAGGAACCAGAGTCAAAAACCAAATATTAGAATAAAAGATGCTCTTAGTACTCTGATCTCTTAAGAAATTACAGGCTTTCAGGAGCTCTTGCCAGGAACTGGGGAGAGAGACCAACATATATACTTCTTATCATCTCACTGTCCCAAATCAAACATCTTTCTGTATATGGACAAATATTACCTGCAAATTAACATATCACTAGTTGGCCCATGGGCATAGCTAAATCAATTATTTCAGATTTTTCTGGTGGTCATTCTTGGTTTTCCAACTTTAACTGCTCTTAACAAAAACTACTAATAATGGAAATGAGAACTGAAGACATAGTACAACTAGATGAGAGACATCACCACCCAGCCACTCAACCAATGCTTCTCTTCCTTAGTTTAAATGTGGTGCCTGATCCCCGTGGTTACTGAGAGAGAGAAAGACTGCAAGTAGGTAAGAGTTCATGCCAGAGAACATGATTGTTCTGTTTCCTAACTCTTGTTAGAATTCAATCCTTGCTCCAACATTAGCACATGAAAAAGAAACATTTATCATTCAATAAGTAAATAATAACTGAGCACTGATTATATACCAAAACCATTGAAGGTACTAAGTATGCAACAGTGAACAAAACAGAAAAGGTCTCTGTCTTCAGGGGGCTTATAGTCTAATGTAACCTGGAGAAAAAAAATTAACACATAAATGTAAAACATACTTCAGGGAATGGAAAATTCTAAGAAGACAGGTAAAAGAAGGGGAATGGATAAAAAGTGATGGAATGCACTATTTTAGGTAAGGTGACAGAGAAGGCTCTGGAGTAGGAGATCTTTACAAGAAGCCTGAATGAGTGAAACAGTGAGTTATATGCATATATGAGGGAGGAGCATTCCAGGCGGAGGACGGACAGGCTGTGGTAGGCACACACGTGAGGTATTCTACAACCACCTGAAAGGCTAATGTAGCTTAGATAAAGTGAACAAGAAGAGTGAACAAGAGGAAGATATAGTGATCTGTGGTAAAGAGTTCAGATTCTTCTCTGATTAAGATAGAAAGTCTTGCCCAAGTGCAAGGAGGAAGTGTCTTGTTCTGATTTTGAATTTTGAAAGTTGATCTTGCCATTACATGGAGAATGGACCATGCGAGAGCCAAAAGGAAGCTGGGCAGCCAGGTAGAGACATTTGCAATATTGTCTGTAGTAGGTACTGATGGCTGGGACAGAGTGATCACAGCCATGAAGGTGGTTAGAGAGAAAATTGGGCCAGGAAGTTTAGATAAGAGTCAAGGATGACTCTAATTTTTGGACCAGAACAATTAGAAAAATGGAGTTGCCCTTACTGAAATGGGGAATGTGGGCAGAAAACAAGTTTGTGTGCTGGGGAAATAATACTTCAGTCTGGGACTTGTCACACTTGGTTATTTCATTGGACAGCTGAATGGAATCAAGCAGTCACTTTGCTTCCCAAGCCAGATGTTGAGTAGAGCAGATTTAGATATGTACATTTTAGACACATCCACATATTGGGGGAATTCAAAGCCATGTGTCTCCCTGTGTTCATCCAGGGAGTGAGTAGTGATAGGGATAGCATCAACCTTACAGACAGAGGATAAGACTTCTTGTTCTTTTTGTTTTGTTTTGTTTTTTTCTGTGTCTCCTGTGCAAAGACCTTTAAAAAAATTCTCAAAGAAATAACTACAGTCTTAGAAATCCAGTAAGCATTAGGAAGATGCATGTCTTTGTAAATGGAAGTGACCATGGAGCAGAAATTATACTATGATAATAACCAAAGTCCATCTTGTCTTCTAAGTATGTAGTGTGTGTGGCAGAAGCCACTCTAGATGGGATGATTGCCTTCCAGTCCCTCCCTTTCCAGAGTCTCAATTCCTCATTTCCATAATCTAGTGGTTGGATACTCTCAAAGTTTCCTTTGTTTCAAAAGTTGATTCTCCTACTTTGCTATTTATTTACTGCATTCTACAATGACAGATGGATAAAGTATTTTTATTGCAATCTATTTTCTATATATATATGCACACACACATATATACATATATCCATGCAGAGAGAGAACTACAGTTTTGAGAACTAAATTTTGGCCTAACCAAATGCTTTTTCAGAATTCATATTCCATTTATTACTATTACATTCATACTGAAAATAGTTTTCTCCTCTTTTCACCTTCTGATTTTCTGGACATCAATGCTATCAGGGATAATCCAATTGATCAGTAGACTTGTGTTCATTGAACTGCTGCTGTGAATACAAGATTCCAGAAATTCCACTGTCAGTAGCTGTGTGCACTTTTTCTCCAAGATTTAGCAAGTGCTTTTCTTCTATAAGTTCTGACTTGTACAATATAAACTGTGCCATCTTTCATTTCATCAAATACTGTAAACACAGAATTAGATACGATGCCCAAAGGCAAAGCTAAACTATGCAGGATTCATATTGAGTCATCAGGACAAGTTGGAGCATCATATTGTAATTCTCTACTCTAGCTCTTCCCCCAAGCATTAATACCAAGGTTTCCTAAGGTCATAGGGAGAAGATGATAGAGGAATTTAGAGTTTGTCAAGTAAATTAAATCATAATGTTAAAAAATTTAAAACACTTGCAACCACAATGTATTAATTCTTTTTAAACTCTTACCTTTTATGAAACATATTTTAGAAGAAGTGCATAAAATAGAGTTTGTTTTAAAGGATTTCCTACAACAGAACATTTATATAAAAATCAGAAGGATTTTTTTTATACTTAACCCGTATCTTAGATTATTCAGTTTGCCCCCACACACTTATCCTCACAGTTATGCCATACATTTAACCAAAGGAGAAACTCTAAAAGGAATTCCAAATTCAATATACAATAAGAAATAAATGGGAGGAAGATATGTCACTTCCATACAATGGAAGTATAAGAAGTCATTAAATACCAGACTTTGAAGACTGTTTAATGATACAGGAAAATGCTCCTGACAAATACGAAATGAAAAGTGTACCCCAAAAATATTGATTTTAAAATTTAGAAGAAACATATATACTTCATATTAGTAGCTGTTTTAAAAGGCTAAAAGAAAATGTTTTCCCTCCAAATGACAGAATTTGTAGTTTATTTTTATTTTATTTTTATTATTTATTATAATAAACATGGATTATTTTATGCTGAGGGAAATGATAATTTTTGGATGGGCCAGAAATGCAAAAATCATTGAACTATTAGAATTATGTTGCAAGCAATACTATGGATGTTGACTCTCGTTTGCCTTTCCAATATTGCTGTAGTTTGATGATCACCTTAGTGCCTGAAAGCCAACAACTCTTCACTTATAGATAAATATGCCTTTATGAATGTTTCCACAGAACTCTATCTTGGATAGATTCAGCCATCCTTTTCCATAGGCCTAAATAAGTCTTAACACTGTGAAAGAAAAAAAAATTATTCAGTGACACTTGTTAAAGATGATAAAGATTTTATTCAAGACAGACATCATGATGGTTGTAGGGACCATTGCAACAGCATCTTTCAGTGAGTGCAAGATTGGACTCAGATCTGAATGCAGCATGGATGAGTCATCACCTTGAGCTATTGCCAAGGAGTAGGGGAGGGGTCAGTGGATGAAAATTTACAAAGGGAGACATTTCAGGGGTAGTGGAATTCCGACTGAATTCATGTTACAAGACTCTTGCTGGAGGCAGTCCAGAGTGAGCAGGCATCACCTGGTGGATGATGGAAGAGAAAGAACCTCTCTTACATATCCAGGGTGAGCAGACATGGACTATGAGGGATTCCAGGTGAACAAACTTAGCACGATTCTTGCTAAAATTGGACAATGCACAGATGAACATGGAAGTCCAAAAGTCAAGGCCTGGTTGAGAACTTCAAGGGAAACTGAATAGAGTTTGGTCAAGCAGAGAATCTTCGAGTTCTATCAGAGGTAAGTGGTGTGAACTCCAGAACCCAGTTTATATCTCAACTAATTTGGATCAAATGATTTTCAAATCCAGAATATACAGATTAGATACCTGGTTTTAATTCATCCAGGTGGGAAGGCTGCTCTTCAGAAGCCTCAGACACTAAGGGAGTGGATGTGTAGTAACACTTCCCCATAATGCATATTTCACATTAATTCATAAAATAAGATATGTAGCAGGTGTCAATGGGATGTATTCATATGTAAGTATAAATATTGTTATATAGTTGTTAATTGAAGTGGAGATTAACCTTAAGATGCATTTACCTCTGATTTGGCCTTTATTCTAAGAGACTGGGAATAATTTCTGTGCCTAGTTATACTCAGGGGAAATCAAGTCTATACATTAACATGTAAACAATCCAAACGCAGTAAGAGGAGGTAGGGGAGAGATTATACAGAGGCTAATTTAAATACTGAAAAGTGAAACATTTTTAGAAACCAAAATGTATATGCCCCCAAATTACTCTTTCTAGTTTCATTTTGCAAGACTTTGACACTAAAAGAACATAAATTTAATCTTTTCATGCATTTATTGAACCACAGTCTTAAAGTATCTATTTTATGATGGTGGTCTTCTTTTTTTTTTTTTTTTTTTTTTTGCATTTTAGTTGTCCCAAAGGCAAAAGCTGTATGTGTTTAATTTGAATCTGTCTTACTTGAAGTGATATCGCTTGATTGCAATTATAAAGATGATGGTTGTGATAACCCTGCTCCTGATTTTTAGAGAAGGCTCCAGAAAATCCAGCCCACAAGGGTAAATTAAAACACAGTGTCACTGAGACAACATATTATTAGCTCTCAAGAACCATGGGCTTTTTTCAGAAAGGCCCCAAATCATTGTAAAAGTACAGACAAAAGGAAGAAGTACTAACATATTCCCTCCAGGTGGCTTTTAGGCAACACATTAATTCTTGAACATGAATATAAATAAATAATAAATAAAACTGAATTCATCCCAATCTATCATACAACTTCTTTGACAACATAAAAGTCAAGCAAATAAATCAGAATAATAAGATTTTGACAAAACAAGACATTTATCTATTCTCAGAGAAACATATTGGTCACACAACTTATAAAGTGCCAATAGAGTTTCTCCATCCATCACCAAGATTCCATCTAATGACAGGGAAATAATTACCACACCTCTACCATGTCATGCAATCTTTTGATATGTCAGGAAGTGAAACAATGCATAAATGCAGACCTCAGTGTGTGGACAACACCTGTGGGTTGGGTAGAATTTTTTTTCCCATTAACAGCCTCTACATTCTCTCCTGAATAAGCGTTTAATATTTGTAATCCTTCTATAGCTTCAGGAAGGGAGGCAGAGCCTTTCATGAAAGAGAGGTTTACCTTGGGCCTTTATACAAACAATCACAACCCTCTCCCCACTAACATGCCCCCCCCCATGTTTCTTACTATGTTAAAATAATTCATATTCAGATTTAAAATCATTCAGATTCAGTTCCAACTCACTGGGTCTCTGCAGCTTAAAAATAGAATTTTCTCTAACCTGAAACCTGGACGCACCCATTAGCATTGAATTTGAATATTTGAATAAATGAATTGGGATCCTGTTCCCAAATTTTGCATTATATTTTTCACATATATATTTTTAAAATATGTATATGAGAGAGAAAAACCTGTCTAGAACTGGAAGAGTGAGAGTCAACTCAGACTGCAAACGCCACGAGGAGCCTTGCCGGTAATCAGGCAGAAAGGACACAGGTAAAGCCAGCTATGGAATCAGCAGGAAACGCTGTCCCTCCCAAGGGCAGGCATAAAATGCACAACAACTCTTCTTGAGTGAACACTGCTTTGTCACCACTGATGCTCCCAGGCCTAGCATGCTATAACTCATCTATTACACGGGATATCCAATTGCCCTGTGACCATACGTAATCCTTAGTTAATCTTCACTCACTTGCTGAGAAACAGCAAGGAATTTAGAGCTGATCTCCACCGTCTTCCATGGGACCCAGCTCAGAACTCTACAGGGAGAACCCAAACCTTGTAAAAGGTACTTCCTCCTGTCAGGGTGTGTGGGTGGGTGCTTCTGAAGTCCCCTCCCCATGGCCCCTACCCCCTCACCCCCCAAGCCCACAAACCAATCTATCAGATCTTCTCCAACCACAGGTTTGTCCCTAGGGATCTATAACTCAATTAGATTTTCACAAATTGGAGGTTTCTACTGGGAGTTGCCTGAGCCCCTCAAGGCACCAAGACCGTAATAATGAGCACATCTGAGACACATTGAACCTCACCTTATCGGGTCTGCTCTGACCACAACTGCAGGAGTTTTTCACTGAACCAAGGGTCTGATAACCTCCTTGGCCCCATGTCAGGCTTCTTCTTGGTCTCCCAGGACTTAAAGGTAATAAATCTGATTCTGTCAGACTATAGGTTTTTTCCTGGTGGTCTAGGAAAAATATCATAGGCAGGCAGGCAGGCAGACAGACAGATAGTTGTTTTTTTCGGTTCAAAGATAAATTGTTTTTGCAGTTAAGCTACTTTGAAAGCACAGACTGAGATGTTTAACTTTCAAGTTTAATTACTCAATGATTTTCACTAACTTTAATGTAAGAATGGATATATTCTTTACAGACAGAAGAAATGAAGGAGTCCAGCAGTGGGTGTGTGAAGACCTCTTGGAGAATTTGTTTTCAGAGAATAATTGTTTTGTTTTGCTTTCCCTGAGAAATTCTTGATCCCCTTCATTAAAATAATTTTACTGCTCTTTTATGACTATATGAGTGGTGCACCTCAGCCCCTTTAGTTACTAGATAACTTCTTTTTCTTTTTAACTTTTCTTTTTTTTAAGATTTTATTTATTTGTTTGACAGAGAGAGAGAGCATGAGCAGGGAAACTGTACGAGGGAGAAGCAGGCTCCCAGCCAAACAGGGAGCCTGATGTGAGACTCGATCCTGGGACCCTGAGATCTCAACCCGAGCCGAAGGCTGTCACCCAACCAACTGAGCCACCCAGGCGCAACCAGGCAAGAACAGAGGAGATTTGGGCTGGTTAGTGGAATTTTCCCTCTCTCAAACCACAACGACCCAGGATTAGAAACCCTTCATAATGTACCTGCTACTTTAGGATCCAGTTTCATTCTACAACTGGCTGAAGCATGAATTGAACTAAAATAAACTGAGTTGAATGGAACTGAACTGAACTGAAGGGAAATAATGTGATTTCCAATACACTTGGTTCCTTAAGGACAGAGCACCTACCTCACTTACCTTCCTCCCAGGGGACCCAGCACAATGACCGACCCACTCAAGACTTAAGTGTGTGCCTGTTGGATTTTACTAGGAGCAATCTGTTTCTCTCTACCTAACCTACCCTGGTTTTACCAGGGCTGAAAATACCACTGAATTGCATTTAGGGAGAACTGTGAGCTCATTGCCAAAGCACATAACTTCATTCAACATGCCTTCATTTCAGTCAGATGTGAGAAAACAAAATTCAGGGAATAAGGCAGAAAGTAAATGAGGGATTTGAACAGGCTGAACACCAATTCTCCCCTGATTTACCTGGTTTCTCCTTCCTCATCCCATTGACCATTTCTTCTATTCCCATGCCCATCATTTTTCTCGTATCTGCTGGATGTTTACTACATGCCAGGCACTGAGTTAAGCACTGACCATGCATTGTCACACTGGATCTTCACAGCAGAATGCCAAATAACATCACTAACCAGAGGAGGAAAGTGACTCGCTCAAGGCCACCCCACCAGTCCGCTCAAGGCCACCCCACCAGTCCGTTTTTCTTCTCAAGCCTAACCTCCAAATCTCTGAACTCATTATTTACTGCAGTGGTGCAATATGGAGTAGAGGCAATACTGTTAGTACACAAACTGGCAACTAAATAGGAAGTCTTGAGAAGCCCAACACACTAGTCATCACTATTTTTATCTCCTCCTTCATGGTTCCCTCATCTTCTCCCTCACTGTCTAGAAGTTCTCCCAGCACCTGATGCCAACCCTGATCCTGCATCCATCTGCCCTCCTTTTGCCTTGTCCCACCCAGCTCAGGACTGGTTTAAAATTCTGGAAACCTGGGTGGCTCAGTTGGTTAAGTGTCTGACTCTTGATTTTAGCTCAGGTCATGATCTCAGGGTTGTGGGATCGAACCCCACATTGGGCTCCATGCTGAGCATGGAGTCTGCTTGGGATTCTCTCTCTCCCTCTCCCTCCACCCCTCGCCCCTCTAAATAAATAATTTTTTTAATTATATGGAAAAAAACTACTTTGTTTGCATCAGCTCATATCATGTATCTGAGAGGACAGACAGATAGATATTGAACCAGTAGCGTCCCTTCTTGTGTCTTGTTACGCTTAGGCATGATATATATAAATCAGCTAATATATTTATTAAAGATTTTTTTCTTAGATGTATAAACAAATCACATACAAAGTTACATCTGAGTTTTATGACATTTTCTTCTGCCTTGGTTGCTGTTAACTGAGCACATTTCTATTTGTGAATCATTAGATAATGAATTTATATTTAGGAACAAAATCATTTCACTTGATAAGTATGCAGGTGTTGGTCTCCCAGAGCCCCAGATACCAGACACAGATGCTGAATACTCCGTTTCATGGCAGGATTCACTACTTGAAGATGCTCTGGGATCATCAGGTTTCCCGAAGACTCAATTTTCAAAATAACCATTACAATTTTCACATAGTGGATCAGCAAATCATTTTTTCATTATCAATCTCTTTTGTTGGGAAACAATTTACTCAAATTCTAGGTAGTGCATTCGCTTTAATGTTCTTCTTTTCTACAGAAATCCATTAAAAATAAATCCACAATCTTGGCAGATTTAGCAAAAAGATTAATGTCAGATTTCCTAAAAAAGAAAATTACTTGGGCAGAATTCTGACTGAATAGCATGTGCTTCTCTCTCTCTCTCTCTTTCTTCTTTGGTTCTTTTATTCTGCTTTTTATTTTTTTGGTTTGGTTTCTGTTTTCACCAAAATTATAAATGCACATAGTTGAGTTAAATAGTTCTCTTAAACACAGCAGGAAGAACAATGGAGCTCTGGCGCCACTGTCCAACACTTGTGTATTTCCACCCTCTCCTGACAACTATTTTCAATATACAGCTTTATTGTTACTGTTGTTCATAGTGCCCTGTATAACTCTTAAGTAACTTCTTTTTTTTTTTTAAGATTTTATTTATTTATTTGACAGAGAGAGATTGCAAGTAGACAGAGAGGCAGGCAGAGAGAGGAAGGGAAGCAGGGCCCCTGCTGAGCAGAGAGCCCAATGCGGAACTCGATCCCAGGACCCTGAGATCATGACCTGAGCCGAAGACAGCGGCTTAACCCACTGAGCCACCCAGGCGCCCAACTCTTAAGTAACTTCTAATGTTTCTTTTGATATTTCTGCTTTTCAAATAATCTATAGGCTCCCTCTAGGGAAGATGAAGATTCAGGTCTCTTCTTCTCTCTCAACCCAACCAACCACCAGTATCATCTCATCAAGTTGGGTTAAGTTACTATTAAATACTTACCTCATTATATTTATGTCACTCCTGGAACATATGTTAATCCATAATAATTTTTCCATGCCTGTTGCACAATATTTTTGTTGTGCCTGGAGTTAATAATTGCACATTTTTTTTGCTTAGTTTTGTACATCACACTAATTCGTCTGCAAATTTATACTCCAGTGTTTAAAGACTTTGTTTTTATTTATTTGAGAGAGAATGCATGGAAGTGGGAGGGAGAAGGAGAAGCAGACTCCCCACTGAGTGGGGAGCTTGATGTGGGGCTCGATCCCAGGACCCTGAGATCATGAACTGAGCAGAAGGCAAATGCTTAACTGACTGAGACACCCAGACACCCCAATGCTCAGTGCTTAAGCCTCGTCTCAGAAGTTTCAAGCACATGCAGTACTCTTACTAAGTCATCTCAGGAGACATCACACTTTCTGACCTCTTCTGGTCTGGACAGATTTCCTCCTGGGGCATCTCTCCAGCTGCCTCTTTCTTAACCTCTAATTTAAGATGAAAATCCTGTACTTGGATCCTATATCTTCCTCATGTTGGTTTAGCTCATTTTTTGGTGGAGCATATTCTCAATAGCATCCTAAAAAAGCATGTGTGTGGGAAATAAGTTTTACAAAGCCTTGGTCTGAAACTATCGTTCTTCTTTTTTTTTTTTTTTTTTTTTAAAGATTTTATTTATTTATCAGAGAGAGAGAGGGAGAAAGCAAGCACAGGCAGACAGAGTGGCAGGCAGAGGCAGAGGGAGAAGCAGGCTCCCTGCCGAGCAAGGAGCCCGATGTGGGACTCGATCCCAGGACGCTGGGATCATGACCTGAGCCGAAGGCAGCTGCTTAACCAACTGAGCCACCCAGGAAACTATCGTTCTTCTTGATTGCAAATCATTTTCCCTTGGGGTATGTAAGGTATTACCACTGAGGTCTTGCTTTCAATGTTGTTTTTGAAGAGCCTACAGCTGCTCTGATTCCTGATCCTTTGTATGAGCTCCTCATCTGGAAGTTCCTGGGTACTTCCTTTTGCCCCTTTATCTGATATTCACAATTAAGTGCTGGGCGTATTTCCATTTTTATAGATTATCCCGTCCACTCACTGACCCCTTCTCATCTACAAATTCATCTTTCATAATTCTGGGTGATTTCTCAATTTTTCTGCTCTGAGAATTTTTTCTTCTCCCATTTCTTTTTTCTGTTATTGAGATGTTACAATTTACAGACTAAATCTTTAACTTCTGTGTTTTCCCTTTCTCTTTTATTCTCCTCTATGTCCTGTAAAATATTTAATATTTATTTCATATTCTCATTTCCTGGAGCTTCCTTTTTATTGTTGTTTGCTGATTATTCTGTTTATACAAAATCTGTTTTTAATGCATAGTTAGATATCTGCTTTCATCTTTGTTAAAATAAGAACATTTTTTTCTTTTCCTCCAGGCAAAATCTTGGTTTCTCTCAGGTTACTTTTCTCTTTCAGCTTGCTTTGTTCACTTTTTTTTTTTTTCCAGATTTTATTTATTTATTTGACAGATAAAGATCACAAGTAGGCCAAGTGGTAGGCAGAGAGAGAGGACGAAGCAGGCTCCCTGCTGAGCAGAGAGCCCAATGCGGGACTTGATACCAGGACCCTGGAATCATGACCTGAGCCGAAGGCAGAGGCTTTAATCCACTGAGCCACCCAGGCACCCCTTTGTTCACTTTCTTACTAGAAGCTTTTCTCAGATGACTAGTGATCTGAAGTGTTCACATTTAAAAAACAAAAATTGATTACAATTGCATGCTGATGAAACTTCTCAGCTGTGAACCATGACCCTACTGAATGGAGATCTGGTGAAACTTTTTGTTTGGAAAGCCTGAGGACTGAGGTTTTTCCCCACTTGCTTAGTCAGATTGCTGAGTGAAGACTCTTCCAATCTCTTGCTGGTGGTAATTCAAATTAGGATAACTTTAAAACAGCTTAATAAATGGACTCTTTACAAAGATATAGGCTGTGTGTAAAGTGTATAAGGAAACCTCCAGGGAGAGTGCTAAACCTCCTGTTAATCCTACTTGTAGGCCCAAGGGATGAGAGAAGGAGGAGGTTGTTTAAGCACAGAAGGAAAAAGTCCTATTAAGAGGACAACTTCTGAGAAAATATGACCTTCAGTGAAGACAGGAAGTCATCCTAAGGGAACCTTATAGAGGGGAAACTTGGAGAATAAATGCTCTTACTTTCTTAACAAACTCCTATCTCTGGTCAGGGCTCTCCATTGGCCAAACCCAATGGGAAACCAAAGAACAAAGGGGTCCATTAATTTAACCCATGTAGATTAGCCGCCTAGGGCTAAGGAAAAGTGGAAAGGGCTGGAGAATACATCTAGAGGGCACTTGAGAGATATCCAGCCCATCTCTAAGAAATAACCTCAATATTATGCTGTAGTGAGACATACGTCATTGGGTTTTGTTTGGAGGGGGAGGGAAATTCTGAGAGTCTAACTGTTCTTAAAGTGACTTCCCATCAACACTTCTACTTTGGGTCACACTTTTTTCTAGCATTATCGAGGCACAATTGGCAAATAAATATTGTATATATTTGAAGCATACATTTGATGATGTGATATATGTAGGCATTATGAAATGAGGCCCACAATCAATGTGATATATGCAGGCATTATGAAATGATGACAAGTTAGTTAACTTATCCATTATTCCACCTGTAGTTTTTGTGCATATGGTAAGAACACTTAAGACCCAATCTCTTAACGTATTTCAAGTATATAATACAGTATTAAGTACGATAAACCCATGAACATGAGTATGACTACATGAGTCCATTTATGTGGATTTTTACAATACAGTGCCATAAATATATTTTCTTTTCCTTATGATTTTCTTAATAACATTTCCTTTTCTCTAGGTTACTTTATTATCAGAAGACAGTATATAATACAAATAGCATACAAAATATATGTTAATTAACCATTTATGTTATCAGTAAGGCTTCTGGTAATAGTAGACTATTAGCTACATTTTGGGGGAGTCAAAAGTTACACATGGATTTTCAACTGCAGGGGTCAGCACCCCAACCATTGTTAACTGTCAACATCATTCAGGGGTCATCTGTATAGTCATTATGCTCACATAATATCCCTAGAACTTCTTCACCTTATGATTGAAAGTTTGTACACTTTCACCAACATCTTCCACTTCCCCTATAACCAAACCCCTGGCAACCACCATGCTGCTCTCGGCTTTTGTGAGTTTGACATTTTTAAATCTCATATATAAACGAGATCATAAAATACTTGTCTCTGCTGGCTTATCTTGTTAAGCATAATGTCCTTCAGATTCATTCATGTTGTCACAAATGACAGTGTTTCCTTATTTTTTATGGCCAAATAATAATCCACCATTCACATATACCAAATTTTCTTTATCCATTTTTTCACTGATGAACACTTAGGTTATTTCAATATCTTGGCTATTGTAAATAGTACTGCAGTGAGCATGGGGGTGAAGCTATCTCTTTGAGCTCCTGATTTCATTCACTTTGAAATATATTCAGAAGTAAAATTGCTGCATCATATGGTGGTTTTAGTTTTAATTTTTGAAGAACCTTCTTATTGCATTCCATAGTGACTAATTTACATTCCAATCAATAGAGCCTAAGTGTTCGCTTTCTTCTACACCCTCACCAACACTTGCTATGTCTTGGCTTTTTCATAAGTAGACATTCTAAAAGGTATGAGAGGATATCACGTTCTGGTTTTGATTTGCATTCTCTGATTACTAGCAATAGTGATCACATTTTCATATACGTACTGACCATGTGTATGTCTTCTTTGGAAAAATGTGTATTCAGCTCCTTGGCCCATTTTTTTAATTGGGTTATTTGTTATTTTGCTGTTGAATAGTATGAGCTATCTATAGATTTTGGATTTTAACTCCTTATCTGTGCAAATATTTTCTTCCATTTCATAGGTTGTCTTTTCATTATGTTAATGGTTTCTTATAATGTGCAGTAGCTTTATAATTTTAATATAGTTAACCTATTAATTTTTCCTTTCATTGCCTGTGCTATTATATCCACAAACTCATTGCCAAGACCAATGTTGAGTTCTTTCCCTGTGCTTCCTCCTAGGAATTTTATGGTTTCAGGTCTTATATTTAAGTCCTTAATTCATTTCAAGTTAATTTTTTGTATATGGTACAAGAAAAAGACTCAATTTCATTTTTTAAAACATGGATATTCCCAAAACCATTTATTAAAGAGATTATCCATTCTCCATTTTGTGTTCTTGGTCCCTTCTCGATTACTAGTTGACCATATATGCGTGGCTTACTTCTGGGTTCTGTTGCATTGGTTTATGTGTCTGGTTTCATTGTTGTTTCCAGTTCCATCAATATGTGTCTGTTTTTATGCTAGTACCATACTGTTTTGATGACTACAGGAAATGTACACTTCTAGTTTTTTTTTAATATATTTTTTTTATTTTTTTATAAACATATATTTTTATCCCTAGGGGTACAGGTGTGTGAATCACCAGGTTTACACACTTCACAGTACTCACCAAAGCACATACCCTCCCCAATGTCCATAATCCCACCCCCTTCTCCCAAATCCCCTCCCCCCAGCAACCCTCAGTTTGTTTTGTGAGATTAAGAGTCACTTATGGTTTGTCTCCCTCCCAATCCCATCTTGTTTCATTGATTCTTCTCCTACCCACTTAAGCCTCCATGTTGCATCACCACTTCCTCATATATGCGTGGCTTACTTCTGGGTTCTGTTGCATTGGTTTATGTGTCTGGTTTCATTGTTGTTTCCAGTTCCATCAATATGTGTCTGTTTTTATGCTAGTACCATACTGTTTTGATGACTACAGGAAATGTACACTTCTAGTTTTGTTCATTTTCTCAAAATTGCTTTGTCAACCCAGTGTCTTTGATGGTGTCATATAATTTTAGGATTCTTTTTTCTATTTCTATGGAAACTGGCATTGGAATTTTGACTGGGATTTCACTGAATCTGTAGACCACTTTGGATAGCATAGATACTCTAGTAATATTAATTCTTCCAGTCCATGGACACAGTATATCTTTCCATTTATCTGTGTTTTCTTTAATTTCTTTCATTTATGTGTTATAATTGTCAGAGTGCAAGTCTTTCACCCCTTGATCAAGTTTGTTCCTAAGTATTTTATTCTTTTTTATGATCTTGTGACTGGGAGTTGTTTTCTTAATTTCTTTTTTAGATACTTCATTGTTAGTGTATAGAAATGCAATTGAGTTTTACATGTTGATTCTGTAATCTGCAACTTTACTGAATTCATTTATTCTACAATTTTTTAGTGGAATTTGGGTTTTCTATATATTAGATCACGTCATCTCCAAACACAGACAATGTAGCTTCTTCCTTTCCGATTTGGATAGGAGTTGGGGACCTCCTATCGCACCATCTTGCTGATGTCATTCTTCTGCCACATTTAACCTCACTTCAAGATGTACCTGGTACTGCTAGCCTATCAGGGGTTTACCTTGGGAATCAGCTTTCCCAGACCCATCAGATAAAATACCACTCTTTTGTCTCCAACATTCTGTAATTTGATGATTATTTCTCTTCATTCATCTCTTCTCCTTTGAACCCCTTTTTTTAAAAAAAGCCTGTAACTATCATTTACTGAGACTTGAGAATGATCAGTGATTAATAGATATGTTCAATCTTTGACATTTTAAAACAGTTTTTAAAACATTCTCTGAATTTGGCAATTGGGAAGTTAGTGATAGCTTGAGAAAAAACAGTTTCAGGAAATGGTTGAATGTATTGGTGAGGAGCAGGGAGAAGAGAAAAGGAGGCCATTATTATAGTGAAGAGAGGAAAGTAATGGACAGGGTAGAAGTGGAGGCGATGAGATAGATTCTTTGGAAGGAATTTGAAAAGAAGAGTGGCAGTAGAGAGATTAGTGATGATTGATGTTAACTAGAAGGAGAAGACAGCGGGCCACAGAAGTTGCTAGTCTAAGGAATTTAGACTTTATTCTGAGGCAAGAAGGTAGCCATGGAAAAGAAAAATACATATGGACCAACATGTATATCACAATGATTAATTTATGAGACTGAAGTGAGAAATTATTGAAATTATAAATCCCAATCTGGCCAGGCTTGAGAAAATGACAGAAAAATGTTGTAGATTTATTTTTGAAAAAAAAAAAAAAAAAAAAAACTCTGAACTTTCTGATCTGTATTACATGAGTAGCTCATTATCACCTGGAAATAAAGAGTATTTCAAAAGAAAGAAAAAAAAAAAAAAAACGTTCTCTACTATTTTTTAGGAGTTGTAACAAACCGAGGAAGCTTAGTTATGATGTCTATAGTTCCCCTTAATAAGTACTTGGATGCTCTGGTTAGGTGCAGTTGCACCAAAGGCCAGTAATGTGAATGTGAATATGTGTCATGACCAAGGGGAAAATTACAAGTGAAGAAGCTCCTATGCAACCACCACCGCAACAAAATAAATAATAATGCATTTGGGGCTAAGCAGCGGTAAAGGATGAATATCTATTTCTGAGATGAGCTGTGCTACATGCTGCAGGAAAAAACCTGCCAAATAACTGCCTGCCATTATTTTTCAACCTTGTGATTTGATTGGAAAATCAAGGAAGACTACATTAAATCTAAAGTTCAGCTTCCCAGGGTCAGCGCGTGCGACCAGAAAGTTTTCTGGGAAAGATATTTGCATTTATTTACCCTTTTCATACCTAACAACTAACAATCTGAAATAGGCAAGTTTCAGCAAGTACTTGAAAACACCTTTAAATAGAGCAACACTATCTAGCAAATAACAGTATCTAGGTAATGGAGATAGTAGTTCCATTAATGTTTACTTTAGAATGCATCAGGGACAGTCATCTTTATTCTATACTTACTAAACTTTTCTTTCTGTTAGTTAGGAAAGTGAGAGGATCATCAAGTTTAAATGAGGCTCATTGTTTCCATCTTCAAGAGCTATTCACAGCTACAACCTACTCCTTTCATAATCAACTTCATTCGACTTTGTAGTACATAGTCTTGTTTGCAATCCTAAAGAATGAGCTTTTTGATCAGATTAGGAAGTGTCTGATTGCTCTCAGCATGAACAGTTACATTGCCTGCTTATATGGGGACTGAGGGCCTGAGTCCATTCTCCAGTACATATGTATAATTAGAGATGAGATTCCAGGGAACCCTGAAAGCGCATGAGGAAGTTGACCTTTAGCTGTCAACTACTGAATTGCAAAGAAATAACTCAACTGACTTACCTAGATCAGACTGGAGTGGCCCAAGCCCAGGGCACCAACAGGACCACACAAGACTTCACATTCTACAGTCACACTGACTTTAGCTTGAGCCTCCAATTTTCTGACTTCTCTATCTGCAGACCAGTGATTTCAATATCACTCAAGTTCTTTCCTTGTGTCTCCCAAATGTTATTAAAGTTGGACGTAGTTTTCTTAAGCATTTATGCTCCCAACTTTACTCCTCCTACAAAATACAAAATATGGGATAACATGGTAATAATGGAAAATATAGTCAGGTTTGCTCTAATGTGACATGTTTCTTAAAACCACCAATGCTATCCAAAACTGGACAGTTAACACTACAGGGCTTATGGGGAAAGGGGTTGGAGGAACAGCAGTCAGAAACTTTGTCAGTGACACATTTAAACAGATAGAAAATTAATTAAAACAGTACTACAATACTTCTCACTGGACACTGGCAAGAAATGCACCAGTGCTGTAATGAATATGGTGCTTTATTGTTAAAAGACCAGCTGTTTGCTTGAGAAGGTGGGCATGACCAGTGTGGCAGCCCCTACACTATCTAAAGGTGGAGGAAGACAGCTGAAATGGGAGAGAAGCTTTAACAGCAGCTGTGGATGAGTGTGACTTAGGCCTCATGGTGAACTGACAACCCTATAGATGTCTGAGGTGTGCATGTTGTGTGTTCACAATCAGCTGTGTCTGGCTGGTGCAAATTTTCTTCTTTCACCCTTTGCTTCTTGTGGACAAAACTGTGAATAAGCAACCGCAAAGTTCTTATGTTCCCATTGCTCCCAAATACCATGTTCTACCCATCATGTTGGAACAGGTTCAAGTTTTTGGAATAGGTCTCCTAGCAGAACTGAATGTAATGTCCTGCAGCCCATGCACATGAGGCTCGTCCCAGCACCCCCACCCCCACCCCGACTTCCCTTCACTGTGATTTTGCCCACAAACTTATGGCTCATGTGGCTGTCGCTGAATCCTCTTTTCAAATCTGCTGAGAGATGGTGAATAAGTCAGAGCTCCACAGAGTGAAAAAACAGAGAAAAGGCCACATGCCTTTCTTTTAATAATAATTGTCATCCGGTCATATTTTTTAAGTAAAGTGAACTGACTAACCTCTAATTCCGTGAAGGAAAGAGCTATGTCTTTTCCCTCTTTGCCTCCACTAAATTGCGCAGAGCTTGATACCTAGTGGTGCCCAGCAATGTCTGGAGATCACAGGAGTGTGTGTTCCACTAGAAAAACAGCTATAGCATATCCCCTAATACCCCTAACATCCTGTTTGGGATTCTCTAATAGAAAAACTAGCTTAAAAAGGAATAAACTAACACAAGGAGAGGTGGTAGCAATGTCTTAACAATAAAAATACCTAACTCTATACATTATAAACTTCCACAGGAATATATTCTACTATTTTGTAAGATAAAAGTGTCCATCGACTGATGAATGGATAAAGAAGACACAACACACACACACACACACACACACACACACACACACACACACGATGGAATATTACTCAACCATAAAAAAGAATGAGATCTTGCCATTTGCATCCACATGGATGGAACTAGAGAGTAAAATACTAAGCGGAATAAATCAGAGAAAGACAAATACCATATGATTTCACTCATGTGTGCAATTCAAGCAACGAACAAACAACAACAACAAAGAGGATAACAAAAGACAAAGCAAAAGACAGTCTCTTGGCTCTAGAGAGCAAACTAGTGATTACCAGAGGAAACAGGATGGGACGATGGGTGAAGGAAGTAGAGGGGATTAAGAGGACACTTACTGTGATGATCACGGAGTAATATATAGGATTGTTGAATTACTGCATTGTACACCTGAAACTAATGCAACGCTGTATGTTAACTACATTGGAAATAAATTAAATTATTAAAATAAAATAAAAAGAAGGAGGAACACACAATCCTAAAAACATACAGCAAGGCCTAAGAAAGTGTCTATGTAAGTGATAGACTAAAATATCAGGCCCAGAAGCCCCTTTATTTCTTTTTCTGTGGCAGGAATTCATGGCCTAATGTTTCTACCACCAAAATTTGCAAAAAAAAATTAAGTTTTTGCTTGTACTGACTTGAGTCCCAAATCTTTATCAAATCCTTAAGAATCACAGAGCTACTTAGCGGCTTTGTAAGGATTTGAGAAGTTTGTGGCCGTCTCTAAGCTGGAAGAGAAAGCAAACTAGCTAAGCCAAGGAGATTTGCTGGAAAGAATGTTCTGTGGTATTCTTCATCTGAAGCAATAACTAGAAATTGCACATTCAGATGTTTCCTTCAAAAAACACCTATTTAGTTTGGTAACTAAGCTCTCTAATTCTCTCTACTTAGCAAAATTTACTTAGTCTCCTCTGTTTTTAAAGATATTTCAAATGGGAAAATTCTTGGAGTCAGCATATTTTTACAAAATATGTAATTTAATTAATTTCAAAATAGTAAATGACCAATTTCTATCTGATAAAGCCCATATGAAATTACAAAATCACAAAATAAAATTGCACACATTTGGGGAATGTGATGATAATTATTTTGTAAAAACCAAAACTCTACCAAAATATATCATGTCGGGGCGCCTGGGTGGCTCAGTGGGTTAAAGTCTCTGCCCTGGGCTCAGGTCATGATCCCAGGGTTCTGGGATCGAGCCCCGCATCGGGCTCTCTGCTCAACAGAGAGCCTGCTTCCTCCTCTCTCTCTGCCTGCTCCTCTGCCTACTTGTGATCTCTGTCTGTCAAATAAATAAATAAAATCTTTAAAAAAAAATACCATGTCAAAGAAATTTGCAATAAAATCAATAAACTGCAAATCAGGATACATGCCCATTCTCATTTACCAATTTTAAGACTTATGAGGGCCATCAAATGCTTTTATTTATAAAAGAAATGACTGAATAAAACCAGTTGCACTAAACTCTGGATTCTAATTAAGATGTGAGAGATATGCAACGTACCATCCCCCAAAGGGTCAATATTATTTCAATGATCAAATGTTTAATGGAGAATAAGAAAGTATAAGCAGGACCAAAGATCCCCTAAAAATACTGATCTAGTTTCAGTAAGGACTTGCACTTTGGAAAACAAAGCCACAAATTCTAAGACATTCTAGTTGTGTTGTATCAGAAAGGGCAGGTATTCTGCCTTTGTTACTACCCAGCTTTTAAGCAAGAGAGCATTCATTTAATCATTCAATAGGAGGAATATAAGATTTAATACACAAATGTCTCTTTGCTATAAGGCATATGCATGGCATATTGTCTCTGCCTTCCAAAAGCTTATGATCTAAACAGGAAAAAATAAGATAATGCAATAATTAAATATTACAAAAAAATCTGTCTAAGAGACATCACAAAGCAACATATTGTTATTTACAAAGTGCATTATGACAATCTTTGCCTTTCTTTTGGAAAGGTATATATAAAATCTAATTATTTTTATTGTGAACCCAATGCCAAGCACTACATTATTGTGCTTGCACTATAATAAATATTAACTTATTACAATATGAGATTCAGAACGTAGCCAGACTTGGTAACACAAATAATTCAATAAAAGGAAAGAAATCCTTTGTCTCTGAGTCATAAAAACCCTACAAGGGATTCATATTTCTTTTGGCAAGATGAATTTTCAGAAGGCTTAATAAGGAAGTACAAAATTGATTTTGAATAAAAGCAACACATATTTTAATGAAGCGATTAAGTGCTAATCACTGAGAAAATAAATGATTCAGCATTCCTTCAGATTTGCCTAAGAACTTGGCTGTTTGTGGCCAACAAGGAAAATTAGTTACAACACATATAATCACATGGGTTTGATCTGTTCATTCTCATCCCCTGTCTGCTTTTCTCCCAGATTTCTTTACTTTCGTGATATCTTTTCCTCCCCACCAGCATTTCCATTGGCTTCAAAACTTTCTACCCCAGGACTCCTTCAAAACTGCTCTCAAAAAATCATTAATGACTTTCACATTGCTACCTCCGATAATAAATTCTCAGTCATTGTACTTGACCTCTGAGCAGCCTTTATCCTGGTTAATCACACCCTCCTATTTCATATACTCTCTTCCACAGCTCTTCCACAGCCACTTGGTTCTTCCCCTACCTAGATGATCTCTACATTGGTTCCTCCTCTTTTCCCTACTTCTGAATGTGGATTACCCAAGGGCTCCATCTTTGACTTCTTTCCTATCTCCATTCACAACCTACTTGACCTCATCCATTGACTATAGTTCTACACATCATCCTTATACCTCCATCTGAGCATGTCTATCTCCAGTCAAAAACATTCTCCTGAACTCTAGACTTGAATATCCAACTGCCAACTTGATTCCTTCACTTTGATGTGTATGAGGCATCTCAAACCTAAAACATCCAAAACAGAACTCTTGATCTTTCCCACCTTCCACTCAAATCAGAGTCTTTATCATTTCCATCAATGGCAACTCCATCCTTCTAGTTTTTCGAAAGCCCAAAAAAACCACTGCTCCCTAACCTATCAGGAAATAAAAAAGGTGCTACTTTTAGAACCTACTTTAGATCCATCTAGAATCTGGCCACTTGTTGCTGCTTTTACAGCTACCTCTCTCTATCAAGCCACCATCAACTCTCATCTGGATTGTTGCAATTGCTCCAAAATAGGTTTCCTTGCTTTATCTTTGCTGCTTGTTATATATTCTCAAAGGAGTGGACAGAGTACAATATACATAAGTCAGATCATTTCATTCGTCTACTTAAATGACCCTGCAATGCCTCCACATTTCATTCAGAATAAAGGTAAAATCTCAGTCAATGGCCTTCAAGAGTCTACGTATTGGGTTTCCTGGTTACTTGTCTTGCTTCATCACCCACCATTCTCTTTCCGCCTCACTGGGCTTCAGTCACATTGGCCTCTTGGTCCCTGCTCAGATTTCGCCATCTCAAGGACACCCATCCTGACCACTCTATTTAAAAAAAGAAACTGTTTGCCACCCAACCCCCTTAAACTTTCCTGATGTTTTCTCTTTTCTACAATACTCATTACCTTCAAACATACTTTATAAAATGCATTTATTTATGTTCATTTTTATTGTCTCTTTTCTTGGGGATCTTTGTCTCTTTTGCTCAATGATTTACCTAGCACCTAATACAGTGCATAGCACAGTCTGCATTTCATTAATAATTGAGAAAAGAATGAGTAATTCAATTATTTCCCAGTGGCTCAGATCAAGTCCTTTAGAATCATTTTCAATTCCTCACTTTCCCTAAGATCCACCCAATCCATCAGAAAGTCCTTGCCATTTCTGGCTTTGAAAAATATCTAGGATTTAACTACTTCTCACTCTACCTCTATTGCTCTGGTCTGGGGTCCCACTGTCTACAGTCAGTATTAACACAATAACGTTCCACTTTGGTTCCCCACCTCCACACTTATTGTTTCTTAAGGTCTGTCTTCACAAAAGACCCAGAGAAACCTGTAAAATCCTTAACCATTTAAAGTTGCTCCTCTCAAAATCCTTAAATGGTTCCCATCTCAGAATAAAATCCAACCTGAGTTAGTAAAGTTCTTAAGTTGGACCCTATCTATGCTCAAAATTTACTGCTTTCCACTTGCTCACTCCTCTCCAACAAAAATTGGCTTTCTAAATGTTCCCTCAAAAGGCAAATTTAGTCCTGCATTAGAACCTTTGTACTTCTTCTTCCTTCCACATTTCAAATTTTCTCATGGCTCATTTTCTCCTTTCATCAGTGTCTCCCCTGGAATGATGTTAAAACCTCAAAATCTTCCATGACCACCCTACATACAACAATCTATTCACTCATTTTCCATAATTCCTTTCTATTCTGCTTTGTTTAGCTTCATATGTATAGTACATACAGTGACATTATTCTATAGACATAGATTATATATTTGTTTATTGACTCTTTCCTCTAAAACACAATGCCCATGAATCAGGGATTTTGTTCTGCCCACTGTTCTATCTCCAGTGCCTAGAATAGTTCCTGCCCATAGTACACACTCAACAAATATTTACCAAATGAAAGAGTGAATAAATTATCAAGAGATTTAACTTTTGAGCCGAATGAAAGAACAAAAGGAAATATGCTCTAATCTACGCAATTTTAATGTTAGTAAGTACTAAACTTCATTCAATAGATTGAGCTCTGGTCACCAGTATAAAATAGGAGGCCACTTGAAATAATCCATACCATTACTTGGTTTCCAAATTGTAGACAGACACAATTTAAGCTTTAGACATAAAGATGGCTAAGTCTTTTTATGAAAATCTGTGACTTCTTTCTAAATGGAGTAACTCTGCTCTGTAAAACTGAAAATGTTTTTATTCCCATCTATTCAACTATTACCTTATGTAGAAATTCAACTATGTAAGTTAATTGCTGAAGCAAGAATGAATAATCCCAGAACAAGGCTTCACTTGAGTTTAGAGTCACAAATCATAATCACTTGGATACAGTCCCATCAGCCAGATGCTCAAACCAAAAAGAATTCTCTTTGAGGTTTCCCTCACTACAAATTTTTACATTATAGGCAATGCTTTGCTGAGTATTTATGGCTAAAGTAGACAGACACACCCCTAAACACTTAGGAAGATTTTTTTATCTATAAAACCAATATGTTATTTCCTGTAAATTTATCATCCATCTACCTAAGTCATAACCAGAAAAAACAGTGATAAGGAGAAAAAAAATATGAGCAAAAATATGTCCTGACATATCAGATGATTGCTACTGTTGGTTTTATCTTGTTTTGGATTTAGGTTTTTGTCTGTGTTGTAATAAATGTTGATTTCTGATAAAGTTTCATCAAATGTTGACTTTCTTCCCTCAGGTTTTGTCTAAGTGCTAACCATGTGGAAATAATTACAATGTGCCATTATACATACATGGATTGTTTTATTAGTAGAGCATAGAAACATCTTTGAGAATTGGCTAAAATCTCAACGATGGTGTATGCAGTAATCCCTGAGCTATTTGCTAAGTATTTGAGCAAACAGAGCATTGTTTATTTAGTTCTCCTTAGCTCCCCATGTGCATTCTTGGAATGAGGTTGTAGGTTTTCTGTTTGATTTTAAGGGGAGCCACAACCAGAAAATCGTAAGCCTGAACTAGAGAAGCTGTACAATCATTCTTTAGAAATTTTTTTTTTTTTTCTGATTCCTCACTTATATGCAACGACTTCTTGGCTCCACAGTATCTCCTGATCATCATTGTTTTGCCTTGTCTCACCCTTTTTACATGTGGGCACTAAACACTTCTAATGTTTTTAACCTCTGGAGACAATGGCCTTTGCTGGCCGGGGGATTCAAGAGACTTTAAGGTCATGAGTTCCAGAATAAAATGATGTTCCCACAGCTGGGCCCAAGAGATCCCAGGCTTGTTGCTGATTGTTCCTTCCTACATTTTCATTCATAAACAATGATGTCCCAGTCCAAAATGTCAGAGGGCAACATTTTCTCCTCCAGTTCCTGTTTTGTTCCTTCTTAACCAAAGACAATCAGCACTTTCAGTAGCATGAAAATTAAGGATGGATGAACCTAAAAAATTTTCTTGTCCATCTCCCTTCCCAAAGCAGGATCACACCTTAATGATCTCAGGAGAATGGCAGCTTGGTACCAGAAGAACTTGATAGCACCCGAAGACAGTCTCATTCTGACCTCTTCCAACATAACTGTTTCACAGTCTGGGCTTCTCTCAAGGTATGTTCAACAGGAAAAAAATGTCACAAAACTTTTCATGGAAAAAAAATCTTTGAGGCACATATTTAGCAACAGTACTCTGTTATATTGTCTTAACTCATTCTCATCATTTAAAATGATAATTATCCAGCATGAAAATTGTGTTTGTGTGACAGACTCATTTTCAGTGTTTAGGGCCAGGTACTTTTTTAGGTTGTGCTAACTCATCTTTTGCAATTCAGTGTCCTTGAGCAGTTTTTAGTAAAACTGGGTAAATAATCAAGATGTTTGGAGCAGCAGGGGCACCTGGGTGGCTCAGTCAGTTAAGTGCCTGCCTTCTGCTCAGGTCATGATCCCAGGGTCCTGGGACTGAGCCCTGCATAGGGCTCCTTCCTCAACGGGAAGCCTGCTTCTCCCTCTCCCACTCCCCCTGCTTGTGTCCTCTCTCTCTCTCTCTCTCTCTGTCAAATAAGGAAATGATATCCTTAAAAAATAAAAAAAAAATGTTTGGAGCAGAAACATCAGAGAGGTTACAGGATGGTTTATAGATCAGAGTCTTTGCTCCTGCACTTCCCAATTTACTTCTTAAAAAACAGAGACAGAGAGAATTAAAATTTATACCAATATCACCAACACTAGTGGGCTGTTTTCAGCCATCTTGTTTTTAATAATTTAATATTTTGTAATTATAGATACAGAGATACATGAATAAATTAAATAATTATCTTAACTTAGATGTCAAATTACTTTTTAAATTTTAGACCAATCCTTTATTTTGAGGGGGAAATTTGGGGAGAAATCTAATTAAGTCATTTGATTACTACCTAGGGAAATTTCAAATAATAATATATAATAAATGCCTCCAAGGTTTTAGAAATCACAATACATTAGATTCTAATTCATTTAAATTTCAGTTTTCCTTCTTTCTCTGGATCTAATATTTAGAACACGATTAACTTAACCAAGATCTATTTTTTCCCTCCTATATCATATTTATGTAAAAAATCGGTACTTAATAAACTCTGCAAGGATTAAAAATTAAGAATGGAGCTTTGTAACTCTCATGTGTACTGAAGACACAATACCATTTAAAGTTTATAAAGTTTGTTTGAAATAGATTTTCTTCCATTTCAGAAAGACCTGATCCTTTTGTCTGGCTTCCCTGTAAGCCCATTGAGTTTAAAATATAATAATTTTATTACATATACAACAGTTTTGGGTCTACTGGATCAGGTTTTCCTTAAGAAAAAAAAAAAAAATATATATATATATGACTCTTTAAATATTCAGATTCAAGTCTTTTTTAATTTATGGAAAATTTTCTTGAATTATAGTTTGATTTTTGTAATTCAATGACTCTCTCTCTTTTTTTTTTTATCCTGCTCTGCTATATAGTATATTAAATTCACATTATCACATATCGGCAGACTGTAATATTTAGGAATGCTCATTCTGTATGAAACTCTGAGCCATTTTACATATGTTATTATATGAACATATATGCTACATATTTACAACCCCATGAGATAGGCATTAATATTCTTATTTTTACAGCTGATGACCAAGGGTCAGAGATAGTAGGTGGCAGAGCTAGGATCTAAACCATATTTTTTTCCTTTACGAACCACATATTTTCCAATGTATCATCATCACAACCAAAAGGTGGACATACACAAATTATATAATTACATAGAAAGGAATATATATACTTTTTCCTCTCATATACTGAGCATTTTAGATGCTCAATTGTCTGAATACAAAGCAATGTAAAAAATTTTAAATGGTCAATCTAAGCAGGTTTTTTAAATGCTGCCCTTTGATCATTCCTTTATTATAGACACAGCTATGATAACATCCGTTTAAGCTAGAAATTCCATTTCAGAGATAAAAAGAAATGATGTAAAAACAGTAGTTTTCTTAACTACGGAATTGGATGTCTCTGTCAAGTCACAAGCACCCTACACTTTTATTGTAATGTACAAAATTCTCCCAGGGAACCTATCTGTTGACCTTTCATAGTAACTTACTTTAAAAGAGAAGGTGCAGGGATGCCTGGGTGGCTCAGTTGGTTGGACGACTGCTTTCAGCTCAGGTCATGATCCTGGAGTCTCGGGATCAAGTCCCACATCCGGCTCCCAGCTTCACTGGGAGTCTGCTTCTCCCTCTGACCTTCTCCTCGCTCATGTTCTCTCTCACCTCCTCTCTCTCAAATAAATAAATAAAATCTTTAAAAAAAGAGAGAGAGAGAGAAAATGCAACAAGTTCCAGATATATGAGTGAGAAAAAAAATATTTTTTAAACATTTTTTATTATTTCAGAGAGAATGAAAATGAGAGAGATCACAGAGGGCAAGGGAGAAGCAGACTCTTTACTGAGCAGCGAGCCTGACGCAGGGCTCGATCCCATCATGGCCTGAGCGGAAGGCAGACACTTAACCGACTGAGCCACCCAGGTGCCCCAGAAAAAATGTTTACATGTGTCTAGTTGTCATCTTCTACAGATGACAAAAATTGAGATCCAGAGAATTGAAGGTGGGTGGAATAACTAGTTCAATTCTGAGCTGGGGCTTCACTGAGTACTTGAAACAGTCCCAAATAAGATAAGAGAGAAATAACTCCTGTTAACAGGAGTTTGGTATAATTTTGGACTATTGTCACCTTACAAGATGATTTACTTTCTTAAATTTTGACCTTCACAACTGGGACTGAATAAAGGAACTATGACTCAGTGCAGTACCTGCCAAACCTTTTGTGGTTATTGTTTTAACAACAGATTTTTAGTGCTTGGAAGACTCTTGCTTTGACCTTTCAGATAGAAGCAAGCAATGGATGTAGGGCTAAGTCAGCCCACACAGTTCACTAGAGGGTGTCCCAGTGATTTGTTCAGACCATTATACTATCCCTTTATTAATGGGACCCAACTGTAATATAGCACACACCCAGACAGAATAAACTGCATTACGACAGTATTCACTGAAGCGGTAGAGAATCCGAGTGTTCATTATTGAATGAGATGAGAGTTAACCAATCTAATTTTAGCAAACTTCAACATTATCTAATGACTTCTGTTATCGACTTCCCCCATAGGTAATAGTTTCTCTTTGTTTTGATATGTGTGTCATTCTTTCTGTTTATAAAGCATTCGTTTACTAACCCTTCTCTTGTTAGTATATACTCATCTCAATCCAGTCTAGTATGAAATGAGGCTGCTTCCGTGTTTGGGATATATAATACAAACCATAGACATTTTTCCTTTTCTTTGTGCATGATTCAGACTTTAAGTACTTAGAGTTTAAAAAGATCATTCTAGGGGCCCCTGGATGGCTCTGTCAGTCGAGGGTCAGACTCTTGATTTTGGCTCAGGTCATGCATGCTGGGTCGTGAGATAGAGCCCTACTTTGGGCTCTGTGCTCATCATGAAGTCTGAGGATCCCTCTACCTCTTCTCCATGCCCATTAGCACACACTCTCTCTCAGATAAGTAAATAAATAAAATCTAAAGTAAAAAAAAAAAAAAAAATCATGCTGGCCACCAAGTGGAGTATAGATACAAGGGAAGCAGCATTGGAAGATCAGCATATAATCTGCATGAAATAGAGGTGGTTTGGCCCAAGGTGATGGTAAAGGAAAGAAATAAAAATTTGCCAATTTCTTTCTTTCTTTTTTTTTTTTTTTTTATGAGGTAACTGTAGAGCTCACTGAGGCATAGGTGAAATAGAAAAAATAATCAAGGATAGTATCTAAACCTCTGGCTCAAGCAATTGTCAGATAATAATGCATTTTTCTGTGAGAGATAGGGCTAAAATAAAATAGGTTTGGTAAAAAGGAAAAATCTAGGACTTCATTTTGGGCACATTAAGTTTAAGAATCCTATTATGCCTCTACAGGAAGATATCAGGTAGGTGGAAGCAACAGAAATGAAGTCCTAACTGAAAGTAAATTGGGGAGTTTTCAGCATATACGTGATATTTTAAGTCCAGGGGAATGGATATAATAAAGATAAAGAAGAGAAGAGAGCCCCAAAACCAGCCCCGATGAACTTCAACATTTGGAATTTGGGGAGAAGAGCAATCGGGGACAAGGAAAACTGTGAGAACGTCGTCTCAAGGAAGACCAGAGCGATGTTCCAGAAACAAGGAAATGCTCAGCTCTGTTACATTCTGCTGTGAGTTAAAGAACGATATAGAGAAATGAGAGAACCAGCCAGGTGACATAAAATTAATTAGTGACATTGATAAGAGCAATTACGGTGGAGTGGTAGCGCAGAATTAACACTGTTAAGGGATAAGTTGTGAAGGAGAGATGGAAGCCTGATGAGTTGTCAACACTCTCGAAAGAACTGTCACTGTGACCAGAAACAGAGAAATGTGACTGGCAAAACAAGGGATGGCCTTTCAGTTTGGGTCTAAATTTTACTAAATTTTACTGCTATCCAGTGCGGAGGTTCTTGTCCTTTATGACACTTACGTATTCTTCCAATTTCTTCCTTGGCTGCAACTAGTGGGGGGATTTACCATTTATTCATTTCATTTCAGCTGTATACATTAAGCAACAAATCTCCTAATGAATGGGCTGTTGCTGATTTTTCTAAAGCCAATGGGTTGTTTTTTCTTTTTCCTTTACTGAAGAATGATGGGTTATTTTTCTACTGTATTAAATAATAATGCTAATACTAATTAAATCCTATTGCAGCATTATTCTAAGAGTTTTGCCTCTTTTTTTTTTTTTTTTAGATTTTATTTATTTATTTGACAGACAGAGGTCACAAGTAGGCAGAGAGGCAGGCTGAGAGAGGAGGAAGCAGGATCCCTGCAGAGCAAAGAGCCCGATGCAAGGCTCGATCCCAGGACCCTGAGACCATGACCTGAGCCAAAGGCAGAGGCTTAACCCACTGAGCCACCCAGGTGCCCCAAGTTTTACCTCTATTTATTCACTGAAGTCTCACAGCAACACTAAAAGGACAGAAACAATTATTATCCCCATTGTAAAGATGGAGAAACTGAAGCTTAAATAAGGTTGAGTAACCTGGCATGATTAAAAAATTTCTAAGTGGTAAAGCCACTTACTCCAAAATCCACATGTAAACCCAGTGGGTTTTATACTTGTTTTTTAAATAGAGGGATTATTTTAAATACTAAAAAAGAAGGGGCTGTGGCCTGGAGAGACCTCCTCCTACTTGATTCCTCTCTCTCCTCCTTCCTCTTCTGAGGCAGCCCCTGACGAGATTCCATGGAAACTCAGAGATAATTGACCTCACATCTGGATTTTACTCACGTAGCCTCTGCTCATGTAATCACATGTAATATTTTGATTTGTATTTATATAAATCAATTTAGCATGAATTCTTTCTAATCCTAATGCCTTCTTTCTGTATTTATAATTTTCTTTGGCTGTCTTTATTCACAGTCAGAATGCTTCTCTAGAGGTCTGCCCTCTGGTCTCTTCTACATTCTTAGCACAACTACAATAAAAGAACCTGAAAGCAGATTTCTCAGAATTAGTCATTTGCTTTTCTAATAAGTAGTACTCATAGAAAGCTGAAGGTTTCTCTCTCAAGCAAACTCAAGATGCAGTTCTCTCTTCCTCATTTTGTAATTATCATATGATTTTAACACAATAGCACTGCAGTACCTATTTCAGAATTAGAAAATTCTTTATCGGGATCTCATAAAATATATATTACTGTCTTTAGTTGGGAAGGGAGTGTAGAAAATTTTTACTGGGAAATGATTTTTCAGTAAAATGAGTGGTTGTTATTATTACTATAAGAATAGAAAAGAATATTAATGTAAGAATATAGCAAGGATTGTTTAAAAGTAGAAGATATGTTACAATATCTATATCCCTAGTTTGCTAGGCTTGGAGGTACCCACTAAATGGATGCAGTTACTTCCCTCTTATTGCTTCCCAGACAGGGTGCACAGAAATTGCACAGTGAACTTAAACATTAGAAATTTACACGTCGGAAATTTACCTTCTGGTCACACAAACCGATTGAAGTGGGGAAGAGAATCAATCAGTCAAAGAATGGCCATAGTTACACTGCCTTAAATATCTTGACCCATTCAACAAAAGTTGAATTCTTGACAAAAGAATTCTGCTCCTAATTACAAGCCTCGGTTTCATTTGAATATTACATACAGAGCACTGATAAGACTGAAATTCCACTGTATTAGTACAAAATGAAATAGAAGGGACATATTGATTTGACTGAAAGGCACACCAGTATCTGTAGCAATTTATTTAACCATCTGCCAGGTCAATAAGATTTAATGCAACTAACAAGTCGCCTGTCCCTCAGTCTCGCAGAGGATGAGCTGCTTCTTTCATCAGGCTGGGCTTACTCAAAGGAGTGAAACAGCTTGGTTTCTGTTAAATTGTACCCTCCCTGCTCATCTGCGGTGAAATGGATTCCACCTTTTCTATTGTTTGTCTTCATTCTGAGCACCAATAATGGTGCTCCTTGACGTGAAACTTCCTGATTGTTGCCATTTCTCCTAGAAGTTAATCTATCAGAGGCGAAAAAAATTCTTCTGGTGATTTAATGCGATTTGGGGAGAATGAGCATGTTGCTCTGAGATTTCAGGGAAGGTGTTACCTTGTATTGGGGTAAGAAACTCCATTCAGTGATCTGAGGCACACACCCAAACTCTGTCAACAAACAGTAGTCAATATGTTTATAGCTTCTTCTCCTCATGCTCCAAGTGTGTACTACTCTGGTTTTGTTAGCATCTTGTGGGGGTGAGGGGCAGAGTTCAGGGAAAGGCCTATCCAGGTGATCATAGGTCAAGGCAAATTCAATAAGACAAGTTTTCATCTATTTCTGCAATTCCTTCAGAATCTTTTAAAATACCATGGACAACTATCAATCTGTTCTTTAGTATTTAAGGAAAGGTGTTTGTTGCCTTTATTTTGTGTTTGTTCTACAAAGTGAGGTAACATGCTGTCTAAAATAAAAGAAAGCTAATTTTGAAATTTTATTCCCATCTTTTTTTTAATTTTTAATTTTTTATAAACATATAATACATTTTTATCCCCAGGGGTACAGGTCTGTGAATCGTCAGGTTTACACACTTCACTGCACTCACCATAGCACACACCCTTCCCAATGTCCATAACCCCACCCCCTTCTCCCAACCCCCCTCCCCCCAGCAACCCTCAGTTTGTTTTGTGAGATTAAGAGTCACTTATGGTTTGTCTCCCTCCCAATCCCATCTTGTTTCATTGATTCTTCTCCTACCCCCTTAACCCCCCATGTTGCATCTCCACTTCCTCATATCAGGGAGATCATATGATAGTTGTCTTTCTCCGCTTGACTTATTTCGCTAAGCATGATACCCTCTAGTTCCATCCACGTCATCGCAAATGGCAAGATTTCATTTCCCATCTTAATCAGAATGTTGCCTTCCTGTGTACAAGGCTTTGGTAATTGGTAATTCCATTTATTCAGGAAAAGGAAACAATTTTAGTTATCTCAGACGTCAAAACATGAGATCATGGCCAGGATAAGAGTCCCGTTTTCAATTACCTGTGAAATGCTCTACACATAACAGACTGTGGGAATGATCCAGTATATTTGTCTTTATCATAATTTTTTTAAAAATATTTTATTTATTTATTCAACAGAAAGAGAGAGATCACAAGTAGGCAGAGAGGCAGGCAGAGAGAGAGGAGGAAACAGGCTCCCCACTGGGCAGAGAGCCCGATGCAGGGCTCGATCCCAGGACCCTGAGATCATGACCTGAGCCAAAGGCAAAGGCTTAACCCACTGAGCCACCCAGGCACCCCTGTCTTTATCATAATTTAATACCTTCCATAATCGTCAAGCAAGTTCTCTCTGTCCTCCTGAAAAAAGTACCTAACTGTGGGGTGACAGTAAATCCCTAAGCATTCTCAAGGTGACTGGAATATATATTAAAGGCTACACTGAAGTGATAAGAATTTAGGAGTGTTCTCATTCTAACCCCAGGACTCTGACTTGAGGAAGCTTCCTGAAAATGCCATGAGTAACAGCAACCTTTCCTGGTCACCAGAGCTAGAATGATAGGAGGAAATAACTAGATCTGTACCCAAAGCTCTTAAACTAAGACAAATACATTTTCCACAAGTTCTTCACTCATTCAACAAATATCTGTTAAGCTTTCGCCAGGTATCAGGTACTATTTGGTACATACTAATTGGTTTTGAAAACCCCAAAGCTTAATTTACAAGTAAGTCCAGCAAAAAATGAACAATCTGGTCCTCTCCAGAAAAGAAGTTTTTTGAGACTCCTGCTAAAGGGCCATACACACATAAACACACACATAGCTTTCTCTCTCTCTCTCTCTCTCTTTCTCTCTCTCTCTCTCTCTCTCTATATATATATATATACACACACACACACATACCCAGAAGTTTATTCAGGAGTAAGTGAGTGAAAGAGTGTCACATGACAAGATGAGGCTAATTTTACTGCGTGAGACTTCAAGGATGTAAGTACTATGAAAAAAATTGTTGGCGGGGGTGGATTTTTTGTTCCCTCTTGGATAGATAAGCCCAAAAAGGCATTTTAGACAGATGAAGTATATTCCAGCCAACTTGTGTTTCAACAAAAAGTTATGTCTCTATTGTCAAGGTGCTTTTAAGTATATTTACGGGTCTGTGAGCTGGGACAGTATCTGGCAATGTTGCTTTCTCTTCTACCTCAAGAACAGGCTCACAAGAAGCCCTTTATGATGTCTGACCAGCACGCGAGATGTGTGGCTGTCCATCAGAGAATGCAAAGATGTTAGAAAGAGGTATCCTTCTAAAATGAGGGTATATGAATTACCCCCAAGGGAGATCCAAGTGCTAACCCTGTTGGTAGCCCTGCAGAGTAAGCTACGGAAGCCCTCAGGGGTGAATATTGCAAACCCTGAAAGGGCAAGGAATATTCCCCAAATATCACCATTATGCCTTTAGCTGAATGCATTTTACTAGATAGGAATTGAATTTGACTTAGACTTTGATTATGGAACTGACCAAAAAATTTTCTTACACTTTCTCACATTATAATAGGTGGACTTTTCTTTAAAAAAAAAAAAAAAAAAAAAAGATTTTATGCACCTACTTGAGAGAAAGAAAGAGAGTGGGGGAGAGGGTCAGAGGAAGAAGAAGAGAGAGAATCTCAAGATGACCCCCCACTGAGTGTGGACCTGATGCAGGGCTCGATCCCAGGACCCTGACATCATGACCTGAGCAGAAACAAAGAGTCACATGCTCAACAGACTAAGCCACCCAGGCCCCCTAAACTTTTCAATAATGAAATGATTTTGATATGACTTTGATGTTCATGTATCATCTTCAGATTTTACATCCCACTTAAGAAGTTCCGCTAAATCACCATTAGACAGTTGGCAGATTCAGGAAAGATCTTAAAAAAATAAGTCCCAGGTGATATGATAAGGTTGCTCCCACACACACACCCCCAGTCCTACCCCCTCCTACCCACTAGTTAAGATTTTTCTGGATCCGCATCTGTCCTTTTGACTCCCTGTTGAACTACGGAATCCTCATGCTTACTTTATGCTCTCCGTTAAGTGGCTTCTGAACAAATTTCTATAACTACGAATATCAGCAGTTGCTTCTTGATACTGTTTTCCATTTGTGCCATTCTAGTGTAACTAGTGCAACCCATCACTCCTTTTGCTCAAAGTAACCTCGGGCCAAGAAAAATCCTGAAGTGAGGGCAGACACCCAGGAGCCAGCAAGGTCTCCCCCACAGAAGTAAGGAAAGCAGCCTTGCTCAGCTGCTCCTTCGTTCTGCCCAGGGAGTTTCTGCTTTAATGAGAGCAACAATCACTCCAGCCAGGAAATGAGAACGTGGACTTTAGTACTTGAATTTTCCTACAGCCGGTCACTACGAATGACCATGAATTAGTAAGATGCACTGATTAAATGGATAAAAACTGGTTTTGTTGACAAGCTAAAAAAAAAAAAAAAAAAAAAAAAAAAAAAGAAAGAAAAGAAAAAGAAAAGTACCATTGTAGCTTTGCAGGGGTGTTCTTTTGGTTATGAAAATTCTACCCCTCACCTCCCCAAACCCCCTCCAGTGAAAAGAGCCTGACATACCAGGAAAAATCTTAGAGTGATACATCTGGCTGCAAATTCTTCTAGAAAATAACAGATAAGTGTGCCATCAGGACAAAGTGAGAAAGCAAAAGAGATTCAAAGTCACCTTGAACACAATGAACAAGTCTCATCAGCCCTGACCTCTGCTTTGGCTCTTGCCTGCCCTGGGACCTTGGCAGGACATGGCAGGGTTGTAACCATGTAGGTAGGCCTCTGGCGTTGTGAATAAATGAACTGAAGTGACAGGAAGTTACATGCTCACACTTAAAAGCCCCTGATAAAAACCTGATTTCTTTAGATATTAGGGGCTACAAAAATGTATGAGCAAATAGTTCATGATTTGCCTTGAGCATTTGATTGTTGCAGGAGAATAGCCATAATGCGATCATTATTCTAGCAGTCGACGTCTGTTAAACACAAACCTTCCCAATGTCATTTGGATTTACACAGTTCACAAAAAGAGTGGTCTCTGGAATTGGAATCTCCTCCCCCACCTGATAAATATTTGACCTGAGCCAGCAAAATAGCGTACTAAGCTTCAGTTTCCGATTTGTAAGGTGGAAATAATAACGGTGCTCATATAAGATCATTGCTTCCCTTGTTATGTGAACTAACCCGGGGAAAAAATCCTCAGCACAGGTCCTCAAAAATATTAGTTCTATGTGAGAAAAGCAAGAGGGGGCAAATCAAATAACCTGGGGGTGGAAAGATTGAGAAAGGGGTCCTGCTTTATAAAGATGAACATCAAATAGTTAAAATCTGGGTCAAAATCAACTAAAAGGGGACATGATACAATTCTTAAAAGCAAAACCCAGAGAAGAGTAGACCAAAAATATGTAGAAGAAATGTGTCAAGATGACAAATTTATGCACTAGAAATATATAATAGGCTATTAGAGGGAAACTGGAACGCTTTGAGGCCCGTTCGTATTTATTTCAAGAGAACGTTAGGGGAAAAAGAAAATGACCCTCTCCTCAACCCTTTTCCAGCGCTATTGTTGGAGACAAGAGCTCACGTAATGCATGACAGCAACTCTTTTTTTTTGTCCACAGATGAGAATTAGCATGAGACAGAGAGAGTTTCAGGGGAGCTAAGTTCCTATGTCCAGACAGTGCTGAGCTCAGCCATTTATTCCTTAAGTCAACAACTGTTTATCGGGAGCTGTCCACGTACAGGCCCAGTGAAAGGCACGAGGGACTGGAAAAAAAAAAAACACAAAACAGTGAACAAAAGCAAATGTGTCCCACGTGTTTCCACATGTTGGTTATAATGAATAATGATGCAGTGAGCATGGGAGTACACATATGGCTTGGAGATCTTGATTCTAATTCTTCTGAATAGTTATGCAAGAGAGGGACTCCTGGATCATATGTTTGTTCTGTTTGCAGGGGTGGGGGGGTGGGGGTGAGGGGAGTTGTAGTTCTACAGGAATAAAGTTCCAGTTAAGCAAGATGAGTAAGTTCTAAAGATCTGTGCAACATTGTGCCATAGTTAATAATACTATACATTGCACTTAAAATTTTGTTAAGAATCTAGATCTCATCTTAAGTGAGGAAAAAAAAAAAATAAGAATAAAGAGTAATGCCAAATAAGATGATTGTGGTGAACATTTAAAAAAAAAAAATGTGGCTTGCACTTTCCTGGTACTCATACACCAATGGGGAGAGGTTAGATGTTAATCAAATAGTAATCCAATTGGTTGTCTATCACAAATTGGGGCAAAGTGCTAGGAAGGAAAGAAAAGATACATGGCCCTAAAAGATCACAGGAAAATAGAAATTCGTAAGGGTGGGCTGTATGTATGCAGTGTCTGGAGAAGAAAGATTTGTACTGAAATCTGAAGAATAAATAGTAATTGACTATTTGTAGTTAAATAGGAAATAATTACATAGGGAGGTGGAGTGGGGGAAAAGCAGGGATGTTTTTAGCTTTAGGAAACAGCACGTACAAAAGCCCTGTGGTAGAAGAGAGCATGGTTTGGCTGAAAGGTCCGTGTGGCTAGGGAGCTGGAGGGAGTGGGAGAGGAGGGGGTGGGCAGAAAACCATTATCAGGAACAAGTCTGCTTTCTGCTTTAAACTGACATGAAGTGAACAGCACTCTCAGCTGAGAACTCAACTATGACTCATTGTCTCAGCATCTGGTGAAATTGTGGATGCCTCCCTTTTGGAGGCAAGCCAGTACTTGGATTCTTCTGATATTCACGAAACAGATCAGCAAAATAAGAGGTAGAAAATTATCAAAGAGTTTCACTCCATTCTCCCTTTATTTCTTACCAATGTCCATGCTGCAAAATACTCTAGGTATACTCACACAGCTACTACATTGTTCTGAAGATGGGATTCATCAGCTTTCGAGTCTGGGGACCCCCAAGCAAGTGTGATGCACTCAGAGGGCACACCTGTGAAGCAGCCTCATTTCTAGAGGAGGACTATGTTAGAGGGATTTTAAAGAACTTGTGTTTTTCCTCCTTCATTACGAACAGCGAGCTATCTCCAGGAAGTGAGTTAAGAACAAGGAAGGAGAACTCTCACAACTGTTAATCTCCACTTCCATGAGAAACCATTATGGTGGTGTTGGGATGACTCAAGGTTCATGAAGGGGAGTGATTAAACAGGCTGTTGTAACAATCAATGTGAGCGATGATTAGGGCCTAAAAAGGCAATAAGGAGAGGGATGAGGGAAAACAAATAAATTCCAAAAATGGAAGTGGCTGCCTTGTCAGGATTGGTTTCTGAAAGCATTTTGTAGGGAGAAAGGGAAGAAGGAGGAGCCACAGATGAGTCCTGTTACTAACAGGGAATTAGCTGGGGGAAAAAAGCGAGATTATTTTTGGACATTTTGAATCTGAGTACCTGAAGAATGTACTATCAGTCTGTCAAAAAGTAACTAGATTTTGAAGCCTAAGACTTAGAATTTCCATCCTGAAAATTTAGGCTATCTCAGATGAAAAATAGCGGATTTTAAGCATCAGGGGTGATAAAACACCCTGCAGAAAGTATGCAGAGTGAGAAGAATAAGGGGCCAAACAGATATGGTAAAACATAAGGAAAATGAGCTCTCGGAGACCACAGAATTTGGAAAGATGGGAATGATCAATAACATGAGAGGTACCAAAGGGTTCCAATAAGGTAAGCTCTGAAAAAATTCTCGTCTTCAACACGTAGGAAGTCTTGGTGGCCTTAGCAAGAATGATTCCAGTAAGTGGAGGAAGGCAAAGTCAGATTTCAAATGGGTGAAGAATGAATAGCTGGTAGCAATGGAGCCAGTGGGTGTAGCCTAGGATTCTCAGACCCTTGGATGTTGAGAGAGAATATAGATTAGTGTAGGAGTGGGTACAGAGCAAGGAGTCTGTAGATGTTTCTAGACATTTTAAGTAAAAAGTTGAAATGGAGAAACTGAAAAAATCAGGGTCCAAAGTTTCAATTCAGTTACTCTGTCAGCTAGGAGAAATCACTTAGTTCCTTAAGAATGGATTCTTTTGTTTTATTTCTGCAATGAAATACATGTCTGGATAGTCTTCTCTTAGGATGGCTCCGTTCTCATTTCGGGAGAACCTGGGATAACCATTTAGTGCCTTGACAAGGAAGACTCATTTGCCATGCTTTAAAAATAAATGCTTCTATCCGGTCGCTGCAGTGAGAGTGAACACAGCTCAGGGTTAACTCTCTGAGGCCAAGCTGAGTAAAACCTTTGCCCAAGGCTCCATAAAACCCATTTCTGAAAGATAATAATGTCCAAATAACTGTTTCTAAGGGGGAAAAATGCAATTTTCTCCTCTTGGGAGTAGGCATTTTTGCCTATTTATTCTTTTTTCTAATTATGGGTTTCATTACATTTCATCAATTTGCAGACTTATCTCCGGTTGAAATGTGTCTGTTTGTCAGTGGTCCAATTTACTGTGTCTGGGATTTATCCTGGGTTTGTTGACCTCTGGCAAAGCTCTGCAAGGACTGGGTCTCCTCCTTTTTACTGAGCTTGGCTTGACGGATTGCTTTCAGCGAGGGCTCTCCTCACCATGGAGGATGTCCTTGCTCTGGGAGGTTTCTATTTACTTCTGGCCTTGTGGCATTTGTCTCAGGCTGAGTTTTATTCTTTCAGGATCCTTGAGCTCCTCCTCTTATTGTGCTGGCAGGGCTCTGTGCTGGTTACCACAGACCCTTTGTCCCAAGCACTATTCACTTTGAGAGCTTGACAATTTATCAAATGACCTAGATAAAGGGTCTCAAAGCTTATCATCTGTTTTGTTGTTCAAAGATAAGGACTGTGTATTTCAGACCTAACATGACTAAGGATCAAAATTTTAAATGCACCAATTCAGAAGTGCTTGAAGATAATTTTTAAAAAGAAATTTGCAGAGGTTAATTAAGAATGGGCTGTTGTTGACAGAAAGACAAGGTGATTGGTATGTTCTGGAAGGTTCTGATCACTAAAAATAAGCTGACTTTGACTTTGGAAAGATACTTTAAGATGAATACACTTTCAAATATATGTTCTGTATATAACTCCATAGCAGTGCTAATGGTCAGATCATTTGCAGATAATTCGCAACTGTTTAAAAATACGCCCTAGAAATTACCTTCCTTTGTTATTCAACAAGTATTTATTGAGTACTTACTATATGCCAGGCATTGTTTAGGTTTGAGAGTTATGGTAAAGACAAAGCTCATGGAGTTCTCATTTGAGTGGGGGAACACCTGCAACAAAATAAGCAAGCAGATAAGCAAACAGAATGTATCATGCATCAAGTGGCAGGAATAGATAGGTGTAAAGGGAGAGAGGTTGGTAGAGAGGTAAGTGCAGTAAGGGAAGGCTGAAAGAACATTCCAGCAGAGATGTGAAAAGGGTGAAGGAGCAAACCACGTTCGCATCTGGGAATGGGCATTACAGGCAGACAGATCAGCACATATAAAGGAACCACACAGGTAGAGTGCCTGGTGTGTCTGAAGAAGAGAATGACTGGGAAGAGGCAAGAAGTGATTTGAGAAGTAAGCCTGTTGGGTCACACAGGACTTTTCCAGGACATGGTAAGGATTTTGACTTTTTTTCCATGTGAGTTGGGAAGCCACTGAAGAGTCTCCCCAGAGTGGTGTCATAATTTAAGGTAGGTAGTTTAGAAGCTCACTCCATAAACTCTCTTGAAAATAGAATTGTAGGGGCACAGGGATGGAAGCCGAAAGAATAGTACAGAGGCTACTAAATAATCCGAAAATGCTAGAAGAGTGCACCGGGGTGGGGACAGCAGAGGGGTGAGGCACTGTGGGATTCTATATATATTTTAACAGTAAAGTTCTATCATACATTTATATGATCTGTAAATTGAATGCAAGATGTGAGAGAAAGGGAATGAGTCAAGGATAAATCAAAATTTGTAACCAGAGCAACTAAAAGGATGGTGTGAAGGTATCAGGAGGAACAACCTGGGTGTAAGGAGGAATATCAGGAACTTGGTCTTATATATGTTCATCTGAAGGTCTTTGTCAGACTTCTACATAGAGGCCTTAGGTAGACAGGGGGACATCCAGCCTGGAGATATAAACTTGGGAGTCTTCCAGAGGAGACTGGGAAGAAATCATCTAGGAAGTGACGTAGAGAAAAGTCAAGGTCTATGGACTAAGACTTGGGGAACCTGAGCTTAGAAGGACAAGGAGAAGAACCAGCAAAGGGAAACCAGAAGGGGCAACCAGTACAATAAAAAAGAAATCAAGAGGCTAAGTAAGAAAAATAATTAAGATGGATATGGTTAGTATATAGGTTAGTATATGTTATTAATAGAGTAAAAGAAATAAGAACAAGGAATTGACTTTCAGGTTAAGCCATATGAAGATCACTGGAAACTTTTGTCAGTGTAGTAATGAGGACCAAAGGGGTAGGAATAAGTAAAACTAGGATGAGAAAATGAAGAAACAATGGATATGGATAATGTATTAGTTGGGATTCTCCAGAGAAACAGAACAAATAGGATGTGTGTGTGTGTGCATGTGTAGTGTGGTGTGTGAAAGAGAGACAGAGACAGAGTCTTAATTTAAAGAACTGGTTCATGTGACTGTGAAGGCTGGCAAATCCAAAGTTCTCACGGCTGGCCAGTAGGCTAGAAATGTAGGGAAGAGTTGATGCCATCCTAAATCTGAAGGTGATCTTTTAGCAGAATTCCTTCTCCTTCCTGTCTTTTTCTATTAAGTCCTTCAGCTGATTAAATGAGGCCCACTCACATTATGGAGGATAATCTGCTTTACTCAAAGTCTACTGAGTTAAATATTCATTTCATCTTAAAAAAAAAAAAAAAAAAAAACTTCACAGAAACATCTAGAATAATTTTTGATCAAATATAGGCCCAGCCAAGTTTATACATAAAATTAAAGGAACAAGTCCCAGGTGTATTGTAGTGAAGAAAAATAGGCAGCAGATGGAAGAAGATATAGAGTGAAGAAATTATTCTTTAAGATAAGAAAAATAGTAACATGGAAGTGTGGCAAGAGAAAAGTTGATGATGGAGGAGAGAGGGGAAGTATTGCATGAAAAATGTCCTGGAGTGAGTGAGAGGAAGAGGTTGACCTTTGATAGGAGCTGGGGAAAGTCCTCCATGTTCCAGGAAGAAGTCTGAGTATGAGACCCAGGTGCAGGGAGGTTAGTAAATGTGGTGGTAAAAGCTTATGGAAATTACCTTCTGAATGCTTCTGTGTTCTTAGTGAAATAGGAAGCAGTGGCACCAGCTAAGACTAACAATAGAGGAGGTATTAGAGGCTTGAAGATCCAAAAAGATATAAAATACTTGTCAAGAAGAATGGAGATTGAATAGACTAAAGAAATGGACTAGGATTTTCAGGTAGCACTCAGGAATCATTTAAAGGTCATTGTTATGAGTTTAAGATGTGATACAATTGTGCAGTTATGTTTTTCTGTGACCATGGCCAACTGAACCATTGTAGGTGCAGGAGCATAACAGGCTAAGAGCATAAATAAAACTGTGGGCCTTTTCCAGGAAAGTACACTGCAGGGAGAGAGAAGTGAGGGAGTGGAGGGTTCATGGTCATAATGATAAACTGTAAAACTTAAGCTGGATTAAAAAGCAAGTATGATCGAGCCCAGCATCAGGCTCTCTACTCAGGAGGGAGCCTGTTTCCCCCTCTCTCTATACCTGTCTTTCTATGTCTGCTTACTTGTGATCTCTCTCTCTCTCTCTCTCTTTCTCTCTCTCTCTGTCAAATAAATACATAAAATCTTTGATTAAAAAAAAGCAAGTATGATTACTATGAAGGTGATGAAGGACAGCTAAGAGATGGTAGAATCAATGGGTGTCTTGTGGGGACAAAGAATTATTGTAATCAGGATACTAGAGATAATAAGCTGGAAAGCCAGAGGGAGAGGTAGAGAATAAGATGCTTAAATTACGGAGGTTACAGAGGGGTTTCAGTTCTAAGGTAATGGCCATTTTTAAGGTATATATGGCTAAGAACAGTATCATTAAAAGAGAGGAGACAAAAAAAGTTCATAGGTCAAGATATTGAAGAATTCATCTTTGTGCTTATTAGAATCACTACAATTATGATAAGACCACAGTTGGAGAGAGTGGCTGTGAGCCAGGAGCTGAAATCCTCAAAGAATGTGGAAAGTGGCTTGAGGATTGGTGGGTGACTCACATTAGAAGGGGCAGTAGGTTGGACAGACTGCTGACATGGCAGCTGCATGGAATGAGGTGGCCCCGCCCCTGCCTCCACATGATTATAGATAGGTGCGGATGAGATCCAGAACTGTGTTGAGGGGTTTTAAGAAGAAAGAAGTAGCAAATGAAGCAAGGAGTTAAAACTGTCCCATTTCCAGCCCCTGGGCGATGAGGGCTGTAGGAAGGAAAATGGCCACCACCTAAGGGGCAGACGGAGAGGAAGAGAGAGAGAGAGAGAATCTCAAGCAGACTCTTCACTGAACAGGCCATGAGGAACTCAATCTCATGACTCTGAAATCATGACCTGAGCCAAAGTTAAGAGTAGGGCACTCAACTGACTAAGCCACTCAGGGGCCCCACTTTTGTGTCATTTACATTGAGGTCTAAGAGGTGAGCGTTGGCAGGAGGGGATAGAGTGTTCACCTTTGTCTCTGGTGACATGGGAGCTGGAGGGGGCCACCTCATCTGACCTCAGCACCTTGAATCCCTTGCCCACACCTGGTTTGCCTGACAGTGTACATTTTTTCTCTTCTGTCCATGAGCTGGGTCTCAACTTGCACTCAGTGCCAAAGACTGCTGCGAACATTCCAGCTAATGGTCAATGTCCTGAACTTTGCCAGAATAAATCTGTCTCTCTCAGCAAAGCTTTTTCTAAGGCTCAGTTCCTGCTGCGTCTTCATTTGTGTTGAGATAAAGTGCCAGAGTCAGGACAGCCTGGAGCCACAGCACTTGCCTGAGTGGGAGGAAATGGGCTCCAGTCCTACTTTTGCCACTTGCGGAAACCCCATACCGCTCTCGGCATGGTTCCTGAGCTCCTGCAGGAAAAGTGTGCAGCCAGGAGAATAGAACCACCTCACAAATTCTGTAATGGCCCTTGTGCGTACTGTGCTGTGAACACTGAATGACTATTTCTTAAAAGTACTATTCAAAAATGAAGAAACTAGAAGAGTAAGATCATTTTTTTCAGTGCTGTGCTCTACATCAAAAGAAGAATACTAAATACTTTTGAGACCATCTCACATAGGTAGGTCAGGCTTATGGGATAAACCTAAATCTTTCCTACCCCAGGAGCATTAAGAACAATCCAGAGATTGAGAGAAACTCTTATGGACCTAGAATTTCACAAATTTGAATACCTCCAGAGCCCTAGAAGGAAGTATAAGCAATGGGAGCCACCTACAGTAAAACACGGCAAGTGGGAACTATGGCAAACTAGAATGGGTACTCGTTTTAAAAACAACAATTAATTAACTCCAGCTGATTGTTATCTTCCAGGAATGCAGGCCGGGTGTTGCCAGATGTTCTGTTTTCAAAAACAGCCTGAATTTAGATTTTATGCAAAAATCACCTAATTTTTAAAATTTGCAACTAAATCAAAATATTAAAACCACTTCATAGATCATTAAAAAAGAAAAACACTAATAAGCAGATTTAATCTTCAGGCCACAAATGTGCAAACAATATTTTAAGGTTATACATGGCTGATGATTCCAAAGAGTTCAAGGAGTAACTCAAGTCTAATCAATCCACCCTGAAGATCCTAAAGTCCTCTGATGTCTCCAGGCACAGAGTTATCAAATGATGTGACTGTTGACACATAGTAGGTTCTTATGAAATGTTTACTGGATGAGCAAACATACACAGTGTCCAAGAGCTGCAGCAATCATTTTGTCTGGTCATTTTCGCATGCCTTTTAGCTGTTTTTCTTTAGCTAGGTTTCCTGGGAAACAAACTTTCAAAGCTGGAGATGTGTGCACAGCTGGCATACCGTGAGGCAGTCTCAGGAGTAACACCTTCAAGGGAGTGAGGGCAGCAGCACCAGGCAGAGGAAGAAGGTGAGCTGTGAACAGCTGTGACACAAACCACAGCTGGGCTCCCAGGGAGCTCTCGGCTGCTGGGCTGGCCCTTCCCTGATCTTCTGAACTGAGGCTGGGGTTGGGTCTTTGTCATTAGAAATGGACACCTGAAGGGCCTTAGCTATGAGTGGTCATCAACCAATACCCATGGCAGCTGAGACCCTTAAAATTAGACAGTACGCCATAGCATCTACCATGCTTCTCAACCCTTTGGTGTGCGGAACCATAGAGAGGGTCAATATTAAGCAGAATCAGGTGGAATTACTGTGGTCATGAATGGGATCCAGAACCCTGCCTCATCCTTGACTTTCCTCTCCTCACTCCCTTCCTCAGGGCAGCATTAAGAATGCACATTCACTGTCAGAAGTTACTTGCTTGATCCTCAAGGATTCCCCCATCTGAGATCCTAGAGAAGGCCCCCTGGGGAGACCACTCCCCACCTTTGAACTCTGCTGGCTTTTACTTCCCAGCTCAGCTCTCAACTCCCCCTCCTCCGACATACACACACAAGTCACCTCTTGGGAAGGAAGTCATACTTCCTCAAGGGAACCACTTCAATACCTCACGTCACCTCTTAAGAGAATATTCTGTGATGGACTGAAATGATCTGAAAATCATGATCAAGGGTTCTTTCATTGTAAGTGATTCATCCCTGTGGAGACTGTTCAGGTTTTCTTTCTCAGAGAAATCTCCCCAGCTTACTTGGCTTCCTCTTTGAAGAACAATATAATTATAGAAAAGAACAGAGAACACCATACAGATTAAAATGACAGGTTCCTAGTCCTTATTGAAACCTCAGTGCTGAATTGAACAGCGTTCAGATGCCCTTTACTTCACCTTCCAAAGTGAGATTTTTGAGAACTGGAAACTTTTTTTCAAATGAGGCATACAGGCTAACTGAACTCTTTTCTCTCACTTAACCACTTACCTTCCTTGCCTCATGCTAAGAAGCTCATTAAATTGCCTTCTTACCTGTTTATTTTCCTCAGAAATGGTCTCTCTCTTAGCCTCTCCACTGAGTTTCTTTGATATCTTTGTTCAAATAGAGAATAATACATTTGAGTCACTGCTAGGACATTTTTAAAAAATGTTACTGGCTTCTCAGAAAGGTCCATACATGGTGTCCATCATGGACAAGCTCTTCCCACAAGATGAGGTTGAATTTGTGTTCATGATGCTTCTCTTTTCCCCTTCCCTGACTATCCTCTCACACCTCTTCACCCCTTTCCCTCCACCCACGCAACCACACACACTCAAATCACTAAGGGCAATTCTAGGAGTGGAATGCATGCCTCCTTGTCCCAGCAACAGAACACTTTCCACTCATTATCCACAACAGCACATTTGGCTGGATGCCTATTTCTTCACTCTGCTTACTCAGCTAAAGTATGTAGTCTGGAAAGATTTCAACTTTGAAATTCAAGAAAGTGATTTTAGGACAGTGTTTGAAAATGAAGATACTTTTATTGACACATGCTACAAATCCACAGTTAATGTCGTTTCCAAGGAACTTGTGCCATGTTATCTCTTTCATCAAGTGCCAAAATAAGAAAGGATGGCACACAACAGCACAAAAGCACCCCCTCAAACAACAGAGAAGATGATGTGCCCAGCAGGAACAGCAGAAAAGCTGCCATCTTGTCCATCAGATATAACATTTCTTCTCAGACATGTGCTTTTCTGAAATGGTAGGGAATGATGGCTTATTTTTCTTAGTTTTGTGCATTAAAAATTCTGGAAAATAACACATAAAGCACTTGATTGTTTAAGAGAGTTTGGTTTTTTTTTTTTAATCTCTATAAAATAGGCTCCCTTCCCCTTATATAATATGTCTCCCTACTGCAGCCATCATTAGTGCTCTTTGGAAGCCCCACACTCTACTACCTCTTTAGCTGTTCACGTGAGGGGAGCCTCTATGCTAACCCTTTAGGATAAACTCAGTAAACCTCATCTTCAACAGCCTCACTCTCTACCTTCAGGGCTAAGATGTGTGAAGCCATTATGACAAGAATTGTCATAATGTCACAAATTGCCATGGCCCAGTTGGAAACGCATGCCACAACAGAATAAAACATTTCTCCATATGCATACAATACATCCCTTTCCTACAAAAGCTAACACTTTTGATTTCATCAATAAATCAATTATAATCAAGACACTCAAGCTCAGGTTCAAATAGACCAGCAGAACAGCTTCTGGAATCAAGAGGGATAAATTGTCAGATGGGGATTCACGTGGGCAAAGAGTATACTTGAAAGGAGGACCCATTACCTCGATTTTTAAACTGGACATTTGATCCAGACATAAAATAAAAGTTGAAAACTTATTAAAAACCTTCCTTTTTCAGCCTCCATACCTTCTACTGCTATCTCTACCATGAGCTGAAATCTATATTCTTAAAAGTTTTTAGCTATCTTTTTAGTCCAATTTGTGTAGATTAACTGGGTAGAGAGAAACTTCTCTTTATATTCCATTATCCACACAATCAAATCAACTTTAGAAATACCACAGAAAAACAACAGCTGCTGACCTCAGAGGTCATGGACACACGGCCTCTAGAAACACTTGTGGAAACATGTCCACTCTAATAGTCACCAGGTCTAGCTAAAGGAAACATAGACTGGTGCTTTTTTGTGTTTTCAAAGGGACAATAGTTGAGCTCAAGAGATAAGATGGTCTCTCTCTTAAATGTGTTAATAATAAACCCAGATTGAGTGGTATATATAAACTAAGACATTTTGAAAAGACAAAATAAATGGAAGACTTTAAGAACTTGAGGGATTTTCTAGCCTCATCCCTTTTATTTTATGTATGAAGCCACTGAAGACTACAGAAGTTAGGAAACATCTACTTCTCCTTACCTGTACTACCTCGACAGACCCGAGAGCCAACAGCTCCATGCTCTACCTACTTCAACTGAAGCTTGAGAAGCTTTCAAGGCCAGAATCATCCAATGGAGAGCCAACACAGCCATTACACACTGCACCAGAATGAAATGTTCTTCTGGTGTCCTCACTCAAAGTCCAATGTGTCTCTCTATTATGTTGCTCCCTTAAGAAGGAATAGCATTTGTTTTTCAGCAAATACTATAAAACATCCTGCTCTGTAGATGACCAATAATGTGGCAGATAGAAATTATTAAATTACTTAAAGAGGTTGCATACTTCCAAGTAAGCTGGACAGAGAATTCTCATATCCTGTGGTCTGATAGTAATCACTTCCCTCAACAACAGGGGTTATATATCAGTTCTGAGGAAAGAATCAGAAGGCCAGATCCATGCTGTTTTTGTTTGTTTGTTTTTTTTTTTTTTAAACGGAGGCATTGGTAAAGTGCTCTCTTATTTTTAAGACACATTAACTGAATATATATTTTATATTTATTATATAGTTAAATTGCCACTGTAATTTTCATATCTTTGGGCAATTTATTTTCTTTGGCTTTATAGGTTAAGTTTAACAACAAGGCCATCTAAACGAACATCCTGTGACTTTCCTGTTGAAGAGTTTGCCAGATCTAGGTTATTTAGAAACCTGAGGTTTCCAAACAAGGGAAAGAGATTGAAATCACCTCTTCTATCCAGTAAGCTCAGCTTAACGTGAATGGAATCTTGAATCAGTACTTTAGGTGGGGAAGTACTTTCTTGCTGATATGACTTCCTAGTCACAATTATTGAAGGATGAATAGTTCTTATTTCCATTTAAACTACTTTTCTAGGAAATGGAATAGTAAAAAATGAACTTCGGCTTGTCTCATGCAAAAAATGAATATAAAAATACAATACATTAAGGGATCCAATGACCACCAGCACCTGAAATTATGTCAATGAAATGAAGAAAATGGTGTGAGTCTGTCAAATTGTCATGGCTTAGCTGGAAATGTACTACTGCAAAGCCCAAAAGTGAGATCCAAGGTGTGGAAGGAGCTCCCATTCCAACAGGCAGTGGTAGGACTTGATGGTCTGTCCTGGTTACTATCTCTTTTGGTTTTTACATCACTTTTTTAAGGTTTAGAAAAAGACAAAGCTATTAACAAAAGTGTAGAGGAAAACTATATGGGGAAACCATAAAAACTGAAATTTACAGCCTATAAAAGACAGTTCAGGGAAATTAATTTTTGTATATAAAGTCTTTTAACCAGCCTAGTTAATGCCAAGCACAGTTACTATTTCTTCAAAAGACAGATAAGAAAGCTCCAAGCATAATTGCAAAATAAAGAAAAATAAATTTGAAACAGATGTCATAAAATAGCCCCCAACCTCTTAACTTTTTTTTAATTATAGAAAAATCATGGGCTATTTGTGTACACAATAGCTTACCAGGGAAAGATAGCAAAACTTAAACACTGGGAGATATTTCAAAAAAACAATTACTGTAACCAGAGTCCTGAGGGAAGTGAAATATTAAGAGAAGATAAACTTTAATGGGTTGAAGAGGCTCCAGTTATTCCCTGCAACTTTAGATTTTCCCAAACCTTAAAGGGAGAAGAACAGAAAACTTTTTTTCTCCTATAAACTTGATTCCTACTGCAGAACCAAAGTTCATATTCTTGTCTTTTTTAAAGGTTTGAAAGGACCCATTATTTTCTTTAGGAAAATCCAACGGATCACCTCTTGCCTAAATTTTATTCAGCTGCTCCTAATAACTTCTTGATATTGGTTCCATTGCTTAACACATCTGAGAAGTTTCCAGAAATAAAAAACAGTAAAGGTGCAGATCCTCACTATGAACCAAGAAAAGGAAAAGAGAGTACTCTTGCCAAAAGGTACTATCCCTTGAACCACATTCCTAAACAATGTGCTTTGATGACAACATTTTGGTTCTGAAGGTTTGGGTGATTCAGATAAAAATTTACTGGGTTAGATTTGATTTCCCACATGGAAATTCTCTTCACAAAAAATTCAATTCATTTTTGTAGAGTTGTTTGTTAAACTTTAAATTAAAAATTACATTGAAAAACTGGATAGAGGGATAGGTAGATAAATAGATTAACAATAAATCAAATAGGATAATGGTACAATCTAGGCTCTAGAAAAATGGAGGTTCACTATAAACTTTTCTCAATTTTACTGTATATTTGAAAAAAATTATAATTAAATGTTGGGGAAAAAATCACAGTTTAAAAGAAATGAGCTTTCTGAACTCTACCACCACCACCACCAAGAATAAAAAAAAAAAAAGAAAAGAAAAAGGCTTATTTCACCAATTGCAAGTCAAACTAAACAGCAAAAAACTTTCTAATGAGTCCATGATGGGTGAGTAGCTCACGCTGTGTAGAGGTAGTAGACCCAAAGATTTGGGCCCAAATGAAAGAGGCATTTGGCAGATATTCTAGCTCAGCAAAAAGATCAAATATGTATGAGGACTGAATGTTGTTGATTCAAAAATACCTGCCTTAACCTATCTACAAAGCATATACCCTAGGGACAGATTAGGCTCCAAAAAGCCTCACAATGTCTAAGGCAGAAAGACAGTAGGCAGGACTAGACACAGTAGGACCACAGGAGTCTAGGACTCCCTAGTTAGGTCTGTCCCCAAATCTGGTTCTCTTCTCTCTTTAACCATAATTTGTAAAGTCTCTATTGCTTGAAAGCATCTGGCCAGGACCCGTTTTCTGTAAGTAACAGGGAAAGGCCCATCTTGTGGGAGCTCAGGTGGGGTGGACAAAAGCATCTTCAGGTAGGTCCTTCAGTGGTTCAGGTATACCGATGGCCCAAAGCCCGGGTGGACCAGGAAAAGCAGCACAAGCAAAGTTGGGTGCCTTCTGATCACTAGAACTGGCTTTTGGCCTCAGATTTTGTTATTTAGCCAGCTGGAGGAGACAAGAGTCTTGAGGTATATTTTTTCATAGGGAAAGGCTGTGTCCCATCGTTGTCAATGAATTCAAGATAACCATAAAGCCATAGTTCTCAATGTTTTTGAGCCCAGGACATTTTATATACTTTTAAAAAACACTTTTATACTTTCAAAAATTATTGAAAACCTCCAAAGTGCTTTTGTGTATGATGGCTATGTTATCTATCAGTATTTACAACATTCAAAATTAAAGGGGAGAATTTTAGTATTTATTAGTTTATTTTTTAAATGAGAATAATGAATTCCTTACACATGAATGTAAATAATGTATTTTTAATGGGACATGTAATCTCTGGACAACTCTACTGTATTCACCCCTAAAAAGAAGAAGAGAGAGAAGAAAGGGAAGGACTTAATAAATTATGAACATGATTTGACCTCATGGTTCCATGTTTGGGTCTTGGCACTTCCCTTTCTTATTAGTCCCTGGAACACACTTTGAGAACTAGTACCATAAAGGCATGGGCTAAGACTGGGTTTTCAACAATACCTGCCTTCATGGAAGTTGCCTCCAGACTGGTCATGGTAGTACACACAAACTTTATAATAGTAATGAGCCTCAAGGAGAGGTGAGTGACCTATTTACCCTGAACCTGCTACCAAAATGGCTAAGGTAACTTTGAAATTAGGCAAATTTTTCTCCAGGTTGGAATTCTTCAAGGGGCTTTGCTTTTTTCCCCCTTCTGAGTCTTTAAAATTGATATTTAAAAATTTAACAGCTTGGAAACATTTACAATTGACTTCCTCATACCTTCAACCAGGTGATATAACCAAGTAAATTGATTCCCCAGGGGCTAGAAGCCTGGTCTTTATCACCCAAGGGACATTTAGGATGCTCCTTCCGCTGCCCAGGTGTCCCTGAGCCCACACTAGCTCCCAGGTGTAACAGGAGCCAGGCTTCCTGCTCCTTTGCTCTTGCCTTTCTCTGTGAAGCAAACTCTAATTCATTCTAAAAGCCAACCAAAATTGCTTTTGGCAATCTTTTAGTGCTTCCCATCTAATAACTCAGGAATTCTAAGCCCTGTTTTTAAGAAAGAACAAACTGAACCATGGGGAGGAAATAAATCTCCCAGGATTCCGTACGATTAATTGGCTCAGACAAGAACAATATGAAGGTCATCTTTGATCATCATCATCCACAAACCAGTTGTCTCCTGGGCCTCTGTATGCAAAGTAGGTTACATTTCTGACTCAACTACTCAAATGTGCTGTCTTTCCTGTTAAAACTAGAAGAGCATTTATTTATGTTGTGGTTTTTTTTTTTTTTTTTGCACATTATTAAAACAATGCAGAGTTCTATAACAGTGAATGTAATCTATGTTTAACTCTGAAGTGTTCAAGGGCAAAGGTTGTGTCTTACATTTATTTCTTTGTCATTTCTTCTGTGACTTTACATAGCATACTCTTTGATTAGTGACTCCTTAGGACTACTCTATGTTTTCCCCTCTTCCAAATTAACTATTTAATTTCAGCACTAATTTTGCCATCCATTACTTCCGCCAACAAATATTTATTACACATCAATAACATGTGCTAGATGTTGAGGATACCTGGCCTCTGTGTGTCTTTCTTCCAATGTTATTTACACCTACAGAGAGTTCTGGAAACCTGTGTGATCCTGGTAACACTGATATCTTCTAAACCCAAACCTCTAGGTCTTGCCACCACCATCTCCTAAAAGACCGTCAGGAAGAGCTCTACCTCATTCACACTGATGCCCTTTTATTTCTGTAGAAGTCTGTCCCCCACAAGCTGCCACCCGTCTCTGTCTCTTGAAACGTTTCCCCCTGGGCCTTCTGTAATTCATAACAAAATCAACTAAATTCTAGCTCTGCTTGGAGCATTCCTTTCAACCTTTGACCTGAAATCTGGTCCAGTGAAAATCTTTGAACGATGCTTCCTGGAATCCTTTTACGTGGTTTGTACTCAAGACACTTCTATTTCTTCTACACCAAAGACTGCCTCAGCCTGGAGGTGAGGTGGGCATTTTTCTTGCTCATCACTGCTGTTTCCAGACCTTTGTCCCTCTATCCTCTCTATAGGCCCCAAACTCTGAAACACATCATCAGACCATCAGCAAATATTTCTTGAGCAGGTACCATGGATCAGACACTGTCTTCGGCATTAGGGATCTGGCAGTAAATTAGAGTAAAATAGTTCTGCTCTTCGGAGTCTAGTAAAGGGGAAACATACATAAAGAAGTAAGTGAAATATATAGTATGTTAATATCAAAAGTAGGAAAATAACTTGTTAGGGTGTGTTGGAAGGTTGATCTTTATAGGATGATCAGAAATGATCTTACTGAGAAAATGAAATATGAGCAAAGACCTAAAGGAGGTAAAGAAGGAAATAATGCTAATATCAAAAAAGAACATTCCAGGCAGAGGGACTGAAAAGAACAAAGACCTGAAAGCAAAAATGTGCCTGGTATGTTCAAGAAGCAGCAAAGATACCCAGGTAGTTTATCTGTTCACCTTCTTTTTACAGTCATCTGTCACCTCTTGGTCAAACCCCTTGTTCTTTAAAGGTTTAACTCCTTACTCATTGCTACTGTCTTTGATGTTAATATCCCATGTAAGTGCTCTTTCAATATCCTGGCTCTCAACTCCCTGAACCCTTTTTCTCTTATCATCAGCCAAACTGACGTGATCACTCGCATGGTCATATCCTAGCTTGTATCATTCCCAGTAACCCAAGTCTTCCAATATTTCAACGTGAAGCCATCACACTTTCTTTTCTTTGTTTGTTTTTAAAGATTTATTTATTTATTTTAGAGAGACTGAGAGAGAGAGAGAGAGAGAGTGTGTGTGTGTGTGTGTATGAGTGGGGGGAGGGGTAGAGGGAGAGACTCTTCAAACAGACTCCCTGCTAGCATGGAGCCCAATACAGGGCTCGATCTCACGACACATGAGATCATGACCTGAGCCAAAACCAACAGCCAGACACTCAACAAATTGAGCCAAAAAGCATTGTACTTTCTGAACCCAGTTGTTTTCTAATATATTCCCTCTGGTTATCCAAGTTCAACAATTCTTCAACCCCAAAAGGTCATACAATCCAGTGACACTTCTACCTTTCCACTGCATCCAAGCCTTGTGTCTATTCCATTATTATAACCCTTGCATACAGCTCAGTGGCTTTGCTTCTTTTTCCTGCATTTTACTTCCTCAGCAAAACCCTAATCTTGATTAAACCAAATTCTCTGCCTAATCCATGCCTCTGTACCCATTGGTGAAGAAAACAAAAAATCACACCGACTGGTCTCAAGTCAGATTCATGACCACTGGTTTCAAGTAGGTTTTAGTGCTGCCAAAATCTCACAGGTTCACCTCATCAGTTCCCTCTACCACTCTCTTAGACGTCCATGACACAGCTTCTCATCTCTCCTCAAATCTTCAAAGTTCCTTTCCTCTTTAATTTCAGCTGATGGCTTGACACCTATCCTGTTGAGAAAAAATTAATTGGGAAAGAACTTCCAGACTTCCACTACTACATCTTCTAATGCATGACATCTATAACCAAATGTAATTCCTCCCTCCTGTTACTAATGTTGCTGAGGTCCCTGCCCCAATCTAGGTTAACCTCTCCATTAGGACAATTAGGTTTCATTGTCTCTTGCCTACTCTGGGACATACTTTTAGCTGCTGTCCCCCATTTCTCCTTCATCCTTTTTTTCCCTCCCTGCTCTATCATTCCCCTCAGCAAATGTGCATGGTATACTACCACTATTTTTCTATTAACCTCTTCTATGTCCTCTTTAACTTCCCAATTGGTAAACACTGGGGTGCTCAGAGCTCAGCGCACAAGCGCACACTCACCCTCTGGGGTGATTCTTTCTAGTCCCATGGCTTCAAAGATCACCCAAATCCTGACAGTATCTAAATGTGTGCTCACCCTTGATCTTCCCCCCAACTCAAATGTCATCTTCTCAGATAAGTCTTTTATGACCATCTTATGTCAAAACACCCCTTCCTCCACTCTGCCATCCTCAGAATTCTCTACTCCTCCTACTCAGGGTTTTAGAAAACCCTTAAACAGGGTTTTAGCAAAGTCCTGGTTTTAGGTTTGTTAAAATACTTGAGAAAAGTATTTGGGTGCAAATAGTATATTTCAGAGGTGATCTCAAAGGCATGGGAAGGAAATGAGGAAATCAGAGAGAGAGAAGAAAGAAGGACCACCAGAGAATATGTCAATGGATCAGTTACCTTTGTGAGCAACTGGGTCTCACTGCTCATAAGAAATTACATGGAGTGCACGTGAGAGGAGTAAGGAAACTGAGACACACACACAAACACACACACACACACACACATCCACACGACCTACCCCTGTCCATACTGACCATGGCTCCTCAGTCCTTAACTTTCTGGCATTTGGAGTCAGAGAACACTGTCAGATGCAGGTGTAGAAAACTATCCATCCGCAGGAGCATAGTGAGTGAGACTGTCAAAGCCTAACTCCAGGCAGTATGTCCTGGCATCTTATACATTTATGGTTTATTCTTTTATTGCCGGTCATCATCCTCTAGAACATAAGTTTCATGAAGATAGAGCCCTTGTTAGTTTTATTCATTAACATATCCTCAGCTTTTTGGAATGTGGTAGGTATTCAGTAAATAAATGATTGTCTCAAATATTCTGGATGCATTTTCTATTTTTATCAACCTTACTAAGGTGTCATTCATATATAATCCAATACACAGATTTTAAATATACACTTGCTATGTTTTTACTAATGTATATCCCTACATAAATAACCCCCCATCGGCATACAGAACATTTCCATCTCTCCAAAATTCCTTCATGCCCCTTTCCAGCTAATACCCCAACTCAGGTGACCCGGGACCTGATTTTCCATCACCATAGCTAATGTGTGACTGCTCCAAAGCTTCATATAAATAATTAACTTAGTATATACTATTTTGTATCTGACTTTTTTCCAATCAGCCCAGTTTTTATGAGATCCCTGGATATTACTATGTGTATCAATAGTTTATTCCTTTTTATTGTTGAGAATTTATCTGATAGTGGACATTTAGGTTGTTTCTACTTTGGGGCTATTAAGAATCAAATAGATTTACCCAGATTTCACCTTTGCTCACATAATTCTTCCTACCAAAGGATTTGCCTGACCTTTTTACTCTCTCTCATACAGGAATCCAATTACATGAGTACTGTCCAAAGCACAGAAAGCCAAAAGCTCTTACCCTCCTGTTTATAAAACAGCTTCAAACTAACCACATATTTCAATAAAAATTTTATGCTTACTACCAGGATTAGAGCATAGCTGCATATTCTCTTAGAAGTCCAGGCTACCATCACACCTCCTAGTAATAAGTGATGTGATAAATATATGGACCAGGGCAAAGGAACATTCAGCAAGATAAGGAAGAGCTCACTAAATATTTTAAATCACTTTCTGGTGTGCCATTTCCAGGACAGCCCCAGCTATACAAGAATAATATGAGTAACCTAATGCTAAGCATATTAGATCTTCTCTGGCACCCAAGCTCTGAATCTCCCCTCTCCCCCCAGCTCCCAACTTGGCCCTCATCCAAGGTCCAGCATCCTAGTTCTTGTGCTGCCAGAAAAGGTAGATTTAAGACCCAAACACAACACATAGCCAGTCATCACCAAATTGCCTTGACTTAAGAAAAAAAGAATGAAGCAGAAATAAATATTCTTGTAAAAATCTTTTTCTACATATGTATTTCACATCTCTTGGGAAATTACCTTAGAGAATTGTTAGGTCATAGCAGATGTTTATTTAACTTTATAAGACACAAACTCTTTCCAAAGTGGTTCTACCATTTTAGAATCCCCTAGCAATGTATGAGAATTCCAGTTGATCAACAAGTTCTCTTACATATTAACCCAAAGTGAAAAACAATATTTCTTAATGATGGATTACAATTCAATGTGAGGAAAATTCTGGGCAAGATGGCGGAGGAAGGCAGACTAAAATGACATCAGATCCCAGGAGTTCAGCTATATAGGTATCAAACCACTCTGAACTCCTACAAACTCAACAGGAGATAGAAGAGAAAAGAGCAGCAATTCTAGGAACAGAAAATCGATTACTTTCTAAAAGGTAGGAGAGAAATGAATCTAAAGCGACAGGAAGATAGACCGCGGTGGAAGGGGCTGGCTCCCGGCAAGCAGTGGAGCACAAAAAATCAGAACTTTTTAGAAGTTCCGCTGAGGGACATTGCTCCAGAGGCTAAGCAGGGGTGGAGCCCTCTCAGGGACTGTGTGGTCTCAGGTCCCACAGGGTCACAGAAAGATCAGGGGTGTCTGAGTGTGGCAGAGCTGCCAGGTATTAGAACAGGGAAGCTGGCTGCAGAGACAGAGCCCAGGAGTGCGCTTTCAGATCAGGGTTACCTTAAACCATAATCCAAGACACAGGTCACTGTTCTTAGAGCAGGGACCCCACAAGTGGCAGATCTGAGGACACCCACCTTCACCTGCCAGAAGAGCAGAGAGGCAGGAATCTGGTGAGTTTGGAGACTCCAGATGGGGCTGTGTGCCAGAGATAGAAATGCTCACTCACAGGCTGGGTAAGCACAGAGTGTGACTGGTGACCAGGGACATGGGAATGATTCATTGCTTTTCTCCAAGGGCGCACACAGGATTGGGGCCCTGAGCTCTTGGCTCCTCCAGGCCAGAGATTGGGAGCCCGCCATTTTCATTCCCATCCTCCAGAGCTCTGTGGAAAGCGTTCAGGAAACAAAAGCTCCCGAGAGCAAATCCGAACAGATAACTTAGCCCAGTTCCTGGCAAGGGCCATGCAATTCCACCTCCGGCAAAGACATTTGAGAATCACAGCAACAGGGCCCTCTCCCAGAAGATCAGCAAGAACTTCTGGCCAAGATCAAGCTCACCAATCAAAGCTAACAGTGGAATTCCAGAGCTAGGGTAAAACAACTTATATAATTTATGGCTTTTTCCCCATGATCCTTTAGTCTTGCAAAGTTAATTTTTTTATTTTTTAAACTTTTGCTCTTTCCTCTTTTAATGTTTTTTTAACTAGTTTATCTTAATAATACCTTTCTAAAAATAAATCTTTTTAAACCTTCATTGTTATACTCATATTTTATCCCTTTATTGTATTTAACCTTATTTTTTTATATACATAAAGGTTTTTTTTTTTCCGTAAAAGATTTTGGGATACAATTTCTTCTATTAGATCAAAATATACCCTAAGCTAGCACAAGGCTTTGTTCTAGCCTCCAGTCTTAACACATTCCCTCCTCTTTTTGTTCCTTTTTCCAACCAACGTATCTTATCAATTCCTTTTTTAGAATTTTTTAAATATTTTCATCTTTCAGTCATATTCCACCCCTTCATCGTGTTTACCTTATTTTTATACATATGTGGTTTTCTTTCTTTAAAATTTTGGGAGATAGTTTCTTCTATGAGACCAAAATACACCCAGGGAACAGGCATCAAAACCCAGGAGGCACAGAGAACCCCTCCCGAAATCAATAAAAATAGGTCCATCCCCTGTCATCTTTTTTTTTTTTAAGATTTTATTTATTTATCAGATAAAGATCTCAAGTAGGCAGAGAGGCAGGCGGTGGGGAGGCGGGGGTGGAAGCAGGCACCCCGCTGAGCAGAGACCCTGATGTGGGGCTCAATCCCAGGACCCTAGATCATGACCTGAGCTGAAGGCAGAGGCTTTAACCCACTGAGCCACCCAGGTCCCCCATCCCCTGTCATCTAATAGTAAAACGTACAAGTCTTAGCAACAAAGAGAAAATCCTGAAAGCAGCTCAGGACAAGAAGTCTGTAACATACAATGGTAGAAATATTAGATTGGCAGCAGACTTATTCATAGAGACCCGACAGGCCAGTAAGAACTAGCATGATATATTCAGAGCACTAAATGAGAAAAGCATGCAGCCAAGAATACTATATCCAGCTAGGCTATCATTGAAAATAGAAGGAGAGATTAAAAAAATCTTCCAGGACAAACAAAAACTAAAAGAATTTATAAATACCAAACCAGCCCTACAGGAAATATTGAAAGGGGTTCTCTAAGCAAAGAGAGACCCTAAAAGTAGTAGACCAGAAAGGAACAGAGACAATATACAGTAACAGTCACCTTACAGACAATACAATGGCACTAATTTCATATCTATCAATAGTTACTTTGAATGTTAATGGGCTAAATGCCCCAATCAAAAGACACAGAGTATAAGAATGGATAAGATAAAAAAAAAAAAATCAATATGCTGTCGACAAGAAAATCATTTTAGACCCAAAGACACTTCCAGATTTAAAGTGAGGTGCTAGAAAACAGTTTACCATGCTAATGGACATTGAAAGAAAGCTGGGGTAGCAATCCTTATATCAGATAAATTAGATTTTAAGCCAAAGATTATAATAAAAGATGAGGAAGGATACTATATCATATTTAAAGGGTCTGTCCAACAAGAAGATCTAACAATTTTAAATATCTATGCCCCTAACATGAGAGCAGCCAACTATATAAACCAATTAATAACAACATCAAAAAAATTGATAATAATACAATGATAGTAGGGGACTTTAACACCCCCCCCCCTCACTGAAATGGACAGATCATCAAGCAAAAGATGGACAACAAAATAAATACCTTAAATGACACACTGGACCACATGGACATATATGGAATGTCCATATGGAATATATCAAAGATATGGAATATATCAAAGATATATTCAGAACATTCCCTCCCAAAGCAACAGAATACACATTCTTCTCCAGTGCACATGGAACATTCTCCAGAATAGATCACATCTTGGATCACAAATCAGGTCTCAACCATTACCAAAATATTGGGATCATTCCCTGCATATTTTCAGACCACAGTGCTCTGAAGCTAGAACTCAATCACAAAAGGGAAGTTGGAAAGAACTCAAATACATTGTGGCTAAAGAGCATCTGACTAAAGAATGAATGGGTCAACCAGGAAATTAAAGGAGAATTGAAAAAAATTCATGGATACAAATGAAAATGAAAACACAAATGTTAAAAATCTTTGGGACAGAGCAAAGGCAGTCCTGAGAGGAAAGTGTGTAGAGATACAAGCCTTTCTCAAGAAACGAGAACAGTCTCAGGTACACAATCTAAGCCTACACCTTAAAGGAGCTAGAGAAAGAACAGCAAAGAAAGCCTAAACCCAGCAGGAGAAGAGAAATAAGAAAGTTCGGAGCAGAAATCAATGAAATAGTCAATTATCATATGGTTTCACTTATTTGTGGAGCATAACAAATAGCATAGAGGACATGGGGAGTTAGAGAGGAGAAGGGAGTTGGGGGAAACTGGAAAGGGAGGTGAATCATGAGAGACTATGGACTCTGAAAAACAATCTGAGGGGTTTGAAGTGGCGGGGGGGTGGGAGGTTGGGGTACCAGATGGTGGGTATTACAGAGGGCACGGATTGCATGGAGCACTGGGTGTGGTGAAAAAATAATGAATACTGTTATGCTGAAAATAAATTAATTAATTTTTTTTTAAAAAAATGAAAAAAAAAGATATCAATGAAATAGAAACCAAAAGAATAGTAGAACAAATCAATGAAACTACGAGCTGGTTCTTTGAAAGAATTAATACGATTGATAAACCCCTGGCCAGACTTATCAAAAAGAGAAGAGAAAGGAACCAAATAAATAAAATCATGAATGCAAGAGGAGAGATCACACAACCAACACCAAAGAAACACAAACAATTATAAGAACATATTATGAGCAACTATATTCCAAATTTGACAATCTGGAAGAAATGGACACATTACTAGAGATTTATAAACTACCAAAACTGAACTAGGAAAAAAATAAAAAAACCTGAACAAACACATAACCAGTAAGGAGATTGAAGCAGTCATCAAAAATCCTCCAACAAACAAGAGCCCAGGGCCAGACAGCTTCCCAGGGGAATTTTATCAAACATTAAAAGAAGAATTAATATTTATTCTCCTGAATTTTTTCCAAAAAATAGGAATGGAAGGAAAACTTCCAAACTCATTTTATGAGGCCAACATTACCTTGATCCCAAAACCAGACAAAGACCCCAACAAAAAGGAGAATTACAGACCAATATCCTGCATGAACACAGATGCAAAAATTCTTACCAAAATACTAGCCAATCGAATCCAGCATTACAATAAAAGGATGATTCATCATGGCCAAGTGGGACTTACTCCTGGGCTGCAAGTTTGGTTCAACATCCACAAATCAATCATTGTGATACAATACATTAAGAAAAGAACAAGAACTGTCTGATACTCTCAATAGATGCTGAAAAAGCATATGACAAAGTAAAGCACCCTTTCTTGATCAAAACTCTTCACAGTGTAGGGATAAAGGGTACATACCTCAATATCATCAAAGCCGTCTATGAAAAACCCATAGCAAATACCTTTCCTCAATGGGGAAAAACTGAGACCTTTTCCCATAAGGTCAGGAACACGGCAGAGATGAAACTATTCAACATTGTACTAGAAGTCCTAGCCTCATCAATCAGACAACAAAAAAGATATTAAAGGCATCTGAATCAGCAGAGAAAAAATGAAGCTCTCACTCTTTGCAGATGATATGATACTTTATGCAGAAAACCCAAAAGACTCTGCCCAAAACTGCTAAGAACTCATAGAGGAATTCAGTAGTGTTAGGATATAAAATCAATGCACAGAAATCAGTTGCATTTCTATACATCAACAAGCAAGACAGAAGAAAGAGAAATTAAGGAGTTGATCCCATTTGTAGTTGCACCCAAAACCATAAGATACCTAGGAATAAACCTAACCAAAGAGGAAAAGAATCTATACTCAGAAAATTATAAAGTACTTCATGAAAGAAACTGAGGAAGATAAAAAGAAATGGAAAAATATTCCATGCTCATGGATTAGAAGAATAAATATTATGAAAATGTCTTCACTGCCTAAAGCAATCTACACATTTAATGCAATCCCTATCAAAATACCATCCTTTTTTTTTTCAAAGAAATGGAACAAATAATCCTAATATTTATGTGGAACCAGAAAAGACCCCAAATAGCGAGAGGAATGTTGAAAAAGGAAACCAAAGTTGGCGGCATCACAAGTCCAGACTTCAAGCTCTATTACAAAGCTGTAGTCAATCAAGACAGTATGGTACTGGCACAAAAACAGACACATAGATCAATGGAACAGAATGAAGAGCCCAGAAATAGACCCTCAACTCTATGATCAACTAATCTTTGACAAAGCAGGAAAGAATGTCCAACAGAAAAAAAGACAGACTCTTTAACAAGTGGTGTTGGGAAAATTGGACAGCCATATGCAGAAAAATGAAAATGGACCATTTCCTTACACCACACACAAAAATAGACTCCAAATGGATGAAAGACCGCAATGTGAGACAGCAATACATCCAAATTCTTGAGGAGAACACAGGCAGCAAACTCTTCCACCTCAGCCACAGCAACTTCTTCCTAGAAACATTGCCAAAGGCAAAGGAAGCAAGGGCAAAAATGAACTATTGGGACTTCATCAAGATCAAAAGTTTTTTCACAGCAAAGGAAACAGTCAACAAAACCAAAAGACAATTGACAGAATAGAAGAAAGTATTCACAAATGACATAGCAGATAAAGGGCTGGTATCCAAAATCTATAAAGAATTTATCAATCTCAACACCCAAAGAACAAATAATCCAATGAAGAAATGAACAGAAGACATGAACAGACATTTCTGCAATGAAGACATCCATGGCCATTACACAAATGAAAGAGGTGCTCCACATCACTCAGCATCAGGGAAATACAAATCAAAACTACAATGAGATACCACCTCACACTAGTTATAATGACTAAAATTAACAAATCAGGAAATGACAGATGTTGGAGAGGATACGGAGAAAGGGGAACCCTCCTACACTGTGGGTAGGAATGCAAGCTGCTCGAAAACAGCATGGAGGTTCCTCAAAAAGTTGAAAATGGAGCTACCCTAAAACCCATCAATTGCACTACTGGGTATTTACCCTCAAGATACAAATGTAGTCATTCTAAGGGGCACATGCACCTGAATGCTTATAGCAGCCATGTCCCCAAGAGCCAAACTATGGAAACAACCTAGATGTCCATCAACAGATGAATGGATAAAGAAGATGTGGTATATATATACAGTGGAATACTATGCAGCCATCAAAAGAAGTGAATTCTTGCCATTTGCAATGACGTGGATGAAACTAGAGGGTATTATGCTGAGACAAATAAGTCAATGAGAGAAAGACAATTATTATATGATCCCCCTGATATGAGGAATTTGAGAGACAGAGTGGGAGGTTTGGGGGGGGGGATAAGGAGGAGGAAAATGAAACAAGATGGGATTGGGAGGGAGACAAACCACAAGAGACTCTTAATCTCATGAAACAAAGTGAGGGCTGCTGGGGGGTTGGGGGATGTGCAGAGGGTGGTTGAGTTATAGACATTGGGGAAGGTATGCGATATGGTGAGTGCTATGAAGTGTGTAAGCCTGAGGATTCACAGACTTGTACCCTTGGGGCAAATAATACATTATATGTTAATAAAAATAATAAAAAATTTCAATTTAAGGCAGATATACAATTTACTCCTTATAGCCTCATAAAATGACCAAGTGTGCTCCAGTAACAATAGCCATTTCCTCAAAGAGAAAAATGACATATGGTACTCTTTCAAGAAAAATAAAAAGGAATAAGTGCTGCCTTGATTCTAGTAATTGAAAAATAGCTTCATCGCTGCTACTGACACTGGAGACTCCATATCATCTGTCTAAAGTAGACACGTCTATTGTTATGTATTAAAATAGCATTTACTATAAATGGAGTTGGTTATAGGCAGCAACTGTTTGTAATCAAACATTCATAAAGACTGTTGGTCAGTGAACTGAAAATAACCACGGATGTACAATGAATGGGCTAGACTCTAAAGCTTTATGATCCATCTTGGTCAAAGTTCCCCTTCCTTAGCTTACATTAGCATCATGGATTTTAATATAAATGCAGTAGTTGTATCAGTCTATTGGTGGGCTTTACAAATAGTTCTGAATACTTTATGGTTGAGAGATAGTCTTCCAAGAGAGTGTCATCTGTAGTAATTTACCTCTTCTCCAACAAAGTACTCCTGCCCCCAAGATAAATAGAGCTACAAAGAACTGGTTTCCCCTGTGTATCAGAACACTAGATTGGAACATAAAAAATTTTTAAAGCACTGTGAGTCTGAGAGTCTGCTCCCTTGCCCTGGAGTGTCCAGGGCCAGTCAATTACGTGGTCCCACTTAGCCAGGAAAAACAGCATGTTTCTATCACTGCCATAGATAAAGACTTCTTTCTGCGACACCTATGTGTACTTTATGAATTATTCTCTAATTACTTTTGTCAATTTGTTTGAAGAAAGTTTAGTTTTATTAGGAAATAAATTTTGTGAATTCCAAGGATATTGATCTTCTTTTTTTTTTCTTTTGCATATTGATCTTCTAAAAATTGATGACAGAGTTACCATTCCCAAGATGTCATTATTTTACATGAAAATTCTATGTCATATATATGATCAAAAAAGAGAAAACAAAAAAAACATGTTCATCATCACTAGCCATCAGGGAGATTCAAATTAAAACCACATTGAGATATCACCTTACACCCAGTTAGAATGGCCAAAATTAGCAAGACAGGAAACAACATGTGTTGGAGGGGATGTGGAGAAAGAGGAACCCTCTTACACGTTTGTTGGGAATGCAAGTTGGTACAGCCTTTTTGGAAAACAGTGTGGAGATTCCTCAAGAAATTAAAAATAGAGCTTCCCTATGACCTGGCAATTGAACTCCTGGGTATTTACCCCAAAGATACAGATGTAGTGAAAAGAAGGGCCATCTGTACCTCAATGTTTATAGCAGCAATGGCCATGGTCGCCAAACTATGGAAAGAACCAAGATGCCCTTCAACAGACGAATGGTTAAGGAAGATGTGGTCCATGTACACTAAGGAATAGTATGCCTCCATCAAAAAGGATGAATACCCAACTTTTGTAGCAACATGGATGGGACTGGAAGAGATTATGCTGAGTGAAATAAGTCAAGCAGAGAGAGTCAATTATCATATGGTTTCACTTATTTGTGGAGCATAACAAATAGCATGGAGAACATGGGAGTTAGAGAGGAGAAGGGAGTTGGGGGAAATTGGAAGGGGAGGTGAACCATGAGAGACTATGGACTCTAAAAAACAATCTGAGGGGTTTGAAGTGGCGGGAGGGTGAGAGGTTGGGGTACCAGGTGGTGGGTATTATAGAGGGCACGGATTGCATGCAGCACTGGGTGTGGTGAAAAAATAATGAATACTGTTATGCTGAAAATAAATAAAAAATAAATTTTAAAAAAAGAGAAAACAAATTATAAAAAAAAAAAATTACTTATCTCAGCTTTTGTTGCTTACAGAACTGGTATCCTTTGTCCTAAGTACCCATCACTCACTTTGCCACCCCAATGCAAACATACACACACTTCTCCTCAGCACCGTGACATGGCAGGTACTGGTCAGTACTGACACCAGTACCTAGGTGAGGAAGCCCTGAATGAGAAAATTTTGGTCATTCCTCTGGGTCTCTTTGACCATACACTTCACACTCCTGTTAAAAGTGCTTAGCAATAAAGAAATAGTATGAATATTAATGATTGGTCTGGATTTTTTTCCTAAACAAAGTTCAGCATACAACTAAAGGCTGTTGTCCAGAAAGTGCCATCACAGGTGGCTTTGCTTCTCCTGTGCAAAACATTTTGAAACTTCCCCCTGGAAAGCTTTTAAAGCCTTTGGTGCCACATTTTTTTCAACAGCAGCAATGGCGGAGCATAACTTTCCATGAGTAGTGGATTTGATTTTTGAGAACACATATAGCAGAAAAAGCATCATTTGCTGAGGAAAATACCTTGATAGAACACTTGTGGGTGGACAGAAGATGGTACTGTGTGGCCTACCACCATGGAATTAAACATGTTTCATAACATGATGGAATGAATCTACAGCAATTTTCCACTTTAGCATTGACAAGGCACTTGGATATGTGCTCTTTGATTCTATTTTGTTTTCTTAAAATTTTCTTAAAACACTTGTTCAAGTTATGGAATAGGTTTCTCAGGCATGGTCATAATCTGCAAGCTGAAAAGCACTATTTTAGAAGGAATTCATAAAACCCAGAAAAAGCTAATTTCTGAATAAAAAAAAAAAATGAATAGGAATTTAGAGAGGTAAGAGAGGAGCAGGGGAAAATGAGGGAAAAGAGACAGGCCTGAAGAACATGGTGAAATGCAGGAAGCTACAAAAACTGGCCAGGGAGAAATTCTTGGTAACAAAATGCATGGAGACTTCTAAGATGAGGGCTAATAATCTATCCTAATGTGCCTAGAAATAGCAACATCAAATAAATACAACCATCAACATTGCTACAAGAAGTCATTAAAATTGTGCTGCTTGTTAGAGTTTTGTATTTGTTGTAGTTTAGAGAGATGGCATGACAGTGGTGTGTGCATAAGGCCAAACAAAAAGAACATGCAAAATATGGCATGATCATTCAGAGGCTGAAATAGTTTAGGGAAATAAAGCTCAGACCCAGTGGACACCATATAAAATAACTTCCTCCTTCTTCTTCAAAACAGACAAACAAAAAACAAAAACAAAAGACTCAGATATTTCAAGGACACTGGATGTCTAAGCACTTGGGGAGTGGAGACAAATCTATTTTCTTTGAGTCTCAAAAGTTAGAATGATGACAGATACACATCTAGATTGCATACCCACAATTTTGTTCAGAGCCAAGTCAAAAGACTGGGGTAAGTTATCAAGCTGGTTATTTCTGTTTGGAGGAAAACATTTCATAGGAAGCACACTGTTGAGCTCTGTCACAAGGAAAGCATCAAATATGGGGACTTAGGTCACGCTCTTTGTTCTTCATACATCTTCTTGAATACTTCCGAACTCGATGCCTCATCTGCCCTTCTGAAGACAAATTCTGCAGAGCAAAGTCTTCGAGCTTAAAAAATCAAAATGAAACAACTTTGTCTTGACTTATTTTAACATAGGTACTTTCTTAGGTGTCAGATGTCTGGCTTGATATTTGGTTTCTTCATCAGAATAGAAAGAAATCTGTTATAGTCAATATTTATTCTTGCCCACTCTGGCCCCTGTGTTAGTTTAACCCATCCCCTCATACAGTTATCAAATTCCTAAATCAAATTTCTTGACCAAAGATTGGGTGGCTCAGTTAGCTGAGTGGACAACTCTTGATTTTGCCTTAGGTCAAATCTCAGGGTGCTGAGATCAAGCCCCACATCAGGCTCCATGCTCGGCAAGGAGTCTCTTTGTCCCTCTGCCCTCCCCCCCCCCAATTGCACTCATGCCCTCTTTTGCTCTCTCAAACAAATAAGTAAAATATTTTAAAAAATTAGAATCTCATTTTCAGAGATTATTGGAATAATACTATGCAATAGGACATGACAATTATTTTTCAAACATACTGCCAACTCACAGAGACACAGGAAAACATATTCATAGGTTAAATGTTTCAGAATCACTGATTTTTCTTCAGATAAACTGGAATCTGAAGTACCCTTTTTATTGGAAACAGAAGTTTCTCACCAGTTATTGAATGAGACAATCATTCTGTTTTGTTTGAATGTGAGGTTTGAATTCTAGCTGTTTTAATTCAGTAAGGAGATGGAGTATCACTGATGCTGTAAAATTTCTTCTCTAAATAGAGAAGAAAGTTAAACAGCATATGTGCTGGTGAAATGTACACTGCTTTCAGAAATTCCTTACAAAACTAAAGAAGCAAATTATTATCTCACTTTAATTTTGTCCAAAACAGCATAATAGTTCTCAAATATGTACTCTTTGGAGCTTCTGCTGTTTGAATTTGCTGAGGCTACTCACTGCACTGGATTTGGTTGGGTGGCAACAATAGAAGTAAGAGCAAAGAATCATTCAAGAAATGACAACCGCAGAATCTTTTTTGTTAACTTGACTGCAATTCATCTATTGGAGCCACCTTATGCTGCTAATATGTGTGCAAGTAACCTTGTCCCAGGAAAATTAGTCTAAGTAATTTTAAAAATTATTTCTGAATTTCAAGAATAGGTGACAGATTCTTGTATGAATATAAATTGACCTTTGGGAATTCTACAGAAGCCTAAATGTATCATGAATTGAGAATTTGTTTGTTCTCCCTGCTTTCCTCTTTAAGAAAATTTTGCAGCTCAGGAAAGCTGACCTAAAAGAAAAGAGCAGGAGACAGTAACACAAGTAGGAGAATTTGCATGCGTGCATGCACACACACACACACACACACACACACACACACCCTGCCCTCTCTCCCCTATAAAGAAGTCTCAATCAGACTGTGCAAAGGAATGAATCCTCCTTCCTCTATTCAAATAAAATATTACAAGATGCAGGTTAAAATTACTATACAGAGACATTTTTTTCATGTTTCAAATGTTATGGCTGGCTGTTCAGAAAGTTCCCGCAAGGTTACATTTACCTTGATGAATTCACACACCCCAGGGTCTGGTATCAAGCTTGAAGGTTAAGAAACCTGATTTTACTGAATACGCTGGAATTAGCTCTGTCACCCCTTAGAGACAAACTTGCCTTAATCAAGTTCACAGAGACCAAATGCCTATTTATTATTATATAATGAGAAGTGAGCATATGGGAAGCCAAGTTATTAGAGGGTTTCATGGAGAGCGTGAAAGCAGAACACAGGAGTGAGATGATCTTAAAAGGCATCTCCTGGTGAAAGGTGCATCAAGACCTTCTCACCAGCTACAGGAATAGCTCTGCCAATGAAGCCATAATGTCAATTGATTATAACTGAAGTCTCCCCTTCCCTGGTGGTATTTGGTTGTTACAGCATTGAGCTGGGGGAATGGGTGTTCCTTTGTTTCAGCTTTCATTATTGACCAACCCCTGTTGGCTCATACATTTATGAATAATAACTTGGTTTCCTTTAGTTCACAACCACAACAAATAAGCCTATGTGTGCATGTTCTCCATGTGTACACAGCAGCAATTATGTTAATCAATAAATCCCCTGATAATTAATGAGCACCTACTACGTGCCTGCCTGGGCTGAATGATGTATACATGAGAGGCAGTAGATATAACCCAGCCCCCAAAAGCTGTGGAAGGCAAAATACCACAGGTAAATAAATTTTAATACACAAATGGAAGTTATAAAACCATAAATAAAACTGGAGTTTCAAATATGGAGGAATCACCCTTGAGTTGAAATAGGAGTGGCTTTCCCAAAGAAAGTGAGACAGAACTAGATTTTGAAGGGTGAGTAGAAAAAAATAATAGGAACTGATTTCCCAGTGTAGAAAAGTACCATAAACAAAGGAAAAAATATGGAAATTAGCCCAAATTCTGGATAGTATTACAACCCAGTAGGCACTCAAAAATTCATAAATAAATGTAGTTAAGGGTGCACAGTTGGACCACCATGAGAAATAAGATTTATTTGGTAGTACAGGAAAGCCACAAAGAATAATAATACAAACCTGATATCTTATTAGAGATACAAAAAATACTGGAGATTTACCTCAAATAATCATTTTCTAAGTTCCTTTCTTTCCTTTCACAACTAGAGGAAAGTATATCTATTGTATCATAATTCCTTCTGTAAAATTTCTACTCAAAACACACGATGCTTCGAGCAGGCGGGTGGTTCAGTTGGTTTTCCATCTGACCTTGGTTCTGGCTCAGGTCATGATCTCAGGCTCCAGGCTCAGCAGGAAGTCTGCTTCATATTCTCTCTCCCTCCCCCCAACTTGTGAACTCTCTCTCTCTCTCTCAAATAAATAAACCGATCTTTAAAAAACACACAGGGCCTAGTATAGAATTTCTGGACTCATTACATGCAATGACCCAAGTAGATAGTTTTACATAATAACTATTTACCCATTGTGTTCTCTACAATTCTTTTGAAATTTGAGAGCTTCTTCCAACTTTAAAATTATGAAGGGGGGAGACCGATTTATTCTCAATTTCCTCCTTTCCCTCTCCCTGCCAGCTCTACATTCCTTATCCATTCAACAAATAGTTAGTGCTTATCATTTGTCAGGCATGTGCTGAGAACACAGTACACACTGATGAGAAACACTGACACAATGCCTACTTCGGGGAGAAAATGGGCAGGAAGAGGTAGGTGAATAAAGCATGCTCACAGCAAAACCGCCAGGGTGTTGCATGATAAAGGAACAAAATGAAGTGGTAAAGAATGACAAGAAGGGAAAACACTCAAGCACGGGCGCCTCAGGGGGCTTCTTTGAAAGGGAGACATTGAAGCCAAGACCTGCAGGATGCCCGGGAACCAGCTGTGTGCCTGTGCCTGTGCCTGTGCCTGTCTGGGTGGGGGGTGAAGGTGGGGAGAGCATGTGTGTGTGTGTGTGTGTGTGTGTGTGCGTGTGTGTAAGCATGCTGGTGCTGGCAGGGAATGGTGGTGAGATAGCCTTCTGTTCCAGGCAGAAGGAGCAGTATATGGGAAGGCCCTGAGGGTCCTCAGCCTATTTGAAGACCCTGAAAGGGGAACATTTTTGTCTGGAGTGTGTTGGGTAAGAGGATGGGGCTGTGGGAACAGAGGAGCTTCACAGGCTGGGTTTGGAGTTCAGCCAAAGGGTGAGCAGCACCGTGACAGATTTATGCTTTCAAAGATCACCCTGGTTTCCAGGTGCAGATGAGGTTTGAAGGACACAAAACGGAAGCGTAGGAGTTGCTGGGATCACGGTAGCCCCAGCGTGTACGGAGAGTGGCTCAGCCTTGGATGAGTAGTTAGAGGGAAATGGAAAAGTTAGAGGACTTCAGACCCGTTTGGAGGTAGAGCAGGTGAGATCTATTGCTGGTCTGGAGTTGAGGAGGGAAGGAAAGATGAACACAAGAATGTCTGGTCACCTCTCTCCTCATCTTCCACATGTATATTCCACAGTCTGTTAACAATTTTCTTTTTTTTTTACAGAATACAAGTCATGGTGCCATCTTCCTGCCTCAGGTTAAAGGAAGGTTTAGTAGCAATAAACCCCAAACAAATAAGCATCCTGGTTTTAGGCAGTGTTATATGTAAGAAATGGAAATAACTAAAATACACTTCTCAACACTTTTAATTGTATAAGAAAGAAAAGCAGGAGATAATGGCACACATTGTCATCAAACCAGAAACCATTATCTTTCATAAAGAATCTGCTAGAGAGACCACAGTTAAAATTACAACCTCCTCCCACTGGTGATGTAACTAACATGAGAGGGATTTAATCATATGAACCAATGTAATCTCAAGGAAAGTCCCCACACACCCCTCCTATAAGATGGATGTTTAGTTGCTGTATCCCATGATGCCCCTATCTCTGAGGACAGCTGTGCAGCGCAGCACCCGAGTCCTGGCCTGCTCTCTGTTCCACACCACAGGCAACCCCTAAGGAAGGTTCTTCTACTTCTCTAAGCGATAGGGCACAGTACAAAGTGATTGTAAGAAAACCCCACCTTGGGAGTACATAGACTCTTCATGTGTAGAAACAGAGCAGAATTGTAAGAATGCTCTCTCAAAACCACCTCCAGAAATGGGCTTCTCCCTCTTGTGGAATGTGGCAAGTTGAAAAATTCAGTCCTTACATTCCTTCATCTCCTGGGTTCTTACCATAACACAGTCAATACCAGCAAGGCTTGTTCATTTTCAAGTCTGATCATTAAACTACAAGTGACTTAAAATAAATAAATGTGCACAGGAGATTTGTTCCTTTCAAGCAGTAGAACATGGAACACCATTAACGTCCCGTATTCAAAATCATAATTTTGGCCAAAATAGACACTGATCCAAGCACAAAAATCCTTCTCTCAATTAGAAGGGTCTGGCCCTAATGCAATCTGGTTCACAAATGTTAGTACATAACACAAATAACACTCTTTTTAAATTGTTTTTGTGTTGCTCTTCTCCCATTTTTAGTGACCACTTTAAGGCTGGTTACCTTTAGACAGTCTCTGAGTTGCACAACAAATATATCTTAAAGACCGATCTCTCATTCAGGAGCCGAGTCTGACTGGGAGAAGATTGTCAGAAATTCAGAATGTTTGGATAGCACATCCAGGTTATGTCTACGTAAAGCAAACAGAGAAAATGGTACTTATATCCCAGCAATGGTTAGAGCTGTATCTTGGTCTGACTTCTGTTTCAAACTGGCTCTACATCCAAGCATAGAGCCGGAAAAAGGACGATGTAGGAACGGAATGGTGTCCCCCCAAAACTCATATGTCAAAGTCCTAACCTCAGCACCTCAGATGTGACCTTATTTGAAAACAGGATCAGCGTGGATGTAATTAGTTAAGCTGAGGCCATCATGAAGGAGGAGGGGCCCCTCTTCCAATATAACCGGGGCTGTTACAAAAGACATACACTCAGGGAGGTCGCATGTCAAGATCGAAGTTATGATGCCCCAAGCAAGAAACTACCAGAAGTGAGGAGGGAAGCCTGGAAACAGACCCTTCCCTTGAGTCTTCAGAAGAAACATGTGGTACTTAGGCCTGGGAAAATAATTCAAGGACCTTGCATGCCCCCACAGCACTCAACCTTCCTTATGAACTGCTATATTCATTAAAAGATCCCTTTCTTTCAAAAACTTATACTTTTTTCTTATCCAACTCAGAAGAACCTTTCTGCCTCACTCAGGGCTTCCCCATCCTGGATGCAGGATAAAAAGTCCCAGGTGAGTCTCAGCTTCCACCTGGGCAGAAATCACTGTACATCGTCCCATGGGCCTGCATATTCAGCTGCATTCCCAGGCAGGCAGAGTTCAGGTGGGAGACCATCCAGAGCAAAGCTCTGACACAGGCCAGATCTCCCTATTAGAAAGTTGGGTGAAATGAAGTGATCACCAGGGTGAAGCTTCTGTAGTAGAATTTCCAAATTAACTTAAGTGATATCCCCTTTGGGGTTCAGGAATGAGCAGAGAATTGGTAGGGCAGGAGCTTTTGAAGATGGTTTATATGATGAACCAAGGTATTTCCTGAGGTTAGTGAGGAGAAAGAGGACTCACATTGGGGGAAAGTTATGGAAAGGAAGAAGCACTCTGAGAACCACAGTAGATGTTCTGTAGTACAGACAGCCTTTGAGCCCCTGCCCCCATGGGTTCATGGGAAAAAGTATACATAGCAGGAGTAAAAGTTAAAGGTCTGTAGCATTAAGAGTTAAGAATGAACGCTCTCGGGGGCACCTGGGTCTCTCAGTGGGTTAAGCCTCCGCCTTCAACTCAGATCATGATCTCAGGGTCCTGGGATCGAGTTCTGCATTGGGCTCTCTGCTCAGCAGGGAGCCTGCCCCCCCCATCTACTTGTGATCTCTGTCTGTCAAATAAATAAATAAAAACTTTTAAAAATTTTTTTAAAAAAAGAATGAATATTCTCAGCCCCCAAAGAGGACCACACACCATGCAATGCACATGGCGAGTATCACTGAAGGCATAGAAAGCTGCTTCTGGAACATCCATACCTGTGCCAGGAATGACAAGCAAATCCATCAATGACGGGGTAAATCTACTACAGGGCAAGAAGAATTGTATTCAGAGCATGTAAAAAACATTTTCCAGGAATTAACTAATCTACAGGAATTTAAGGAAGTGCCATGGGCGGATGGAGGAGCAGCCAGATAAATCCACTTATCTGAGATTCCTCCTGTCATCCTGATTTTCTTCCCAGGGAAAAGTGGCCCAAGAAAAAGGGATACAAGTTTCTTCTTCACTGTAGCTGACATTTATGGAGAGACTTCTATATGAGCACTATGTCAGTCACAATAAACTCAAATCAGATTCGGAGTACTCATGAGAGCTCTGATTATCTTGGACACTTTGACTAGTAAGTTCACACCATTATTATTTAAAGATCAGTTTCATGAATGAGTGCCGATTTGCTAACACTCTCACCTTATCAAGGGAAGGAAAGATATGAATATATGATTGATATGCTTCAAGAGTCCTTAAAACTAGGTAGAAGTCACCGTAGAAATGACTGGCACTGAAGAGGAGAGGCGTTAAGTGGAGAGGTAGGGCCAGCTCTGACAGAAAACATGGAGCAATACCATGAAGACCAGTAGACCCAACACAATATTCCCAACGTGCTCCACAAACAACAAGAAAAACCCCAGCCATTTAAAAATTGTTGAAAAGCCATATGCTGTATTTCCAACTTCTCAAACGGAGAAAGCAATCTGCCTTTCTAATAAGTGCCCTAGTTACAATTCTGGGAAAATTGAATCTCACAGGAAGTTGCTCAAGATCAAATAAGTTATTGAAAAAAACTATGAAAAGACACTAAAACTCTTGAATTCCATCTGGTCCCTTGCTCTCGCCAAAACACTAAGCTTGTGATTCTGTTTGCAACCCCCAGAACCGAAAAGTGTTCTGAAAGCAAGACAAGAGCATCAAATAGCCCTCCCTTCTATGGAAGGAACCTCCTTTCTCTGGTACCAAGGACATCAACTTTTACCTCATATTTCCCATCATAAACTCTGTCACCATGTTTTATAGATGTCCTACTTATAAGGCTAAATGTTGAACTGTTGACTAAAGGTCTTCTGACTGGGTTTGGACATAGCTCCCCTGTGAGCTAACGCTGGACACCATGTCTGACTGGGCTTTTACAGCTGCCTCAGGGTGTGGCCCAGTAAAGGCCCATGGGAGAAAGAGGGGAAGGAGTAGAGACTGCCATTCAAAGCACATTGGAATACACCAAAGCTTCACATGTGGTGTGAGCGGAGGGGGGAAGACATTGAACAGGAAAGCTGAGACACACTTGAAGTAGGACTCCATGGAAAATGAGCAGAACCCCGAGGATTACATTAGAGTCACAACTCCACACCAACCAATCAGAATGTCAGTCCATGAGGACTAGAAAGAATGTGTTGAGAAATTAATCGTTATGTTCAGAATTTCTTAAACTTAAAGAAAAAAAAAAGAAAGAAAGAGAAAGCCCTTACCATGTCTTCTTCTCTCTACCAACCTAGAAGTTTTGTGTCACATTTTACTTTCTATAGTTGGTATTATGAAAATATGGGCATATGGGGAAAAATTTCAGCTACAAATATCACTTCCCCATGCCATCATAGTCTTCTCTGCTGGGATTCTCTCATAAATTTGGAGGAGAAAGCAGTAGCCATTTCTGGGAATGGGGTGTTGCTCACTTCACATAGACATAGAATGAGGGAAAATAGCAAGTCCTCATTGGGAGATGATGGGGTATTGTTACAGGGGAGCAGCACAAAAGCCTCCCTGTGCTACAGAGAAGTTTTTCATCTTGGTCTCAAGGTTCAAGTTGTTCTTCCCAAGAAAAGAAGAAAAATTAAGAATATGGTTCCCATCACTGCTAAGAAAGTTAAGTCCATGATGCCTTTGAGCAAGAGGTACAGATAAACAGAGAAGCGCTATACTACATTTGCGTCTGGGATGACAACATTTCTGGGGTGATGAATAGCCACAATGGGTGTTTATGCAGAATGCTGGGTGGAGAGTAAACCACTTGGAAAGCCATGAAAAAATTCTGCATTCATGGTGAAGTTCAGTTTGGTGGTTTGGGTTTTTGTTGGTGTTTTGTATTGTTTTTTTAGAAGTACCAACTTCAGCTTCTGCATTGTTTTCAAGATCTCAAAAATAGTGATTTTTTTTCTATCTATTGATGCACATCAGGAGATTTTGATACAGAATGACATAAGATGAGCCTGGGACAGGACTCTTCAAACAGAATCAGAATCAGCAGAACACAAACCATGTAAGAGGCAGTAAGAGAAGTCACCAGCCCTACTTGGCTGAAGATGCCATCAATTTCTACTGAGGAAGAATTAGAAGTTTAGAAGCTCCTATCTGAACATTATGACATATTATGTCTGGTTCACAGCATAATTGCACTTCAGTGAACTGTGTGGTGAACTCTTCTCATTCCATAAATTAATTCCGTTTCAAATAAATTTACTTGAAAAGTTCTGCAGACAAGAAAACACACTAGATAGGACCTTGGAGATACAAAAAGTAGAGCTCAATCATTCTCAAAATCCTTTTATGTTTTCACAATTCCTAGTTAAATCTCCCTCCGAATGTTGCCATTACAAGCCAGGTGGAGCCCAAAGGACCAGTCGCAATTCCAGGGGCCAGAGACAGTGTGCAGTCAGTCAGCCTCCTAACTGGAGAATTCTGCCTTAAAACTTTTATCCAGCTGGGGGTGCTGCATGTTCAAAATGCATTCACTCTTTTCCCCAATTGGATATTTCCATGAACTACTTTCCCGGTTGTTTTTAGAAGCTATTTGGTAACCGTACAATTCCACCAACATGGAATTCTAATAGTTCAAAGGAAACTCTTGAAACCAGACCCCTACAGTACATTTTGGACCCCCTAAAACTTTGAGGTGGATATTTTTGAAATCAGGCTCACTTATGCATGCTTCCCTACTAAAAATGGAGTGGCAGCCGTGGCCGAGCTACTGCATACGTGATCTAACAACCTGGAAATCTGGGGATTTCTAACACCTTGCTTTCATCTCTGGGCAAAACTATGAGCTTTCATTAAAATGAAAATCAATCTTAAAGAGCTTAGACACTTTCAAGCTGTGAGCATCAGCCATATGTGCAAACCTGGGCAAGTTCTGTCTCTGTGGGATTTTGTGAGTGGGAGGAGGAAATGGATGATCAGATGACTGGACAGATGTTCAAAGAGATCCTGGCATGGCAGGACAATCTGCATCCATTTCAGCTTCCTTAGAGGCAAACTGAAAGAAAAACAAATGCCTGGAGGGAAGGCTATGAGAACGAATTACAGGCCAGTTGATAAAGCAACTTAAAGACGCAAGGTTCTGATTAATAGCAAACACATTTTCTTAGGAGCAAAAACACTCACCGAGAAAGGAAATAAAACTACTGTGTTCGTACCTAATACCTATGTAACAAACACAAAGGGTTTGAGCTCAGCAAAGCTGCTCAAATCTATGCTTTGTAGCTAAGACTTAATCTACAAAAATCTAAAGTAATCTTTTCTCTGCTTCTGGTCTCAAAGAAATGCTATAATGTTTCTTCTGCTTTCAATGAATCACAAGTTCCTATGTAGGAATTGACATATGAAAAAAAAAAAAAAAAAAGCTGAGAAAAGCTGACTGGAAACCCAAGAAAATAGGAGAAAAGAAATGAAAAAAAGAAAATGAAGAGTCTTAAAGAATTTGTGATATGTTGCCCTGTAAAGGATCTGGCTCACTGAGTTTTCTTATTCTGGGCATTGCAATCATGACTACACAAGACCAGTAGAGCTACAATGGGTCCAGTTAGATAAAAACATGGCTGCCATGACAGTGACCATCACATGATTAAACTCACCCTGGTGCCAATTGGCTAGAACCATTTTACACCTGGCTTCTTCAGGTCCACACTTCTAGCTCTTCAAAATCAATCAGCTTCTAACTTGTCTAAGTTACAGAGTGAGAGATACTGATAGATTGGCAGGGTTGCTTAAGCTGACTTCATATCCTCTCTTCAGACAGTGATGAGGATTCGTTGAAGAAGATGTATTTTGTCAAACCACATGTCTGCCTTCTTTACACAAGATATTTTGCTCTGGGACTTCCCTTCACCTGACCAAATACCTTCCTTTGCTTTGACTGAAGAGTATACTTCCAAAAATATGTTTTCCCAAAATAAATGCTTGCAGGCTCAGTTGTCGACTAAGAAATAAAAGCTGAATTAATTAGATTCTCTTGCTTTCTGACTCCCCAGGGTCGTCGCTTCTCTGTTTCTCATTTTCCTAACGAAGCTGTTAAAGATTCTTCAATAAGTTAGAAATTCATGAATTTTGGAACACTGAAAAGAAATAAAATAAAATGGGAAAAAAAAAAAGAAATTCCCTGCCACTTTTAATTGACTTAAGTGTATTTAACATGAACAATGAATAAATAAAATGGATATGTATGTTCACACAAAAACCCGCACAAGAATATTTTTAGAAGTTTTATTCATAATCACCGAAAGCCAATCACCTGTGTAGAGGGTAAGCAAAGGGTGTTATGTACGTACAATGTAATGCTACTTGGCAGGAATATTTTCATCACCCTTGAACCCTGTAGAAACACGCAAAGGCCTAAAATACATTAAGCTAAGTTAAAGAAGCCAAATTCAAAAGACCATACTATATAATTCAATTTATATGACATTCTGGGAAATGTTAAATTAAAGGGACAGAAAACAAATCAGTGATTGTCAGGGCTTCAAAAGGGCTGACCAAAAATAGCTCCTGAGAATTTGAGGTATCATGAAACTGTTCTGTGATTATGTTGATTATACGACTATATGCATTTGTCAATAGGTGAGATTAAATGGTGTGTGAATTATGCTATAATAAAACAAGTGAAAAAATAAATTAATAACTTCTGTCCACTTGAAATTAGAAATTTAAAATAATAGTGAGACCACGTGAGAGATGAAGAGAAATAGGTTCAGTCCAAGGCTGAACTCTCCTGTGGTTGATGTTAAGTCTCCAGATTGAAGGGCATGACTAAATGAAAAATCAAGAAGTTATAAGAAAAATTAAGAAAAAAATTAGAAGAATCAAGTACATACAATTTTTGCCTCCCTCAATGTTTTCTCCCCATTGGTGCCTGTTCATAGTTTGTCATCATAACTTAGGACTTGTATAAGGACAGGTAAATTTAAATTTATGAATGGGCCATGCTACCAAGACCCCTTACAAAGACAGTTGTAAATAGGAGATGTAGTGTATGAAAAGTGTTACACCTTGCAAGTGAATTTCCAAGCCTAGAAGGCAGGTCAATAATGGAACTCTCAGGTCTAGTCAGTGTTGGAAATAAGTGGCCACAAGGCATGTACAGAGGGGAGCAAGGGGGTCTGGATCAACACATGCTTTCCTCATTGCTTGGCCAGCCCTAGACAAAAGTTAATGGTACATGACTTGATGCCTTGGTCAGCTGCCCTTTCCACAACTCTCTTCCCAATCTATCTTCACTTTATCCTCGGTGACTGTTGTCAAGAGACTTCAGTCCTTCTCAAGTCCACCCTTGCCACCAACTTCACCAGCTGAGTTTTAGGAGAGAAATGACTTCCTATTACATACTTTGCTTCACATTACAGTACATAGAGCAAAAAGGATCTTTGATTCTTCCAGGGGACTTAGAATTAAAGAGAAATATATCACTGAGTCAGAAGGAAAATTGATCATTTATCTAGTTTAACACAACTTATTTTTTTTTTAATTTTTTTATTTTTTATAAACATATATTTTTATCCCCAGGGGTACAGGTCTGTGAATCACCAGGTTTACACACTTCACAGCACTCACCAAATCACATGCCCTCCCCAATGTCCATAATCCCACCCCCTTCTCCCAAACCCCCTCCCCCCGGCAACCCTCCGTTTGTTTTGTGAGATTAAGAGTCACTTATGGTTTGTCTCCCTCCCAATCCCATCTTGTTTCATTTATTCTTCTTCTACCCATTAAGCCTCCATGTTGCATCACCACTTCCTCATATCAGGGAGATCATATGATAGTTGTCTTTCTCTGCTTGACTTATTTCGCTAAGCATGATACGCTCTAGTTCCATCCACGTTGTTGCAAATGGCAAGATTTCATTTCTTTTGATGGCTGCATAGTATTCCATTGTGTATATATACCACATCTTCTTGATCCATTCATCTGTTGATGGACATCTAGGTTCTTTCCATAGTTTGGCTATTGTGGACATTGCTGCTATAAACATTCGGGTGCATGTGCCCCTTTGGATCACTACATTTGTATCTTTAGGGTAAATACCCAATAGTGCAATTGCTGGGTCATAGGGCAGTTCTATTTTCAACATTTTGAGGAACCTCCATGCTGTTTTCCAGAGTGGCTGCACCAGCTTGCATTCCCACCAACAGTGTAGGAGGGTTCCCCTTTCTCCGCATCCTCGCCAGCATCTGTCATTTCCTGACTTGTTGATTTTAGCCATTCTGACTGGTGTGAGGTGATATCGCATTGTGGTTTTGATTTGTATTTCCCTGATGCCGAGTGATATGGAGCACTTTTTCATGTGTCTGTTGGCCATCTGGATGTCTTCTTTGCAGAAATGTCTGTTCATGTCCTCTGCCCATTTCTTGATTGGATTATTTGTTCTTTGGGTGTTGAGTTTGATAAGTTCTTTATAACACAACTTATTTTTAAGATCTTGCCCAAGACAAGATCTTTTTAGCCCAAGACAAAAATCACAAATTCATAACAAAATAAAAAGAAAAGAAAATAGAAGAAGCCAGGCCTTTATGTTCAGTGTATATAAACAAAGTTAATGTTTTCTACTGAATTAATTCTTGATACCACTTGTGTTTTTCCTAGCTTTGTTCTTTATTCCTACAACCTCTACATAAACAAGTGGGAGGGTTTATATATGTAAGTTCTCAACATTTGCAAATGAATTCGTGTAATAAAAATCCAGCTTTTCTTTTTATTTCAAAGTAGTAGAAACCTGAAGCAATCCTGCTGCACAATTTTTCCCAAGCTTCAATGATTTGGGCACTACCTTCATAATTTTTGCCATACCCAGGACCACTGTGCTAATATGCCCTTAAAATCTTTCTTTAGCTGAAATTACATTAAAAGGAAATTTTATATTACCACTTACAATGATTGGAAGTTATATTCAATCTGTAAAACATGTAGAGAAGTGTTTAAGAACAGTTGGAATATAGATATTTTTAAGAACACTATATTGAGAATAGTAAAAAAAAGAAAATTTTTTAAAAAAATAATTAAAATAAATATTTTACTCTATTTTTATATAATAGAGTAATAATAAATAAATATTTTACTCTAAAGATAAAACTTGAGAAAATAAAAATCAGTCCTATTGAAATTAGAATCCTAGAAGGGTTTCCTACAGGACTGAAATGTTCCTAATAGAACATCAACAATATTTCTAACAGAACCTATGCAAAACCACAACACAGTTGCAAAATGGCCAAAAATTATTTCTTTTAAATGATCAGTGCTCTAAAAAAATAAATTTCAAATGGATTGAAGAATTAAATGAGACCCTGAAATCATAAAAATCCTTGAAGAGAACACAGGCAGCAATCTCTTTGACATCAGCCATAGCAACTGTTTCCTACAAAGATCTCCTGAGGTAAGGGAAACAAAAGCAAAAATAAGCTACTAGGGCTACATCAAAATAAAAAGCTTCTGAGGGTGAAGGAAACAATCAACAAAACTAAAAGGCAACCTATGGAATGGGAGAAGATATTTGCAAATGACATATCCAAAGGGTTGGTATCCAAAATATATGAAGAACTTAGACAACTCAACACCCAAAAACCAAATAATCCAATTAAAAATGGGCAGAAGACACGAAAAGACAATTCTCCAAAGAAGACCTCCAGACGGCCAACAGACACATGAAAAAATGTTCATTATCACTCACCATCAGGGAAATGCAAATCAAAATGACAATGAGATACTTCCTCATACCTGTCAGAATGGAGAAAATCAGTAACATAAGAAAAAACAGGTGTTGGCAAGGATATGGACTAAAAGGAACATTCATGCACCGTTGGTGGGATTGCAAACTTGTGCAGCCCCTAAGCAAAACAGTACAGAGTGTCCTCAGAAAGTTAAAAATAGAACTGCCCTATGACAAACAATTGCACAATTGCACAGCTGGATATTTACCCAAAGAATACAAAAACACTAATTCAAAGAGATACATGCACCCAAAGTTTATAGCAGCATTATCTGTAATGGTTAATTTATGGAAACAGCCTAAGTGTCCATCAACTGATGAATTGATAAAGAAAAGGTAGCATATATATGTACATAAATATATATGTATGTATATAATGGAGTATTAATCATAAGAAAGAATGAAATCTTGCAATTTGCAACAACATGGATGGAACTAGGAAGTATAATGCTAAGCAAAATAAGTCAGTTAGAGAAAGAAAAGCATATGGTTTCAGTCATATGTGAAATTTAAGAAACAAACCAAATGAACAAAGGGGGAAAAACACAGAGAGAGAGAGAGAGAGAGAGAGAGAGGCAAACCAAGAGTCTATTAATTATAGAGAACAAACTGATGGTTACTAGAGAAGAAGTTGGTGGGGAGAAATGGGTTAAATAGGTGTTGGGGCTTAAGGAGTACACTTTTCATGATGAGTACCTAGTGACATATGGAAGCGCTGAATCACTATATTGGACACCTGGAACTAATATAACTCTTTATGTTAACTACCTAGAATTTCAAAAAAAGCTTTTTAAAAATTAAAAAAAAATTAATGATCAATGTTTTCTTATCAACATTCCCAGTTCCCCCCTCTTCCTTCCATTCTTGAGCAAAGTTCACGGAGATATCCATTTGCTGAACGAACAGCAATCCAAAACTGGGCTCAGCTCTCTCCACCCCTGTACTCGCCTGCTAGAGCTGCTGCAACAGTCCCACAAGCTCAGGGCTTAAAGCAACAGACAGTTCTGGAGGCTCTTGGGTTTTACCAGAGCCATATATAATATCATATATATATATATATATATATATATATATATATATATATGACATATATCATATATATCTTCTAGCTTCTGGTGTTTACCAGCAGTCTTTGGCGATTCCTTGGTTTGTTGTCTTCCCTCCACGCATGTCCACATTTGTCCTTTTTATATGGATACTGGTCATATTGGGTTGGGTTTCACCCTAATGACCTAATTTTAATTTGATTACCTCTGTAAAGCATCTATTCCCAAATAAGATGACATTCTGAAATAGTAGGGGTTAAGATATCAACATATCTTTATAGGCGACACAGTTCAACCCATAATAGCTCTTTCTTAGAACCAGTCAGCACAGCCCAAACTCAGTAGTAGGTGACTTCCCCACTCCCTCTTATTGGAATGTTTCACAGCTCCTCCATGCATCTCCTTTCTGCAGCAAGCTGAATGATCTTAACTTTGACCTCAGATGGGTTCCTGGAGGTCTTGGACATTAGGACCTCAAAAGTTTTATCATTTCGGATTGTCTTACCACCATAGTAAATGTGACATGTTTTGCTAAACTCTGCTTTAACAGTACTAACCAAATGCTTAAAGCTGGGTGGTATAATATAGCAGTTAGAGCTTGTAATCATAACACAAAACCACATGAACGGCATTCAGTTGGAAGCATCTCGATTTACCAGCTATAAGTTACTATTGCTCTAAACTCCAGTCATCTGATCTGTAAAGGTAGAATAGCCCCTACCGCATTTTGCAATGAACATCATATTAAGTAATGCATACAAAGTGCCCACTCAGCACAGCCTGGGCATGTGCTAATTATTCAATTAGTGTTGGCAATAATGATTGATGGTGATGTCAGAGCCACAAAATTTCAGAAGGACAGAGCTAAGCTTGCCCTTAGAGATCCTGGTCCAGCCTCCACATCTGTTGGAGGAAGAAGCTAAGCTCTGGATGGATTAAGAGTCACATGAGGCCACTTTGAAGTATCTCTGGTTCTCATTGTCAATGGCACTCAGAATCAAAGACCTTCGCTGAGCTCTTCAATTAGACACAACCTTATGTAAGTGCTCTTTCCTGAAAACAAAGCACAGGCTAATGAACTGTTTCCTATCAGGATCTAGTTTTCTATCAATTCCTTTCAAATGTCAATGTTAAATCCTCAGTGGGAGGATTTAATCATACCGAGGGTGGAAACAGAAAATGTGGCTTATACTAAGCATAATAAAGTTGTTTTTAGAAGTGAATTTTATTGAATTACATTAAATGCCACTTATTTTTTATTCCCCCACCTGACCAAGTAAATAACTGAAATTGAGCTTTATAACTAACTTTAAAAATCCCAGAACACAGAGTTTTTCTAGTTCTCTACATTTAAACACAATCCAAAAATCCAAAAGAAAATGGTAGAGGTGAGTACCCTTAACGAAAAGGAAGAAATTTAAAATTATAAAATATATCTCTCTCTCTCTAAATTGTATTAACTCTTGGTGTTTAAATTAATCCTTTGTCATGTATAACATGATTCTTAGTGTTTTCCTTTATTCCTCTGGCCTCAGGAAGTCAGAATTGAGCCCAGCACTAATTCGATGCACAGATGTAGCAACATCATTACCTTGGGTTTCCGGTATGATTTCTTATGTATACCTTCCTTTGTCTTCTCCACCCTTCCTCCTTTCTGATCACTTTCTTTCCCAGTGACCTTGAATCTTACACTCTTTCATTCATTCTCATACCTATTATGACTCCATTTAAGGAGTAGGTGTTGGCAAAGTGAAAATGGAAGGCTGCTCTGGACTGAATTGTATCTCCCTGAAATTCATCTATTGAAGACCTAATTCCTAATACCTCTGCATGGGACTCTATTTGGAGATGAGGCCTTTAAAGATATAATTAGGGTAAGACAGGGCCTTTTAGCTGGCCCTAATCCAATATGACTGGTGTCCTTATAAGAAGGGGAGATTATGACATAGACCACAAAAACAGAAGATGACCATGTGGGGAACAGAGCAAGAAGATGGCCATCCACAAGCCAAAGAGAGAAGCCTCAGAAGAAACCAAACCGACCCACACCTTGATCATGGACTTCTATATTCCGGAATTGAAAAAAAAAATTCTGTGTGTAAGCCATCTATTCCATGGTATTTTTTTACGCCGCCCTGGCAGGCGAATATGAAGGAGCAATTCCCACATCAAAGGGCTCACAACTTAAAGAGAGGGACAGGTAGGAAACAGAAAGATGACTTCTGTGACACCAATGACTCCTGTGACACAGGAAGTGTAGGAGAAGAGCTCCCGCTCAGACTGAGGGCGGATGAGAGAGCCAGCTTCCTGGAGAAGAACTACTGTCATCCCCCAAAACACAGCCTATATTCAAAGACAGATAAAACACGCAAGGCATTTGAGAAAGTGCACAAGGTTTGTCATAACTGAAGTGTGGGCTGAAAGTGGGAGGGGGAGTGAGGAAACAGTTGAAGAGGTAGAAAAGGCCAGATCAGAAGAGGCCTGGCTTGCCATGCTGAGGGGTGTAGCCTTGTGCCAGAGGGCAAAGGGCAACCACAGAGGGACTGAAGCAGGAGACAGCTGGAAGATCACTACAGAAGGGCTGTGGAGAATGGATGGGGCGTGATGATCCTGAAGACAAGATGCCTGGCTAAGGGGCCCATAAACCAGGCTAGGGGAGGGATCATGAGGATCTGAAGTAAGGCACAGGCACTGTAAGTGGATGAGGTTTGTTGATCAACTGGATGTTGTCAGTGAGGGAAAAAAGATGCATGGGACAGTCTCCAGGCCTTATGGCTTGGGTAACAGGGCACTAGAGACAAAGAACAGGAATAGTCTGAGAGGCAGGTGATGTGCTCCGTTAGCCCCAAGCAGGGTGAGATTAAGGCAAGCCAGGGAAACGAATGGTTGGAGAAATAGGTCTGGAGCTCAGAATGGACCTCGAAAATACAGTGATACATGGAAGAAGCCAGACACAAAAGGCCGCTTGCTTGGTCTGTTCAGGCTGTGATAGCAAAGTACCACAAAGAGGGTAGCTTCTATACAACAAATATTCATTTCTCATGGTTCTGAAACCTGGGAAATCCAAGATCAATTTATGGGCAGATTTAGTGTCTAGTGAGAGGCCAGCTCCTAGACGGCTGTCTTCTCGCTGTGTCCTCACAGGGCGGAAGTGGCAGGGAGCTCTCCGGGCTCTCTTTTGTAAGGGTCACTAACCCCATTCATGAGGGCTCCACCCTCGTAACCTAATGACCTCCTGAAGGTTCCACCTCCAAATACCATCAGCTTGTGGTTAGGTTTCAACTTATGTGATTAGGTTTCAACTTATGAATTTAAAGTAACTGCCATATGCAGACCATAACATCCACGTATGGTTGGATTCTATTTAAACCGTGTCCAGAACAAACAAATCTAGAGATAGAAAGGTTGCCAGAAGCTTGGGCAGAAGGGATTGAGGGGGGATTGCTAATAGGTACATGGTTTCTTTCTGGGGTAATGAAAGCATTCTGATATTAGACAGAGGTAATTGTTATACAACCTTGTAAATATGCTAAGACCCACTGAATTATGCACTTTTAAAAATGTATAATTTATGTCTGTGAAGTTACATATGATTTATGATGTTTGAATTATATCTCAATAAAAAAAAGTATTTTGGACACAGAAGAAAAATCAATCATAATGTAGCAGTGATTTTTGAAATCACAGGCTTGCATGAGATTCCCTGGGGACAGTAGAAAAAGTCAAAAAGTTATTAATGATGCTTTTATTGTAAAAAAAAAAAAAAAAAACCTTAAGTCCTCTTAGAAAGTGGCCAAGATAGAAACAAAAAAGCAAGAGGCTTTCCTTATTGTTTGGAGGAGCTGATTCTCAAAATATCTGTGACCCCCTCATAATTTATTATACAATCTTGGATTTATTATACACAATTTATTATACAACGACAGCAACACCCCAAACCAAACCTTAAAGTGTCCAGACCCTGTTTGGGGCTGAGCTTTGCTCCAGAACTTGCTGATACATGCTGTTTAGTTCGTGCACATGTCCATCTGCAAACGGAACTTAGTCTATATTCGGATGTTGGTGTAATAGTTGATACACTTAACTATTGGTCACCATTCCCATTAGAGGCTGTTAGCACCTCAAAACAGTGACTGCTGGGTATTCTTTGTTTTGAACTAGCTTCTTGCTAAATGTTGATTGTGGAAGGGAAGGCAGTGGATGGTGGTTAATGATACAGATATATAGGGGGAGGTAGATGTCTTAACTTCTTTAAGGCTCTCATTCTATTTAGTGAATGCTTAAGTGCAATACATTTTGAAACAGTGGATTTTGCCCACCATGTCAAATGTCCAGAGACATCTCTGTCTTCACTGGTAGTAGGGAGAGAGGTTTCTACTCTGTCTAGTGGCAGAAGCCAGGGATGACGCTGCACATCCCGTAAGGCATAGGACAGTCCCCGCAACAAAAATTATCCAGCCCAGTACGTCCATAGTGTTGAGGCTGAGAAACTCTGCCTCAAAGTAATGTTGATATGTAAGGGCCATAATATTAACAGGAGACCATTCCTGTTTCAGGATCATAAATGAGTCAATGTGGCATAACGATGTGTTGTATGAGATCAGATTGGGGCAGGATGTAAGTAAACTCTTAACCAATTTTTCTAAGCTTCCGCATGGGAAAGTCATGACCATTTTAAATAGTCCAAGTGGCATTACAGAACACATGCCTTACATCCTCTGGTGCGTTCTCTCTTTGCTCTTCCTCATACATTATCTCCTTCCATATCACAGAATGCAAAACAGCGGGGAAGCTGTAACAAACAAGAGAGCATCACCTTCATCACTGATCTGTGGAGATCTTCAACGTGGGCAGACAAATTTGCCTCGAGCAAATTCTTTCTAACGTTGATTTTGTTTTGTTTTTTTCTCTATTCCTTTAAATTAACGAATGAAGAAGCTGGTAAAACAAGTTTATGGCCTGGTCAAAATTTGGCACTTCTTTGAAAGTTTCACCTCATTATGTGAATTTAATGTAAACATGAAATCAGCTTAATTAATCTTGACCATCAGAGCTATAAAAATTCTTCCCAACAGGATTTTCCAGAAGCCCTAGGGCTTGTGTAAGGCTAATTTAACACTTAACTACTCCTCTTGAACCAGAACCCTGTGACTTTCTACATTTCCCCCTTCCTAAGAAAGAGAAAAATGAGCACCACAGACAGTGAGTGAGTATGGATGGACAGATGACAGAAACGTGCCCTGTTTTATGTTCTACAAAGATAATTCATCACTCAAATTTTCAGCTCCTTTGGAATGGAGGAGTCTGCTTGCTCTTGAGCCCGAGGGCCCAAGAGGATTTGAAAATATTTCTCCTCCAATTTTCTGTCAGCTGTGATAAGCCAGGGTGTAAATGTTGACAGATTGAGGAATGAAGACAAAGTCTTTTTCTACAGAGGAGACTCCCTGCCTCTCTTGAAGCGATTTGGCAGGAGTCGGCTTACCTTCAGGCCAGAGTGACAGGATTACCCAGGATTCAGATGTTCTCCAAAGAAAGAAGGGGTAGCTCTATGGGTTTTAGGTTCTAATTTGTAATCACGCTGTTTTTATCTTTGATTTGTCATTGCCCAGGGGACTACTGGCTATTCAACATACCGTGTTATGAATATGAAAATGAATAATAGAACAAAGAGTAAATGATGCTACTGACCATCGATACCAAAGTAACTGGAAGCCAACTGCTCACACACACAAAAGTTACTTGCTAAATAAGCTTGAAGATAAACCCCAAATTCCCATCAATCTATTAAAATGAAACAAATGAATCAGCATTCTTTGGATAAGAAAAAAATTCTAAAATGCTCATTATTTCATTCATTCATTAATCCAAAACAGAAAATATAGACTCTGTCCATGCAGCAGAAAAAGTCAAGTATGGAAAAATGTGCATATAAATATGTAATTATACTGTGAGGCAGAAAAAGATAATATGCGAAATAAAATCTTTCAGCTACTCTCATGACTTGCAGAATGAAGTCCAAACTCCACAGCTCATCACATAATACCCTTTGTGATTTGGCTCCTGGTTACATTCCCTGCCTTATTTCCCAACGCTTCTCTCTATGCTCTGTTTACTTCCACCAAAATGAACTACCACCACTATGCTTCTGTTCATAGTTTTCCCCTTTAGCTAGAATATTCTTCCCGTCTCACTTTTCATCCAATCAACCCTTTGCCTTCTTCAAAATTTGACCCAAGCATTGCTTTTGTGGAAACCTTCCAGGAAGAACCTTCCTTTGCCACCCCGGAAGCCTAGACTTCTCTTCGTCATTGTACCTGCATAGGAAACACAATTTCATTGGTCTTTCCAGCTATGTCCTTGAATACCTAAGAAAGACCATGAGCGGTGAAAAACTTAGAAAATTAGGAGATTAAGAGAAGAGTTCATGTGTTATTTAAGTTGTACCTAAAAGAAGGTAGGGTTTGGACTTTCAGAGATCACAAGAGGGTGTTCCCCCACAAGAGGGAATGAAAGCAAGAGCAAAGTCATGCACAAGATCGATGTAACTACAGAGGAGATCCTGAGCATACAGAACTCTTACTTGGAGCAAAGAGTGTACAAATTTCTTTATTAATTTATCCCCTTTATTCTTTGCAACAGTAAATAGTACATATGATATCTGGAGCATAGTACTCACTCAGTGGAACAATGGATGCGAAGGGTAAACTGAGGCCATGCTCTGAAAGGGTTATTCTGTCTAGGGACATAACCAACACCTCAGAAGAATTTAGAAACATCTTTGGTTGTCAGAGTGACAGGAAGGCCATGTGTGTTAAACATGTACAAGGCAGTTCCTCACAATGAAAGACTGTCTTGGTGAAAGGTCATTATGGACCAACTCTGAACATCCTCAGAGCTCTTAAAAGTCAGGCTAAGGAGTTGGAACATTCTTTGGTAGCTAATGGTAAGTGACAAAAGGCTTTATGGTATGCACACAATATTTAAAGAATAAGACCTTTACTTCTTACACATCTCCATGACACTGTGGTCACATCCCAGGGATGATACAATTAGCAATGGCCATGAAAACAGAATAACTCCCTGAGCCTCCTCAAGTGTAGGTGGAAATCAACTCATTCTGGCCAAGAACTCATTCTGCCAATAGTGCCTTGGTACTTCCCCTGTCCTCCAAGTGTCCTGGTTGAGCACACTGAAGCTCCACAGGAATTGTTTCTGGACCTCCTCGAGCTCTTCAGAAAGATGAAGGTTGGTTTAGAAAGGAAAAAAAAAAAAAATTGTTTTACTCTGAGTTGAGAGTGAAATTGAAAGACATTTTTATTGCTTTTGGAAAAGACTTCAAATGAGCAACTTTTCAAAAAGAATGCCTCGTTAAATAGATGTCAGAAGTTGAACCCAGTTCCAGAGGTGTTACAGCAATGATGGTTTAATTTTACCCGTGGTCCCCAGTGGCCCTGCCAGGAGATTTAGTCATTAGCCTTTAAGTACAAAGCACAATAACATGGCAGGCCTCTGACAGAAGAAGAGCAGGGCCTAAGTGGTGTCTCTGAAGTAATTACAGACCGCACTTTGGTGGGAGGTACAGTCCTGAGTGCCTCAGGTCTGGACACTTAACAGTGGAAACTTCAAAAGTAATGGCTGTGTTCTCCTAACTTATGACTCAGAAAATGAGGCTGAACATGGGAATCAGGAGGATAATTTAGTAATTTGACCATTTTGGTGGACACATTTATACCTCGGAGTGGCCCTGATGGCCCATTTGCAAAGACACTGTGAGGTAATATAAACCTCACATATCTGCATTCTAAAGGCATAAAATATCCCACCTGGGGAAAAGCAAATGGCAGGCACTACATTCCAAAATTTTACACCACAGAATAGATTTTGCATTTTACATTTGCTCAAATGATGAGATTCTGTTCTCAACTCTTTTCGTTGGTTCTTTGCATCACCTGCTTGCCACATATTTACTTATCTGGGTTTGTGAAGGCACTCTGATACAAAAATTGCAAATGTCCTTCGATCCCCACCTGAATCGTGATAACAACAGCTGGCCCAACCAGCTGCAAAATACTATGTGCTAACGGCTCGAGTTAGGGTGAACTGGGAAAGAATTGTGAATGTGAATTGCTATAGTTAAGAACTCAGATTTGCTTTTTTATATCTTTTTTTTTTAAGACCTCTACCTCTATTTGCAGATGCCGACAATACTGAATTTGTGGGATTCTTAGTGTGATACACTAAGCAATCCTTTATTCATTCAAAATTTCAGAATCAGAGAGTGACCAGGAAAAGGCAGAGTGAAGACTGGTTTTAATTGGATTATTTGGTTACATTAAGGTGAAAGTAACCAGAAAAAGTACCTTTACATTGGACTTTCAGATTCACAAAGAACAATAGTATAAAGTATGTCCCATGCAATACTTGTCCAAATACTGCATAGAACATACTTACACTTAAAAACTACCCATTAAATATCTGAACTTCAAATTTAACTGGGTGTCCTGTATCTTTGTTTGCTAAATCTGACAACTCTAATTAAGATGAGAAATTGATGAGCAAAGGTAGTCCTTCAATTCCCAAATTTCAGTGTGTTGACCTGGATGGTGAAGCCATTATTAACAACAACAAAAGCATAATATTTTTAAATTTATATTTAGCTTTGAGGTAAATTGGGACATTAATATTTGAACATTGGTGTGCTCTGATGTTCTAGGAATTCATGTCCCTAAAAACCGTGAAGGCAGAGACCAAAGCAAGAAGGTGCATCTTTACCAGGCTTTTCAAATTTACAACTGAATTAAGTTTTTACATTTTTTTAAGATTTTGTTTATTTATTTGACAGAGATCACAAGGCAGGCAGAGAGAGAGGAAGGGAAGCAGGCTCCCTGTTGAGCAGAAAGCCCAATGCGGGGCTCAATCCCAGGACCCTGGGATCATGACCTGAGCTGAAAGGAAAGCCTTTAACCCACTGAGCCACCCCAGCACCCCAAGTTTTTACATTTTAAATAGGAGTTTTTCCTCAGAGTCTCCACTCAGAATCTTATTACTGGTTGCCTTCAACCAGGATACTGTATGGATTTGGAAAATAGATGATAGATAGATTAGATAGGTAGATAATATAGGTACATTAAAATATCAATCTTGTGAAAATGAGGTCTTAGCTCCAGTGATATATTATGCAGCTATGTGCTGCTAAAAAGGGCAAAAAAAAAAAAAAAAAAAAAAAATTCCTTTACCTACCGGAAACTCAATGTGTCTCCTATCTTATTATGTGCTATGAAGAGAAGCACGAGACAGCATGGGTGAAAAGCAGCAAGCACTGTTTGGGGTTTTTTTTGTTTTGTTTTTGTTTTTTAAGACAGGGCAGGGCAGATGGGAAGGGAGAGAGAATCTTAAGCAGACTCCATGCTTAGTGCAGAGCCCAATGCAGGGCTTGATCTCATGACCCTGAGATCATGACCTAAGCCAAATTCAAGAGTCGGCTACTTAACTGACTGAGCCAGCCACATGCACTAGCAAGCAATATTTTTAAACTTCCCCTCAGAATCATAAAGGTGGACACAAATATTGAGATGACAGTATGTTCATGAAACAAATGTCACTGACCCGAAGGAAAGCCATAGAGCAGTAAATACTGCTTCTTTGGGTTGGGAAACCTTAACCATGTGAAATGCAAAATGACATAACTTGCTTAGATTCCTTCGGGGTTGCCTGACTTACACCCCAGCCAACTAAACACAATGATATAAACGAGACAGAGTAAACAGTGTTTACCAATCACGTCTCCTCAAGATGATGGAAACAAGCTCTGACAGTGGCTTTTGAAGGACCTATACCATAGTCTGGAGGTGTATGAATAACTTTCCTTGGATTCAAAGAGTTTTTGTAAAGTAAGAGAAAGTGCTAGAGAAGTCACACTTGGATTCAAGTCCAAAAATGAGCCTATAGAGTAAATGACATCACCTGATAAGACTAATATACTGAGGAGATTTAGGGACAAGAACAAAAGACAAAATCTTGATTGTCACACTGTTTGGCAGAGATATGCCTGGGAAAACACTAGGATTTCAAAAATCATACAGACTATGCATGAAAGCAGAATTCTAATTACTCCAATATAGACCTTAGTTCAATGTAGCTCAATCCAACAAGAGTTTAGTAAGGCCTCCATGAGTCAGTCTAGCAATTACCACAGATTCTCAGCTAAGCTACAGCACAAAACATAAGAGATTCCTCCTTTCCTATCTTCTTTCCTTTTGAAAAACAGTAATAGTGCCCTATTTGGTCTTTAAACATAAATTTAAAATGGATCAGAAAAGACTCCTGTCCAAAAGGGTCAACCAATGAATTCAATTTAGAAGAGCTTACTAATCTTAGCTTTGATTTGGGAAAGGAGGGATAAATCAGTCTTCAAAATTAAACCTTGGGATTTATCTGCAGGAGAATTTTGGTGAACCTCAATGTCCTCCTAGCATATAGGACAAAATGGGAAGTCTAAGATAAAGATATTTAAAACTGTAACTCTTTTTTTTGGGGGGGGGGGACGTTAAGTAGAATCCATGAATATATAAGAAATTACTGCAACTTAGAAATGTTGGTTTGTTGGAACTGTGATACAACTCCTGCTACCAGAACAGCTCCCAGGTAGCCTAACACAACATGTGAAAGATACAGACTCCTTTGTATCAAAACAGTAAGAGATCCTCGCACACTATTAAATGTTGGTTATATTCCATAACACCTCAGCACCCGACTGACAAGCAATGGTATGAGGTTTTCCGAGGGAAACACATGAGGCTCCCAGGCTGTGGGGAAGGCGAAGGAGGGGAACTGTGAGTGCTCCAACGAGCCCAGAGGTCAGAGGAGAGACATCCAGTTGCAGGTGAAAAGCCTCAAATAACTAACTTTCTGGCCAGTGAATCCTAGATACATTGGAGACACAAGGCATGCTTTGCAAAGCTCAGCCCCTGCACAACGTATCTCCCCAACCCATGGGTCTGGGGACTCACAGGCCATGAAGGTAAGTAGCAGCAACCAGATGAGAATGGAGTGGGTAGTAAAATATAACTGTGATTTGGGGGAGAATAGCTACGATTCTGGATGGCTGTGCCATTGTGAGTCATCTGCTTCTCTGACACATGTGGCAATAACTTCACAATTTCCAACATTAGTTTCCTTTGCCTAGGATATTGCTGCATTGAGATCTAGAGAGCCATCTAGTCATCTTTATTTACCACTTTAATAAATATTCATGAAGCACTTTACTGTAATCCTTTCAGGCTCCCACACTGTGGGGGTGATACAATTAAACTATCCCACAAGTCCCCTTCCATAGAAAAATGCTGTAATGTACATCTGTTTATACCTTGTAGGTTTCCTAGTTGAATTTCCTTACCCGGAATATTTATAGCTTGGTTCTAAAAGGAAATGCCACCTCCCACTTGAGATCAGGATTCAGTACCGAGCTATAATAGAAACTTAGCTTCGTGCAGAAAACGTATCAATAAGCCACTGCCTCCAAGAACCTACTACTGTTTATTTTCCCCTTTCTAGCCTGTTGTCTAGAATGGAGGAGCGCCTAATTGTCTTCTCTCCTGATAGCTACAAAAATGAACTTTTAATCAAATACAAGTCTATTGAGTCATTTAGCTTAAATTTACCAAGTCATGGAACGACATTAGACTTGTGTCTATAAAGGGAACGTTTTTGCAAGATCTCAATGTCAAAGAATTTTGTTTCCATCAACAAGACTTTCATCAGCAAGGAGTGTGCAACTGCCAAGTGCTCTCATCTACAATTCAGCTGCTTGCTTATCTATTTTTTTTTTTTTCTGGCTGTCTGAATCACCCTTTCCAGCACTTAGTACTTTTTCTGACACCTAGTTTCTCATTCACATTAGCACGGTATTGTTTGGTGGATGTGTTTGGGGGTGGGGAGTCTCTTGCTCTCTCATTCTCCTTGTAGAATTGCTTTCAGGCACTACATTGACTCCTTTCTGAGCTTATTGATTTTGGGGTGTGTATTCATGATTGCCCATTGTATCTGATACCAACTTTTTTGTAGCACATAAATAGGATTTTCCCTCCACAACAGTCCCTATTTTGCCTGTCCCTGCCTCAGCAAACACATCAGCTTCAGCACCACATGGAACAAAACACAAGTAAATGGTTTCCACTCTGAACTGGGTGACATTAAATTGGGACCCTGTACATTTATTTTTATTCCATTGTGATGCTTCAGTAATCAAAGCTTTTCAGGCAGGTCAGCAAGGAAACATCAGTGGCCATTGTTATTTAATTCTTACCTTGTGAAGACTCCCTCCCCCAAAAGCAAAAAATAATAATAATTGATTGATTGATTAATTAATTAATAAGTAAATATAAAATTCTTACTTCTCAGCAAGGAGATGAGTGAAATTTTTTTAAAAAATGGTGGATACCCTTCTGGTTTCTTCCTTTCAATGCTTTCCTAGCACCATTTCACTTTTCATAATGTGGTGAGTTCTTGTTTCCCTGTTCTATCTTCCTTCCCATCCACTCCAGACTCAAATGTCCACTTGGAAAAGTTCAGATAAATGAATCTGTTTTTCCATGACCTGAGCTTAAGGTGTCCTTTCTTTTTTCTGAGGATTTCTTCTTAATAGGAAATACTTTCTGATGCAAAGAAATGAATCTGTAATGGAAGAATTTCAAGCATTCCTGACAAGTAGAAAGGAAAGCTATTTGAGTGCAGGCTAAATTTTTCTGATGTCTCTCAAATCACACCAGATTTAATGCTTTGATCTACTCTACCTCCTTAGAAAAGTGGATTCGAGAGGCACCTGGTGGCTCAGTTGGTTAAGCCTATGACTGTAGGTTCTGGTTCAGGTCATGATCTCAGGGGGTGTGTGATTCAGCCCCACACCAGGATTCCCGCTCAGCGAGGAGTCTGCTTGAAAAATTCCCTCACACTGCCCCTCCCCTTGCTCACACAGTCTCTCTCTCTAAAAATAAATAAATAAAATCTTTAAAAAAATAGTGGATTTGAGGTACTTTATAAAATATATGCTGTAATAAAAATTTAATGATAAAATGAAGGATGAGAGTACAAATCATAATGGAAGGTAAGTTAAGTCAGAGATAATTTTAGCACACAAAATCTATACCCAGTAACAGCTTGAATGATTGCTAGAACTGGCCCCCAAGTTTACCCCCCAGAGTTCTAGAGACAAAAGCAAAGGGAAAAATGTAGCTAGTTATAAATTCCCAGAGTTCATAACATGGAAAATACAGTTCAGAAGAAGCTATACTCAGCAGTAACCAATCCAGCTTCTGAGTGGGCATAGTTTTTACAGAACTTATAAAATGAAGTTCTTATGTCTGCTCAGAACTCTACAATACCCTTAGTAGCTATTGACAACAGCACAAAACTGGAAGCAACACAAATGGCCATTTGATGAATAAACAAATTACAGTATTACATTCCATGGAATACTCCTGAGCAATAAAATGGGGTAGAATACTGATAAACACAGTTACAAGGTGAATTTTAAAAATCATTACACTGGGGTGCCTGGGTGGCTCAGTGGGTTAAAGCCTCTGCCTTCGGCTCAGGTCGTGATCCCAGGGTCCTGGGATCGAGCCCCCCATCAGGCTCTCTGCTCAGTAGGGAGCCTGCTTCCCTCTCTCTCTCTTTGCCTGTCTCTCTGCCTACTTGTGATCTCTCTCTGTCAAATAAATAAATAAAATCTTTTAAAAAAATAAATAAATAAAAATCATTACGCTGAATAAAAAAAGACAAGCCCAAAAGCAGACATACTGTGTGATTCCATTTATATAAAATTCTCCCGAACTACTACGTAGTGAAAGATGACAGTTTACTGACAGTTTACTGGCTGCCTGGGGCCGGAATGGGCTGCAGACAATCACGAGAGAAATTTCTCATGACAAATCATGAGAAACGTTCTGTCTTGACTGTGGCAGTGGTGTCAAAGGTGTATACATCCAAGACTTATTAAAATGTACACTTCAAATGTTTTATTTTTATTTTTTTATTTATTTATTTATTTTTTTTTTTTAAAGTTTGTGGTGACTTTATTGGTAGCAGTCAGAAACTGGAAACAACACAAATTGCTATCAGCACGTGGATGAATACACGAGGGGTGACATATTTGTAGAGTGGAACACTACTGGGCCCCAGTAAAAAGGAATGAACTAGTGATCCACGACACACAGCAGTGGGGCTCCATCTCAAAATTCTGAAAAATGACAACTAGTCTATAATGACAGGAAGCACATCAGTGAATGTCCCAAAAAGAGAGGTAGGAGTGGGGAGAGGGAGGGATGTTGAACGAGCAGGAGAAAACTTTGGGGGATTATGTGTATGCTCATTGTCTTGATAGTGATGGTTTCATGGGTACAGACATACCCCAAAATGTACCAGATAGTTTGCTTTGAATATATGCAGTTTATTGTATACTGACTATACCTGAATAAAACTTTCAAAAATAAAAACAGAATGTAAGCTCTCAAGGGCCTCCCTTCCATGCATGATTGTGTCTCCACCGTGAACAGGAAGCTCTAGCAGGAAAGGATCCCAGTGAAGGGATGCCTTCCCAGGGCTTGGCTTGGTTCACAGCCCGTGCTCAGTAAGTACCTGTCACTTGTGATGGCTGAGAGTAATGGCTACCATTGCAGGGTTATTACCTGCTGGGCACTATTGCAAGCACTTTTCATTGATTAACTCTCATCTCCCAATAGTTCTCTGAGTCCGGTTACCACTCCACTTTGCAGCTGAAGAAATCCAGGTGCCCCACTCCAGAGTCCTAGCCTTCTTTAATATGAACCTGACGGTACCTTTATGTTTAGTTTGTTTGTTTTTAAAGATTTTACTTATTCATTTGACAGAGAAAGAGAGCACAAGCAGGGGGAATGGGAAAGGGAGAAACAGGCTTCCCATGGAACAGGGAGCCGGATGTGGGACTCGATCCTACAATCCTGGGATCATGACCTGAGCTGAAGGCAGACGCTTAACCAACAAAGCCACCCGGGTGCCCAATGGTGCCTTTATGTTAATACTCAAAATAAATGACAGTTTTCAAGAACCTATAGCCAAGACTTTAGATCTTCTGCTGTGGTGGTGCCAAAGAGTCCAGGAGCTAAGACAATGAGCCCAAAATAGCAAACAAATGGGACTGAAAGAAAATGCAGTGATGAGCCCCAACACCACCCCCTCAGAGTTACTGCAAAGATCAAATGAGAAAATGGCTAGAATCTCAATATTAACATCATGGTGGCATCATGATGGTACTCCAGGATAAATCCATTTGGATTACAAGAATTTAATTAGTACATTTCCTCTAAATTACAAGAGCAAATTTAGATTTTGCACACTGAGCAGCAGGGACAGTAAACCAAGAGCCACCTCTCATCACCCTCACACTGTATTGTGGCCACATGTGGCATGTGGTTCTTCTGGGATACTCATAGTGTGTTCATTTTATAGCCCAGGGAATCTCCTGGAATGGGTGCCTTGCTTTCATTGACTTCCTTGGCCTCTACTTTTCTGGTTTTGTTTTTTAATTAAATGCTTAATTATAAAGATATAGTGTATCCTATGTTAGCCAATTTTTGTGAGCTTTGTCCTAAGCATCCTACATACTACATACAATTTATTACATACATCAATGACACAAGAGCTGGATGAACAAGCATAGGAGATATTATAGATAATATGTATATTATAGTATAAATACCACAGAGTCATCACAGAGAGTCCCTAGCCTGCCATCACAATCATGAATGTTAACTGTTCAGATAATCAGCTCCATTTTATATATTTCAGGATTCTGTTGGCATAAGTGGGTACTAATTTGGAAGCCTAAGAATGCTTCAAAAGTCTTTCCATTTAAACTAATGGTAATTAGATATTTGACTTGAACATTTACTTTAGAGGGGTTTTTAAGGAATAAATTAACCCTTGAAAAGAAAGAGAAATGGTACAAATAAATATAAGCAGTTAATATTACGACCATTATTCTTTAAACCCACAACAGCCTGTTCACTGTTCACCAAATTGAGTTCTAAGAAACAGCTCCGAGCCATTGTTTGGATTGAAAACACTGGTTGAAAGTAAATCAGGCAGTTCTCTATTATAGGATTTCTCAGAAGATATAATACCCTGTAAGAGAACATAGTATATAGCATTTCCCCAAAATATTTATCTTACACTAATACTTCCTGGTTAGGAATGGCAGGTATTTTGAAATTCAGTTGGTTGATATTGAAAGAAGTTTAAGAGTATAAACAGTGTGCAGTAGGGGGAAAAAATGGTCTTTCAAATCTGAAGACCTGAGTGCAAACACTGACTCGAAAGTTTATTAGGCAACCTCACTAATCCTCAGTATCTCCATCTGCAAATCAGAAAATCAGAACAACAAATACATCTCTTTCTTTTTTTGTTTACGATTTTACTTATTTATTTCACAGAGGGAGAGAGATCACAAGTAGGCAGAGAGGCAGGCAGAGATAGAGAGGGGAGAAGCAGGCTCCCCGCTGAGCAGAGAGCCCAATGCAGGGCTTAATCCCAGGATCCTGAGATCATGACCTGGGCCAAAGGCAGAGTCTTAACCCACTGAGCCACTCAGGTGCCCCAAATACATCTCTTTCACTGGTGTGTGTATGTGAACACAGAAGGCTATGCAAGTCAGAGTGAGTTAGTTCCAGGAAGCATTCAGATTTTTCTGGCTCTCTTGCCGCTACCTTCAACAACTCAACTGAGAGTCAGTAATTGCTTCACTAAATTCTGCAATCTATTTAAGATTTCTAAGTGCTTAGACGAATTTAAAAGGTATTTCCCATAGCTGAAGTAAATAATAAGAGGGAAAATGTCCTTGCCTTGGGTGGTTTCTGCTAAAAGATAGAGTTCACTTGAGGGTGCCTTGGTAGCTTAGTCGGTTGAGCATCTGCCTTCAGCTGCAATCATGGCACTGGGGTCCTGGGATTGAGTCCTGAGTAGGGGTCCCTGCTCAGTGGGGATTCTGCTTCTCTTCCTGCCCCTCCCCCTTGCTCATGATCGCTCTCTCTCTAATAAATAAATAAAATCTTAAAAACAGATAGAGTTCACTTGGACAAAAGCCTCAACCCTTTTGGATTTGGCCACAGGGAAAATCAAGAATCCGATAAAGGTGTTCCCTGCTTCCCATCTTTCCATAAATCACCTTTCCCTTTAACTTCCATTCTCTTAGAAATCTTCTCCTTCTTCAAGGAATTTTATACCCCCTTTTAATTCATATGAAAGTAGTGGAAAATATAGGCATATTTTATTTTTAAGTGGCTTAAGGAGAGATATATGGGGAAAGCTGGACATATTGTTTATTGTAACATTTCTTCTTTTTTTAAGACTGAGTAGTATTTCATTGTTTCTATGTACCACATTTGAGTTTCCATCCATCTGGCAATGGACATTGAGATTATTTCTACATCTTAACAAGTTTGACTATTAAGATCCTGATTTCAGTTCTTTTGGATACATATCCAGAAGTGAGATCATATGGGAATTCTGTTTCCTTGGTCATATGGTAACCATTTCCTCTAGGTTATTCAGCTGGTTAGCAAATAATTATTCATAGTAGACCATTTTTATCCTTTCTACTTCATTTGTTGTAATGCGTCTTCTCTTGTTTCTAATTTTATTTAAGTTTTCTCTCTTTGTGTAGCTGTTTGTCAACTTTTTAATCATTTAAAAAAAAACCCTCACTTTCATTGATTTTTTCCTATTTTCTGTTTAATTTTTTGCTGATCTATGTTTACTATTTCCTTCCTTCTGCTAACTTTGGTGTCATTTCATTCTTCTTGTTTTAGCTCCTTCCTTAAGCTGTAAAGTTAGACTGTTTATTTGGGGTCTTTTTTCTTTTTTAATTTATGTGTTTATTGCTATAAATTCCCCCTCTTAGAACTGCTTCTGCTCCATCCCATACTTTGGGTATGTTGTATTTTGGGGAGTTTTTGTCTCACGATATATTCTTTTATTTCTTCTCCAACCCAGTGGTGACTCAAGAGTGCCATTAATTTCCACATTTGTGAAATTTCCAGTTTTCTTCTGCTGTTAATTTCCGGTTTCATTCCACTGTGATCAGAAAACGTAATTGGTATAATTACAGCCTTCTTAAATTTGCTGAGTCTTGTTTTGTGACCCAACATGTGATCCATCCTTGAGAAAGATTTATGTGCATTTGAAACGAATATGGTTCTGCTATTGTTGGGTGGAATCTCCTATTTATGTCTTTTAGGTCCATGCAGTCTATAATGTCATTCAAGTCCAGTATTTTCTTACTGGCCTTCTGTCCAAATGTTCTATGCACTGTTGAAAGTGGAGAGTTGAAATCTCCTATTATTACTGTGTTGTTACCTGCTTCTCCCTTTAGTTCTGTCAATGCTTTATATATTATATATTTAGCTAATCTGAAATCAGGTGTATATATATTGATAATTGTTATATCTTCTTGGTAATTGGGCCCTTGTATCACTATGAAATTTTTTTTTTTTTTTTTGGTCTCTTTGGCAGTTTTTGGAAAATTTGTTTCATTTGATACAAGTATAGCCCCCCTCCACGCCCACTGTCTTTTGGTTACCATTTACATGGCATATCTTTTTCTAATCCTTCATTTTAAGCCTATGTATGCCCTTAAATCTAAAGAGAACATCTTGTAGGCAGCATATAGGTGGATTACTTTTTTTAATCTACTCCACCACTTTATTTCTTCTGATCAGGGAATTTAATCCATTTACATTTAAAGTGTTTACTTATAGAAAAGGATTTACTGCTGCCATTTTGTTAGCTGTTTTCTGTTGGTCTTGTAGCTATTTTGTCTGCCTTTTTTTCTCTCACTGTCTTCCTTTATGTTTTATTGATTTTTGTATTGATATGCTTTGATTCCTTTACATGTATGTGTGTGTGTGTGTGTACACTCTACAGGTATTTTTATTTATCTGCTGTTGAGCCCCTCTAGCAAATTTTTCAGTTCAGCTATCACATTCTTAACCCCTGCTTAATTTCTCTTTTATTTTTTAAAAAAAGTATTTTTTATCTCTTTGTTGGAAGGGAGAACATGCTTTTAATATCATGTAGGATAAGATCATACCAAAAGATAGAGGATAAAATGGAGGCATATCAACCTCCAGCATAATTTTAAATGTAGCTATTACCAGTAAGACTGATAGTAATAACTAAGGACCATACCAATGCAACTATTAATATTTTTTTTAAAAAAACTATGTTTAAAAGAATTGGGATAAAATCTGGGTAGACCCTAAGGCAACTGCTGTAATCCAAGACTGAATGTACTAGGTAAGCTAGGATGTATGGTCAACCTGCTAGACAAGCTATTTAAAGAGCAGTGAAATTGCTAACAATGAAGAAGAATGGGAGGGAGGAGGAGGAAGATGAGAAGGGGAGGAGAAGAAGAGAAGAGAAGGAACAGGAAGAAGGAGAAGGAGAGGAGGAGGAAGAAGAAAAAGAAGAAGAGGCGAGAAGACGAGGAAGGGGAACAGGAGGGAAAGTAGAGAAGGAACAGGCAATAAATATCCAAGGCAACTCAGAAAAGTTCAAAACTGTTGTTGAACATAAAAGGTGCTGTTTCTGTTCTACTTTAGCCCTTAAGTGTGGTTTTGTTTCTTCCTATCTCTTTCCAAAAATGATTTGTGCTTACTCAATGCCAAAAGGGATGAACCAGGTTATATAAAATCCCTTCTAGCTCTAGCATATTGTGATCTCTTTCCCCCTTTTTTAAAGCCTAAACATAAAAAATAAGAAATATTTCTGTGCTTTACAACAGGTTCAAAGCTAAGTGAACATTTTTCATCATCCCTCTATTTTTATGTTAATAGTTCATCACATACAATATGTGGAAATATTGCAAAATTCAAGTGCCACATAACAATTTTCATAAATGACTTAGGTTTTATTTTCAACTGTGAATTTTAAACATAATTATTTTATGTGTGAAAAGAACTAATATTGCCTTTTTCTTTACATAATACTTGTCATCCCCAAAGTCATTTCTAATGAGAGCAACTCTTTCTCTTAAAAAAAAAATATATATATATAGTCGCCTTCCTCACCCCTTTACTTTCAGCTTACTCAGCATTTACAGTTTACACTAATTAATGTGTGTGCCCTTCATTAAATGTGCACTGATTAGAGCAGCAGATAAGTGCTGAGGAGCTCATCAAGGCATTTCATCTATTTTAGTATAATGAATCCACCAGGAGTATCAGCCGTTTCCTGATCTGTGGTCTTCTGAGATGACAACTACCACACTTGCCTCCACATTTTGGGGACCAGTCACTGAACTTAACTTTGGATAACAGTGACCCTCAGTCTGGCTCCTAACCCAAGGGCAGTGCTTATATCCTTGAGGTTGGATATGGGGGAATGAGGCCCACAAGGAGGGGGTATATATCAATTTTTAGACTGTGGGCTCTCAGACTGTAACTGTCACAACAATCCCAACTTCAAAAGTATGAGCTGTTACTTCAAGCTCTCGCTCTGTGTCTAGGTAGCATCTGCTTGACTCAACCCCAACCTGGACTGTCAAATTCTTTCATATGGACCCATTCTCACAAAGGCCTAGTAAATATCAATAAAATACAAACCAAAGACCTTTCTTCTGCAAGGTTAAGTGCACACTGAAAGTGGGTCATGGATTTTGCCTTCAAAGTCAGATAGTCTTAGGCTACAGCTAAGTCCTAACTGTGGGAATAAAGCAAGAATTGTAAAGGACAAATTTGGGCTCAGCTAATTAAGGAACAATTCCTTTCCAGCAACAAAACATCCAGCCCCATGAGGAAATGGGTTTCTATTTGAGAAGTACCTCGATGGTCCCCTGCATGAGTGTGGAATCATGATGCCTGCTTTTAGAGAGCAGTAGCTCTGGATCATTCTCACCAAGTTTTTGGATGCTATTTTTCTGCAACGATCGCAAGCCCCCAACTTGCTGATTTCTGCTATTGAACTCTCGGTTTTTAAGCTACCAAGCATGTTTTTTAAAGATTTTTTTCATAACTTGGCCCTTTTTCTATACTTTCATATAATGTCCTTACTTTAAAATAGCACTTTTAAAGGTTTTGAGAATGAGAAATTTCAAAATGGTAAAAAGCAATTGCTTCAGCTAAAAAAAGTAGTCCAGGTTATGTTCCATTTTATTTCCCTTTTCTTTATGCTCAAAAAAAAAAAAAAATAGGCGAGAACAAATAAAATGATACCAGTTGCAGTAGGAACACTTTGAAATCAGTAGCTAAAAAAATATAGCCATATTTTCCACTGAAGGCCACAGCATATTTTAAAATGAGAAACTCAATAAAAGTGGTATTAGTATACTTGTGTTTCTCAACCAGGAAGACATATAAATTCATGACAGGATGTTATGTTGAATAAAGATGCTATAAAATAAAATAAAATAATATGAATATTTGCTTGGGTTTTGATTTCTAATCTCAAAATTCAACATGCTGATTTTATGGCTTCTCAGATATAGGTTTGGATCCTAGTATCTCATTGTGAAGGTTTGATCATTTCTGATGGAGAAAATCTTCAATACATAGGCTAAAACACCACCCTGAGTTTTACAAAGATCCTTTGGCAAAGACAATTTATGAGTAGAACCCACTTGAATTTTACTACATGGTTCCACAGTTGAGGAAGTTTACAGAAGGGAGTATGATTTGCCAGAGAAAATACAGACTTGACTCACCAATCTTCCGTCTTTCATCTTCTTTGTTCCATTCGATTTTACTTAAGCTAATGGCCCCTAACTGCCAAGAGGAATCAAGTAATTCATAATCCACAGAAAATCAGACACTCCATTGGCCCTCAGGGACCCCACTGGGCAAATGTGATGCAGGTGGAATGAAGAAGTAAGTTACTGGGGTAAAGTGGCAATTCCTCCACCATGGGACAAACCACAGAAGCCATTCGGACGATCACAGCTTTAGAAGGTCAAAATTCATTTTACATAAAACCAATTCAAAAATGCAAGAGCAGTAAGCTAAGCTGATTAATTCAATTTCATACAGAATGCAAAACAGACATTCTTCTATATGCTTAATCACAGGGATCAGAGTACCCACTAAATTATTTTACATAGACACCATACATATTCCTGGCATAGAAGCTCAACTTTCTTATATAGTCCAGCTTTCCCTTAGCAATAAAATTTGCATTATAGCTTGAAAAAAATTAGGTAGCATATGAGTTATATATATGAGATCTAGAACATTCTCAATTTCTTTTTACTTATTCAGTAATATGGATGACTAAGTCTCTATTACATAGAAGAAAGAGAGAGAGTTGGTGCAGGGGCCAATGTTCTAGGATGACGAGGCTTTAAAAGCCCTAGTAATTAACTTGGGCTATTTATACCTGGGAATGTGGTGTCAACTGCTTGTCTTTGGCAAACAGGTTCAAGGGCTTTCAAAACCTCATAGACAACTGCTCCTTCCAGCCCACATCTCATTATATCACTGATTGTATAAAACACACTCCCATCTATGACCCTAGTCTTTGCCCTTGGCAGAAAGGTATTGTGTTAGCTTCGCAGGATTTTCTTGTCCTATGTTCCACATTTTTCTCACCCATTAAAATCTCTGCTAAATACAAGTGTCTTATTTTTCTCTGATGTCGGTCTCCCTCCCTCATTCCTTTGATGGGACTTCTCATTTGCAGCCCCTTTTTCATAGTCCCTAAGAAGTCTAATATCATTTCATTAAAAATTCCTCTTGGTTTCCTTTAAGTCCCACAGTATGCTTTCCCGTTTGTGGGGACTCTCTACCCCAGCTGCTCCCAAACTAATGAATCTTCTCAATCTGACGGTTCCCTAGTCTCTCAGGCCTGGACAGGATTTTCAGAAGTTCAGACTGAAGCAATACAGGCCATTTCACTCTACTTTCCTGTTCAAAGAAAGGAAGTCTGCTGCATTTTATCATGCTGTCTGTTGGGAGGCTCCCAAGCTTGCAATGCACGTGTGAATTTTAGCTCTCCTTGCTGGTGCAGCAAGCTGACTCAGTTTCTAAATTCACTTCCAAAAGAACTTGTACTAAGTATAATGGCCTGATTCTGCTGTCATCTGTAAAAAAAAAACATGCCTATGGAACAGCTTATGCGCTCTTGGGTTTTTAGGATTTTTTTTTTTTCTATTGCTCATGGTCTTAACTAGGCTTTTTAAAAATTTTATATCTTGAATCTACTCTTCTTGGCCTCAGATGACAAGTTGCCATTCCATAACTGACCTAATTAACCCTAAGCAGTTCCTTTCCACTAAGGATAGTGTACCAGCAGGAGGGAACAGAAGTGAAGGCCAAATTCCAGTTCAGTTTGCCAGGGACCTGCTAGCACAGGTCCCTGGCAACCACACCCAGAACCAACCACATCCTCCACCAGATGAAGTTTCTGAGGACTGACTCTAATTCCAGGGTTTTCCAGACAATTCAGGCAGCAGGTAGAGTGCACGTTCTGAATTACATGCTTGTCGATTGGCATCCCAGCTGGACCTCTTACTAATTGTGGGGTCTTGGGCCAATTACTTAACCTTCCAGATCCTGGCCTGCCTCCAGGGTTGCAGGGGGGCAGAATAGACACTATGCATGCAAAGCGCTAGGTATTAGCTATTAGTACTTTTATCAGTAGGGCTTCAGAGAAGTGTTTATTGCTTCTCATTCATTTATTCAAAGATCTTGGTGATTTACAGCACATTGGGGTTAGAATAACTTCCTTTGTGTTTGAGTAACTTTCTTGAGTTTTCTTTAGGACCTTTATAATCAGATACGTATTGCAAAATAAACTATATGGAAGAAAAGAAAACAGCTCTAGACTAACAGATGAAAAAATAATCCCTGTTACCCAGACAGTATTTTCTCCAGAATGCTGATTTTCTTTCGTTTTCTTTTTATTCAATCAATAGGTATTGCATGCAGGAGCATGCTACACCCCTTGGAAAATCAAGAGAAGAGATAACTGGGTCTTTGACTCAAAGAAGCTTCTAAACCAGACTTACGCACATGACTGGAGTCAGTATAGGATGGACTATAATTGCCAGCAAATGAGAGTTGGAAATCAGGAGGGCCTAGTTTGGTGCTCTGAACCATTCACTAATGGTTCAGCATTGACTAATACCAGTAAGAATTTATATCCGATAACATCAGGTAGTATATGCCTGGGCACCACAAGATAATAATTTTCAAAATGCAAAAGTTGATTGTTGCCAGCCACAAATACCAATAGGGTCAATGAGAGTTGGCATCTTGTTTTTACACTAATTAATGAAACAAAATAAAGGAAACAAAACATTTTTAAAAAAACACACTAAATCCCAGAAAGGTTGCAGAGAGAGCCAGAGCAGGATGAATGGAATGAGGGTCATTTCTCCCCTGGGTGCCAGCAATTGCAGTAATTCAACACATATTTGAGATCCTGTGATACTCTGACTTTCTGTTCCCATGAATCAATCTTATCGGCAAGCTTTCCTCTGGGCCTTTCTCCAGCATTCACTTCTACAAAGGCACTTTCTTTTCCTAGATTCTTGTCATTGCTCCTGTCAACCGCTGGTGAGAGCCGAGAGCCCAAGCGTAACCTGCCACCTATCTACCTAGCACAGAGAACCAACTAGAAGGCTCAGAGAACACAATTTTTTTCTTCTCAGATAAGCACCTCTCCTTTGTTACTTTATCCTCATGTCTAGGAACTCCTATGTCTTGGCCGGGGGTGGGGGGGGGGGGACCTCTCTTAAGAACCTTTATATTAATAATATGAATACAGGCCAAGAAAATATTACCATTCACCAACCTGAAGGTATATTTAGTTATCATGGTACAAAGACAGAGAAAATCTGTGTTGGGTAGAAATTTCATTATCCTACCGGATATTAAAATCTTGATATCAAGGTTGTCAACATTGTGATAACAAATACAGGCCTAGAAGTGATTGCTTCTTGGAATGTATCTTAAAGATCATTTATAATTCAGTAATATCTCTACTACCCTGGCTGCTAATATTGATTAGCAGTCAACTACATTAATCAACTGCATACAGTGAAGAATTCAGAGAGAAACAAAAACTGAAGGGAAGCCAGAAGGAACATTTGCAGAACAGTTTCTACCAAAGGAAAAATCACTTTGCTTTTCTTCAACTTCTGGTTTCTCTGTGACAGTAATAAAAAGTGTATCCTTTTGGAAGGTGCATTTTCAATAGAGTAGAAAACTAGAGAACATATAGAGAACACACTGGAAACTTACTGTAACTGTGAACATGACCTCTATGGTCTGTCTAAAAAATAAAATAAATCCAAAGGTTACGAGGAGATCCCTGGCTCCTTTACAGTAAGAAGCCCTTTGTGTTAAGACTTGAATGGTTGGATGGAACTTTGAAGATTCCTGTATGTATTTCCCATGCTACAGGGGCTGATGCCAATGTTACCCAACCCAGGAGCCAGGATTTATAATGGTACGTGATGCTCCCTAACTCCCTAGGTTTGGGACCTGAACCTGTAAAAGTAACACTCAGGCAAATGACCCAAGAGAAAGATCTGAAAGCACTTTGTTCTATTTATGTGAAAGAGTCAGGTGTGTTCCTCAGAGCGTCTGTTTCTAGAATGACTTCTATCCTGCCTTGCTGTGGACACAGCAGCAGCCAGTGTCCTGGCATTCACCCCAGGATATGAATGTGTGGAGAATCTGGGAGATTATAATGGTTAGGTTGCCCAATTGGCAACCAGCTCAGTTTTGATTCCATGGTGCAACCTCAGACCAAGAAGCCACCAAATCAATGACAAGTGATTTGGTTGAACTCAAGGATGGCTGGTGTTTAAGTACCACTTGTGTAAGTAAGTGTTCCCAGCACCAGGCCATATTTTATGCTTCTCTCTAGAAACAATTCTTGGGATTTCCAGAGAACCATTTGTGTCTAACTAGGCCATGGGAATGTTACTTAAAAAAAGCAAAAGAAAGGGGGGCACTTTTCCATTAAAAAAAAAAAAGAACAATAGAGTAATAGAGCCTAGTTGAGAAGGACTCTTGCAACAATTAACCTTAGTCTTAGGATTTCCATATGTGCACAAATAATCGATCCAGCCTGTGTGGTACAGAAGTCAAGGAGTAAAACATTTGCCATTTCTCCTCTTGCTTAGAATTTTCTAATCCTTTAGTCCAATTACCTCTCAAGACCCTATGCTTAACAACTTGGACAGGCTGTTTCTCTTTTCTCTGTAGTTTGAAAGTGAAGTTAATAGCTTCTGTGAAAGAGGTTAAAAGGAAGACTGTTCCCTTAGCAACAACAGGCTACTTATTTACATTCTGGCCCTTCTCAAAAATAACACTTCCATACTTCCCACCCATATATAAAACTATGAGTCAAGTAAAAGATGAACATTTATAAAATAAAAGGATAAAGACCTTAGCAAGGCATTAGGTGAGCAGCTTTGTCTTTTAACACAGAATTTTGACTGTAGCCTCAGAGATGAGAACACGAACTATAAGTAAAAGGGATGATCAATATCGAGCATGCTAAGAGGTTATTTAAATAAATTTTTTTTTAAAAGTATAAAGCCTGGTGAACTTAGCTCCCCTGTCCCCACCTCAAGCCAAGTAAGGACGGCTTCCAGAGAACCACTCATAGACCATGGGGATGCTTTTTAGGACAGGAACATTTTTTAACAAGATCCTTGCCTATCTTCACAAATACTCGAGTCCTTTTCTATTTAGGGGCCTGGAACAGTGTGAAGACAGATATCTTGAAAGACCTGCTATGTGTGCCCCTGAGGTTAGAAACACAGAGACTGCTGCCTGGTGCATACTTGAAGAAATTCTGAAGGTAAGAAATTTGCTGGGGGTGCTCAGTCAGTTGAGCTTTGAACTCTTGATTTCAGCTCTGGTCATGATCTCAGGGTTGTGAGATTGAGCCCTGCATCCTGCTCTACCCTGGGTGTGGAGCCTGCTTAAGATTATCTCTCTCCCTCTGTCTCTGCCCCTTCCCACTCCTATGTACTCTCTTCTTTATCTCAAAAAAAAAAAAAAAAAAAAAAAAGAGAGAGAGAGAGAGAGATTGAAACTTGCTGGAGTTTCCTGCTAGCACAGTAAGCAGAGAGGATATACTGAAAGCAAAAAGTGAATAATTTGCCTGTGGAAAGAAGAGACCCCACAGATGTCAGCCAGGCTTGGTTTATCTTGAAAGGGACACTGTCTAAGAGATCTGCCAAGGAATGAGTTGATTCCAATAGAAAGTTGATCCCAACAGAAAGAGGCTCAATCCTCACAAGACATAGGAGATTTTTCCCCCCTATTATAGCCAAGTAAACTGAAAAATGTGGACATAAGTCTCTACATGAACACATGAAATTGACTTGAAAAAGCTACAAGATTATCAAAGATATCACCCTGGGAATATCGTTAAGAAGAACATTAACTTACTCTGTAGCTTTACTTTTATCAAAGTCCAGTTTGTTTGTTAAACTATCTTTCATGAGCTTGTTCAGGAGGTTTCAAGAGACAATGAGAAATACAGATGTGCACAGTACCCATTTAACAAAGAAAAAGAGAAAAGGAAGAGAAGAGGCAGCAGAAAGAGAATGGGAAGGGGAAAATAGGAAGAGGAAGAGGCTGAGAAGGAAGAAAGGAAAGAAAGAGTGGGAGGGAGGAAGGAAGGGGAAGAATGGAAAGAAGAGAGAGTTACTCAGAGGACACTGGTTTTTATGACACATCAAACTCAACTATCACAGGGGCGGGTGAAGGACCAGTGAAAAATAGGTTGTTTAGCAATTCATACCAAACAAGTTCCAGTCTGTTCATAGAACACATTACAACTGTCTTCAAAGTTGGTATTTCAGTAAAAAGTTAAATTAATGACTAGTGATTCACTGAATTACTCCCTGCTCTCTCTTTTGGATTACATTTGCTCCTAATTTAATATGCTATTCAGCCAATCAGGGAATGACTCTGAGTAGCACTGTTGGTCTGAAAGATACACTGTCATTCTTTTTCAATTTACATGATTAAGAGCACTTTTAAAATAAGGACTCTCCTCCTGGGAGAGTCAGTCCATCCACCAGCGCACAAAGTTACTAGCATGTTCCCAAAGATTTCTAAGGATCCAGACACCTATCTTCCTTCCCGGGGAGAAGGAACGACCGCGCAGCTAACTCCTTTCTCCTCACTGGCCAGGCTGATTTTATGAGGTTAATACACTCTGATGGTCTAAACAGACAAAGACAAGAAAAGGAAAAACTGAGATCAAACAGATCAAAATTGAGATCACATTGAGATCCTTTGTACACAAATCCTAAAGATAATGTTAAGAATATTTCTCCTAAAGAGTAGCAAAATGAATGTGGATTTATCCCAGGAATTCAAGATAATTTATCCCAGGAATTCAAGATAATTCTATTTGTTATTCATTCTACTGATTTTTTTTTAAGATTTTATTTATTTATTCAACAGAGAAAGAGAGAGATCACAAATAGGCAGAGAGGCAGGTGGGGGGGGGGGAGCAGGCTCCCTGCTGTGCAGAGAGCCTGATGTGGGGCTCAATCCCAGGACCTGAGATCACTTTAACTTTAAAGTGGGATATATTAAATTTGTTAATTTAACAAATGTTAAATTTAAATTGTTAAATTTAAAATTTATTTAAAAATAAATTAAAAAATTAAAGAGAAAAATGTTAACTCAGACTCAGAAAAAGCATTTAATAAAAGTCTATACATATTAAGCATGCAGCCAATAAAACGGTGACAAAATATATTTTTTTAGAAATCCTAACACATTTTTCCTTATATATGTGTTGTAAATATTTTATTTTTTTAAGATTTTATTTATTTATTTGACAGAGATCACAAGTAGTCAGAGAGGTAGGCAGAGAGGCGGGAATGGGAAGCAGGTGCCCCGCTGAGCAGAGAGCCTGATTCAGGGCTCTATCCCAGGACCCTGGGATCATGACCTGAGCTGAAGGCAGAGACTTTAACCCACTGAGCCACCCAGGCACCCCTGTTGTAAATATTTTAATTCAGTATTATTTAAAGTAATTTTATAAATTTCTAAAACCTTTGAGAAAAGAAAACCGAGTTGATAAAAGACACAGTCAATTTACAGAAGAAATTTGAATGGCAAAAAAAAAAAAAGAAAAAGAAAAAAAAAGATGTTCAATCTCACTAATAATAAAAGAAATGCAAATTAAAACTGAAATACCATTGTTAAATATGAAAAAGCAATCTGATCAGCTTGGCCATATTTAATAGAAATTAATATGTGCATCCCTTCAAACCAATAATTCTCTCTTCTAGTCTCTACTCTGAACAAATGCTTTTACACCTGCACACAAATATCCACTGAGCATTGGTGTTAATATTTGAAATTTGGGAAGAGTAACAGAAAATAAATAATTTGTGGCAAATCCAAAATGAACCAATTACATCTACTCTGTCTAAATAGATTTTTTTAAATACTGAATGAGAAAGTAAGTAGCAAAAGGCTAGCAGCTGGATAATACTGCTCTATAAATGTGAAAACGTGCAAAACAATATTTTTATTGTTGATAGATTTGTATTTATTAATAGTATAAAAAGATGCATGGGAATGAACAACCCAAAATTCAGATTTACCTTCAGGATGCAGAAAGGAAGAAAAATAAGATCAGAGGGGCTTCTCCTGTATTCCTGATACATATTTCTTAAAAGTATCATAAATAAATATGACAAAGGAGTTATAATTAATAAAGCTGTTTTGTGGTTATTTAGGTGGACTTTTTATGATTTGTTATTCATTCTACTGAATTTTTTTTAAGATTTTATTTATTTATTCAACAGAGAAAGAGAGAGATCACAAATAGGCAGAGAGGCAGGCGGGGGGGGGGGCGGGGAAGCAGGCTCCCTGCTGTGCAAAGAGCCTGATGTGGGGCTCGATCCCAGGACCTGAGATCATGACCTGAGCTGAAGGTAGAGGCTTAACCCACTGAGCCACCCAGGCGCCCCCATTCTACTGATTTTAATGAAATAGTAAAAGACTGGCAGATCTGAGTCTGAACCCACAGGATTCACTGAAGGGCAAGGAGACCAGGAGCCAGGAGTCTGCGGTGCTCCGGGATTTCCAGATACCAAAACATGGAGATAACGTAGATGCCCAGTGACCAAGAAGTTGCAAGCAAATGGGGAAGGTGAATTGGGGATCTCGACTCACTAGCACCATATCTGATCTCCCTAAACCTGAGATCTCGGGTGCTCTGGGATACATTGGGGTCTTGTGGTCTTCTTACTGTGTCCATTGCCTGTCTCAAAGAGTCTTACTTAGCTCTACTGGCTTTCCTCTCTCATCTGCTTTCTGTCTAAACTGCTCAGACTCAGACACTCCAATCAATTCACTTTGCCCCTGTAGGTTTATCCCCTTTTGTCTCTTTAGTATCTTTTTAATGGGGTCTTTGGAGAGAGAAAAGGTAATATATGTGATTAATCTGACATCCTTAACCTGAATAGATAATGAACCTGTGTGAAGAAAACAGCTAACAAGAGAGAAGTTTCCTATGGACTGGATGTATCCCCCCCACCCCCCAAGTTTATATGTCAGAACTCCAATCCCCAATGTGATGATGTTTGGAGATGGGGCCTTTGCGACGGAACTAGGTCATGAGGATGCCTTTATAACAGGAGACACAAAAGAGCTTGCTGCCTCTCTCTCTCTGCCCTCTGCTGTGTGAGGATACAAGGAGTAGACAGCCGTGTACAAACCGGGAATGAGGACCTCACCAGACCCCAGATCTCCCAGCACCTTGTTCTTGGGTTTCTTGCTTCCAGAACTGTGAGAACTCAATGTCTGGTATTCAAGCTACCTTGGAAATGACATTCTCTTACAGCAGCCCAAGGAAATTAAGACAAGGATAACAAAACAATCCATGTACATCTCCTGGGTGACCTGAACATGTTTTCAGGTCATTCCGCATGCACAAATTCATATATAAGATCCAATGACATAAAATCAATATGTAAAAATGGGAAGTTTTCCTTGGAAATGTGTGCAGGTCATTTCCTGGACAACTCCAGTGCTTTTGCTCTTAGATATCATAGACAAATATCCTGCTTCGGAGCAAAGTGTCCCGGGTTGCAAACTGCCAGTCAACTGAGTAGCTCTCCATGAATCACCATGTACCACAGATGGAAACCTAAACATTGGTGTGTATTTCATACCTAATTTTTTGTAATGCCAAAGAAATAGTTTGGCAGCAGAAACTAGGAAACTTAGAGTTTCTAATCATTCTTGAAATCTCTAATACATTCAAAAGTAATCCAGGAGGACTTTTGAAAACAAACTCCTTTACCTTGGATTTTCTGACACATAAATGTACCTGTGTAGGTGAGACATATTCAAGAGAAGAAACTGAAAGGGATTCAAAATGATCATAAGCAGTAAAATGATTATAGGCAGTAGCATAGGCATGATAAATACCTAGGAATATTTTTTGAATGTTGTGAAATATTGATAGTTGGAGAAAGAAGTTTCCACACACTGCTCAAAGTATAAAAAGCCAAGTTCTCTTGGCCCCATATGAACTTCAGAGAGATTCCAGACCCCTGCTCTGGAAAACTGACTTCAGCCAGTATCAGTTGTCACACTGCTCACTGAAAAAACATTTCGGTTTTTGGCAGGTTTGGCATCCAAAATGTGAAGTGGTTGGTTTTCAGTTATGTCCTTCTCCCGACCTACCTAGCTCATACACACAAATAAGCAGTAAATTATCACAGAAAGAGCTTGTGTGTGTGTGGGTGGGTGGGTGGGTATGTGTATGTTCAGTGCACGAGGTAGAATGAGCCAAACCTTTCAAATGCTGCAATTGTTCAATCATCTGCAAGAGAAAAATCATTTTCATTCTCCGTTTAAGTAATGCAAACCCTCTCATCAGAAGATGACAAGTGGTTTGTGAACGTTGTCTCTGACAAACACTACAAAATCGCTCCCTGTTCAAGAATAAAAATATACGCTGTACACAGGTCAAAAGCCTTTCCAGCAATAGCAAAGCGCAGGGCTGAGCTAATTTCCAACCACACTTTATGTCTCTCCCCATACTAACTGGGGAACAGCCATGAGCTGATTATGTGGATTTTGCTGCTAGTTCTCCCCCACAAATTGCAAAGCATCACATCGCCAGGGACAGATTTGATTTCACATTACTTATGCTTAGCATGGTTTCCCCTGCATTCTTTGCTTAGATACCTTCATTTCAATCTCGAGGATTCTTTATGATCTTTCAGCATACATCTGTCCATCACTACAGCCTCCCAGATATCACAGGACCTCTGCCGAAGGGTATGCTTTTGAAGAATTAACTTGCTCCATCTTTCAACATTTTCCAAGTCACTGATCTTGCATCCTAACGCGAATGAGCATATGCTGTATCCAGACTGATGTGAGGTCTACCTGTATCATCAGGTATGTTCACATCCCCCAAATACCTTCTACCCTGGGGCTTCTGTCATACATCATAGTGGCAAAAGATGTTGAGGTGACACTCTCTGATTGTCTATTATCCCCACCTTTGCCATCCCACATTCTTCCATCCCGTTCTCCACATTCAGGATCAAGGCGGAGAACTCGGAGGACTATGGGAATGTCACCTAGTTATTTTGGAGGACCCGAAATATACCCTGAATGGTACTTCAGTGTTGGAACTGGCAAGAAGCTAGACCCTAAATCCCTGGGTTAGGATTCTTCATAGAAACAGAACCAAATATATATATATATATATATATATATATATATATATATATATATGTTACATAATATTTACACACATAAATAGAGAAACTAGATCCCATGATTATGGAGGCTGAGATGTTCCATGATCTACAGTCAGCAAGCTGGAGCCCCAACAGAGCCAATGGTATACAATCCAGTGTGAAAGCCAACTGGGTCAAGACCCAAGAAGAGCTGATGTTTTAGTTCAAGTCTGAAGGCAGACAAAACACTCCTGTCCCAAATAATGCATTCAGGCAAGAGGAGCTTCTTCTGGCAGGAGTGGTGGTAGGGTCTTTTGTTTTATTCAGGTCCTCAACTGAATGGTTGGGGGTCACCCACATTAGGGAAGGCAATCTGCTTCACTCAGTCTACAAACTCAAACATTACTCTCATCCAAAAACTATTCACATACAAGCCCAAAGTAACCTCTGACCAAGTATCTGGGTGTCCCATGGCCCAGCCAAGTTGACACATGAACTTAACCATCATGCTTTAGTTTAGTCTTAACTTTCAATCAGAATCAATGGAGAGCCTTTGAAGATCTTGATGTCAGGTCTGTACCTGAGACCAATTAAATCAGATACAATTTAATGAACATCCAGGGATTTACAATCAAAGCCCAAAGCTGAGAAGGACTGTCAAAGGATCAGGGCAATTTGTTTCATCATTTTACCCCTACCACAACTCCTACAATTTGTAGAATTAAAGACAAATATTGTTTAAGTGATAACCCAGTGGGGGCACACTTTTAAAAATTCCTACATAGAGAAGACAATAATAAACAATAATAAATTAAGAGAAAATTCTCTTAAGACAAGGTTTTCCAGAACAAACAAATACTGTGCTTCAGTTTTGCACAGATTAAATTCATTAACATTTTTCTGAATGACTAAATGAATCAGTAAATCAATGAGTTCTGTGAGAAGCACAAAGCTGACTAAGTTGGAGAGAGACAGTCTTGAGTTTGAATCCTACTTACAGACACAATTCAGTCCACAGTACATGTTCATGGATCGTTAAAATGACAATATTCCCCAAGTAAATCTGCAGATTTAACATGATCCCTATTATTTCTCTATTATTATTATCCCACTTATTTCTCCAGAAGTTCAGACAGACTGAACCTAAAATTCATATGGAATTTCAAGAAAACCAGAATAATCAAAGTAATCTTGAAAAAGAAGTATGAGTGGGAGAACTCATACTTTCCTATTTCAAAACTAACTCCAGATCTCCAGTACTCACAACTGTGTGGCACTGGCATTAGGACAGACATTTAGACCAAAGGAAGAGAACTGAGAGTCCAGAAATAAACCCTAACATTTACAGCCAATTTGTTTTTGATAAAGGTGCCAAGAAAATGCAACTGGAGAGCATGGAGGGTTTTCAACAAATGTCTGAGACAACTGAATATCCCTCTGCAAAAGAGTAACATTGGACCGTTACCTGACACCATATCTATGGATCAAAGACCTACATGTTAAAGCTAAAACTACAAAACTCTTAGAAGGAAACAGGTGCAAACCTCTGACCTACACAGTATTTGGATGTGTCAGGCTCTGACCTCTTATAAGATACAACACTAAAAGCACAAACAAGGAAAGAAAAATAAAGATGAAACTGGGCTTTGTCAAAATTAAAACATTTTGTGCTCCAAAACACATGATCATGAAAGCGAAAAGGCCACACACACAGGGAAGAAAATACTGGAAAATCATTTATCTAATAAGGAACATGCATCCTGATTCCATAAACAACTCTCAAAATTCAAAAAATTAAAAAGACGAGAAGATGTTTTGGTTGGCAAGAGACTTCAATGGCTTTTTCTCCAAAGAAGATATACAAAATCACAAGGAAGGAGGAAGGACATGTAGAAATTTGGTGTAGGGGGTGCTAAATACGTGCGTTATCTTGACTGAAGTGATGATTTCATGTGTGTATACATTTGTTAAAAGAGAACAAATGATACACTTTTAATATGTGCAGTTTATTGTATTTCAATTACTCTTTAATAAAACTGCAAAAATATTTACGCCCTGACAAGTCTGGTTTACTAATCTTGGGTCTGTACTATCTGTCTTTTCTACCTTTTTTTTTTTTTTTTTTGGCCCAAAAAATATACTTTTAATGAATTCTTTATTTCTTTATTTTATTTTCAAGGCAAAGTAGACGCTGCAAGGCATATATAATTTCTCATGAAACCCTCAGGAAAGGGATTAGGAAGAAGGAAAACCAGGGTTTCCTTTCGATACATAAGGTGGGGAGTACTCAGCTAATCACACAGCCTGTAAAATATGAAGGAACAGCCCAACCAGGGCAGGGCACGAGGTCATGGGAAGCGCACGGAGACTTGGCGCAGTATACTTTCTCCCTCATCAGGGAAGACATGGATGGTGGCAGGTGTGACAGACTGCATTTTCCAAAGATGGCCTCTTTCATTGTGACTTTGACACTCTTCACACTGAGAGATAGGATCTACATTGTTAGGCTGGCTTTGGGGGCAGACTTACTACAAGGGCTGAAGTAACAGTGTGACCTCTTGAGGCCAGATAGTAAATGATACACTTCTTCCTGGTTCTCTGGGGGTACTTGTCGCTGGAACCCAGGTGCTGTGCCTTGCAGAAGCTCAGACAGCCGCGTGGAGAATCAATGTTCCGGCCCACAGCCTCAGCAGAGATCCCAGCTGAAAGCAACATCAACTGCCAGTCATGCGAGTAAATATAATTTCAGTTCCCCAGCCATTGAATCTTCCCAACTCAAGTCCCAAAAATTATGGAGCAGAGGCGAGCTATCTCCACAGGCCCCTTCTAGCTACCAAACCAGCAGAATACATTAGCATAAAAAATGATTGCTTTCCATCTGTATTCTTCCAGGTGATCTGTTAACCAACACAGTAGCTGCAATGGGTGGCCAGAAAACCATTTTCTTCTTTAATTTCCATCTGTAGGAATTGGTCCCCATTGTTGTTATTCTCAAACTGTTAAGATGCTTTCATTGGGAGGAAAACTCAAAACAACATGCTCTCTAGCATGTTTCTGAAAAGGCTGTGACGCTGAAATCCATTGACAAGAGTGTAACTTCAATATATTGATGCTACGGCAATGAATATACATGGAAACCAAACTGGACGCTTTCAATTAAAAATTTGGAACCACACCTTCTTTTAGTCAGAAATCCCTAAAATTAATTAATTAGTACAGTGAATGACTGTTGACCTGTACAATAATTTTTATCAGTGTCACTATTTTATTAATTCCTGCAGAAATAGGAATGGACAAAGCAGACCAAAAAGAAAATCAACATCCTTGTGAAGTAAACATTCTAAAACAAACGTGACTTCATTTGCTCTAAAATGTTTTCTCTTTCTGGTTTTGCTCCAACTTCAGAATAATTCCAACGTTACCAGCACAGGCAGAGCTTGGCTGAAAGTCTAGAGATACCACTTGGGTTTTTCAGGTCGGCACAAAATCCCACATTCGAAAGGGAAGCCAAGATCCAAAATCTTGGTTCAATGTGAGTATCTTGGGCAGCCGCTAAGTAGGAAGACGGCAGCAGGATGGCTCCGTTTCCTCTGGCTCTGTCCACTTCTCCACAGACACCTTCACAGCCAGTTTTCTGATGGGAATGGGAGCTGAAGGAGAAGTCCGCTGAAGCGGAGAGAGGCAGTCACTGGCAAATCCTAAGGCACATTCTCCTAGCTGGACACAATCCACCCAGGATAAATGATGCAGCTTTTTAGAATAAACTGGCTCACTCAGTTAAATGAACCTTTGGGCTAATGGCTTCCCTAAGGCTCCCAATCGTTTCCCTGAACTGATGGGACTGACTGGCTATTTTGGTATTATGCAAATCCATTACTCTCCGTATCTATCAAGCCATAAGATAAATGGTTTCATTTGAATGCATCTAGCCTTCCCAAGCTAACAGAAAGAAGGGCATTGCAGTCCTTAAAACTGCCTATGCCAAGAATTATAAGTGAATTTTTCAATATCCTTCTTCCTTGGCCAAATAAATAAATTAATTAAAATGTGCTAAAAAGAGTACTAGGTAAGAGAGTGGATATATGACTCAAAACATGTCATTGCCACCAACTAGCTCTAGGACCCAACAGAAAGCCTCCTCTTGTTCATTTTCATGGTGCATCTGTGCTTCTAAGATACTTAACTGTGCCACTTTGGCTAAATAAATGTGTTATCACCTAAGCTTTAACAGATATTAGAATATCAAGTTACATCCGAAATTTTTTGTTGTGAGAATGTGAATCACAGGATTTTAGTTCCTGACTCAAGTAACAGAATGTCTAGGCTAAACAAATGTGCTTTTAGATTTTCCAACTCCCAGAGAAGCTGCTTACATTGGATAAATTGCAGGAAGCCACATTGGAGAGCTAATTAAAACCCCAGAACTGGCTTTGGCTTTACTGTTATGACTACTGATCCCTATGGCTTTTTAGTTGCTGTTGGTTCTCCATTGCTTTGGGATACAATTCTTGGCCCCTGTGATTTATTTGGTCTGAAAGAGGAGAAGAGAAAATAAACTAATATTTACCAAATGAATAATATTTGTTGAGCTCCTAATCTCTTTCTGGAGAGGGGAAAAAGTGATTACAAGTTTTTCATAAGAATTCTGTGGAAAAGAGATCATTTTCCCAAAGTCATCCAGGTCATAAGTAGTAGAACCAGGACCTGAACCCAGGCCTCTCTGGCCACAAAGTTCATTTTCCACTTTCTGTTGCAGAATGACATTGGCAAAATTTTGGAACAAATGTTGACCTCAATATGGTCTCTTTTCTTCAAAATATGTCACCAATAAGATCATGTCTGGAGACCTAGATTGCAAATTATTGACACGTTTGATTGATTATATCAGCTCATTGATATGCTATATTGATCCCCATTAAAATAAAAATTGCTGTAGGAGAACAAATAAGCAACTAATTATTCCCATTTCACTTTCATCTTTGTGTGCATTTTATCAGACCTTTTCCAAATAAATGGATATTGACAAAGGTCTGTATACTAGAAAATCTCTTTACCAAGTGATGAGGACACACAGAACTGAAAAACTCATGGTTTAGGGGGTGCCAACAGAAATACAAATCTTTGCTCTGCAACTGTTCACAACCAAAGGTCTGTAATAGAAGATTCTAGAAAGTGATAGGGATATAGAAATGAGTTAAAGAAGGTTTTAATTAAGTGACAGCAGAAGTCATTGGAGGGTCGGAATGGTTGTTGTGAGTTTCTTCATGAGGAGTCATTAGAGTGAAATTGTACTAGAGTCCCAATAAAGGATGTCCCTCTCACATTGGGCGTGCAACCAAGAGACGACTTATAAAGTAAGGGCAGAGACAGGGACCCACAAGTGATAATGCACTGACCCGGACTAGTTACAGCAGTGCATCACCATCCCTAGACTTGAAAGAAGGAGAGAGTTGTATGAACACGCAGACAGAAAGGGCCCTTGGACAGGAGCTGTGCCCTCAGTCTGGATGCGCTGTTTGCTGTTGGCTGCACTTAAAGGAACCACAAAAATAAACACCTCAGCTTCACTCTCCTTCTCCCTACAATCTCCTGCTGGTGATTTCCACTGGGCAGATCCAATGAGAAGCCAGAGATTGAAGGAACCAGTCTATGTAATTTGAACAATCTAGGCTTCTAGAACAAAGAGGGGGTAGACTATGACCTGGGATGGGCCAACAGAGACTGTTTTGACAGGGAGGTAGGAATGTAATTTGTAAACATCCAGCATAGTAATGAAGTAGGACAGAACCTTAGGTAGCAAAGCTTTGTCCTAAGCCCTAGCTTTACAACTGGTTAGAGCCACGTGGTGATTTTAGAAACAAAGAGAAAGGATACGGCACTGCTGATTGCACACGTGAAGCTGATAGTCCTATCTGCACAGCTCATGGAAAAGACTCCATCTTTTCGAAGGAACAATGTAGGGGAAATAATGACCCACTTCTATTTGAAGAAAGAGTGATAATATATTTTAAAGTCCTTTATCAAAGGGAGAAGAGAATAATTCATCAGAAAGCTATGTTCCATCTACATACACACAGATAGAAGGGCTGCCAACCAAATTACCAGGGCCGAAAAGAATTTATGTAATCATTGCATTTTTTGAAAGCTAAAAATATACTTTCCCCTGAAGCTAAAAATAATAGAACAAAAACTTAAGGCAGAGAATCAGACTTTAGAGATTGTACCAGTTACAGATGATGTCAGGTTTAAGGTTTTATTGTTTCATGGAATTAACTAGAATCAACGAGTGTTATACACAACCTAAAGTTCTTACATAATGTTTCACTCCATGAAAGGCCTTCTTGTTCATTATTTTTTCTTTACCACATAAGCATACTCGCAGAAATTTTGATGACTTAGGAAACTACTAAAATTCTGGGTTTATAAAAATTGAGAAATGTGATTCCTGACAGGCACACTCCTTCCCATTTAGGGCCACCTCTGTTGAAAAACCACACCTCCTAATCAAGGACCAAGACTATTCTGGAAGCTTAATTGCCTAATAAACTGAACCCAACATATCTGAGAAGACAGAGTCAGAAATTCATTTTCCTTCAGAGTGGCCTGATAAGTCATACTGCAATGAGTGTAGCCCTGTGTGGTCTCTAAGAAGATAGATTAAACCATCTCCCCATGACCTCTAAACTCCCCTGAATCAGGAAACCCCCTCCAGTCAAGTGTTAATCAGACAAGCTCTGTATAAATGCTTCAAGAGTATGTAAACACCCAGAGGAATTTAACCAATGTCTTGGACCAGCTGGGCTCGGTTAGGAAGGAACGGGAAGGAACTCTCTCTCCACTACTCTCTTTAAGCTTCTTTGGTGGATCTCCCTTTCCTACCCTGAGATAGCCTATAAATTTTAAGGTATTCTGGGTATTAATAAATAAATATTAATAAATGATGCACAGTGGGTTTTAAAAATTTCCATTTGTCATCTCATCATTAGCTCCTCCCCTTCCCCACAGCTTAGAACTTAAAAAGTTAGATACTCAAAAACTGGAATAGACATTTTTTTTCTCCTCCCTCAATGTCCTCTACCAACCAAAAACTGGTTATGATTCCTCTAGGGTTGGGGCTAAGAGAAGTTTAAAAAAGGTAAATGGACAGAAGGTCTTAGTGGAGTGGTTCTGTGGTGACTGGGGGCTGATGCTCAAATGGGGGCTCTTCCTCCATGTGGCTGGAGGTAGCTATGGGGTGGTGATCACCTCTCAGCCACCTTCTTACCAAATCCTGCAAATGTAATCGCCAACACTGGTCTTTATTATGCGTTATTCTCAGCTAAAAAACCCAAGACCAGTAAAGTCCCATTTAACATTCTTTTGTATCATTAAAGCCACCTATGTGCTGGGGATGTGAGGGGGATGGAAGTTGTAAGATGTCAAGATATAATGACAGCAGCTTTGCCCTTGACATCAGAACACCTGCTGGACTCCTTCCCTGTAATAGTTACTGGCTGCGTTAGCCTGATCAAGTCAACGAACTTGTCTAAGCCTACTTCATCTATATTCTGTACTTGGTTGGATAACGACATCTCAAAGTTCTTTCCCGTATCTGGTATACTAGTTTCCTATGAAATTGTAACTGCAAATATTACATAGTCCCAAAGTATTAGAAATGTTTCAACCCACTTAGTAGGAGAGTTCCACAAAGTAACTCTCGGTCATGTCGGAACTCACATCCTGGCAGATGAAGGACATGAAGCCGTCAAGCTCAAGAATCTGGAATTTGGGCTGTTTTCTAAAACCCCACTGCCTAGCATATCCTGCCCTCCCTTTACAAACATCTATTATCATCAGAATTTCTTTTCCCATGTTTCCCCAATATTAATTAAAGTTAATATTTTAATTAATATTAATAATTAAATATTTAAAAAATATTTTCAAAAGATATCCAAACCAGATTCACAAAATAAAAATCACCCATCTCCTGGACTCAAGCTCAGAAAATAGAAAACTTTGCGATATGCAGACACCATGGTTTTCTGACCTGAAGCTGTCGGTCAGTTCTTTTCCATCTGCCTCAATACCCAATTCTACCTTAATCCAATTATGATTCGTTATTTATCAAAATAAGAGAAACAGTTTTTTCTTTTTTTTTTTTTTTAAAGATTTTATTTATTTGACAGACAGAAATCACAAGCAGACAGAGAGGCAGGCAGAGAGAGAGAGAGAAGCAGGCTCTGCACTGAGCAGAGAGCCGGATGGACCCAGGACCCCGGGATCATGACCTGAGCCAAAAGCAGAGGCTTTAACCCACTGAGCCACCCAGGCGCCCCGAGAAACAGCTTTTTTTTTAAGTTATTCTTTTTCATTGCTCATTTCCGGAGCATCACCAAAAAAGGAAATAACTCAAAGAAGTAAATGAGAAAATATAGGTATTAATAGCATTAAGAAAGTGCTAGGTAAAGACCACCCTTGAGAGATAAGATCCCGCTGTTAGGACTTTTGATTAGATCAAACTCTAGCTCCTGTGGCTAGCTAGGTGTGTGCCATTCTAGGAGCACATCTACGATCAAATCTCACTCCTTTGTAATGAAACAGATATCAGAAACATACTGGAAAAATTACCTAGCCATGTAAATTCAGGCTACATTGCATACAAACTAAAGATAAATATACCAAACTACTGTCAAAAGAAGCTTTGTGGGCAATAGAAACCACTCAAAACCACCAAATTAGGAGTCATGGCCCATCTGTGGGACTTTGAGTAATTTATTTAACTTCTCTGGGCCACAAATGCCACCTTTTAAAATTTTCCAATCAACTTTTCCAATTTACCCAGTTGTTCCAACACCTTTCCTTTTAAAGTGCGTTGGCATCTTTGTCAAAATCAACTGACCACATAAGCATAGGACTACTTCTAGGCTATTCTGATGCTACTGTCATAATGTTTTGGTTGCCTTAACTTTGTTTTTGGTTTTGGGTTTTGGGTTTTTTTTTTTTTTGGAGATTTTACTTATTTGTCACAGAGAGCACACACACAAGCAGGGGGAGAGGCAGAGGTACAGGAAGAAGCAGGCCCCTCTGCTGAGCTGAGAGCAGGGAGCCTGAAGCAGGGCTCTGTCCCAGGACCCTGGGATCCTGACCTGAGTGGAAGGCAGATGCTTACACAACTGAGCGACCCAGGCGCCCCGGTTGCCATAATATAAAAGTCTCAAAATCAAGTATTACAAGTCCTCCAGCTCTATTATTTTGCAAGATTGTTTTGACTATTCTAGGTCATTTGCATTTCCATAACATATTAGAATCAGCTTTTCAACTTTGACCCCACAATGCTGTATTCTGAATGCATTGAATGAAATTAGGGAGAATGGATGCCTTAGCAAATACTGAGTTTTCCAATCCATGAACAGCAATATTTCATAGTTTTCAGTAAAGCAATCTCGCACATTTTTTCTACACATTTTTTTGTTAAATTTATCTCTGAGAATTTTAAGATTTATGTTCTTGCAATTTTTTTTTAAATTTTGCTTTCCAAGTGTTTGTTATTATTTAGAGAGGTATATCTGACTTTTGCATATTGACCTTGTATCCTGAGAATTTGTTCATTCTCCCTAGGGTTTGTTTTGTTTTGTTGTTTTTTGTTTTTACCATATGTAAACATGTCGTCTGCAAATGAAAATAAGTTTCATTTCTTGCTTTCTACTATTGGGGTTTTTATTCCTTTTTCTTGTTTTATTGCACTATGTTCTTCAATACAATATGGAAAAGAAGTAGTGAGAGCAGGTGTCCCTTGTCCTGTTCCAAAAAGTATTCAAGGTTCCCTTTCAAATTTTTTGTAGGCGCCCTTTTCCAGATTGAGAATGTTTCCTTTTATTTCTAGTTTGCTGAAAATTTGTAATTATAAACAGGCTTTGAATTTTTCAAATGTCTTTTCTAAAATTTGAAACAATTTGAAATAATCATATAATTTTTTTTCTTTCTTCCATTAATTCTTGGTTATAATGCATATTGGTTTTATTGGGCTGCAGACTGAGTGGCTTAAGTGACAGAAATTTATTTCCTCATAGTTCTGGAGACTAAATGGCCCAGATCAAGGTGTCAGCAGGAGCGCTTTCTTCTGCGCATGAAGGAAGGATCTGTTTCCAGTCTCTGTGGCTCGCACATGGTCATCGTCTTCTTGGATCATCACAGTAACTTCCTTCTGTGGATATCTGTGTCCAAATCTCATCTTACCAGGACATAAGTCACACTAGATTAGGGTTCCACTAATGACCTCCCTGTAACCTAATTACTTCTTTAAAGACCTTGACTCTAAATATACTCACGTTGTAAAGTACTGGGTGTCAGGACTTCAACATATAAATTTGGTAATGGGACACAACATAACCCATAAACATGATACATTATCCTTTTATATGTTCTTCCATTCTATTTGCTAACATTTGGTTAAGTATTTTTACATTTATATTCATGAGGAATATTGGTCTATAATCGTAATTTCTTGGACATCTGGGTGGCTCAGTTGGTTAAGCGGCTGCCTTCCACTTATGTCATGATCCCAGAGTCCCAGGATCAAGTCCCACACATAAGGCTCCCAACTCCATGGGAAGTCTGCTTCTCCCTCTGACCTTCTCCCCTCTCATGCTCTCTCTCAGTCTCTCTCTCTCTCCAATGAATAAATAAAATCTTAAAAAAATCTTTACACTCGTAATTTCTTAATTTCCTCATTAGGTGATCAGTCTTCTCTTGTGGTGTAGCCCATTCAGCTGCACGGGGGCCTATGGAACTATCATATTTTGCTCAGCAAACAGTCTAATGACTACTGTCTTCTAAGGATCTGAGATTCAAAAGCAAAGACAGACCCTTTGTCCTCCAAGTGCTCACAGCCTAACAGAGAAAATGAGAGACTTCAGACGACATCTAATCCAAAGAGTGAAGAAGAAGGCACAGCCAAGAACAAGCTCAGACTCCAGAAATACGAGGATAAAGGTATGAATATGTTTGTAAATAAGAAAACAGAAATCAAGGAGAAATGTCAAGTCACCAAAAGATGCCAATGAGTGGAACAGATGTAATGATGAAAGAAATGTAGGAACTTTGCAGCCTTGTTCATGGAGATTACACACCCCCGTGTCCATGCGTTTTGCCCCCCTGCAATGTCCTCCACTACCTGCCTTTTGGACTGTAGAGCCCCAATCAGAGACATTTAACCAAATTGTTAATTGCTGTGGCAACAACACATTTGTAAAACTACCCTCTCCACAGTTTTACATATTCCCCAGTGTTCCCTTATGGTATCTATATATGGGTAAGTCCATATTTTATTATGGTTGAAAGCACCTGCTCTTTGATTTATTAGCTTAATGTAGTAAGTAATCAAATTGGTTGGAGTTAACAGTGTTTCAAAGTTCAGTACAGTCCTGACAGCTAATAAGGGAGCAAGATGTCTGGTAATGCAAACCATCTCCAGGAAATAGCTGCTTGAGGCACAGCATCTGTCTGCCAAGTGTGAGGTGGCAGCAACGGCTTATAGGAAATGGAAATAGATCGTCAGATCTCAACGTGCCATCCGATGAGATGGGTGTCTGGTTCATTGTGTCTCTTTTAAATGTGATTACTTGGAGAACACAGCTGAGGAAAACTCAAAGCAATTCTATCTTGCAACAGAGTCTTAGCCAGGGAAATTAATTTGATATCAGGAATCATTATCCAGAGACTGGCTCCCAGGATCTTTCTCTGTTCACCAGACTATTAGGTTTTAAGTGACTGGCCTAATAGGCCACAGTATCTGCCTTGTCTGACCTAGACTTCTGTGGTCTGGAAGGGTGACTCTATCTTCCAAATGTCTGTCATCTATAGGCAGGAAGACTCAGGGCTAGGGTGGCCTAAACTATATAAATGGCTGCAGTGACAGTCATAGAACATCTGGTTCTCTATCAGCTTCATCACTAACCAGCTGTCTCATCTTGAGACAGACACTTACAATCTCTATTAAACTGTTTTCTACTCAAGAGGAATTCCCATGTCATAAACGCCTCCTAGAGAAGTGTAGAGGTGTTTATAGTACAGCACTCTAGCCAGATATATTTGACCAGAGATCGGCTGATTTGGGGGGTGTTTGTTTGTTTGTTTGTTTGTTTCATGAAATATTGCTTGAGATGATGACAACTCCTTTGGATACTGATTTGGAAAATGCTAGCCTATCCATGACACTAACCTATCTATAAACAATGTGCCTGATTCATCAGTTACCTATATGTAGTAATATGTATATTCATAAGGCAAGACTGGATCAGGAAGGGCTCAGGGATCCCAACTTCAAGGGCCTGGCTACTGATTCTTTGGCTTGAGGAATAAACAGGGAAATATGTGAATGTCATTCTTTCCAGAATTGTTAGATATGGGGATTACCATGAATGAGAGCAAGCGAAATTATTTCTATCCAACTTGGGAGAGCCCCACAGAGGACAAAGACAAAGGCCGTACTTCTTTGGAGCTGCAGAATGAGATGGTGGGTGGAATGCGGACTTGAGGCTCAGGCAGACCTGGGTGAAAGCTTTCCTCTGTCACTCCGGCTTGCTGTGGAGGAGGTGTGCTTCTGGGTGAGGGCATGCCTCGAGGCAGGAGCATGACCTCACACAGGCCTGATGGATTCATACAAGTTAGCCAAGAGAAGAAAGAGCGGACATTCAAGGCCAAAGGAACAACACGGTTGAAGGCCTGTGGAGAGAGTGTGGCATGTCTGAGCCCCCTGAGCAGCTTGGTGTGGCATGAGGATAGAGCTGAGGGAGGGAAGTCAGGACACACGAAGCTGGAGAGGTGAACAGATGCTGACAGGCCCTAAGATGGTTGGGTTTCATCCCAAGGGCAACGGTCCCAGTGGAAGGAAATGACCTAAGCAAAGACGTGGTCAGGGAAGGAAATGACTAGGTTCTCTGTGTGTGTCATTAGATCCCAGGAAAAGAGAGAGCCAAGTCAAGAATGGCGTCCAGGTTTCTGGGTTAGGAAGTTGGGTAAATGGAAGCAAAAGCTGGAATGTAGATGATGGGGCCACAAAACAAAGCTGAGATCAAAGCCCAGTATCGCCATCAGAGTCCAAAGCGACAGCTGCTTGTGGCGATGGTAACAGAACGAATTGCAAATAAACCAACAGTCCTTTCAGCGGCATGAAAACAGCAGCAGCTCATCAATAACGAAATGAGAAGACAAATGATCACCACCCCCCGTGCCATATTGAGTGTCACTCAAATTAAACAATTTAGATAATGGAGTGAGGTTGGAATACTTCTACGAGACTCCGGACTGGGCCAGCCATCTAGAAAATATTTGCGGCATTATGGAATATTTTAAAAGCCAAATGTCTGCTCTGCTTTCTTAGCACGAGAAATCTGACGAGCCTGGAAAAGTTCAGTTCCACCAGCCAGAGTGTTGCAATACCCACTGGGTAGAAGTCACTGAAGGCAAAAGAAAACTTCCTGGCGCTGATTGTTAGGTGAGTAATAAATAGTCCAAGGGAGGACTCTAAGAGCTTCCAAATAGAACATCGTAGTGGCCCTGGTGGTGACTATAGTTTCAACAGGGTGTCAGCGTTAACGAGAAAGCAAGCTTCTTAAAGCCTTGGTTTATTTTTTTTTAAAGTAGCGGTTTAAACAGTTTGGAGGTTAAGAGCTCAGAAGGCCCTCCACCTTCCTGTGCAGAAGTCCTGGCTTGTGTTTCAGGGAAGGAGGGAGCACCATGGAAAGTCAGAACCTGGAGCGGGCTCACCTCCCCAATTACTGCACATGCCTATTTGGCGAAAAGGTAGAATCAGGCTAGACACATGTGTTTGAGCCTTATTCAGAGTCTGCACACAGCTGCTAAAAGGTTTGGCTTCTCTCTTTTCCTTCACCCATAATTCTACCATATGCGTTGGGTTTTGATGTCCTTGAGATTCATATATATAAATATATATATATATATATATATATATATATATATAGTTTAAAGATTTTATTCATCCATTTGACAGACAGATTACAAGTAGGCAGAGAGGCAGGCAGAGAGAGGAGGAAGCAAGCTCCCTGCTGAGCAGAGAGCCCGATGCAGGGCTTAATCCCAGGACCCTGGGATCATGACCTGAGCCGAAGGCAGAGGCTTTAACCCACTGAGCCACCCAGGTGCCCCTCCATTATATTTTTTATTTCTCTCACTTGAAGACCTAAGATGTCACCAGGACTTTTAAAATGTGGGCTCCTATTATCATCACCCCTTATCATCCAGTCACATTCAGGCACCAGTCTCGAGCCAGTTCTGCAAACTTTCCTCCCCCCAGCAGCTACCAACCAAACTAGCTCTAGCCACAGCGGCATCAAGGCTGAACAGAATGAAGAGGAGTTTTTCCGGAGTTGGAACATCTTCAGGGAGGATCCTGGCTGGACTAGACGTGGACTCACACTGAGGACACATTCCTTGTGAATCACGTTGAGCAAATTACTAGAAAATGTACTTACATATTATGCTGCTTTTTGGAAAAATTAAATGTGACAGCCTAACTGAAATGCAATATTTAATACTAATATGTAGAGCTCCATACGTAACCTGTCCAGTGATTTGACAGACTTCTTTCCCTCACCAACCACTCCCACATGAGATGTCCTCTACTGCATATGATAAGCAGACTCACATAAAAAATTCTAATCGTAGGATATGAGGAAGTGGTATTATTTCTAATGCCTCCGCAGTAGACCTCCATGAAACCATCAACCCTTCAGTAATTCTTGCTCCCTGAAAAACATGAAGCTGGCAATAAATCCATAGGCAGAGGCCAAATCTACATTAGCAAACTGAAGCAGAGAATTAGAGCAATTATTTAAATAATTTATCATGAGCCCGGGGTAGGTAGCTGAATTGCTTAAATGAATATTTCAGGGGGAAAATGCATTTTTTTGGTAAAAGGCCTTTGAAGACTCTCTTGGCTCATTGCACATAGAACAGGAAAATCATTATAATGATGAAGTCTATGTGTACGTGGAAGGTACCCCCTGCTGGAGCTTTGCTTTGGAAATGCAAAACTATTCAAATATGTGATTTAGAATCTTTGGCATTTGGCAAAAAAAAAAAAAAAAAAATTTAAAAACCCAAAAAAACAAAACTGAGAAGGACCAAACAATGATTGGATTACTTGGGATTTGGATTCGGTCCTATCCATCATCCTTTCCTGGGTTCCATAACATAATGGTTCAGAGAAACTTCTAGTTATAATTTCCTTTTTGCACTTAGCTCTAGGTGAGCCCAAGGTCAACACTTACCCACTGCAGGAGAGAGAGGGAATTTTAAAAGATGAGAAGATGAGATGTTCCTCTGCTTTCTTCGGTGCTAACAAATCTCAGAAGGAAGGTTCTCATTGATCTAGCTCTGCCTAACTCTGTTCCTGTATCCCAGTCACACAGGAGGATTGGTGTCATGCCCTCCAAACTGCCCAGGAGGATACAGGACAGGGAAACAAGCTCTCTTGCCAAGCAAGGGACGCTGGAGAGCCATGCAACAAAACCTGTGGCTCGAGGACCAGCAGCATCAGCATCACTGGGGAGCTTGCTAGAAATGCTGAGTCTTGGGCCCCACCCAGACCCATTGATTCAGAAGCCGGACCAGCTTCCCAGGGGATGAACGTTTGAAAGCACTGATCTTGACGACACAGTGGGTCCAAGGGAGCAGGGGGAACAATTTGAGTAAATTGGCAAAGGTAGAAGAAAAGGGGAGAATGATGACAGACAGCTACAGAGTGCAGACCCCAGAGGCCCAAGAAAAAGCAAAAGCAATGTGAACCAACCAGGCTATTGAATTGTGAACTGGGGCCTTGTACCTGCTCTCTGTTTCCAGCTGCACATCAGCAGCTGGGGGTCACAGGTGTCAATTATGGCCACAAAGTGCTCAGAGTCCTGAAGGCGAACCATCATCCTAAGAGGAAACCCTGCAGGGATGCCTGGATGGCTCAGTCGTTAGGTGTCGGCCTTCAGCTCCGGTCATGATCCCAGGGGCCTGGGATCAAGACCTACATCGGGGGGCATCTGGGTGGCTCTGTTGGTTGAGTATCTGCCTTGGGCTCAGGTCATGATCCCGGAGTCCTGGCATCGAGCCCTGCATCGGGTTCCCTGCTCAGCAGGAAGCCTGCTTCTCCCTCTCTCTCTCTCTGCCCCTGCTTGTGTTCCCTCTCTCACTGTCTCTCTCTCTCTCTCTCTCTCTGTCTAATAAATAAATAAATAAATAATTAAAAAAAAAAAAAAAAAAAAAGATGAGGAAGCCCTGTGGCCCTCTTGATGGCTTCCTTCCCCAAAGGCAGTCGCTATAAAAAGAGGACACCAGTCTCCTGGAATTCACCAGAAGTGGGGAGGTGGGCAGGGGCAAGTTGAGTATCAAATAAGAAGGTCCCATTTTTAAAAATGTACTCACAACTGAGTCCTTCATGACGGAAACACGCTGTTTCCGCAGTATGTATTGAGTTAGCTTTTATTTGAATAGGTTATGGTTGCCATTAATTTAATCATTTTATTGACTGATTTTGCAGAGCTTGCATCCTGAGGCTCCTTTTTTTCTCTTTTAAAGAGGACGTGCACTTCAGAATGAATGTATAGATTCCACATGTGGCTGAAACCAATTTCCTCTTGGTTTGTTCTCAGATAAGATGGAAAGCAGCTGGCCGGCTTCTTCCACAAGTCCTTTAAGAGCACGACTACGTCACATGAATGCCCTCCTTCCCAGCCGGAAGAACTCCAAGCCCACCAGCATCATCAACAATGGCCATTTATTGAGCACCAGCTCAAAATAATAATGACGCGCCATGCCCTTGTCTCAGAACCCCGTAACAGACCCAAAGTCTCACTGGGTTCTAGTAGCACCTCCAAACAGTCCTTCATTCAACTTCTCTTTTTCTCAGTTTATCCACTCTTAAGAAAGGTAACAAGACCACCTGCCCTTGGCTGCATGCAATCATTATTTTAAGGATCAAATGAGAGAGCCCCTTCATGGGAGACGTGTATGGATGGAAGGGTGCATTATTGCTGTGGAGTTTTGTTTTCATCTGGAACTTCTTCAGGCCCTCCACAAATATTCCCAAGCAGGCAATAGAAGCAGCTGATAAGTAGGTGGTCTGACTAGGAGGTCTTCCAGCCGCTGCATTGGGCTGATGGAGAGAATACAGCCCCCTCTGACGTACTGCTACCAAACCCCACTTCTCCTGGCTTATCTACATGGAGCCACGCACCCTCCCCCCCCCCCCCACGGGGCTTTCCCTCCCTCAGTGAATTTCACCCTCTTGCTCATTGGTAAACTTGTCAAATTCCATAGTTAATTCCAATCCCATCCTTCACACTGTTGGACACACACACACATACACACCAATTGGAGCTGTCTGCAAGTCATCCCCAGAGCCCTGTGGGGGGTCACATTGCTCAAACTCTGTCAATCACTTCCTTTCGCCACTAAGAGCAAGAGTTTAACTTGTTTGAACATCAAATGCCTTGGTGGAGTCTGACTACACTTGAGTATACCCAATCAATAATCCAAAAGCTCAAAGATCAAATTCTAGATTTCAGGGAACCAATGTGGTGCCATAGATCCAATATAAAGTTTCTGAAATGGCCCCTGCCCCTCCTTTGGGCTCTTTGCCAGGTCTTTTCCACACAATATTATTTAGTCCTGATGGTGGCATTGTAAGATAAATATCAATATCCCAATTCTGTATATAAGGAAAGAGAGGACTGCAAGCAGAATGACTTGTCCCGAGTCATGGAGATACTTGGAAAAACTCCAGTTCCAATACAGGCCTCCCATTTCCAAGTCCAGGTGCTTCCCATGATGCCACAGTTACCATCTGCAACAATGTGGAAGAAATATTTGCCGTGCTCTTCATGGAAAGTCTTTCCTCTATTAAATCCAGGAGCTCTGTAAAAGCATCTTGAGATACTTCAAGAGGAGTGTCACTTGCTTGATTTAGCTGAATATCTATTTTCCTGTCACTACTTACTTCATAAGGGTGCAAAACACAGGAAGTCCTGACGGCGAAGATTTAGAGTGCTCATTTTAAATGACTAAGAGTTATTTCATGTTTGGCAGGGACTAGTACGTTTTGTCAGCCTGAAAGAATTTTTGGCCAACAGGTTTTGCTCGGATCCACAGTTGTTAACTATTAGAGATGCCTGAAAAAACATTTAGGTTGGGCTGGTTAAAATGTGTCACTGATGACTGGGGTCAATCGAAAGTAAGAATCTCCAGTCCTATGACACCACTAGTGTCCAAAAGTAAAGGGGCATTTAATTTTCTCTGACCCCTCAGGGCACAGATTTCTGGATGTGAATTAACCTTTCTGTTCTAAAGACGAGCTATGTGGACCATACCATTCTGGTTTAGACTCTCCATCCTGTTGAAGGATTTATCATTACAAGAGAAAGCCAAATAGAAATTTTATTCAACTATTGGCAACTAAGACTAGAAAGAACAGTGACTTTTTCATTTCTTTTTCACATAAAGAAATCTGGAGGCAGGCAATGTAGGGTTTATGTGGCAGTTCTCCCTGTCACTGACAACCCAGGATCCTTCTTTCTACCAACCTTTGAGTATGGCTTCCATTGTTAATATGGTTGCTTGGCCCAGCCAAGAAACAGCCTGCTAAGGCTCCCAGTCAGTGTTTCCACATTCTGAGGAAGCAGGAAGAAGGAGAAAGGGCAAAAGAGGACCTAACAGCTGTCTGTAGCCTCCTTAAGAAGCTGTCTCAGATGTTCTATACAAAGCTTTCCAGCTTCAAGAAAAGTCAACATTGTATCTTCTAGTTCTCAGCCAGTAAAGACTGAAGTTTCTTACTAAAGAAGAAAGAATGGATGGATATTCAATAGCGAATTAAGAGTCTCTGCCAGTTACCAGGAGATAAAAGGCTCACTGTTCATCTGGAACCTTCTTTGTGTGGATTACAATGATGGATTCATAAGCTTTTAGAAAGATCAACTAGTCCAACATCTGCATTTTATAGGTGAAGCAATGAAGGCCATAAAAGCCCTTGGATTTGGCTGAGACAGCAGAGGCAGGGGTTTTAGAGCCTGGACTAGAAATTCTGGAAATCCTGCCTCAGGAATTATAAACCAAAGTGGGTTTGACCACACAACACATCCTTACAAAGCTAGGCCTTACAGCTCTCTATGTTGTTTAGTGTGTCTATACATACTACTCCTTTCTTCCCTGAGAAACAAGACACAGAATTCAAGCATATCCCATTGTATTGACTATAAGGTGACTTGTTACTGTATATTGTTTCTGTTCTTTTCTGGTCTGTTACCTTTAGGCTATCTCTTTGCCTGAAAGACCCCTTCCAATATTTCTTGTAGGGCTGATTTGGTGATCACAAATTCTTTTAGTCTCTGTCTGTCCTAGGCAGGCAGAGAGAGAGGAGGAAGCAGGCTCCCTGCTGAGCAGAGAGCAGGACGTGGGGCTCGATCCCAGGACCCTGAAATCATGACCTGAGCTGAAGACAGAGGCTTAACCCAATGAGTCACCCAGGTGCCCCTCTCCTTCTATTTTCAATGACAGCCTAGTATTCCTGGCTGCATATTTTCTCCTTTAGTGCCCTGAATATATCACACCAGTCCTTTCTGGCCTGCCAGGTCTACTGCCAATCTAATATTTCTATCATTGAAGGTTACAGACCTCTTGTCCTGAGCTGCTTTCAGGATTTTCTCTTTGTCTCTGAGATTTGTAAGTTCTACTATTAGATGTCAGGATGTTGACCTACTTGTATTGATTTTGGGGGTGGGGGGGGGTTCTCTGTGCCTCCTGGATTTTGATGCTTGGTTCCTCTCCCAAACTAGGGAAGTTCTCTGCTATAATTTGTTCCAATATACCTTTCTGCCCTTCTCTCTCTTTCTTCTTCTGGGATACCAATTATTCTAATATTGTTTTGCTTTATAGTATCACTTATCTCTCAAATTCTTCCCTCATGATCCAGTAATTATCTCTCTTTTTCTCAGCTTCTTAATTCTCCATTGATTGGTTTTCTCTATCACTAATTCTCTCTTCTGCCTCATTTATCTAGCAATAAGAGCCTCCATTTTTTTTTAAAGATTTTATTTATTTGACAGACAGAGATCACAAGTAGGCAGAGAGGCAGGCAGAGAGGGGGAAGCAGGCTCCCTGCTGAGCAGAGAGCCCGATGCGGGGCTTGATCCCAGAACCCTGGGATCATGACCTGAGCCAAAGGCAGAGGCTTAATCCACTGAGCCACCCAGGTGCCCCAAGAGCCTCCATTTTTTATTGTACCTCATTAATAGCTTTTATAATTTCAATTTCATTAGATTTTATTTCTCCTGGAAGGGATTCTCTAGTATCTTCTATGCATTTTTTTTAAAGCACACCTTGTATCTTTATAACTGTCATTATAAACTTTAGTTCCACCATCTTACTAAAGTCCATGTTTCATTAGGTCCCTGACAGTCAGTATTGCCTCTTGTTCTTTTTTTTTTTTTTTTTGAGATGAGTTTTTCCATTTTGTCATTTTGTCCAAAGAAGAATAGATGAATGAGAGAACAAAATGCTAAAAGGGTAATGATAACCCTAGAAAAATATACACTAGACAAATCTAAAGAGACCCAAAACCAGGGGGGAAAAGAATTAAAAAAAAAAAAAAAAAGAATCTGATCAGGTTGGTGAATAGAACAGGCCCACACACTAGGTTTTGGATGTATTTTGGTCTGTTAGAAGAAACTGCCTCCCAAAATTTAAAGAAGAAAAACTTACACATATATACAAAAATAAGGGTAAATACAATGAAGGGATCAAATATGACTATAAAAATGAAAATTCGGGGCACCTGGGTGGCTCAGTGGGTTAAGCCTCTGCCTTTGGCTCAGGTCATGATCCCAGAGTCCTGGGATCGAGCCCCGCATCGGGCTCTCTGCTCAGCAGGGAGCCTGCTTCCCTTCCTCTCTCTCTGCCTGACTCTCTGCCTATTTGTGATCTCTGTCAAATAAATAAATAAAATCTAAAAAAAAAAAAAAGAAAAAGAAAAAGAAAATTCAAAAAGATTTTTAAAAAGGAATTGGTAAGATACGAAGTTGTTTGAAAAAAGAGAGAGGAAAAATTTAAAAAAAAAAAAAGGAGCATATGTGATATCCAAATGGCCAACAGATACATGAAAAAGTGCTGCACATCACTCCACACATCAGGGAAATACAAATCAGAACCACAATGAGAAACTACCTCACACTAGTCAGAATGGCTAAAATTAACAAGTCAGGAAATGACAGATGTTGGTGAGGATACAGAAAAAGAAGAACCCTCCTACACTGTTGGTGGGAATGCAAGCTGGTGCAGCCACTCTGGAAAACAGTATGGGAAGGGCATTCCTCAAAAATCAGAAAATAGAGCTATCCTACAACCCAGCAATTGTACTACTGGGTATTTACCCTAAAGATACAAATGTAGTGATCAAAAGGGACACATGCACCTGAATGTTTATAGCAGCAATGCCCACAATAGCAAAACTAAGGAAAGAGCCTAGATGTCCATAGACAGATGAACGGATAAAGAAGATGTGGTATATGTATACACACACAATGGAATATTATGCAGCCATCAAAAATGAAATCTTGCCATTTGCAATGACATGGATGGAACTAGAGAGCCTCATGCTAAATAAAATAAGTCAATCAGAGAAAAACAATTATCATGTGATCTCACAGACATGAGGAATTTGAGAAACAAGACAGAGGATAATAAAGGAAGAAAGGGAAAAAATGTAACAAGACAAAACTAGAGAGTGGGACAAACCATCAGGGACTCTTAATCTCAGGAAACAAACTGAGGGTTGCTGGAGGGGGTAGGGGGTGGGAGGGATGGGGTGGCTGGGTGATGGACATTGGGAGGGTATGTGCTATGGTGAGTGCTGTGAATTGTGTAAGCCTGATGATTCACAGATCTGTGCCCCTGAAACAATTAATACATTATATGTTAATTAAAAAATAAAATTTAAAAAAGAGCTTCCTTTTGCTCTTCGGCCCACCATGCTTATCCACCGTTTTCATCTGCTCGCACACAGCACCACACACTGGGTGGCTTAAACCACAAACATTTATTTTACACTTCTGGAGGCTGGTTGTCTGAGATCAGGCTTCCAGCATGGCCAGGTTCTTGGTGAGAACTCTCTTCCTGGTTTCATGTTTTATGGCCTTTCCTTGGTGTGAGCACATAGGGAGAAATCTTGTGTTTCTTTTTCTTTTCATAAGGCATTAATCCCATCAAGGAGGCTACATCCCCCTGAATTAATTTAACACTAATCATCTCCCAAAGACCCCACTTCCAAATTCTATCACATGGGGATTAAAGCTTCAGCATATGAATTTGAGGGCATGGGGGTGGTACACAACTTTCCATCCATAGCATCTACCCAGTCATGAGCCTCTACCATAAGGCAGCCTCTCAACTGAGGATGGGGTGAGGGTACGGAAGGTACCAGAATCACGCCCCTATGGGAAGACTGACTCTGACAAGAAAGGCCTGAGCCAAGTATGCTCTGTTCCTTCTGCCAGTGAGAGAGATCTCTCCTCCACCCTTGCAGGGTAAAAGTGGAGGCAAGGAAAGACCAGAAGTGGTCTTCCAATGGTTTTCTCCAAATAGAACATCCTCCACATTAGACCAGAGAAAAAGGACGTCCTCCTCAACACCTGCAATCTCCTTCATGTTTCTTCCCAGCAGATTCTACTGAGCTACCTGAGTGTGGCCTTGCTAGCTTCTTAGGACACTGACTGTGAGGTCCGGTACAAAGGAGTCCAGAAAGAAAGGCACAAAAAAGTTAAGAGACTTGCTCAAAGTCACACAGCAAGTTGGGGACAAAGCTGAAACCTGGGCCCACATATCTAGCCCCACTTTCTGGAAACTCTCTACTTGGCTACCTGTCCATAGAATCTGCTGGTCTGTGAAAACAACTGTCCACTCACCAGACCATCTGAAGCATTTGGAATAGCTCCTGAGGCTTTTGCTGCATTTAGTTCAGTGCCCCTTGCAGTGAGCCAAAATCTCTAAGGGTAAGGGATACTCAGGCTTTATGGAACTAGGCTGTGCACTGGAGAATTCACTCAACCACTCAAAAAATATTTTTAATCACCTCTAGGTGCCAGGCTATTACTGGAATAAAGTAAGAGAAAACATCCTAGCTAGAAGTCTAGTGGGGAAGGCAGAGAAGAAGACAGCCTCTGGAGTGACAAGGGCAATGACAGGTGCACGGGCACTGACTAGGGGAGGGACAGACTTTCAGAGCAGGAGTATATATGGGAAGAAGATCGTGTCTCCTTTTCTTTTTTCTTAAGGTTTTATTTATTTATTTGTTTCTCTCTCTTGACAGGGAGAGAAACAGTGAGAGAGGGAACATAAGCAGGGGGAGGGGGAGCCTGACTCGGGACTTGATCCCAGGACCCTGTGATCATGACCTGAGCCAAAGACAGATGTTTAACAACAGGCATCCCCTAGATCACATCTCCTGATAACTCCAAGTCCCTTAGGATGGCTGAAGCACAAGATACAAGACAGGGTGGCAGGAGGGATGGAAGGAAAAGAACTTTCCTAGGGACAGTGCAGGTGGTGGCTACACCTATTGAAGCAAAACATGAAGGGTCCCTCAAGGTGATGAGGCCACCTCTGGTGTCCTCAGGGGCATCAGTCACTTGACTAAGCTAGAAGCATTCTATTTGAAAATTATCCTTCTGGATCTTTTTTCGGCAGGTCCAATTCCTGTGGTAAAACATGACCGCCAACATCCACATCCCCCCACTGATATGACTGATTCCCCACCAAACAGTTTCCTTTTATGTGGATAGAGATACGCACTGAGGAATGTGGCTTACGTGCTTCCTTCAGAGGGAGCTTCTCTTTGCCCTTTCAGTGTCTTCGCTTATACTCTGTAGCTCTGACTCCCTTCTGAGGTCCACCAGGTTTAAGTTGGACGTGAGTTCAAACAGACCTGGCGCTCTCACGAGCAGGTCACTGAGCAGATGGAAATGGAAAACAGTGGTGCTTCCTTCTTAGTCTCCACTCCAGGTTTAAAGTCCTATAAAGGACTTTATCTAGTTCACAAACTGAAAGCCACACCTTTTTTGTTTTAAAAGCCCTATTTTCCAGGACCTCGGGGAAGAAGAAGATGCCTGTCCTGCTGCCCCCAGCCCTACCTCTCCCGACCCTCCTCAGCAGCCCCTAAGCCACGACCACAGTCCCCGGACTCCCTGGAAACCACTGGGCTCTGTGCTGGGTGGCAAGCCCGGCCAGCACCCAGCCACTGCAAAGGCATCCCAAGCCCCCAGAGTTCTCAGCTAAGAGCACCAGCTTGGGCCCCCAGCGGGTGGTTTGGCAATGCTCTTACAATCCTAGCCCAAGGAATGGACACACAGGATCCCGCTCGCCTAGTCATAGGCAAACTTTGTCTAAAAATAGCAAATTTGACACAAGTAACCATTCCCTCTATCATATGGTTTCCACACCTTCTCGCTTCCTTGAGAGTTTTCTCCTGGATGTTTTTTTAGTTTGCCAGAGTCAAAGAAAAACTAAAATTAAAGAATATAATTTATTTTCTTTAAAATTTTGTTTGTTTGACAGAGAGAGACAGCAAATGAGAAATAGAGAGAGCACAAGCAGGAGGAGCAGCAGAGGGAGAGGGGAAGCGGGATCTCCAATGAGCAGGGAGCCTGATCTGGGGCTCGATCCCATGACCCTGAGATCATGACTCGAGCCAAAGGCAAACACTTAACAACTGAGCTACCCAGGTACCCCTGAATAATATAATTTAATTCTCTATTACTGGTGGACAGAATTATAAGGTCTTATGTCTTTTCTTTCTTTCTCTTTTTTTTTTTTTTTTTTTTTATTTTTTGGTAGGAGAGGCTTGGAAGACAAAACTTTAGTGACTGCTTCCAATGTCCTGGGCATTTCGTGTATATTGCATCTTCTAATCTTTATGTAGCAGGTAAGAGGAGGCTAGAGGGGCAGTAAGAGAGAAAGCCTTTTTCTGTTGATTTCTCTCTTTTGCAGAAAAATTAACAAACAATGAAACAAAAAAGCAGTATTCAGGCCTGGGGGCTTCTTGGCGATCAACAGCCTTCCAGCTCAGGATTCTGTCATCACTAGATGTTCACCCTTGCTCTGTGGTCAAAGGAAGCATTCCTTCCAGGTGGCAATATTGAGGAAGAAAAGAAAAAGAGAAAGGGCAAAGAGAAGGAGCCAGAGCTCTCTTAAGGAAGCTTCTTTTTTTTTTTTTTTTTTTTTTTAAAGATTTTATTTATTTATTTGACAGAGAGAAATCACAAGTAGACGGAGAGGCAGGCAGAGAGAGAGGAGGAAACAGGCTCCCCGCTGAGCAGAGAGCCCGATGCGGGACTCGATCCCAGGACCCTGAGATCCTGACCTGAGCCGAAGGCAGCGGCCTAACCCACTGAGCCACCCAGGCGCCCCTTAAGGAAGCTTCTTAATAACTGCCACACAAATCTTCTCTTTTATCTCATTGGTCAGAACTTTGTCACATAACCACATGTAACTCCAAAGCACCTGGGAAATTTATTCTTCTGTTTGATGGCCAACATTTATTTTACTCCGTGAAACAGGGATAATAGTCACTTAGGGGCCACCAGTAACATCTACCATACCTTACAACAACGCCGTTATTAAACTCATTGAACAAATGGGGAAACTGAGGCTCAAAGTGTTTAAGAAACTTACCTGAGGTCCCACATCTAGAATGTGCTGTCGCCACTACCTAAGTTGGAAAATTTTATACCAAAGAATATTTTATTTCTTCAGTATGTTCTTATACTAAGAGAACATTTATATCGAAAGTTGTCAGATTTTCCAAGAGTTGCATCATATCCTCAGTTTTCAGTATGCTGGTGAATGAAAATATGTCACCTTTCTCTCCTATTTCTCTTGCCACTGCCACCAGCCTAGTACAAACCACATCACCTGCTTATTGCTGTAGCCTGCTAATTAGATTCTATACTCTAGTCCCTTTCCAATTTATTCCCCACACAGCAGGAAAGGGGAGCTTTTAAAAACTATGTCTAATAATTTTATTTTATGGCTTGAAAACTTTTAAAACTACTCATTGCTCTTTGGATAAAGACCAACACCATTAATGAAGCTCCAAGGCTTTGCATGGTCTGGCCACACCCACCTCCCCAGCTACCTCTCTCACGGTTCTCCTCCTCCTCGGTTCCACTCTGGGCATTCTGTGGTTCCTCCTACCATGAGGCTAGAAGCATGATCTTCCCTCTATCCTAACTCTCTTCCCCTATAGCTTTGCTTCCTCCGCATTTTAGATCTCAGAGAAGTCCTCCTTGACACACCACGCTAGATCTGGCCCTTCTAGTGTTTGCTCTGAAAGCATCCTGTGCTTAGCTTCTGGACTCTCAACACAGTTTCTTTTCTTTTCTTTTTTTTTTTTTTAAAGATTTTATTTATTTATTTGACAGAGAGAGATCACAAGCAGGCAGAGAGGCAGGCAGAAAGAGAGAGAGAAGGAAGCAGGCTCCCCGCTGAGCAGAGAGCCCGATGCGGGACTCGATCCCAGGACCCTGCGATCATGACCCGAGCCGAAGGCAGCGGCTTAACCCACTGAGCCACCCAGGTGCCCCTCAACACAGTTTCTAACTACATATTTTTAATGTAATTTATATATTTATTTGTGTGTGTGTGTGTGTGTGTGTGTGTATAACTATTCTGCTAGTCTATAAGAGCTCCGAAGAGATACTCATTTCCCTCACCATGGCATCTCCAGCATCTAACAAAAAAAAAATAAAATAAAATAAAGAAAAGAAAAGAAAAAAAAGTTTGTTGAAGGGAAAAACCAGTTCAATTATAACTTCCAATTTTAATATTTAATTTATCTTACATGACTTGGGAACATTACATTGCCTACTCTTTTGCTCAAAATATTTGCTGAGCATCTACTATGCTCTAAGCATTGTTGTAAGCTTTAGAAATAATTCAGTGAAAAAGACAAACTATGTTCCTGCTTTCATAGAGATTAGATTCTTATGGAACACTTCCCAATTCATTTTACGAAACTAGTATTATCCTGATACCCAAATCAGAAAAAGCACAGTAAAAGTAAACTATAGACCACTCAGGAATATAAAGACAAAATTTTAAAAAATACATTAGCAAAGAGAGTATTTATACTTGACAACTAAGTGTGATTCATACAAATCTAGCTCCACATGCCTGAATCAGTATAATCCACAATATTAACAGGCTAAACCAGAAAAATCATATAATCATATCAACAGGTAGGGTGAAAGCATGACAAAATTCAACATCCTTTAATAATTCAATACATTCAGAAAAACAGGCATAAAGGGAAATTTGTATAACTTGATAAAAAGCATCTACCAAAAAACCTACAGCTAACATTATACTTAATGGGCAAAGACTAAATGCTTGCCTAAAAGATCAGATTCTAATTCAACATAGTGATGGAAGTTCTGGCCAATGTAAGAAGGCAAGAAAAGGAAAGAGGCCAAATGGATTGGGAAAAATGACATAGACCTGTCTCTGTTTACATATGATATTTTAAAAAGGAAAACATAGAAGAAAATCCTCAAGATCTAAGAACTAATTAACTTAAACTTGACATCCAAAGCATAATCCATAAAATTTAAAAAACTGATAAATTGAACTTCATCAATGTTAAAAACTTTTTTTTTCTATGAAAGACCTTTCAAGAGAATGAAAAGGTAAGCTACCAACTTGGATAAACTATATACGAGCCACACATCTCACAAAAAACTAGAGTTTGGGTTTGTTGGGTTTTTTTAACTCTCAAAATACAACAGTAAAAAAAAATCTAGAAAATGAACAAAGTCATACACAGACATTTCACAAAAGAAAATAACCAGTGCCAAAAAAACACATGAAAGCATGTTCAACATCATCAGTCCTTAGGAAAATGCAAATGTAAGCTATGAGATATCGTGACACATCTATCAGAATGTCTACAATTCAAAAAAAAAATAGCAACAACACCAAATTGTGGTAAAGATGCAGAGAAACTCGATACTGGTGGGAATGTAAAATGGTACCACCCTGCAACCATCCTGTGACTCAGCAGTGGCATTTTTGGAGATTTATCCCAGAGAAATGAAATCTTACATTTGCGCAAAAAGCTATATATAATTTGCATAGTCGCTGTATTTATAATAGCCAAAACCTGAAAACAACCCACAAGTCCTTCAAGGGGTGAATGGATTTGCAAAGGTACACCCATGCTGCAGGTGAGTGACTAGTAGGGTTTAGGGATGGAGACTATAGGGTGTGGCTAAGAGACACCAGCATGAGGACTCCTGATGTTGCAAATGGTCCATATCTTGACTTTATCAATGTCAATATCCTAGCTGGGGTCTCTTGCCATAGTTTTGCAAGATATTCCTACTGGGGAAAACTGAGTAAGGTGAACATAAACTCTGTACTGTTTCTTACAAATGAATTTAAATCTCCCAATTACCTCGAAATGAAATGCTTAATAAAAAGAATTTCAGGGACGCCTGGGTGGCTCAGTGGGTTGAGCCGCTGCCTTCGGCTCAGGTCATGGTCCTGGGAGCCTGGGATCAAGTCCCGCATTGGGCTCCTAGCACAGTGGGGAGCCTGCTTCTCTCTCTGCCTCTGCCTGCCTCTCTGCCTGCCTGTGTTCTCCCACTCTCTCTCTCTCTCTAACAAATAAAATCTTTAAAAAAAAAAAAAAAAAGAATTTCAAACAAGTTTACATCCTTGGGACACCTGGGTGGCTCAGTCAGTTAAGTGTCCAACTCTTGATATCAGCTTAGGTCATGACCTCAGGGTTGTGTGATTGAGCCCCATGTTGGACTTCATGCTCAGCATGGAACCTGCTTAAGATTCTCTCTCTCCCTTTCCCTCTGACCTTAGCCCCCTTCCCGCTTTAAAATTAAAAAAAAAAAAAAAAGTTTACATCCAAGTCAATAGCTCTTTTTCTGTTTCACGTTTCAGTGTGTTTTTTTCCCATTATAATATGCTTAGCAGGGCACCTGGGTGGCTCAGTGGGTTGGGCCTCTGCCTTCGGCTCAGGTCATGATCTCAGGGTCCTGGGATCGAGGCCCGCATCAGGCTCTCTGCTGGGTGGGGAGCCTGCTTTCTCCTCTCTTTCTCTGTGCCTGCCTCTCTGCATACTTGTGATCTCTCTCTCTCTCTCTGTTTCAAGTAAATAAAAATAAAATCTTTAAAAAAAAAAAAGAATAATATGCTTAGCAATCCTTCCTTATTCCAACATTATCAAATATTCATCTATAATTTCTACATTTTTATTCTGACATTTATTTGGTATGTGATATTAAAAAAAGCTCTGATTTGATTTTTTGAAAACAATTTTTTTTGTTAATGAATCTGTCCATTTTCCACTGGTTGTTTCCTTTATCAAGCATGAAATTCACTTCCAGTGTACACTAGGAACCATTTTCTTAACCATTCTTACTGTTTACTTCTTCTGGATGCACACAGAATCTTTTTGTCAGGTCCAAAAATAGAAATTCTTCATGATTTTGTTAGGATCTATTAAGGTTACAATTAATTATGGAAGAATTAACATATTTACCATGTTTAATCTTCCCATTCAGGAATAGGGTTCTCCATTTATTCATACTCTTTTATGTCATTCAGCGAAGTTCTATAACTTTCTTCTTATAAGTCCATTTATTTCTTGCCAGAATTATTCCCAGGTTTTGTTGCTCTTGGGACTAGAATCTCTTCCCATGCAGAGGAGTAAATGTTCAGTTTCCTAGTTTTATAGAATCCATGTTTCTAAGGCAGAGACTAAAAGTGGAGAAAAGAATGGGTCTTTCTACCTACACGTAGACAATAAGTTATAGGTTACTAATTGTCGTTTTCACCAGCTTTCAATTTAGTAAAAATTCTTCCTATTATCACTAATGTGATAGGCCACCCTCACTCCTCTTTTCTCCTCACTTGTGTCTTCACAGGTAGCCTAGTAAGAATTTGCAAAAGACAATATTAGCAGGTGGCAAATGTCATTGTGTACTGAATTTTTTTGTTCTTCCATTCTAAGCACAGAGTTTTCCAATAGGTCCTGGCCATCCAAAGTACCTTCATACTAGGTGCACTTTGCCATTTTATCTATAGTGTTATCTTTTTTTTTTTTTAAGATTTTATTTATTTATTTGACAGGGATCGCAAGTAGGCAGAGAGGCAGGCAGAGAGGAGGAAGCAGGCTCTCTGCTCTGCAGAGAACAGAGAGCAGAGAGCCTGACACAGGGCTCGATCCCAGGACCCCGGGATCATGACCTGAGCTGAAGGCAGAGGCTTTAACCCACTGAGCCACCCAGGTGCCCCTTATAGCATTATCTTAATGGATTTTGCCAAACTTTTGTCCTAAAACCAAGGAACCCTAGATCTATGTCATTCCCTGATCTCACAGCTCAAGAAAATGCTTTCACAAAAGGAGATGAGATTAGTTTGGCATGATTTGTCCCTGGTGACTCCATGTCTGCTAGCCGTCAACACATTCCTTTCAAAGTGCTCATAAGACAGCTGCTTAAAAAGCATTCTATAATCTGACCAAACATTGACCAAAGTTATTAGTCTGTGGTTTCTGGAGCCCACCCCTTTTCAAAACTTGTGACATTTACTGTCCTCCATTTTCTGGCTCCTCTTTTGTTGTACATGATTTTTTAGAGATTACTGGAGGTGACTCCCTGATTACATATTTGAATTCCTCCAGCACCCTGGGACAAGAGTTGGCTGTACCTGGAGACATGAACTCATGACATCAATTAAGGCTTGCTCTGTTTGTTCATTTTGAGCTGCATTTCCTTTCTATATAGATGCTTCTATGCTGTTAGAATTCTGTAACTCAAGGGAAACAGCAGCTGTGGGGATATTCTTGTCCTTGCCAGGATTATTGTTTTAAACCAGTTCAGAAAGCAAAGCGCTTCCTGATTTGTGATTGGCAATGGCATCTAGAGTCATGGGAGCATGGTTTACTCTCTAATCTGAACACTCTTCCTGGTTTCTCAACTTCAGAGCCACCTCACCTGTCTGTTTCCTCTCACTGAAAACCCCCATGCCCCATGTCCAGTGTGGATATCCAGCTTAAACTTCTGGACTTAGATGGTGTCTCTAATGCTTAGATTGGAATTGACATTGAGACTTGGGGACATACACCAGCCCCCAGCATGGTGTTTCCGGATGAAGAGCCTACAGGCAGTTTTCAAGTCTTTAAGCCAGTCCACCTTCCAGCCTGTCCTGTTCTTGCTTCCAGTGTGAGTTCACCATGCTTCTCATGGTGAACTCACACACCAGTGTCTCAAGCATCTCCTCCCCAGCTCCACTGGTATCATTATGAAGTCGTCAGATCACCACGCACTGAAGCACAAACTACTGACCCAAGGCCAGAGCACCTGCTCTCGGAGAACGTCCTACGGCCCATGAGGTGTTTAACCCATTACCCGCCGCCCCCCATCTCTTCTCTGATCAATTCAGTTCTTGTCAGAAGACCGTGTCATTGCACCCACCATGAGCTGGAGCTTGCCATATGTAGACAATTAACAAATGTTTATTGAAATGATTTAAGTAATAATGAAATATCCACATTCCCTTTGGAGATGGCGCTGTAGGTGTTGCAGCTCCCCATTTTCACAAAGCAGATGCATCCTCCCAAACACAAGGTCGTCTTTGCGGAAGCCCAGGAGATCTGTTTCAGCTCCATTCTTCCGTCTGTGCTGAGACACAGTTCTCTCTGTCCCTATGCAGCTGCATTTTAAACCGGACATAATTCAGACCTGGGAAATTGGGCATCCTCTGCAGGATCCCTCGGCTCAGGGCACCTTGTCCTACTGCCTAGGATCTGCTTGACCTCCAGGATGGAATCCACTCTGCAAAGCCCCACCACTGCTCTGGCGGGAGACCCTAGGTAACATGCAGAATATTTACCTGCTGTGGGTCCAAAGAATAACAACCAAAAGGTGCCAGAAGTGAAACATCTTCCAGGATCTATATGAAAATATAGGAGCTGAGACATTTCTTTCCAGCTCTACATTATTGCTAAGCTTCGTGCACAGGACACACATTTCATTTCAACATACATGCTCCCATGGGGACCAGGATATCCCTGATTAATGAGCACCCCCGTCCATTCTCCCCCCTCACCCTCAGATCTGTACATGATTCTTAAGACATCACCAGGAAGTTCTGCGTAAATGTAGGAGCTATGGCTCATCAGTAGGATGTTAATTAAATTATTACTTGTCAACTTTTACTTGCCAGTAAGGATTAAAGTGGTATAAAAAATTCACTTGTTTCTAAATAAAATAATTTTATTACTTCTATATAATAGGAAGTTTATGAAAGACAATTTCCTATCCTTTTGATTATTCATATATTCAATTTTAGCCTAATATATTGTAGCAAAAGGTATTCAGAAACAGTGCACAGCTGCCCTCTTGTGTCACTTTCATATAATTAAATCGATTAATGTTTAACTACCAGTGATTCCATCAGTGATGCCTTTTTAAAGGTCACCATGTTCCACTACTCTTCTACTTCTGATATTAATATCAGAAATGGTAATTTACAAAGCACAATATGGAAAAATATACCAGATCTATCAGTTTAATTAAAACTCATTGGCAAAAATATCTAAATATTTTAAAAGTACTATAATTTACTCTGTCCAGGTCCTCTCTTAGCCCACATACCCAGAAGTCTTAACAAGCTTTTGTATTGTTTCTTTATACTCAGTTAGTACTCAATTAATACTTAATCTGTGTTCACTGAGTGCATGGTTTTGCACTTATCCTTTCCTACCCACTAGTCCACAATCCCAAAGGTGGTGAAAGGGAGGAGCACCTGGGTGGCTTAGTCAGTTGAGCATCTGCCTTCAGCTCAGGTTATGATCCTAAGGTCCTAGGATCAACCCCCTCACTGGGCTCTGACCTCAGCAAGGAGCCTGCTTCTCCCTCTCCCTCTGCCTACTGCTTCCCCTCTGTCAAATAAATAAATAAAATATTTAAAATTTTTTTTGAAAAAATATATATATTTAAAGATTTTATTTATTTATCTGACAGAGAGAGAGAGCACACGCAAGAGAGACAGGCAGAGAGAGAGGGAGAAGCAGATTCCCTACTGAGCAGGGAGCCTAATGTGGGACTCAATCCCAGGATCCTGAGATCATGACCTGAGCCAAAGGCAAATGCTTAACGGACTGAGCCACTGAGGTGCCCCAAATAAATAAAATCTTAAAAAAAAAAAAGAAAGAAAGAAAGAAAAAGAAAGAAAGAAAAATAAGATGAAATGAAAGTGAGTCCTCTTTTATAACAATTGATAAAAGTGTCCCTCACAGAGGGCCAGCTGGGTCCTTTTGGGGTCTTTATTGCCATTTATTAAGGCACCTACCATGAGAACATGCTTAAAGGAAAGACTTAGCTCCACTGAACAAAGAAACACAGCACAGGAGTTTGGTAATGCCTTCTAAAGGAGCCAAAGGCAAGCACATTCTCCAGACTAGAGCTCTGCCCACCAAGACAACTGGTCTTTTCTTTGGCATTCCTCCACCATAATAAACCCTCTCCACAAGTTCATGATCATCCAGCTGTTCAGCATCCTGGAAACAGTCTGATTAAACTGAGGGGAAGCTTAGACAAGGAAAACCAGTTTATTATCAGTGTTGACACAAACAAATGCTCTGTGTCTTTATTCAGTTGTTGTTTTCTGATTAAGTACTACCCAGTTCTTGTTCTGTGTAAAATTTTCCTGTATCAGGAAAGGGTGGATTAAAAAAAAAAAAAAATTGAAACCAAGACACAAAGTTTTGGGAAAATTAAGAACTGTACTTCTGCGCTGGTCAACATGGATTTGATGACTACATACGATATGCATGTAGAGAGGACCCAGCTGTGAGTGATGCAAAGGGACTACCCAGTCCCCCACCTCCTGGTAGATGGAGCTTCTCGAAGAACTTAGGACAAAAAGAGAAGAACAAGATGTGGTGAAGAAAATGTGAGCTGTGATACAACATCCTGTGACCATAACCAGGTATGCATGGAGGGGCAGAGGGTAGGTTGGGGAGGCCATGAGGCTGGGGAAAGGGGAAGAGATGTAGGACAGGGAGACTGTCCCTCTATGTTGTGTTCATATATTAACCAGATTCCTCTGGTATGGCAGGTGGTATAAAATGAAATTGATCCTGCTACATCGATGCTAACCTGAGAGAAGAGAGACATCCTGAGTGGTTTGTCTGAAAAACCATCCTTCTGTAGCATATAATTTAACAGTGGTGATTTGGGCTGTGTAGCTGTAGATTACTTGGCTCAAGATCATTGCCACGGGTTTTAGTCAGAGGAGAACCAGGGCCCAGCCTCACAGCAGAGCCCAGCAGCCCGAGGCAGTAAGGCCCAACAAGGGAACCATGACAGCTAAAATCTAGGTCTTGGGCTCCTCTCCTCAACTCTACAACAAACTTGCTGTGTAACTTTTGGCCAAGTATATCACGTTCATGGCTCCTGGTGTCTTCATTTTTCAAATGCCTTCTGTGGACATTCAAGACAGTCCTTCCTTGGGACGCCTGGGTGGCTCAGTTGGTTAAGCAGCTGCCTTCGGCTCAGGTCATGATCCCGGCATCCTGGGATCGAGTCCCACATCGGGCTCCTTGCTCCGCAGGGAGCCTGCTTCTCCCTCTGACTCTGCCTTCCACTCTGTCTGCCTGTGCTCGCTCTCACTCGCTCTCTCTTACAAATAAATAAATAAAATCTTTAAAAAAAAAAAAAAAAAAAAGACAGTCCTTCCTTTATAGAACCCAACCGCTTCCAAGTTACACCTGATTGTGTCTGGCTGACCACAGTAACATTTTGTGCATTCATGTTGGGCTGCCCCGTGACCCCCCCCAAAATCCATATGTTGTAGTCCTAATTCCCAGTACCCCAGAATGTGACTATATTGGGAGCTAAGAAAGAAGTCAGTAGGTTAAAATGAGGGGATGGGTCCTAATCCAGTAAGACTGATGTCCTTATTAGAAGAGGAAACCAATCATGCTCATATCGGGGTCTTGAAGATCTAGGGTCCAAAACTCTGAGAAAATTAATTGCCATCATTTAAGCCACCAGTCTGTAGTACTTTGTTATGACCACCTAGCAAACTGATACAGCTCCGCGGAGTCCTTAGTGGTCCATCCTCTTTCGTACGCAGACCTATCTCTGCATTTTCCTTTCTATATATACTTCATCTGACTTAGCAATCTCAAATACTTAGGGACCCTTTCTCCACTCCACCCTTCCAAGCCTTCTCTCCTGCAAAATTACCTCTCCTTCTCCAATTTTCTCTTCTCTCTGTCTTTCTCTCTCTCTCTCTCTGGTCTGTGTACCATCATCAGCAAAGTTTTAACACACACCAATTAATATACATAAAAATGATGGCATTAATATCCACCAGATATAGCACAGTTTCTGTAAGTAAAGGGGATACTCAAAAAAGTAACACAAACAATGGCATCCCAGGTTAGAGAGGGCTCGTTGAAACAAACACACTCTTGCAGGGAGTATAAATTACTAGAAGTTTTCTGGAGAATAACATCAAAAGTTTAAAAAAAAAAGTCATACCCAAATGCTGAATATCCCAAGCAATAAAATAGAAGACCAGAAAGTTAGGAAGAAATAAACTGCAAATGGCCAATAAGCACAGGAAGGAAGTGTGCAATCTCATTCACAATCACAGAAGTATAAAGATACAAAAGAGAGGAATCTACTAATGGTAGGTATCTCTAAACTGGTAAATCTTGCTGTCACAAATAAGCAATATTTATTAAAAGCCTTAAAATTATAGGTTCCTTTTGTCCCAGCCATTCCATTTTGAACAAGTCCATTGAAGGAAATAACAACATGAAAATATACTCTGCATCATTTTTAAAGGAAAACAATGAGGGAGGAGCAAGATAGCGGAGGGGTAGGAGACCTGTACCATCAAGTTCCAGGGGTTCAGCTCGATAGTTATCAAACCATTCTGAACACCTACAAACTCAACTGGAGATCGAAGAGAAGAAGAGCAGCAATTCTAGAAACAGAAAATCAACCACTTTCTGGAAGGTAGGATGTGCAGAGAAGTGAATCTGAGGCAACCTAGGGGAAGAGAGACGGTGGGGGGAGGGGCGGGCTCCTGGCACACAGTACAGCAGCAGAGCTCAAAATGGGAACTTTTAGAAGTTGGCTCCACTGAGGGACGTCGCTCCAGAGGCTAAGGGGTGGTTAGAGCACTCACGGGGACAGTGTGGTCTCAGGAAAAATGGGGATGTCTGAGTGTGGCGGAGTCCCCAAGTATTGGAGTGGGGAAGCCGGCAGCAGAGACAGAGCCGTGGAGTGAGCTCTCAGCTCAGGGTTACCTTAAACTGTGATCCCAGGCACAGTCAGACCCCTGCTCTTCGAACAGGGACCCCACAGCGGCAGGTCCAGGGAGACTCACCCTCTTCCCCGGGAGGAGTGGTGGGAACAAGCTGCAGGAATCTGCTGGGTTTGTAGACTCCAAACGGGACCGTGAGCCAGAGACAGAAACACTCGGTCACAGGCCGGGTGAGCACGGAGTGTGACCGGAGACCAGGGAGACGGGAGGGATTGACTGTTTTTCTCTGAGGATGCACTGAGGACTGGGGGCCCGAGTGAGCTCCCGGCTCCTACGGATGGAGACTAGGAGGCCGCCATCTTCATCCCCATCCTCCAGAGCTCTACGGAAAGCATTCAGGGAACAAAAGCTCCCAAGAGCAGACCGGGCAGAGTACTTAGTCCAGCCTGGTGCAATTCTGCCTCTGGCAAAAACAATTGAGAATCAGTGCAATGGCCCCTCCCCCAGAAGATCAACAAGACCGACGAGACCAAGTTTACAGATCGATGAGAGTTAGGGGAAAGCAACATATAGAATTCATGGCTTTTCCCCCATGATTCTTTAATCTTTCAAAGTTAAATTTTTAAAATCTTCGTTATCTTTTTTTTTTTAATGTTTCCTTTTTCCTATTTTAACATTTTAACTATTTTATCCTATTAATGCCCTTTTAAAAATCTTCTAATTACCATTTTTTTAGTCATATTCTATCCCTTCATTGTATTTAACATTGTTTTTTAATACATGTAAGTTTTTCTTTCTTTAAAATTTTGGGATACAGTCTGTTCTAACAGACTAAAATATTCCCTAAATCTAGCATGTGGCTATGTTCTTGTCTCCAGCCTGATCACATTCTCTCCTTTTTTCTTTCTTTTTTCAAACAACTTCTTATCTTATCAACTCCTTTTTTAGAATACTTTTTAAATTTTTATCTTTAGAGTCATATTCCATCCCTTCATCGTGTGTACCCATATACATATTTTTTTCTTTCTTTAACATTTTGGGAGGAAATTTCTTCTAACAGACCAAAATACACCCAAAGTCTAGTGTGTGGCTCTTTTCTATTCAACAGCCTAATCATACTTTTTTTTTTTTTACTTTCTTCTCCCCCTGGTTTTGGATCTCTTCTGATTTGGTTAATATATATTTTTCTGGGGTAGTTGTTACCCATTTAGCATTTTGTTCTCTCATTCATCTGTTCTTCCCTGGACAAAATGACAAGGCAGAAAAATTCATTTCAGAAAAAAAGAACAAGAGGCAGTACCAACTGCTGGAGACCTAATCAATACAGACATTAGTAAGATGTCAGAACTAGAGTTCAGAATGACAATTATAAAGATGCTAGCTGGGCTTGGAAAAAAAAAAAAAGCATAAAAGATACGAGAGAATCCCTTTCTGGAGAAATAAAAGAACTAAAATCTAATCAAGTTGAAGTTTAAAAAGCTATTAATGAGGTACAATAAAAAATGGAGGCTCTTACTGCTAGATAAATGAGGCAGAAAAGAAATTTAGTGATATAGAAGACCAAATGGTGGAGAATAAATAGGCCAAGAAAAAAAGAGATAAACAAATACTGCACTACGAGGGGAGAATTCGAGAAATAAGTGATACCATAAGATGAAACAATATTAGAATAACTGGGATCCCAGAAGAAGAAAGAGAGAAGTGGGTTGTGATCTCTCCTCTTTTATTCATGATTTTATTAATTTGGGTCCTTTCTCTTTTCTTTTTGATAAGTCTAGCCAGGGGCTTATCAATTTTATTAATTCTTTCTAAGAACCAGTTTCTAGTTTTGTTGATCTGATCTACTGTTCTTTTGGTTTCTATTTCATTGATTTCTGCTCTGATCTTTATTATTGCTCTTCTGCTGCTGGGTTTAGGCTTTTTTTGCTGTTCTTTCTCCAGCTTCCTTAGGTGTGAGATTAGGTTGTGTGCATGAGACCTTTCTTGTTTCTTGAGAAAGGATTGTATATACTTTCCTCTCAGGACTGCCTTTGCTGTGTCGCACAGATTTTGAACAGATGTGTTTTCATTTTCATTTGTTTCCATGAATTTTTTCAATTCTTCTTTAATTTCCTGGTTGACCCATTCATTCTTTAGTAGGATGCTCTTTAGTCTCCATGTATCTGAGTTCTTTCCAACTTTCCTCTTGTTTCAAAGCACTGTGGTCTGAAAAACTGCAGGGAATGATTCCAATCTTTTAGTATTGGCCAAGACCTGATTTGTGACCCAGGATGTGATGTATTCTAGAGAATGTTCCATGCGCACTAGAGAAGAATGTGTATTCTGTTGCTTTGCGATGAAAGGTTCTGAATATATCTGTGATGTCCATTTGGTCCAGTGCCTCATTTAAAACCTTTATTTCCTATTGGTCTTTTGCTTAGATTATCTGTCCATCTCAGTGATGGAGGTGTTAAAGTCCCCTACTATTATTATATTATTGTCAATATGTTTCTTTGATTTTGTTAGTAATTGGTTTATATAATTGGCTGCTCCCACGTTAGGGGCATAGATACTTAAAATTGCTAAATATTCTTCTTGGATAGACCTTTTAAGTATGATATAATGTACTTCCACATGCCTTATGATAGTCTTTGGCTTAAAATATAATTTATCTGATATAAGGATTTCCCAGGGCAATCTGGGCAGAGCACAGGGCCAGGGCCAGATGACTTCCCAGGGGAATTCCAGCAAACATTTATAGAAGAATTAATACCTATTCTCCTGAAACTTATCCAAAAAATAGGAATGGAAGGAAAACCCAAACTCATTTTAGGAGGCCAGCATTTCCTTGATCCCAAAACCACACAAAGACCCCATCAAAAAGGAGAATTACAGACCAATATCCCTGATGAATATGAATGCAAAAATTCTCACCAAAATACTAGACAATAGGATCCAACAGTACATTAAAAGGATTATTCACCATGACCAAGTGGGATTTATTACTGGGCTGCAAGGTTGGTTCAACATCTGCATATCAATCAATGTGATACAGTACATTAATAAAAGAAAGAACAAGAACCATATGATACTCTCAATAGATGCTGAAAAAGCATTTGACAAAGTACAGCATCCTTTCCTGATCAAAACTCTTCACAGTGTAAGGATAGAGGGTACATACCTCAATATCATCAAAGCTATCTATGAAAAACCCACAGCGAATATCTTTCTCAATGGGAAAAAACTGAAAGCGTTCCCCCTAAGGTCAGGAACACTGCTGGGCTGTCTACTATCATTACTGCTGTTCAACATAGTACTTAGATGTCCTAGCCTCAGCAATCACACAACAAAAAGAAATAAAAGGCATACAAATCAGCAAAGAAGTCAAACTCTCACTCTTGCAGATGATATATTTTATGTGGAAAACTCAAAAGACTCCACCCCAAAACTGCTAGAACTCATACAGAGATAAGAGACAGATGAGAGACAGGGGGACTGTACTTTTACCCACCCTCCAAGCTATGTGCCATTGGTTTTGGCAGTCACCAATTTTCTCAGGGCCTGGTCTTCTGGTCTTTAGAGTGAAATAGTCATGCCATGTCTTCCTGAAGGTCAGGGGTGGAGGGGTCCAGCTAAAGGTTTCTGCTCCCCTAAAAATCTATGAGTCTCAGGGGAACATGCATGGAAGGTCAAACATGACTCTGGCCAGAATCGTCCACTTCAGGAATGTGAGACTACCCAAGTCACAGCATAGAATCTACTTGCTCCCCTCAGGTGAACACAACTTTCTCAGACTTAAAAACAAAAAAACAAAATAAAACAAAAACACACACACACTAAAAAACCAACATCAAAAGTCTAGGGCAGGGCCACCTGGGTGCCTCAGTCATTAAGTGTCTGCCTTCGGCTCAGGTCATGACCCCGATCCCCGCATCGAGCTCCCTGCTCAGCAGGCAGTCTGCTTCTCCCTCTCCCACTCCCCCTGCTTGTGTTCCTTCCTTTGCTGTTTCTCTGTCAAATAAATAAATAAAATCTTTAAAAAATAATAAAATAAATAAAAGCTAGGGAATCACACAGTCCTAAACTCCAAAAATGTATCCCAACTTATACTCCCATGAAGTCAATTTTCAGCAATTTCCAGATGCATTCTTTCCAAAACGAAAGGTAAGTCATACAACAGAGTACAGCCTTATTTCGTGGATGTCAGGTGCGAAGTCTTGAAAAGATAAAGAAGACCAATGCAAGGAGAGTCTACTTTCTGTCACTGGAATAATTTTTGAAAGATCCAACTCCCCTGGGAACTACATCGTTGAGGTTTTTTTATCCAAGTGAAACCATTGGGAGCTTCATGTCTCCTTGTTCCTCAACTATTTCCATCCTTCCCTTTCCACCAGTAATGCTACTTACTGGCCCCCAGGTTCTCGCTCACCTGATACACTCATCTTTCTCACCAGGACATCTCCCTGCTGAAGCTCCGTCCATCCCAGGCAAACATAATCTAGATTTTTGATCTGGGCATAAACATAAAACGGAGTCTGTCAAATCCTGAAGGGTTATTATATATTATGAAACTACCCTGGTAGGGTCTCGGTCATCATCGAGGGACTTACATCAAAACCAGAAGCCCCATTCCAAGTTCTGAAAATATTTCGGTGTCCTTCAAACATGGAACTTTTCAATGACACTAAGAGGCTCGCACAACATAATTACTGTTCTCATACCAGAAATGTTTTTTATTTGCCTGTTGTGGGAAAATAAAATCATCACTGGAGCCACACATTCCCCCGCACCCCACCCCACCACTTTCCAGGACATGAATCACAGAAAATGGAAACATTTCTCTGGTCCTGTGCCTCCTGTTTCCAGTGGGAGGGAGGCTGCAGGCAGAGAGGAGACACATCACCTGGCTCCCTGGAGCTCATGCCTAGACACGGCCAGAAGGAGCCTTGGCATGTGGGTCCTACAATGTCCCATTGGCTTTTCAGGCACCTCTTCTTCCAACCCCACTAAATTAATGTAAACCTATGGGAATACAACTTGCGAACAAAAGAAACCGTGTGTCATTGCAATGTAAATACGACAATGTACTTGACTCATCAGAATTTCTCTTTTGGGGGGGGAGGGGGAAGCCATATAGACCAGAAATCACTTGGTGGCACTGTCTTGAAAGTCCAAACATGAAAGATGTGATGAAGCCAGGGGTTGTTTGTGTGTATCAAAGGGCTTTCCCACAACAGGCATTTTATTAGGCATAGGTTAAGGGAACCACAGACATCCAAAACATTAGCAATCGTTCATATAACGGGGGCAAAAGTCCTCAAGAAAAAGTGTGCAAATGCACCACCAGACTTTAAAGGATGCAGATGTTCGACATTCTTGCTACAATTCCGTACACACAGCTATGACTTACCTCAGAGCGAGGACTTATTATAAGTAATTACCAGCGACTTTCTTGCATTGCCAGTGATTTTTCCCTGTGTTGCCTGGTTAATGTAGCAAATCTAACTCCTACCACATATTAGGTGGAAATAACAACTCCCAAATCTATGAAATCTAAGATGGGAGTAAAAAAACAGCATTTGAATCAATGTCTGTGGCAGACTGTATGAAAATAAACTCCGGTAAACACACGCTTTCCAAAAATATTCAGGGAGGAAGAAAGGACACGGGAAAGGCTATGTAATAACTAATTATCCAAAAAGGCAGCGAAGTATTCCACAATTTGTAAAACTGTGTATATAATTAATTCTTTGCAATGGGCTGAATTTTTTTTTTTGATTGAGAAAAAATCTTAATTAGAATAATAAGAGGGCAGTCCATGCACATAAACCCATGCACGTGCATACTCTAAATTTTGTCCATAAAACATTTAACTTTATTAAGATTACAAAAACCTGTCATTGCTACTTATATTAAAATTTGGCAGAGGGAGGACTGCAGCATTTCTAGCACTGGCTGCTGATGGTAAAATATTCCTGCATGTCTAATGCCTAGATGAACAGAGACTGCTATCCATGCAGCTTCCAACCCTAGGTTCTCACCTGGGCTCCTCAGGAAAGTCTTCTGCCCCCTCCTGGCCGGTGCACAACTCACCCCTACCCAGCTGCAAGAGCCCCAGGGCTCACTAGACTTCCCCTTTACAGTGTCTCCTATGCTGCAACTGGGCAATTAGTTACCAAATATACACAATTACATGCAAATGTACACAATTATATGCAAATGTACACAATTATATATAAATGTACACAATCATATGCAAGTGCATAAATGTACATCCTTAGCTCCTTCATGCTAATCTCTCTTACCAGTATGTAAGCTTGATGAGGAAAGTTCTGTGTTCTGTTCCTTGAATCCCATAAACCCTAAACAGATGCTGAACTCATAAACCACCTTCAGCAAGAGCGATCTCCAGAGTAACCTGGAAGAAGTAGATGTTTCTATTGGGCAAACGTGATAACCGCTATACTACAAAAACCCACCTTGAATTGGGTATTCCTGAAAGTTCTGCAAAAACCAGTCCTCTTTCATCCCTGAAATACCAGTGCCAATGTCACTCTCAACGGTGGCCCCAGACACTCCCTTCTTCTTTGCCAAATGTACAAATCAACGAGAACATTCCTCTGAACTGCCAGTCCCTTCTTTGTACCTACACACTGGCTGCAGTTAAATGCCCTTGGTTGTCCACTGTGGTTACCCTTCATGGGGTCCAAGGAAACAACTTCTAACTAAAGGGATTTTCAGTAGGATATAGGCTGTATACTATATCATAAAAGAAAACAAAGGAAAAGTACATAAAATAAGCTGGGAACAATTGAACTGTAATAATGTAATTGGCATCTCAGTTACTTCTGCTATTTAGTGTTTCATTGTGGGGGAAGGGGAGGACATGGTGCAAATCTTTCCAACATTCATGAAATTGGGTCCTTGTCAAGGTTAGAGGAGGTGGTCTCGTAGTGACTCTAGGGCTGAGCCTCGAGCATCTGATGTGGTGTGTGGCCACCCACAGCAGCAAGGGTCAGGGCTGCTGCATGATGAGAGCCACTCATTAATAAGAATTGAGTTTCTTTCTTCCCATCTCTTTATGGCTCTACCATGTGCCATATGTCACTACTGACCACCAACTTTACTTTTCACTCCATCTCCTCTAAATATCTGTCCCCCATTTTGTGGCTTTTCTTACTCATGATTCCTGCCTTCCCTAAGCCTAGGCTTACTCCTGACTTCCTTCTTTCTCCGCGTCCTTTAACTTTGAATAATACAACCAGTTAGCCAACTCGCTCTCTCTTTGGAACTCAGACTCTTCAGAGAGATTTGGACAGAATCAGTCACCATCCCTGTCGGGCCAAGTTCTTGTGGAGCCCCCGTCCAGGCCCTCCAGACAGCCCATCAGTTGGTCATCTAGACCCAGTCAGCTGTGATCACAGTGGTGAAATCATGTGAGATAACAAAAATAAAGTCACGCCAGCATGGTCTTGGAGAGCAACCCTCAGAATAATGGCAGTAAATATGGCTAGCCCAGGTCAAGAACCAGAAACTAGTTCATTCAAAGAGTAATCTAATAACTAAATTTGAGATGCAGGAAAATTCCTTATTCTGTTGAGTGGAATAACAAGAGTTCTGATTTTTCATTTCTCTACTATTCTCTTTCATGTTTTCTACTTTAAAAAGAAAAAGAAAAGGTGGGTGCGTGGGTGGCAGAGTCGGATAAGTGACCAAGACTTGGTTTCAGCTCAGGTGGTAATCTCAGGGCCATGAGATCGAGTCCCACCTCCGGCTCCAAGCTCAGTAGGAAGTCTGCTTGAGATTGTCTCTCTCTCCCTCTCTCCCTGCTCTCTCTCTCTCTCAAATCAGTAAATCTTTAAAATAAAATAAAAAGTAGAAAGTGGCAAAGATCAAGTGCCACAGTAAAAACAAAATCTGTAACTGGGTCCTTTGTTCTAATGTTGACCTGGCACACTTTTAATCTATTTTCTCCTTCTGTTTTTTTATAACTTTGTTGCTCCCAAATACTAATATAATAGACCAAGCCATGAGAATTTTGCTTAGAACTGCAGAGAGTAGTTGAAGCTCACATTTGGCCCATATTCAGTTTTCTGCCACCACATAACTCTTATTCAGTCCCCTGTGTGAGAAAATCAGGTTACATAAAGGAAGGAACAAAGCTTTCCTTTTATCTACTTTTTAATTTATTATGTCGGAGTATTTTTGTAAAAGGTTATTTTAGTAGGCTTCTGGTGGTCATGTGCGTTTCAGGGACTTATAAAACTGATGTCACAATGTTGAGGTTAATAAAATTATAAGCATAAAATATTCTAAATCCCAATTATTTTAGTTTAGGGGAAAAAAAAAATTCCTGCTAAGTTATTCATTACTCTGTGACTTGGGTTCCAAGGAAGAAATTTATTATCATGGAAGGAAAAAAACCTTGGCTGGAGAAAAAGATAGCAAATTCTTCAAATAAATAAACAGGCTGTTTTGTAATTTGAAATATCAGTATATTTGATGATGAATATCACACAAATACTCATTTTATGCTTTTAGAATATGAAAAGCAGAAAATTTCAAGATCAGGAAGACATGTTTGTTCTGTGAGCAAATGTTCTAAATGTGTTATCTGGGCACCTGGATGGTTCAGTCAGTTAAGTGTCTGCTCATGTCATGATCCCAGGGTCCTGGGATCGAGTCGCATGTTGGGCTCCCCACTCAGCACGGGGGAGAGGAGGGGAGTCTTTTTCGCCCTTTCCCTCTACCCCTCCCCCCCCCCGGCTGTGCGTGCTCTCTCTCTCTCTCTCTACATGAACACACACCCTCTCTCTATCAAATAAATAAATAAAATCTTTTAAAATTTTTTCTTAAATAAATGCGTCATCCATACTGTTCATCAGTGTACAATTGGGAGGGTTTATGCCTCTTCAAAGAGGAACTTCTACACAATAATATAGTAAGGCTAAGATCTTAGTCTCAATAGATTTATACTAGGGTAAAAATAGGGACTAACTTACTTTTTCCAACTATGGGAAAATTAGGAGAAAAAAGCAATTATGTTCTATGATAAATGAGCCATTCTTAGCTGAGAAATCAGAGCATCTCTCCTTTTCATGTACTCAATTTGCACATTTTCTATTCTTTGCTTCAAGCTGTTTCTTTCATCTTACTACTATAAGAAAATTAAAATTCTACCATTGGGAACATATGAGGGATTTAATCTTGAAAGAAGTGAACTACAATGCTGTATTATTGGAGTACTCTGATACACAGTCAGAAAGATACTCAGCTTGAAAAAGCATAATATTGTTATCATTTAAAACTAAGTTTATTTGGGGGAGGAAGACACATTTTGAGTGACTCACTAATGGAAGGGCACCGAAGCCAGCTGGGGCCTCCAATGTGATTTACTGTGCATTGTCATGATAAACCTTGTCCCCGGGGCACCGTCAATGACCCCAGCTCCAAGAAACCCAGGTGAGAACCAAGACGTAGAACCATTTTGCTATATCCTGCATTTATTTAAGCAAACCAGATGTGTAGAGATAGGAAAATTAGAGCGTTATAACATTTTACAAATACAGAAAGAAGACACAGAATAATAATATCCTGAAGAAAGTGCATCCGAACACAGCTCGATCACAAGAGGACACTTGCAGTGACCACAATGAAGCCACAGCCGACACGTCCATCTCTCATTCTTGTTCTGACATCATTCAAGTAGATTTAAGAGATAACTTGGCGATTCACTTTTAAACAAATAATAATACTAATGATTATAGTAGCCTTGAAGGGTTTGTGAGTGACTATACTATACATACAAGATGCTAGGCTTCATGTTTATTCCAATGCCGCTGTACATTATGCAGGGGGGAAATAATGTCTTATTACACGATTACTGTGACATCCACTAAAATGTGAACTAGTTTGCATAGGTTAGTCCTTTGGGCAGCACGATGTTGCTCTAGTCCACCAAGGCTTAAAGATTCACAGTGTAGAGGAAAGAAAACATGAATTAAAGCATTTCTACTAAAATATATTTTAATAGCTGGTGTTAATTTGCATAACAAAAGCCAAATTATAGTAATAACATTGTATCGTTCTATAAGCCCCTTCATTTTAAAACCATAAAGTGTTTCCATTAAAACTGTATGCTCTCAAAGTTAGTACGGTCTTACCAATTCGTCAACCACAATTCTACATTTTTGAAGCAGACAGAAGCCAAGCTGCGCAGTGACTCAATTTTGTATTTTTATCACAAGTCAAAGGCCAACGTTTCCACACCGTGCCCACAACACACTTGGTGCCACTTCTCAATGCTCAGCCATTTATTGTATGGACACTGAAGAGTGGGACTAGCATGCAGTTTTCTTTCTTCCTTCAACGTCAATCATTCTTAACAGCAACTGGATTACAAAGAAGTAGACACTATGCCAACTGGGTACCATGTGTCAAACGCAAAAAGCATATGCGATTCCATGAATATATGGAAGTAATATGGACATCGGGGAGATATCTGCCCGGGGATCCTTCCAGGCTAGTGGATTCCAGTAGTCTAAGCATCATGAAATGATGGCCACAGAAACATCATACAATATCTTGGTTTTTTTTGTTATTGTTATTGTTTTTGTTTTTGATCATCAGTAGTTGACAGCCAGTTGCCTGGAAAGGACCCAAATGGGCGTGGGATCCTTCAGAAAGAGACTTTCCTTTTAGCATTCCTAACTTACTTCACATAGCTTCTTACTTAACTAAAGCTTTCTCACCTCTGTGTCTCATTACCCAAAACACCCACGCTCGAGCCACTTTTAGAGCATCAGAAGCAAATAGCTAAGGTCTAATAGAAATTTACGAAGTGAATTTCATCTTGTGTAATGAATTCAGCCTCATAACATAATTCTTCTGTCTTGCAATAGGTATTTTAAGTCTCAAACCTAAAGTTAATGTTTATGCATCCTGACTGTATATAAATCCATCAAGAACTTTTCAGAAATAGACGGGGAAAGGTCAGTATTTTCTAAAGTTCTACACCTTTAGAGGTAAAAATACAATCAGCTATCACCTTTCATATCTGTCAGGACCATCACATTTCCCCACAAGAAAAATACCAATCATGTATAATAAAATATTACTATAGAATAGACAAGAAGCTTGGTTGCTTGGTTCTCATTCCGAGACCATCATGGATAAACAAGGGTCATCAAAAAGGCACCTTTTTAAAAAATATATCTCTATTATAATTTTGGTATAAACTATATCCACTTTATATAAGGATGCGTTATTAAAGGGTCATGCCCGTTTTCTTTATCTTTTCATCAAAAACACTTCACTGGAGGTGAACACACCCAAAAAAAGAGATGCACCTCTTGAACTTCACTGTTCTAGAAAAGTCTGTTTCCCCACCTCCCAGACTGTTGCCAAGCCCAACCGGGAGAGGACAAGAGAGGAGAGACTGGGGTCAACTTGCCCAAATGGCCTCTTCATCATCTTCAAGCGGTGAACCTAGTGACGAGAGAGGGGCGGGTCTAATCTCATCCACGTTCATACAAGGTGCCCGTAGAAATTGTGCTTGCAAAGTCCCGTGTGGTCTCTGGAGGTGGGGAAGCCTGGGAAGAGACAGGGATGGCGAGGGGATCTGACAACCAGATAAGTATTTCAACCTGGGCTACGCTGTGGTGTATAAACAAGAACAAGAAGACGTGAAGAACTCGTTTTGTCACAGGTTAGAAATCGGAAGCTTTCCTCGAGCACGAGAATTAGTAAAAACGTTGACTACAAAGACGTACAACGAAAGTCGTCTATTCTGCTGCTCAGCTTCTCTCAGGAGAGAGATGATCCACATTGAGTTTTGTTTTCAGAACCTTGTAAGATATATCAACCTGCTCCATGTGCTTTTTTCAGGCCTGAGAATGCATCATGTTCAGAGAATCAGGTGCATGCTTTCTGTGCTTGGACATTTCACAGTCTTTAGCTTGATTTCTAAAAAATCGATTTTTTTTTACACCCTTCTTTAGCAGTTAGTGTTATTTATGTGTGAGATGCATGCCGCCAAATTGAGGGGAGGGGAGCCATGTGCAAAGTGGAAAAACTGTTGGAGAACATAGTTTTGAAAAATAATGCTGTAAAAATAGCGCTTTGGTATTATACATGTATGTTTCCAATATTTCTGCTGAGATGCCCAAGATCCTGACAAGCATTAGTAACAGTGACAACAAATAATTGCTCTCTGGTTAAATTCTGAGCAGACCTTAATTCCTAGAGGCTGGAAGAAGAAACATCTCGCTACGCAAACATTATGCGAAGCTAAAAATTTTAGAATTATTCCCCTAATAATTATTGACTTCTACATTCCATGAATCTGATTTTAAAATTAATAGATGAGAAAGACAATGGAACAACCAACTACTATTTTATGGGACTTTTCCCCAATTAAAAGTATCACTTCAAATCCGTTTCCTTTGAGCTTCCTATAAATGTGCTATTTCTCAAAAATTGTACCTGTCCTACATTTAGTCTGAAAATTTAATCAACAACTACTCTTTTTCCTAATCACAAAAAAAGTGGTCTGGGTGAAACATAAATATTTGCTTAATGATACTATAAAATTGAGTAAGTTTATTGCCCCAGTTTTAATGCACAGAATCTTTTTTTTTTTTTTTTTTTTTGCAAGAATGTTGCGTTTAGCTTGCCTTTGTTGGTTTGTGGACAAGACATCTAAACAGATAGGGGTTAATTTAATCATGACTGCCCATTCCAATGCCAGAAAATCAGTCCCGCTGGGTATGAAGGAATCTGTAAAAACCCCTCAAAAAATTCTCTAGTCTTCTACCTGAATTTCTTTAATCTCTTTTTGTGTGAGTTCCTATAGATGCAGCTTGAGTGTAATAAAGCTTATTTGTTCTTTGAGCCAGAGAAAATAAAACTCTAGATTTTCAAAAAGTAGGTGCTAACTTTCCACAAGCATAAACGAATCAGCATTTGTTTCTGGACTCCTAAACACTTCCGTAAAAGGTATTTTATAAGATATTTCCTTAATTTCTTTGCCTATGTTACCTAAAGGAGATAGCCTCAAGATCGATACATTTTATCACATTTTTTAAACTTTGCTTTTAGCCTCTTTGTTACAACTCCAGAGGCGAGCCCTACATGAATGCTACCCTGCTGAGGTCTAAATACATCAGAAAAACACAGAGTGGCTGATGGACGTTAATTTCTCCAGCCACCTTGACTGCAGACTACAGGCCAATCATCACGACCCACCAGCAAGGCTGCAGCTCTGTGGTGAACCCAGAAAGTGCCCGCAGGGTCTTGCATTTGAAATTCAAGATAGGACAACAATTTCTTTTTTTAGTGAACAACCTGTTGGGCCTTGATCTAAAATTTCTGCCGGCATTTTCATCTCCCCTCCTCCACCCAATATGGGTTAGAAAGTAAAAACCAGAAGAAAGTAGAAAAGACGTCTTTCCCATTAACTGGTTTCAGTGGCTGGACTTCCATTCCTGGATGTAAATAGCATTTTCCAGAAACACACACACACACACACACACACACACACACACACATAAACCTGATCATCTCTCTGTGGAGTGGGTGACGTTTTGCTCACTGGTTGTGTCTCTCGCACACCTTGTAGTCTTTGGCTCCTGTTTAGTTAGCTTTACTTTTAAATTGACAGCGGCATTATGTTAAAGAAAGCTGCTCAGTAAATACCTAAATCACTTATTTGCTAGAGTAGGTGTCTATTTCCTAAAGGTGTAAATCCTTCGAAACTAGAGTGCAAGGCAGCAGGAGAATCTCAAGCAACTTTTCAAAAACATGTTTTTCTGATGAGCAGGCTACTAGAAGGGAGGGCTGTTAGGTTATCAGCCGCACTTGTTGCTTTAATTATGGGGATGGGCAGTGCAGCTGCCTATGTTACAGAAGCTTGAACCTACGTGACATGCAACAGGGTCAAAGCCCTTAGGGAAATAATAGAGATGACCTTCAACTTTGCCCTTTGCAGAGTAGCTGTGACCTTATTTGGTCCTGACATTCTATGGAGTCAAGCATAGACTTGGACCCACAGAATGTAAATGAAGAGTAGGATATGCCTTGGTACAAATGAGAAACAAAGAGACCCAAGTAATCCTAGGGAACAAGGAAATGTCTTTGTTTGGGAGAAGTTTCTAGGTCCCGAAGGCCACCAGTCAATATAATTTTAACCAAATCGCCGTTCTGCCACTCCTGACATTTATTACATTAGGCAATTTTCACTTGAATTGGAAATTCCCTAATGACTCAAAAGCTAAATGGTTTTTAAATTATTGGCTGTGTTACTGAATTACAAGAATTGGCTTCTGGTGATTCCAAAGTGACAGCTAATAAGTTTCATAGACTTGTTACGTGTAAGGGACAATCAACATCTCTATTAAAGTCTACAAAAATACATTTCCCAGAAGTGTTCGATAGCCAATCAAAGGAAATCATTAACCCAATTAGCAGCACCGGGCCTCCAGACCTTAAGGTTTTGTGTACAGGAATTACTGAAAATGCTGCTGTTCTGAGCCCAGAAGTCAGTCTTTTTTCCTGGTACCTATGTGTCTCATTGTCAAAGTGAAGATAGATTATTGTAAAATAACTGCCAAGTTGTCTTAAAAGTATCTTCTATCTTTTAAAAAGATTGGGTTTAGTATACATTAGAATAAAGCTCAAAGACAAGGAGAGAGAATTAATTGACAAACTCAATGTAATTGGCTGGGAGCATCCCTGTTTTCCCAGTTCTCTGCACCGTGCCATACATCCAGCCGTCGTCGATGGGCTGTACGTTGACGATGTAGTCGCCGTCCCTGAAGGAGACCTCATCTTCGTCCTGGGCACTGTAATCATACATGGCTCGGTAGGTCCTCTGAGAAAGGAAAGAGGGGATCACACGATGGAGACCAAATAGTTATGGCCACACATGCCAATCATGACCGACCAGCTCACACAAAATGAAGTAACTATGAGGAATGTTCCCAAGTATATTTCTTTCTGGAGATCTCCAAACCAGAGCCTAGCACTGACCTTAGTTGCATGCATCTCAAGTTGACCAGGCTAGCAAAAAGGGTAATGTTTGGGGGCCCACAATGGCAATCAAGGAAGCCTCTAGATACAATAACTAGCCCATGAAAAAGTAAGCTTTGAAGCGGTAAAGGCAACTTCTCCCAGCTTCAGTTAACCCTTTAGATTATGTAGATTCTCCCCTATTCCACATTCTTCAGAGAACAAAATCTGCCCTAGGGACAGACAGAACCAAGTCACCACCAAGTCCCTGCCATGGGCCCCTGGCAGAGGAAATGAATTTTTCTTAATTAGGAACAAAGAATTTTTGCTTTCTTTTAAAAATACATGTATATAAAGTAAAAATACATAATACACTCATTTTGTAGGTTTTAGAATCACAGTGATAGACGTTTAGCATCTAAATGTTCTGAATACTGAGGGACACATAGCTGAATCCTTGTTATAATGAGGAAATTATTCACTTCCTAACTTCGAACTATGTTGAAGCTTTGTAGCTGTGGTAATCAAAACACTCTGAGAGTAACATAAAAACAGATCTATGAGACAGAAGAGAGACCCCAGCAATAAACCCATGTATGTATGGTCAATTAATTTATGACAAAGGAGCCAAGAACACATAGTGGGGAAAGGACCGTCTCTTCAATAAATGGTGCTGGGAAAAGTGGTAAAAAGGGAAACTTTTTTTCAAAAGAGTGAAACTGACAACTATCTTATCCATACACAAAAATTAATCCAAAATAAATTAAAGACTTGAATGTAAGACCTAAAAAGATCAAACTCTTGGGGCAGGGGGGAACATAAGCGGTAAGCTCACTGACATTGGCCTTATAAATGATTATTTGGATTTGACACCAAAAGCAAAAATAAACATGTGCAACCGCATCAAACTGAAAAGTTTCTGTGCAGCAAAGGCAACCACCAACAAAATGAACCTACCAACTGGGAGAATATATCGGCACATGACATGTCCGACAAGGGGTTCATAGCCAGAATATACGTTGAGTTTTGCCATACTTGTTTTCATTAAAGACCAAGAATTTAGTTAATATTAGCATCAGACAGTCTCAAAATTAAGTGAATCCATGGGCTGAGGAAACTGATGGAGGCAAGAAGAACTTTAGAGCAGTTAAGAAGAACTGACAACTGCTTAGAAGGACCACCTCTTTCTCCGTGCTCAGGCTAAGGCTTCTGTGTAAGACAGAGGTTTGGAGAAACAATTTCAGCGTGAAATGCCCATCAGGCAAGATGACCTAGAGCACTGCTTCCAAACTGCACATTCAATGAATGAATCTGTAAGCCCTTCAAGATTTCCAGTAGAAGGATTTAGAGACTTATGTTGGCCATGTCATTTGGGGGTTAGTGGCCATTTTGATTACTGTCAAAATTGACAGGTTAATGTGACCAGATATTTGTACTTTTAGACCTGAAGGAAGATCACAGTTGGCTAAAACCAATCATGAAGTAACAACTAGGATATCGTTCCGAGACAGTCTTTGTATGTTTTGCTCTTTACACATGTTCACGGCATGCCTTCCTTTCTCAGTGGTTTTGCCTCTGTAAGTCTTCTGCTTTTTTCAAAGGGGTACAGAAAGCAAAATGTTGACATTCATCCCTTATGTGAAAATAGACACTATTCAATGCAAGTCTGTTCCACGAGTGTTTCTATTTTGGAGATAAAATGGGAAGAGGAGACACTTCAAATTGATACTTACTAGATTTGGTGAGTGCTGCATTGACCTCATGGATGAGAGGCTGGTCTGGTGCATGTACCCATAGCCTTGGGAATGGCTTTGCTGGTAGGCTCCAGGAAGAACAGGCGCTGTACATGAACACACACACACACAAAGATTCCTCAAAGCGAGCCTCAAAATAGCCCTCCCGAGCCCTCAAGGGACCTCATGCTCTGCTATACTCTTCTGAAAGAAAATGCCGTGTTCAGTGCCATGTGAAATTTGGATAGTGACGTTATAAGTGATCTCTAGATTAGTATAAATTTCATCAATTAAGGACATATACAGGAAATCAGTTTAACATGCAGTTAAATATATTAGAAATAGTTGTAATTCTCTACTGCAGAGGCTTGGTTCAAACAGCACAAGTACAAAACAAGAATTTACCATCACCTTTTAACAAAATCACCTTTTTACTGAGCTATGTAATCCTCCTAAACATTTTCCAAGATAAAAATAAGAAATTTTTTAAAAATTACATTAGATCGTCAAACCAAGAACAGAGTATAAATGTTTTCACAGAATACTCATGTAACAGATGCACTCAATATTTCAAGACCTATAGCTAAATATTTACCTTTACAAAAATGGTAAATATAGCATATAGTTAGCAACTTATTTTTGTTAAGCAATTAATAATGAGTCTATACCCCCAAAGAAAACTTTATTTAGAATATATAAATTCTCCATTTTATCTTGGCTGTAAGTCAAAACTAAGTCATCTAAATATGTTACAAAAGCCTAAAAAATCAAACCATGTAAAGAATTTCATAAACATCCTTCTACATCAAAAGAAAAGAAAATAGTACCAAAATAGCATTCACTCATTTTGTGCTATTCTCACCACTAAATATGACAATCAAGAGACATAGCTCCTGTTTTGAAGAACACCCAATTTTAGAGAAACGAACACAGAAACTAGATAAAAACCCCACGAAATCAGTAGATGTATGCTTGAGTGTGTGTTTCTCTCTAAGTAAATGTAAGTACTTATAAACAGGAGCAAGGAGCTGGCTATGAATGGCAGGATTTTAGTAGCACACTCTTCATTGGGTTTTGAATACTCACATGAGATATTAGTAAAACTTGTATGATATAATTACCATAAAAATCCACAATAGGTTGCCAGTGTTGTTCAATCAGGTTGAGCATTAATTAATCTAGGTTGATTTATTTAGGACAGTTTTTATAATAAAAGAATAAAGCAGATATAATTCTGGGGTACCATGAGTAATTAATATTTTATAACTGGTATGTTCATTCTTTTTTTTTTAAAGATTTTATTTATTTATTTGACAGACAGAGATCACAAGTAGACAGAGAGGCAGGCAGAGAGAGAGAGGAGGAAGCAGGCTCCCTGCTGAGCAGAGAGCCCAATGCGGGACTCCATCCCAGGACACTGAGATCATGACCTGAGCCGAAGGCAGTGGCTTAACCCACTGAGCCACCCAGGCGCCCTGGAAGTTTAATCATCAGAAAATTACAAATCATAAATGTGTTCTCCAGATGATAATGGTATTAGGTTGAATAGGAATTTTTTAAAAGTTCTTGAATTAATTTATACTGCAATGCTATTAGAAATCATGTTTATTTAAAGTCTAGATGTGGCATCAAAGAGAAAGCACTGAGATCTTTACTTGGACTGTGGTACATTCCAAAGTTGTTAGAAGTGTTAAATATAAAATACTTCAGAAAACAGCACTTTTTAACATTATCAACTCCATTTAAATATTTAATGCTAAGAGATGTCAGGAATATTGTCAAAATTCACTCATGAAGCAAAAATAATGAAATCCCTAAAAATATCTAAGCTCACTTAATTAGCTGAGGAACAGAGCCATTTCTGTGTGTTGGAAGCATGGACCATTCATTTCTTCCCTCCTTCAATTCTCAGCAAATATTGACTGAGTGAGTTAATGTGTGCACAGGGCTTACTACACTTCCCATCTCTTAGTAAGCCTCCATAAATCTTAGCAACTATCAATGTCCACTATGTTCAAGACATGCCAAGCATCAAAGGAAAGGGGTGACAGAAACAATTGCCCTTCTGGAGCAGTAAAGACCCTGGACATCAGTCCCTTCCCCAGCTGAAGAAATGGCTCTGAATACTCAGTTAAATATGTAAGTTGCTTTTAGTAAGTTAAATATGTAAGTCAAGGACTCCAGACTGGGTTTTCACCATGTAAACAAGTCATTGCTTCATTAATTATTATTTTAATCTACTTATAAATTCTAAAGGTTAAATTCAAAAACCCCATAAATCTACCTAAAAACTGAACTTTTCATCCTTCATTACACTATCAAACTGTGACCTTCACATTTTGATGTACAGAGTTAAGCACAGCCCTCTTAAAATATTTTAGGGGAAAAACTATCAGGAAAAGACGATGATGAAAATATTTTTAAACATGCTATCTTGTATGCCATGATGTGTTGTGTAAATGGTTGTGGTCATCATCCCCCTAGTGATAATTTGAGAATGTTGTTGAACAGTGTTCTCTAATGTTGGATTTTTAGAAACCAAGTATATTCATACTCGTTCAGCTCAGATCTGACCTTCAAAGAGCTCCTGTAGCTATGGTCAAATATAGCAGGAAAAGAAAGCGAAGTATTTGTCCTTCTGTGTAGGTTGGAGAGAGCAGGAAAGAGTTTAGAAGGAGGAACATTGGGGCAAATATAATCTATCTCATTATTACATTTTCTTCTCATGCCTTTATTATTTTCATTTCTCTCTTCAGCTGCATTACTTAACGCATGTTCCTTCAGGGCTATCAAACTTTGTTATCTACCTTATACCTGATACAATAAAAGAGTTTTTAGGAAGCTCCTATTAGAGGTATGAAAAACATAACTAAGAGCCCAGAGGAATCAACTTACTAAAAGCAAATGCCAATTTTACAAAAAGGCAAGCATTGCTTTTTTTTATTGTTTTGCTATACAATTTCTTTTTTGCAATGCATAGGCAAAATAAACAATAGGAAGTTTAAAACAATGGTTTTGGAAATTGGGTTTATTAAGAATTTGAGTGAAAGATAGCCATTCCATATGAGTATACTATTTCTTCCATGAAAATAATGGAACCCAAAAGGTTTTGCAAAAGCAAGACATTAAGCTAATTTTGCAACTAGCAAGGACTTATCACAAAAAAACACATTGTGCCCTCTTCCTTAAAAGAGTGGTCAGATTCCACCAACACTGATACAGATGGATGGTGGTTCCATGATGGTCTTCCAGAAGGAGAGTCCTGAGGTTGAGAGTTCTTTTTATTGCAATTTGCCTAAAAGCCATAAAACAATAGCTTTAGGGTCTACCTGGGTGGCTTAATCAGTTAAGCGTCCAACTGTCAGTTTCAGCTAAGGTCATGATCTCGTCATGGCCATGAGATAGAGTCCAACATGTGCTCCATGCTGAGTGTGGAGCCTATCTGAGATTTTCTCTCTCTCCCTCTGCCCTCCTCATTCCCCACTCATGTGTACTTGCTCCCTCTCTATCTCTCAAAAAAAATTATTTTTAATTAAAAAAAAACAATAATAGCTTTCATTATCCTAAGGCAATAACAAAACACACAAGTGTAACTCAATTTTTATTTCACATTGGTAAGATTTATTGACTGGAGATTGGGAAGCTCACTAAAGTTCTAAGGATTTAAGGTTCTATTTGGAATGTCCCATAGTATTTATAAAACCTAAATCTGTCTTTTAGAGCACAATAAACTTCTTCCACAAGCAGCCAATAGTACTATTTTCTATTTAATGCTTCTTACAATGAAAGGAGATAAAACCAAGATAGAGAAGTAAGTAGACAAGAAGATCATAAAACAGAAGGTGAAAATGGAAGAAGAAACGTTTTTTTGGAGGCTTCATAAATCTGAAATTGGAAAAGTAAGGAAATATGTGTAAACATGCACAGTAGATAGAGTAAATCAACAATAATAAAGGAGAAAAAATTCTCAAAAAGAAGCCAGCCTACTGTGGGGAATTCCTTTGGGGTAGATAAAAGAGGAAGAGGATTATGGAAGTGTCCCCGGTGTGCACAGTGTGTCTCACATTGCCATGTCGTTGCTAGAAAAACTCTCTAAAATAGGTATCATTCCCTCTTTAGAGAATAAAATTCAGAGGCTTGGAGATTAAGCAGGAGGGCAGCAGAGCAATGGTCTCTGCACAAAAGGAACACCAAGATAAAGGTCTGATGTCCTTCAAAATGAGGGGGAGGTTTTGAAAGCCTCACAATGACAGTAGCGTCATAGTAGATGGCCAAACTCCAAAGGCAAAAATAGAAATAAAAGTAGTGCCTTATTGATGTCTTAGCCCATTAGGGTTGGTATTTAAAAAAATACCATAGACTGGGCAGTTGACGCAACAGATTGTTTCTCATTGTTCTAGAGATGAGGAAGTCCAAGCTCAAGACGCTGGCAGATTCAGTGTCTGATGAGGGTCCATTTCCTGGCTCGTAGACACACTGCTTCCTTTTCCCAAGTCCTTAAATGGCAGGCAAGGATGAGGGAGCTCTCTGGGATCTCTTTTATGAGGGCACTAAATTTACCCTCTTGACCCAGTCACCTCCCAAAGGCCACATCTCCTAAAATCATCACCCTGAGGTTCAGGAATTTGATATGTGAATTTGGGGGGGACACAAGCATTCAGTCTGTAACAATTAGCTAACTACAGATGTAACACAAACAGAGAAAATAATTTTGGTTTTTTTCTCAGAGGCTTGCTTTTTTTTTTTTTTTCTTTTAATCAGAATAAGGAAAAAATTACCCTTCAGAAGCTTTCCAATAAAGAATATAGGATGCAATGACATTACTGTCATATTTTTTTAACAGTTGACTACAGTTTTATCAGCTAATAGGGGTCAAAGAACTTAATGAGTTGTGGGATGTTTTGTGTGTGTGTGCATTTTTGTTTTTTTGTTTTGTTTTGTTTTTTAAAGACAAAGAATCTTGATTTGGACAATCACAGGGAAATTGCTAAAATGAATGAAGTGACTATAAGTGAGAAAGTATGAAGATACTGCTGGTGGTGAAATAAATATTAAATAATGAGCTAAACCCTTATTAGATCTCATCTAGGCCATGAGCAAGGGGGTTGAGCTAATTGGTCATCAGATAGGCCCATGATGTGGGCCTTTTTGTTCAAATAGCTCTTTCAGGTGCCATCAAGGGTTCCAAATCAGAGCCTCGGGTCCTCATGACATCTGATTCTCTCCACAATTCCCAAGTGGGTACTAAACCCACATTCATGCCAAATACAGCAGTAAGATGATTTTTTTTAATCTGATAGGATTCTGAGCACTATAGAAAGTTCTCCTTCACTGCTGAAGACAGAAACAAGCCAGATTGCCTCCAGGTTTTAGTTTGTTGGTTTTTAATTATAAGCTGTGAAGAGACAAGTGCCTAAGAAACCAGCTTGCTGCATAATAAACCAAGAATAAACAGACTTTATCATAAAAATGAGATAATCTACAATTGAGTTGAAACCACCAAGTTCCAAAGACATGCATAATCATCACTGCCATAAAAACAAGTGCTCAAACTTTGGAAATCATATGTAAAAATAAAAGCAATCATTACTGCTTCATATGTTAAATTTCTAGCTCTTGCGAGGTCCAGAAGTTGTGGGAAGGAAAAGGGAATTGAGACAGGGAGAGTCAGTTACTTCCTGGGTTTCCACTCTGGTTGCATATGGAACTCACCTGGGATCTCTTAAAACCGTGGTATGTCCAGGTCTCCTAGACCAGTGAAATCAGAATCTCTGGGGTGGGAGTGGGAGGGACTGACCATTGGTGTCTTATATTTGAAGGCTTCCAAGTGACTGAAATGAGCAGCCACAGCGAAGGACCACTAGTTACTGTCAGCTTCCTTCTCCCCAACCCGACACAAATTTAGAGGCTCATGTGACCCTTTATATGTTATTCCCAAATTCCCACTCTCCCCCTGAAATGGATTGAATATTTCTGTTTCCCCCCAGCTTCCCAAAAACTCATCTGCTGAAACCCAAACCTCCAAGATGTTCTAGGGAGGTGGGCCTTTGGGAGGTCATTAGGTCATGGGAATGAAGCTTTATGAATGGGATTAGTGCCCTCACAAGAGGCCAGAGAGCTAGCTATCTCTCCTCCCATTGGGTGGAGACACACAGAGAAGAGGGCCGTCTCCAGACTCAACCATGCTGACACCCCAGTCTCGGACCTCCAGCCTCCAGAACCAAGAGAAATCAATTTCTGTTGTTAGTCTGCTATCTACTCTATCGTGTTCTGCGGGAAGGGGCTAAAACATGTATCTCCCCCATGACTTGTTTGTATTTGTGGAAGCAAATGTTTAACCCTGAACTGGAGAAGTGACCAGGGATTATGGGAAGAAATCTCAGGGCGAGGAAGCTCACTGGAGAATCATTCAGCCACTAACATACAGCACTCAGGGCAAGGCAAGCGCCGTGAAGCACCATCCAAGGAGGGCAGGCCAGGAGAAGCCGACCCCACTTCCTGGGGGCTGACCAGAACCGGACCTGGTTACCGTCTCAGAGGGAAGGCGGGGGTTGGGAGTGTGCAGCCAAAAAAATGTCTTTACAGATTCAAAAATTGTCCCTCAAGCCAATGCTAGTTTCCTAACAATTTTCTCCAACTATATCCCAATACTATCTTTATTTTCATTTTCTATTCTTAGATGAATGCTATTACTATAATTGCAACCTTCTTTTGAGAAAATCCAAAAATGTGCAAGTATTTTATCACCTGTATGTGTCCTGGTGAAACTTAGCGGGGGAGAGATGCATCACAGGACTCTGCTTTCCAAGGACTATCAAATATGAACACAATACCATTTAAATAAATGAAATCTTACAAGTAGGAGGACAACTTCGGTTTGCTCAGGACTCCCCCAGTTGCAGTGAAGGAAGCTCTGCTGTCTGGGAGCCCCTTGGTCTCAGGCCAGTTAACACAGCTTGTCCCCCTACTTATAACACACCAGGCCCTGTGTGTAGCGTGGCGCATGCATTAGCTGGAGAAACCAACACCACTTTACACATGGCAAAGTGCCCGTTTTACAGATGGAGAACCTGAAGTTTACAGAGAGTTAGCAACTCAGTAAAAAAAAATCAGAGCCCCACGGAGTTAGTGTTTAAATGCCAACGGTCTGACTCTAGAACCCAAACGCTTGACCGTATGACACCAAAATGATATGGAAGAAATGACAAGACAGAATAAGATCAGTTTGCAAATGAACACTGTGAGGTCAGAAATGTGAAAGAGGGCTCTGTGGTCTGGGGAGCAGAGGAGGTTCTAGCACTGAAGCCTCTATGTGAAGTCAGAAGAGCCCACAGTTGACCACTCACTCCTGCAGCGGGCAGACTGGAGAGGAAGGGAAAGGCAGGAGAAGAAAGGTTGCATGTGTGGAGAGGTGCGTGGGGCAGCTTCGTTCTGCTCACAGAGGTGACTCTCGCTCTCACTGACTTCTCTGTGGTACATCTGGGGGGTACAAACGCCACCGGAAGCCTGGGTGTTTGTAGTTGACAAGGGGTGCTAGAATACCTCGGGAAGAAATTATAGTGAGAAGGAGGCATTCGTTTCGGAAAAGCCAGCTCAAATCATAGGGAATAGCATTATTTCTGAAGCAATGGCTTTCAAATTTCTTTTAAGGGTCATTTTGGCATCTGGTAAGTTTCTGGAGTGTGTGTGTGTGTGTGTGTGTGTGTGTTTCTTCTTCCCTTTGTCAATAGTATCCTATTTTAGCCCAGGCAATCGTCATTCGGTCACTTTATTCTGTATGAATAGTTTCAAGTCTGTGCTCAAGCCCCATCTCCTAATATGACTTCAACACTCTCCCACTGAGCAAGAAAGACCCCATCACAATGCCACTTGACAATTTTCAAAATCTTTCTGTAGGACACAGGCTGCAAAATGTTATTTCCCCAAGTCAGCATCAGAATAGTGACAAGCTCTACAGACATGCTAAGAATTTACTTGCAAACATAATTAAGTCCAGAAGATTGTTTAACCATTTTTTCTCTGAATTTAAATAGTAGATTTATAATGTTGTGTTAGTCAAATATAAATCAGATGTAAAAGATTCCTAATTACCTATTAAGTATAAAAGGAAACATGCAGACTATGTACTTTTCAAAACTATGCCTATGTGAATTACACCTGACCATTTCATTTATATATTTGGCTGAGTTGCCCCCAAGTAAGAATTTCTAAAATATTGTTTTGGGGCTCAAAAAAAAGAAACACAAAATTAGTTATTTTTAAATGATCAGCCAGTTAAACTTAGTCTCACAAGCCCAGAAAAGCAGTGCATTTTCATTTAAAAACTAGCTGGTTTTTCTCTAGAAAAAAATGTCTGTGAATGTTCTCTGGCAGAAGTAAACCAAGACATACTGTGGTTTGAACAGAACTGGAGAGATTTATAGATAAGAATATCTGCTATTTTGCTTCAGAATAATTTAGCCAATTTACTCTTACATTTTGATTTAAATATCAACTTGTGTATTTTTCCCTCAGATTTGTTTCTCATTTTTAGCTCTCTAATCCAGGATAAACTCCCCAACTTGTAACTATAACACAAACCACAGATATAAGTAGGATTGTCACTGAGAGAAAAGAAATAATTTCTGCCCCAAATTATAGTCTTGAATATCATGTTCTCATGGCACAAAATCAATGAGGTATGTAACTGCACATACACATATAGGCTGCGTCCCAAAATAAAACAAAAGTGAAAATAAAAAAATAAAGGAATGCACAGCATGGATGTGTGTGGATATATATATATACACACACATATATATATATTTCAGAAATTTATCAGAAATATATTTATTGTCAGAAAAATACAGATATCTTATATCTGACAAGAAAGACATAATTTGGGGCAGTTCTTTGATCAGATGAAAACAATAAAGAATTTAAGGATAACAGGGACACAGGATATTGTTTCCATTAGGTAAATCACAGTGCTGAATCTAGCTTTTGGACACAAACTCTGCCATGACCATAAAGTCAGCTCATAGCAAATCCCAGTTTTCCTCAGTGAACACTACCACCAATATTGTGTGAGTCAATCTCATTTAGGAAGATTCATTATTCAAGTATAATGAAAGGGAGTCTCATTATGCCATTGTAGAGGATATTTATAAATACCTCTCAGATAAACATATGTAACACTGTTTTTCGTAGCACATTTTTAAAGGCTTAAAAACAGACTGTGCATGTGGTTTATTCTTGTGCTGATCAACCCTAATACTGACTCTTAGGAAATATGACCAATCCACGAGTCATTCCCAGATACCATTTTACATGAGATGCCTTTAGTGACAAGCCACACTAAATAGCACATGTAGACACATCTCAGTAATGGTAATACTTCTGAATGAGCAAGTATAACACTTTTTCGACCAACAGACATATACGAAATGGAACCAGTGGGTCCCTGACATAATTTGAAGATAGGGAAATGCGGGGAAACAAATGTAAAAGATTGTCCCGCTCTCCTAGAGCCCTAGCTTCAGTTTATATGGCGTGGCTGGGGCTAAGCAAACAGGCATGTGTAAAAGCCACAGTTGGGTAGGGAAATGAGCAACAGTTCACTGGAATCAAAGGCACACAGTGTTAAAGACATGAAGACAGGATCCAGGTAAGAGTCCAACGGGCTGGTAAATAAGTTCACTAAGCGTGGGTCAGGTACATGGTAGAAGACAGAGTTCAAAAACCAGAATGTCTGAAGAATGTGGCATGGGCGGATTAGGAATATTTCTGGAACAGGATTAGGCACTAAGGAGTAGGGAATCTGGCCGCCAGAGGGGAACCACGCAGCTATGAGCTGGGACAATTACAGATCATGACCAAACAAAACGCAGAAACTCAGTCCAGCACCCAGCTGCAGCAGCCCGTGGAAATCTAAAGTCAGGATCCAATCCCCATGACCTCCTAGCCTGGGGCTTGGGGAGGAGGGACGTGGGGCACCTGGATGATACAGGAAGTGGGGGAGAGCAAGGTAATTCATGACTACAAAGGCAACATTATGACTGTTTTATATCTAAGACAGATACATAAGTAACACACGTATACTCAGTCTACTACTCAATCCGGACATCAAATTTGATCCATACAAACCAAAAAGGACTATTTCCATTTTCATTACTAATGTTCACCAATATGGAAAAGCTACTCTCTCCCTCTCCGCGTGTGTCACTGTACCATTTTCAAAGCTCTTCTAAAGTTTCCCCTTGGACGCATATGCTGTGGCCCACATCTATCTCCTTCCTGATGATCAAACCTTCTCTTTTCCCCCAATCAGCTCAGCTTCACAGGAAATATACTTTTAATGCTTTATTGTTTGCTACTTTAAGTGTCAGATGTTTCTCCTTCAGACACATATGGAACCCTTTGATTTAATTTTGGCAAATCAATGAAAGACACATGTGTGTCTCAGAACAAGTGCTATTCATTAGTATTTGATCCTTTTCCCAACTTCATACTCAGAAAAGGAAACTTAGGACATTTCTTTCATTCCCAGTCTAATGATACCAGGAATAAGAGTTTCTCTAAGGACTTCGAATTCGGTCAGAACCCTGATCCTTTTTCTTGGGGGTGCAACAGGACTAACGAAAAGTTCCTAACAGCGTGCAGGGTGTGCTTTCCTGTAGGCTACTTCTATAGGCACTAGCTCAATAGCTAAGTATGATCACGTAATCGGCAGCAGTAGCCTCTTCTGTTATAAAGGACTCATTTATTTTCCTATATACTACTTTCATCACAGAAATTTGTCTCTGAAATTTGTCACAGAAGTATCCCAGTCATCAATTCTTTAAATCTTCATACACTTCCATGTGGACACTTAAAACAACACTTTTTGACGGATATCACACACTTCTCAATATTCAGATTGGAAACAGCGCTCAAATACAGTAGGGAAGTGGTACAAATGAAAGTTTCTTGTTGAAGGTATTTCCTTTGCAGAAGTCAGGCTAGGAAGGGACTGGATTTTTTCAGAGGCTTAAGCCTGCTGATCAGTAACCAGAAAAACAAAGTACTGGTTCCAAGAGAAATACTGGTACATTTAGATTAAATGAAGGCCAAGAGTTCAAAATCAGGAGTGCATTTCCTAGTTGGTCGTTCCGGTTATCTAATGTTAAAACCACGCTCACCATTAAAAACAAGTAATGCTGAATTTGGAGCAGAATGCCATCTGTAAATCATAAAACATAAATCCTCAATGGGCAGAGAGAAATCAAGAGAAAAATTAATGCACATACTGAGCAAAGGATTGTGGCTTTAAGGACACTGTTCATATTAAAGGAGATTTCAAAACACTGCTGCTTGGATGCAAATCCATCACTTTTAAAATATACTAAGAATTTATTATTGTGCCTGTATTTGATATTTCTGTTCTCAATGTAATGGTAAATTGAAATTTTAATGATGCTTATTATCCCTAGGAATTAAGGATACATTCTGTGGACTTCACTGTGTCTAGGAAAGAGAGGACTTGTCCTCTCATTTTGTCTCCTTCCGTTCACCATTTCTTCATGGAGCATTCCCCAACCTGAGTTAGGTATTGTAAAGAGAGCTAAAAGGCATGTTCATTTTTTGCCACTGTGGAGTTCATGACCAAACAGTAAACTAGACTACGCTGAGACAGAAGCCATACGAAGTATGAATGTCAGAATTCTGATGGGCACTTTCACTTTATTAAGTCCCTACTAAGGAGAGTTGTCAGAAGTGAAATAAAACACTGAAATGAGAAGTATTTGTATGAGAACAGAAGTGGTAAGGTGGGAATACTTTACTGATTGCTTGGTTACGAAAGTTCAGGGCCAACTCTGGCTTTGTAATAAACATATGTTACAATGTTATGCTTCAGTGATACATCTTACATTCCTGCTTTTTAAAGAAACTATAATAAGCGTTACTTTTGCACTGTTACCCTCAACCAAACTGGCTCTAATTAGACTTAATAAAGACTAACACCAAGTTTTAATGATTTAGCACATGTAGCAAAGCTATTTCTTTGTATTTCAGACCAAACTTTAATTTGAATATATTTATGTATCAACAGTATTTATTAAGTGTTTTGTAGGTACTGCCCAAGATACTAGTTATAAAATTCAGGACAAAGCAGGCAGAAAAATTCCATTCTAACAGAGTTTATATTCTAGGAGAGCCATAATTAATCAGTACATAATGAAGTATCAGGTAGAAAAAAGAGTGACAGATGTATATCCAGAAGTGGAATTGCTGGATAGTTCTATTTTTATTTTTTTGAGGAACCTCCATACTGTTTTCCATGGTGGCTGCATCATTCTGCCTTCCCACCAATAGTGTAAAGGGCTCCACTTTTTCCACATCCTTGCCAACATTTATCTTTTGTGGGTTTTTGAGGGATTTTTTTTTTTTTATATCAGCTAAACTAACAGATAAGAGGTCATATCTCACTGTGATTTTGATCCTGGTTCACTGTAGCACTATTCAAAATAGCCAAGATATAACTATAGCCCAAGTGGCCATTGACAGGTGAATGGAAAAAGAAAATGATATAGACATACAATGAAATATTATTCAGTTTTTAAAAAGAAAGAAATCCTACCCTTTGTGACAACATGGATGAACCTAGAGGGCATTATACTAAGTGAAATAAGCCAATGATAGGACAAATACCTCATGATTGTATTAATATGAGATGTCTAGAACAGTTAAACTCATAGAACAGAGAACAGAATGGCAGTTGCCAAGGGCAGAGGGAGGGGAAAATGGGAAATTGTTGCTCAATGGGTATAAAGTTTCAATTATGCAAAACGAATGAGTTCTAGAGATCTATTGTGCAACACAATTCCTGTGGTTAACAATACTCTACTCTGTACTGTAAAAGATGTTAAGAGGCTAGCTCCCATGTTTAAGTGTTCTTATCACTCACACACACACGCACACACACACAAAAGGAAAGTTTTCAAGGTGGTGGACAAGGTCAGTGCCTTGCTTGTGGTGATGGTATTATGGGTCTATGCATATGTCCAAACCCATCAAAATTTTGGACATCTGGTGCAAATTTTGTATGTCAATTATGCTTCAGTAAATCTTTAAAAAAGGAGTTACAGAGAAAAATAAAGCAGGGTAAAGGAATAGGGAGTTGTATGTGGGTTGAGATCTCTCTAGGTAGAGAGGTCAAGGAAAGCATTTCTGATTAGTTGAGATTTAATCAGAGACCTGAAGAAAGGGAGGCCAGCCACGAAGCATCAGTGAGTGTTGCAGGCAAAGAACCATGGCCAGAGAAGGCCTAACGCGCCGAAATAGCCAGATGGCCTGGGTGGCTGCAGCAGACAGTCTGGGAGAAGATGAAACTGGAGACATGACCAAGGGCCAGGCCATGTAATGCCTTGTAGCCTGTGGCTCTTGAGTTTCAGCTGAAGCATGAATGGAGCCACTAGAGAATTTTGAGCAAGGGCAAGATGAGAGCTGATGCAGGTTTTTAAAGGATCACTGGCAGTCGGGCCAAGGCCAGATCAAAGAGGGCGAGAACGGAATGACAAAGACCAGGAGCCTATTTCTGAGCTCTCAAAGAAATGGGAGGGAATTTGGTCGGGGAGCTCTGCACCTGGTGAGGCGAGGCTGGACTGGGCACAGCTCCATCATGAATAGGGCCAGTGGGTGTCCAGATGGCTTGAATGTCAAGTGTGAGAGAAGAAAGGCGACAAGGATGCCCCTGGTTTTGTTGGCTTATTTTTCTGAATGATTGTGTCATCAGCTGCGATGGTGAACAGAGACAAGAACAGATGTTTGTTTGTGTGTTTGTGTGTTTGTGTGTTTGTGTGTTTGGGAAGACAGGAAATAAGACACTGGTTTTGACATAAGATTTGAGCTGCCTATCCAACACCCAGCCGTGGGCTCCTTTGCCTGGAGTCTGGAAGTCCTGAGAGTAAGAAGGGGCTATGGTTTTGACATTCCTGCTCTTCTATAACAGTGCTGAGTGTCACTGAGCTATGAGAAACATTGTGACACTTCAAATAAAAACCAACAATGCTGTCTCTGCACCACGAGCGCCTCTGCAAGACTGCTCAGAAGGCCTTCTGGTCACATGGAGCCCATGGAGTCCATTCTCTTGGCAGAGTCTATATCAGCCAGTGCAGATGAGATCTTGAGACAAGCTCCCAGAGTGGGTTAAACTTCCAAGTCAGAGACCCAGTGACCTACCAGCCTCACGAACTGGAGCTCTATGCAGCCTCTAAATCTCCTGCAGGACAGGGGCCCATGCAGCATGCCCAGAAAGGAGATTTCAGTTGCACCCTGTCTGCAGAGACTGGCTTGGCCCTCCCCATGCTCTGGTCTGGTCTTCAGCCCGTTCCCTGACACACAGCCCCTGGGCTTCCGATATGCTAGAACACAGCATGCAAAGTGCTGTGTTCTGTCGTCTGCTGATTTTCTGCCAAAAACACTCCTTCCCCATTCTGCACCATTCTGACTCCAGGTGTCATTCCACATGGCACCTTCCTGAGCACAATGGGTTAATGCAGCCAGCTCTCCCTCCAGAAGGTGAGTTCTTGAAGGCCAGTAACTGTATCTTTATTTTCTCTGTTTCTAGTGTCTCATGCATCGGGGAGATAGGTGTTTGGTGAATGAACAGATGGCATTATGGGTGCTCTTAAACACCCATAGATTTCAGGTACTTGGCTCCCTACTTGGCGCATCACCCTCTTGGTCCACCTCCAGGCAATTGACGGAGAGTTCCAGAAGGTGCTAAAGCATCTCCCTCAACCTAACCTCTGTTGAGGACATGGTGCCTGGGCTGGAACGCTATAAGCACCGCCCTGTGGACATAGTCACTGAATTCAGAACCTCATTTTTCATCAGTGAAGGCAGGACTAGGTCATCCCCATCAGATTTCTTCGCAACAAAATGGAAAAGTTCACAGGGTTGGAAAACCGCCAATGTCTGTCTTAAAAAGTGCATCTGCTTTTCCTTCCCCATCGCCCTCCCATAGCCTCGTAGGCTCTGGAGGGAATCAGAAAACACAAAATACCTGAAGCCAAATGGAACTCCAGTTCAAACTGAGAAGGGCAAACCCTGGGCAAGGTTGTAAACACAAATACTAGCTATAAGGACCACTGTGAGTTTGGGGCAACAGAAGAAATCTCGGCACCAGAAGGCAAAAAGATGTTGCAGGCAAGTGACCTGAAGACAAACACAAAGATCAAAGAAAATCTCGCAGTGAAATAAGCAAGAACCATCAGGAGAATTGCCAGTCACGGAACCGTGTGTCAAGTGAAAATGAGTTAACCTAATCTGATACCAAAAGGCAATAAAGATAATTTCAAATAATACTATTCAAGAATCAAAACAAAATTAGATCAAGTTTAAATAAAAGCCTCTTTTATTGAATCAAAGTAACACAGTAGAGATGTAAAATGAAAATCCTTTGGTAACTTAATACCTTGGGAAGTAGATGGAAGAGTAAGAAAGCCCGAAATAATCACATAAGAAAATGAAAATATTCAGCAATCAAAGCAAGAGGGAGAAAATATCATGAGCAACACATAATGGAAACAATGATACAAAATTAAAGGAGAGGGCCTCTATGTTAATGCTCATGAAAACCAAATGTGAACAATGAAAACAGGGTACTTTTGCCTCAAGGAAAGGAGCCAATTGTTTGACGCTTTGTCCCCCAAATCAGAATTTCCTCTGACTCATAGGAAGGACCCTAAAACATAACTCGCCTAACTGCCCAGCCACTTAATTCACAAAGTGCAATGGATTATCTTTAAAACAGAAACACATCCTCGCACATGGAGAAGTGAGAAGGCAACAAAAAAAAGTTTGTTTGAACTGACGGCATTTAGCTTAGGAGAACGGAAAATCTCTTAGAGAGTTCTTGTTCTATAGCCTTCAGGTTACAGATGTGCCTTGTAACATCAGGTGGCCTCCAGAGAACTCAGGCCACATGTGTAAAGTCCACACTCTTGAAGGCCCTGTGGCCAGGCGCTGTGTCTTCTGCAATGCAGCGTGGACACACACCCACCCCCTCCACGGCAGGGAGAGAACCCACTATTACAGGGCCTCTCTCTGGGAGTTAGTGCATTCCATCATAGAAAATCCTAATCTAGATCTTTAGAAAAAATCAACAAAGTCTGGACCCCAAAAATGGCATTTCTGAATACTTACATTTTCTTTTTTTCTTCATCTTACCACTAACAAGTATGGTTTTAAAATTCTTTTCAATTTCTAGAATGGTATTTAAAGCAACACATATGATTTATTCAAGACACTAAAGGTTTTCATCAAATAGCCATCAAGATCATAGAAGTTTCTTCCTTCTGTGGAGTCAATCAGCACCTCTTTACCAGGTCCCAGCATAGTACACATTTCAAAGGGGACCCTAAATTTCAAAGTAACCAAAAAGTCATGAATACCACTCCTTCCCTTTCTCATCGGGAAAACAAAACAAAACACAACACTGGGAATGTTTCCGTTTTAGGGTTTGGGGTTGGTGTTTTTTTTTTTTTTTCAGCTATGCTTTAATGTCCTTGAAACATATCAAAACATCATCCAAACAAAAATGGAAGAATTTCTTTAAAAGCCTTCCACAGTAGACTTGTATTTTAAAAAATAATTATGCTATATATATTTATAGATGCAGTTCTAGCTTTTAAGATCTAAGTTCATTGTACACCTGAAACTAATACCATGTTATAGGTCGATTATACCTCCATTAAAAAAGAAAAAGAATGAACAGAAAAAAAATATTAACTCAGCCATTTTTTGCATTCACCAAATACTTGCTGAGCATTAATTTTAAGGGCTGGAGAGAGATCGGTGAACAAAAGAGCCAATAAGTCCACTCTTGTAAGGCTTCTATTCTAGCAAAGCAGATACAGATGAGCAAATAAAAAAGAAATATATAATATCTCCAGGAGCGCCAAGTGCTAATGGAAGGAAATAAGGAGAGTAAAGAGCCAGACAGGAAAGGAATGGGCACTACTTTATCTCTGGTCTTTAAAGAAGGTCTCTCTGATAAAGTGACATCTGAGCAGAATCGTGGAAAAAAGTGGGACTAGGCAAAAGCAAATACAGGGATGAGAAGGAATGTTCCAGGCAGAGAAGCACTTCATGTCTAAAGGCCCAGAATGGGAGCTTGTTTGGAAGGTTTGAGTAAAGCAGGGAGACAGGACAATGGGGGTGGACAGAAAATGGGAGGAAATGAGCTGAGACTAGCAGCCAGGGCCCAGAGCAGGTGAGGGCCTTGTAGGTGATGGTAAGGGTCTGGGGTATATTCAGAATGAAATGATAGTGGAAGAAAGACGTGGTCTGACTTGTGTTTCAGAAAGCTCCTTCCGGCTGCCAAGTGGAGAACAGAGGGTTGGCGGTGGGGGAGGCCAGAGCAGAAGCGGGAAACCGTTTGGAGGCTACTATGATGATTCAAGGCAGACGGGTCCCGAGCACTTGGATTCTGCGTGCACTTTTCCGGGTAGCACTGACAAGATTTGCTGATAGGTTGGAGGCCGGTATGAGTGAAGGACAGGGACCCAGGATGACTCCACGGGGTTAGATCTCAGGATCTGGACAGCTGCGGCTGCCACTTAGTAAACTGGGAACCTGAGAATGAGCAGGTTCCTGGGGAGGGTGGGGAGGGTGGGGAGGTTGGGAGTGAGGATATTGTTTTGAACATACTAGGTTTGCTACATCACTAATCATCTGAATACAGACATAATGTGCCAATCGATAGAATGTGCCTGCTTCCCTTAAAATAAATGGAACTGGGTGTCTATTCCCATGTAGTCCGAACTCTTCTTGAATTAATGCAGATATCTTTTGGTACCACCATCACTTGGATGTGCTTTAGAACACTTACTGACACATCTTGACTTTTGCTTCATACCTCAATAACCATTTTCCAAAACAGGGAATGTCACTACGAGCAGAGCGTCTTGGCCCTATAACAGAGGGATGAGCATGAAAGGCATCTTTAAAGGTATCTTATAAGACATTATTTAAGCTCCTGAGACACACCTTTCTGCCAGAAATCTCCTCCCCTGGCTCACTGCCCTCCCACGAAGTCTGAAATTCCTCCCTTTAAAAAAAAAAAAAAAATGTAATTATTCCCTATTAACCATGGGTTCCTCTTACATTCTGGCCTAACTGTAAGAATATTTACATATACCATCTTTCAAGGGAGACATTTTCTCATTCAGCTGGGCACAGTATAGGGAGGGTCCCTTTGCTAGAAATAGTTAGAAAAAAGAAGGCATGGCAGAGGAGGAGAAAGAAAGGCTAATCGAGCAACAGTGGGTTCTCACGGTGCAGCCGTGGAGGCAGAGAAGGGAGAGTTCACAGCAGCGCAGGGACCGGACCCATCGGGGGAAGCGGTCTGAATTCTCCTTCTCCTTGAAGCTCATCCCAGACCTCCTGCAGCTGTGTGCTCGGAGCCCTCCCGCAGCACTCTGCCTACTCGACCCCTCCGTCTGAGCACCTCCCTGACACACTGTCTCAGAGATCTGTTTGTTCTCTCAAAGACGTTCTTCTCCCAAAGCCCTCTTGGCCTAGTTAACATCATCGAGCATTGGTGTTTCTGCTCAAATCCTCCTTCCCTGGAAAGGTTTCGCTGACATGAAGGCCAGATGGAAGTCCCCTGTTACACATCTTGGAGCCCCCATGCTCTCCCCTCACAGCACTTGCTCTGTTCTTAATTATATAGGAGTTGGGTCAGTATCTGTTTAATGTCAGGCCCCCTCCACCAAACTCGAACCCCTTAGACCAGAGGCGTATCTCTTTTGTTTGCGGCTATATGCCTCTCCAGATCCCGGCTCTTGGCTGGGGTACAAAGAACACTCGATAAACATTTGGCGAATAAATGAATGAGTGCTGTGTTGGGTGTACACAGACAAGGGGAAGGGTCGCTGTGGAGCAAAGCCTCCAAGGTACCTTGCATCAACTCTAGAATGCTGCACTGAGCTACGTTGACTAAGAGGGATCAAAATTTATTCTTGTATTTGCTTTGGGTGTTGTTCATCTCATCAAGCATCAACAGTATCGTGCACCTCCAGAACCACAAAGGACACGGAAGGGAGAAATCAAGATCCCTAAATCCTAATCGAAAAACTCAAGAAGTTACGTGAACCCTTTGCTAGAGAGGCAGTTACAGAAAAGGGAGATCGCCCATGTCTATCTTATCTAGAGGAGAGCAAAACTAACTGAAAAATTCTTCACTAGAATCGTAGAGAAAGGAGATCTTTTAAAACTTTCCAGCAGGGTGGGATCTTAAAAAGAAGAAAAGAAGTAAACTCATAGAAACAGTAGAAAAGTGGCTGCCAGGGGCTGGGGGGTGAGGCAAAAAGCGGGGGGAGCTGGAAAGGCTGCACATGTTGGGCTCTCAGACGAATAGACTCCAAGGGTCTAACGTACAGCGCGGTGACAATGGTTGACAACCCCGTACTGCCTAGTTGAAATCTGTTGGGAGAGTAGAACACTAATGTTCTCTCACACACAAATAAGAGAGAACTCTGTGAGGTGACGGATGGGCTAATTAACTAGACAGGGCAGGGGAGCGGGGGTGGGTGGCGTGCCTTCACAAGTCCTCATATGTCAGATCGTCCCAATGGACACATCAGATATCTTCCAACTTTGTATGTCAATTGCACCTCAGTAAAGCTGAAACATGAAAAACCAAAAACCAAAACCAAAACGAAACAAAAAAAACCTTCCTACCAAGCTAAGGCCTGCCTAAATGCGTAATTTAAGTAGTAACGGGATGTAACTGATTTTAACATTTATTCGGACAAATGGAAATAACCACCACAAAACTGCAGGAGTTTTCGTGGTCTCATCTGGTCTTCCGTCACTTTACTTTCTCCCCAACCCCCTCCCACCCCAAGCTCCCCAATGTTAAGTTGCTCAGCATCAAAATTGCCTGCCTCAGGGATTTATTCCCAGCGATAAGACCTCTGCAGTTGAAAAGGAAATTCGGGATTTCAGTAGTTCTTGTGCCCTGCTGGCCCCTCACCCCCTCACCCCACCGTCCACAGCACCAAAATGTAGCCGCGCCGCAGTCTTAAACATCTGATGTAAGACTTTTATCTTCAGGATTACTTTAACATCCAAAACAATTGCAATGAAAAGGTCTAGACCTAACCCACTAGCTTGGATGCAGAAACAGAAGAGAGGAGGACTGTAGGAAATAGAAGAAAGATTATTAACAATCAATAGCATTTTTCCACTTTTTAAAAAAAAATCTCATATCTCAAATATCACATCCAATTTGCTTTAAGCAAGATCTAGCTCTGTCTGCAAATACATATTGATATTGTAATGCATACAAACTCAGAGCAACCCCTCTTACTCACTCAAATATAACTATAAGACAGATTTTCCTTAATGGAAATCAGATAGGAGCTCCACAGAACTCCAGTGTCCACTCTGGCTGCATGTGTCCGTCACATCCAACTGTGAAACAGACCCACATAGCAGGTCCCAAGACCCTTCTGTCATTAAAGATCCATTGGCGGTGAAAATAGTGAAGCAAGACAGGAAAAACAAACATGCAGGAATGCAAATTAGTAGTTTAAAAGAAAAGGACTCAACTTTCTAAACAGAATTTAAAATTTTCAAATGCACCCGTGTTTGTGCAAAGGTAAAGAATGTAAGAATGTTAGAAGCACTCGTGACGTGTGTACAAAAATGCATTATTGTTCTCTGAGACTGGTTAATGTTTGCTACCTCCTTCATCCGACGGTCTGGTTACCTCGCTGCAGCATGAAAAGCTAGGGTAAATCTCAGATATTTCTGACTTGTCATCTCCCAGACCTGTACCAAAAGTACTGCTCGAGTGAGACCGAGAACGGAGTCTCCTGTAGTGATTCGCCTTTTCTATATTGGAGGGAAAATATTCAGGTTTGTGAGTTAAGTGACTTGAAGAACAACAAACACACACACACACACACACACACACACACACAAGAAGAAGAAGAAGAAGAAAAACTACTTAAAAGTTTAACAAGGAAGTAAAACAGTCTCTTACTAAATAAAAAACCCAAAGCTCAACTACTACAAGCTCTAGTCACCTACAACCAAATCCCAGCGCACATTGTGTCAAACGTATAAATGTTGAACAATCATTTATACTCATTATAACTCTAGATTTTCAAGGAGAAATGGGGGATGGGAAATTGACAAGAACTAAGAAACTCCAGCAAACTAAAATATTTCTATCAAACATAACATCTGGTTAGACAAAATCGTTTTCAACAATCCCCAAGCATACAGCATTTGTTGCCTTTTCCTTATTTTCAGAAAGTTTAAGGGCAATTTGGCAGAGGAGGTGGATCAAACTGATTACAAAAGTATTAGAGTCCCTACTTTGCCTTGGGCTTTCAGTTTCATTAATGTCAGTAATTAAATGTGGAGTATAAATCAGGGAATAGAGTTAGACCCAATGGGTAGGATACATCTATTTATATTGTTTAAAATAATTGCATAACTGTCACAGCTTCAGTCTGTTAAACACTATCTAAGAGCTTGAAATGTTAGACCATGCTATCACTGTACCCAAAGAGCCAAACCATTCAGGTTTTGCTTTTAATTGGAAACATGCGGTCTAAATTAAAAGTCAAATAAACCTGCGTATCTATACACTATAAATTTTGTGTTATACAAACACTCAGAGATACATTTTAAGGGTACCTAAAAGTCTATTTTATGTTAACATGTTCATGATGCTATTTAGAAAACCTCCCCACTGTTTTATATATGGTTTTTAACATCTACCTTTAAAATGTTGGAACAGTGTTTTCCATGAAACAAACTTCTGTCTCAGCACTTTAGTGCACTCCAAAGACTGCACTTGCAAGCCCCCAAAAACCTATAAAATCACATTCACTAATGAAAAGCAGACATCAGGAATCTCTGGACACCTTTCTAAGTGAATCTAGAGCAAACGAATCTAAAATATATTTAAAAAGCCCTTTTGCGAGTTCGCTTTCATAAATGATTAATGGTATTTTAAAGCAGCATAGTATTTGTTTCTCTGTTTGTTTTGTTTTTCAAATCCTCAGTTTTACAATTTACATCACACAGTCGGTACCACGAGCCTCTACTCGGGGTAGCTTCACTCTCAGGACAAAACCGCATAAACGGGGAGGAACTCAAAATGTAAGCAGTACCAGAAAGCATATGGAGACTTCTAGACTGAATATTGTCTTCCAGGGGATCAAGGTCGAAGATGGAGCCAGGATCTGTACGCCAAACTTTGAGGTCTTTTACCAAAAGGAAGAAATCAAAAAATCAAGAATGAATTTTAAAAAGTCAGCATCAGAGTCAAGCACAAGTCTGGAAAAAGAAGCACGTCATCAGCAAACCGGTAATGAACAAATCCGATGCACTTCAGAGGAGAACAAAGGGACAGTCACGTCCACAAGGCTTTAGCAAGAAAACTTTGTAAGCAAAGTTCACTTGCCTGGTTTATCCTTCATTGACCTGCCACCTGGAGCCCGCCACTCATCACCCAACACACCAACAACTCCTCGCATCCCCGAACCCCAACACTCGTGCTCTCCACAGGCTGAAAGAGGTAAAATGTTTGATTTACGCTCCTGAGCAAGGGCGCCTGAGTCATTCACGACTGAGAGGTTTTTGTCTGAGAAAACGAAGAACAAAAACTTCTCTCCCTAAAACAAATGGTTTAAAATGTAGGTAAGTGGCCAGCCCAACTTTTATTGGGAGCCCGTGAGTGCAAGCTTAACCCTCACAAGACACATTTATGGGAAAAGTGCAGGAACGGACAGAAGAACGATGAGGGATGGAAAGACAAGCGAGGAGCAGCCTCCTGCTCTCAGAGGACGGGAGATGTGTTCACTGCCATGCTTAGCAACCAGACCGAGCAGGCCAGTCCACTCTCCTATTTAAGTCAGAGGCAAAATCCAAATATAATAACTTCCAGGTTCACCTGCGTCTCCAACTAATGGTGCTCAGGTCCTAAAATAATCTGCACAGCGCTGTACTCACCAGCAGAGAGTGAAAAATCTAGCTACAAGTAAAAACAATTAATGAACTAGAAGTAGAGCTCTGAGGTACGTGCGGGCACCACTGTCGGTCAACAATGTAACTCACTTCCGCGTCATGCCATATTGAAGTAGGCACTATTACTATCCCGTTTCATAGAGGGGGAAATGAAGACATAGAGAGGTGGAGTTAGCCTGGCCACAGGTACGCACCTAGGAGATAGCAGAGCCTCCAGCAAAGGTAGAAGCAGCACAAATTGGCTTAGTCTGAATTGCTCAGAAAATCTCCAAATCTGCATTTCCCCGCCTGGCTCAGAAGTTTGTTTGTTGAAGGTGCTTCATTTTGTGGCTTCATAAAAAAGTCCTCAATGAAAAACAGTCTCCCCCAGTAAGAAGAAGTAAAGTGACTTCCAGTAAGGGAATAATTTAAAGACATAGATGTTGCGATTTTTAAAAATAAATAAATAATGATTTCTATCTCAAAGATAGTGAGGACTGAATTCTGAGAGCTTGAAGACTAGACAATCTCCCAGTTTCTAACAAGAACTTCACCATCACTCAGGCCCTGATCTAGGGCAGAGGACCTCGGTGTAAGCTGTGCAGACTCTCAGCATTTCTCTCCACCCTTGAGGGACAAATCGGAGTCTCTGTTCTCACCATCCCTTGTGAGATGTTAAACCAAGGCAATGAAATTAACACCATGTTACTTTCAATGAAAACATCTCAGCTCATCCATCCAAATTACGGTGATCCTTCTACAAAATCACCTTTGGAAGATGTGGATGAGCTGTCAGTAGTGTGCAAATGTGTGTGGAATCCCTCTGTGAGAAGGACTTTCAGACTCACTAAATCATTCAAGGAACTTAGTGCCCTGATCTCAGTATTGCTGCTTTACGTTAAGACAGTACCGAGTCAGATACACACTTCCTTTGCCCAGCCCACCTCTAAATGGCCTTTCACTAGTTCCAAAAAAATAAGCTCTTCCCTGTGAAGAAGAAGCTCACCTAACACTCAGATTATTGATGAGCGTGTGGAATGGTTCCCAAAAATATTACCTGAGCTTTAGGACTGGACTAGCTATGAAATTTCAGATGACAGTCATTTGGAAGTATGGGCCATTGGTGGGTACTGAAAAGTCAATAACTGTCTTTCTAGCCCTTCCTTATACTCTGGGGTGGTCCCTGCTATCTCAGCCACCATTCAAGACTACATTTCTAAGATGTCCCCAGACGGACGAAAAGAACATTGAGGAGAGAAACTTCCTTCATCTCAGATTTATGGCATTTGTAGATAGCTCCTGATTATCCCCATTCAGAGATAATATTCAAAAAAAAGAGCTACTCATATTATGAAATACTATCAGAATCTCTCTAGCACTTTTATTTGTGGTAAAAGAACCAAAATGGGATTTTTTCTGCCATTTGTGTCCCCCATGTAGATGATGTCTGCAGTACAATGCATTGATCAGGTACATAAGCGAAAGGAAAACAAAATAATTTTTCAACCATTGTTATCACTCATGTCTTGTATTTGAGCTTAAATACAAATACACTCTTAAGGCCAGAAAGTTATTAAAGACAGAGAAGGCCCAATAACAGAACAGATTGGCACTGATAACCTGGCAAGAACCACGGATCCCATTCAACATGGCACCAACAATAACACTTAGCCCATGGTTTGTGCTTAGATGGGCACCACATCAAACATTTGAGGAGTCGTCTAGTGAATAAGTAGGTTGATTCAAAAGCTAGGCCAAGGACAATCTTTTTGACTGTGAGGACCTGCCAAGGAGGACCATCAGCTTACCGACAATGATCCCAGGTCTTCTGTCCATCTCCACAATGTGAGGATGGACACCTTTGTAGGCCGCATCGCTAACCACTTGGGTGTTCTTCCTTACTCGCTCCGTCACGGGGTCATCTACAACAGGAGTAAAGCCCCTTCCCTTTGTCTTTTCAAAGTCTTCATGATACTTTACCTGAAAAAAAAAAAAAAAACAGTATGAACTCAATCTGAAATTTCCTGGTTGTTACATACCTCACAACATGTTGATACGGCAGCTGCCTCTAGATCACTCTCCACATTCACGTATCTAGAATCAACTGCATCTAGATTGTTTCCCATATATATGTATCTTTTCCAATTATTTCGAAAATAGTGTCTGAAATGTCAGCTTCCTCACATCAGGAATCAACTGCTGATATTTTCACAGTTTTCCATCATTATGGTTAGCAGCTCTTTTAAATTTATATATAAACCAGTACAGTATATCAGTGAGAAGGCTTAAAAGATACATCTATATTTTAATCCTGGTGATTTCCTAAAATGTACTAACTTAGGTACAAATTAATTTTCTATATTTCAACCTTTAACAGGTATTAAAATGACATGTTATTTCCACACAATTATCCAAGAAAACAGTATTATTTAAAATTAGATTGAGAGTCAAAAATAATGATACATATAATTTTTGTATATTATTGCAAAAATGGATATACGTACTTCAAAACATACACTTTTTTCACGTTCTGAAATTGGACCTGTAAATTTTACTATAGACCACTGAATTGTACACTTTAAATGAATAAACCTTATCGTGTATAAATTGTACTTCATGAAACTGCTTTAAAAGACATACACATTTTTTATATTCTTTGCAACATGTAAACATACCAAGCTCTGTCGTAAAATTACTTGAAAAGAAGTCCAAGCAAATGTTTTTCATAAAATGCATTCATAGTAGTCATGTTAGAAATAAAAACACACCCAAAATATCACTGAGAAAAATTACTTTATTAGGACTAAAGATGTCCATTACATTTCAGTGTGATTAGAAAGTCCCCTCAAATGGATGGGCCCATCCACATTCTGCTTTGCATTCATGCGTTGTTAGTTATCCAGATTAATGGTGAGCGACGCCGTCAGTACACTGGGTGGGGCCATTCCTTAGTATGTTTTAGTCATGAGAAGAAGGAGCTGGTTGTACCCTACCATTGAAATATGATTTTGTGCTTCTTTGACATATCTCAGACCAGGTGTATCTAAAATCAGACTTGGTCTACCTTTCATCTGCTTATGGTCCTGTGTATATTTTACCTGCAAAGTAAATAGTAGAATGTACTTAACAAGAAGACAATTTTAAGAGAAAACATTACATAACTTTTCAGACTTTCCAAATGAGTGAAACACATAGAACGTATTCCCAATTCTTTCCCAAGGAAGTTGTTCAGTGAGTTATCTGTCATTCTAGGGTAACAATCTAAAATTTTACTCTCAAAATTCACCTTGAAAAGCTACAGCGAAGACAACCTAAGTCTCTCTATGAATCAAGAATGGTGTGTGGGGCACCTGGGTGGCTCAGTGGGTTAAGCCGCTGCCTTCGGTTCGGATCATGATCTCAGGGTCCTGGGATCAAGTCCCGCATCGGGCTCTCTGCTCAGCAGGGAGCCTGCTTCCTCCTCTCTCTCTGCCTGCCTCTCTGCCTACTTGTGATCTCCCTCTGTCAAATAAATAAATAAAATCTTTAAAAAAAAAAAAAAAAGAATGGTGTGTGAATGACCGATATCCACTAACAATGTAGTCAGGAAAAGTGCTTATCACACTTCCGTTAAACAGGAAAAACCCAAACCAAATGAAACCTAAATGCGTTGTCCTGTTTCTAAGATTTCCCCATTTTCCACCACAACACTCTTGAATGTGTACCAAACCCAAGCATCCCTCTATTTCCTTTTCTTTTTTTTCCCCCCACTGTAAAGGATAAGAAAAACAAGGAGTATCAAAATCAAATTTCCTTCTAAGCAGCCACAGCTTAAAGGTAATTTATGTCAAATACAGTCAGCATCTCTGGGCAGAAATGCCACTGGAGAGGCATGAACTGTAAAACCTAAATGCTGATTCCCAGGCATAAGCAAGCTCTTCCTGACACCCGGCAGGCAGAACATGGCTGTTTATGAAGCTGTTTATGCATGCCATTAGGATAGCAATCACCGAGGACTTGGGCACCCTGTGCAATTCGGAGCAAAAACCCCAATACTTACTAAGAGAAAGCATCCTGTTCAAATAAGGACTTTAATGAGTAACTGAATTCTATATTCAATGCATTGAAAGATTTTTTTTACTCTATGTCCTTACTCTGGTGTAATGAGTCATTCCTGATTTTGTTTCGCTGAGAACATTTAACAATCCGCAGCCAATGGAGTACATCTGCAGAGTGACACTCCCGTAACTTGCTCATCAAAGACGTCACCACTTTCAAAGACACTGGCTCACATAACCTGAATCACTGTTTAAATGAGTATGAGAGAGTCTGAAACTAAGCTTTGAACTAAGCTTTGAAGGTAACCATTGGTCACATCTGGAAAGAGCAATGAAGGATTGCGGGATAACGTCAAGTTTTGCAATGGAAGTCATTGGAAATAACACATGTACTTACTGCGTGTATCACAAATGTTGCTTGAAAATACTTTTTATTTTCACAAAAGAAAAAAAAAAAAAAAAGACAAACAGGACTGCAAGTAAATAATAACGGACGCATCCTTTGTAACAGACCAAAACAGATAAAACCACTTGCCGAACTGATATTTTCTTGGTTCTTCTTCACTCTTTCCATTTCAGGAGTTATGCTTAAAGCTGTAGCTCTTCCCAGTTGACCTTTATAATGAACCTGCCATTTCAGGGAATAAAAAATAAGGGGACTGTGAATCAATTCGAATAAATAAGCATCTCACAGTAGCTATCTTAAGGAGCTAGCCAAGAAAGGGAACTACGAAAAAAGGAGAACGCCATCTAGAGGGCTAACCATATTTAAAATGCTTGCACTTTAAATCAATCTATTTTCATTCCTCCCATAGCATGAATCCCTGGGAATGAAGTCACTCAAATATATGAGCACACCATCAGTAAAGCTGTCAGAAGCACTGTATCACAAAGGAAGAGGAGAAATGTCTTCATGGATATTCCTTAAAGGTGTTCCTACCCATACACTATTACAGTTTGTCAGTAATTAACTGCATGCGGCAGAACTTTTGAAAAGATGCCTAAGTAGGGGACCGACGTCATCCATAAACAGGCCGGCGTGCTTCCCACGGCTCTATTCTTCCTTCTCAGTAACATGTTCCTTTCTGAGACTAATGGAGTTATGTCAACTGTGATTTTACATAGATCGGGAAAAGATGAGCATCTTCTCCAAAACACAGTTGTGAGAAGTGCCAAACAGTGACCTGCCTTTGTTTTATAAGTTCATAAGACTTTAGAGGTTTAAAGAAGAAAAGATTTATTTGAACCTAATAGATTTCCAGATTTCCTCTTCCAGAGAACCCAACCTATATGTTAATGACCTGAATGACCTCGAGAAAGGATTCTCTCAGTGACCTACAGCTATGGATTACATAAACAGAGGGGGGTTAACACTCTGGAAAACAGCATGGAGGTTCCTCAAAAAGTTGGAAATACAGCTACCCTATGACCCAGCAATCATAGTACTGTTTATTTACCCTAAAGATACAAACATAGTGATCCAAAGGGGCACGTGCACCCGAATGTTTATAGCAGCAATTTCCACAATAGCCATGGAAAGAACATAGATGTTCATCAACAGGTGAATGGATAAAGAAGATGTGGTATATATACACAATGGAATACTATGCAGCCATCAAAAGAAATGAAATCTTGCCATTTGTGACGACATGGATGGAACTAGAGGGTATTATGCTGAGTGAAATAAGTCAAGCGGAGAAAGACAACTATCATATGATCTCCCTGATATGAGGAAGTGGAGATGCAACGTGGATGGTTTGGGGGTAGGAAGGGAGGGAGACAAACCATAAGAGACTCTTAATCTCACAAAACAAACTGAGGGCTGCCAGGGGGAGGGGGGTAGGGAGAGGGTGGTGGGATTATGGACATTGGGGAGGGTATGTGCTATGGTGAGTGTTGTGAAGTGTGTGAACCTGGTGATTCATAGACCTGTAGCCCTGGGGCTAATAATACATTATATGTTTATAAAAAAATTTAAAAATTAAAAAAAAAAAAATAGAAGGGGGTTAAGCACACGCCAGGGGTTGGTGCCTGAGTAAAAACTGACAGCTCCCATGGGGCCCGTCCCTTGTGATCTCTTCAGGCATGCACACTTTATAATGTACCCCAAGACGCTGTCCAAAAATAAAATGATAGTAGCTGGGAGTGGGCGATGGAGCCGAACAGGCTAGTGAACAAGAGCACATACTAGTAGGAAAAGCAGTGGGAAAGCTTATCTGAAGGGCCAAGATGCTAGAAGCCACTGCCGCATCCCTTTGGGGAAACACAGCAGCTGTAAGCACGCAGACAAGATGAAAGGGACACACAGTCATTGAGAGACCAAAATCGTACTGGCGGTCACTGGGAAATCTAGAGGACGGAATGCCTGTCTGTACCCACCCCACCGCAGACCCTACAACCTTTCAAGTAAACTGGCAGGCAATGGAGAGCAGAACAGCCAACTCAAGGTTATGAAAATGTTATCAACGTGATCCCTTCGACAACATGTCCATAATACGTTTGCTATCATGAGAAAGAAAGCTACTAAGGTCACACATTGCTGATGTTCTTCTGGTTTTCTTTAACTCTCTTCAACTCTGGTGGATCAGAAATGGCCGTTGCCTGTTTAGTTTCTCCTTTGTATTTCACCTGCAGAGGATAAGCGAGAGTTTCAACAGATGGTAGAATGGTCTCCCCCACACACCGCAGAGGAACAACCTCAAAATTGACCCTTTCTGTATACGCTTTCCCCCACTGTAGTTAAGCGCCCACCCTTCAGTTCCTATCTACACCTGGATCCTGATTCTTCAGATTTTTCAATAAATACTTTGCTGTTGAATACCAAAGCTCACTGCCAATTCCGTTAACTGAAAGCCATGGAAACATAAGGGAGACACAGGGAATGAGGTCATTGCAAGAGAATCACAGTGAGGTAGCCAAACGGCGGCCATTTACTCTCCTTCTGAGGCTTTCGAAAGAAGATGAAGACCCCTCGTTCCTCCCACATTCCAAGGGTATTATACGAATAAAGCAGTGTTCAGCCTGATTTTCTCCTCTACCTGGAAGAACTCACACTCAAATTTTAAAGTCTTTCAAAATTCCCTTTCGGGGAAGAAGAAGGCTATTGTTTATTTTGATAAAATTTCCATGAAAGTGTCCCCAAAATGGGGAAAATACCCAGTAGGGGGTACTTTGAAAGGGATTTCTGAATTGAGGAAGGCCTGGGTTCAAATCCCATCTCTGTCCTTCAAACTATGGGTCCCTGGCATGTCCTCTGACCTCCCCAACACTCATTTTTCGGCACCTACAAACCAGAGAAATAACTTGTGGCAACCTTATGGGTTCACATAAAGCAGTTCACACAGGAGCCCTGTTAGAGGTTTCTCCTGACTGTTAACCCTCACTGATTTATTAGCAACACATTACTGACTGACTAAAGTTTTTCATTTTACTTAGAGTTTTCCTGCTCTGACTTGATGCCTTTGAATTCCAGTCCAGCCGGCTCTTCATTTTGCTCTATTCCAACAAGTTTCGTTTTGTTTTTTCTCAGACTGACAACAGATCTGCTTCTCTCCAGATCCTTCCCTGAAACTAGAGATTTACCTACTCAACTATGAAGTCCATGAGGACAGGAACTAGGTCTTGCCCATCTTTGTGTACAGCAGAATACAGACTGGGGGGCTTACTGAAGACTTCTTAACTAAACAAGCACGGCTAAATCACAGCAAGACAGTCCTGCACTTCCGGGATCACAGCAAAGAACCAAAAGCACATGACCATGAGAAGGAGCATCCAGTCCCGTGAAGGACTTGAGGTTTTCAGAGAGCAGCGTGAAGGAGAAAAATTCATAACACTTGACAACAGAGAACACAGAACCACTTGCCGTACTCAGCTCCTCCTGGTTTCTCCTCACCCTCTCCATCTCCGGCGTGACGCTCACCGGTGTGGCCTTGGGGCATTGCTGTTTGTACTGGAGCTGTGGGATAAGGTCCAAGACCACATGGAGTTAGGCAAAGAGGTGTGCACCCACCGTCCAGAACAGACTAAAAGGAATGCCCCGCGGCTACAGGGCGTTAAGTTAGTTAAAATCTTCATTAGGATTGTAAAATGAAATAGGCATTCCTAACAGACGTCTCTAACACACTCATCCCAGACTCCTAGCTCCTTCCTGTCCAAATGTTTTAAACTTCCATATTTCCACCACATTTTGGTGGTGCTTCTTTGGAATTGTCTTATGTATTGGTGGTTTGAGTTTGGCCATTACTGGTCATAAGAAATTAACCCTTCTGTGAATTCATTTCTTCATAGCACTAAAGCAACACGATCAAACCACCATTTTATATTTAACAATAAAAACTGTATATTCTGGGGCGCCTAGGTGGCTCAGTGGGTTAAAGCCTCTGCCTTTGGCTCAGGTCATGATCCCAAGGTCCTGGGATCAAGCCCTGCATCGGGCTCTCTGCTCAGCGGGGAGCCTGCTTCCTCCTCTCTCTCTGCCTGCCTCTCTGCCTACTTGTGATCTCTGTCAAATAAATAAATAAAACCTTTATTTTAAAAAAGTGTATATTCTTGTCATCAGCGAGGAGGGCTGCCCCCATCCCACACGTGCACCTCTGTGACAGACTGTCACCAGGGAAACACACCCCGAACCTCAACATTTCCCTTCTCTACCAAGTGCCCACAATGGCAGGCCTGCGCTCGGACTGGCATTATGGAAATCTGCCTGACCTACTGCCTAGGACGTGCTCTTTCTTGGCTAGGAGGATCAGATCCTGACATTTGTGGTCAGTTTTCCAGCAACCCCTTGACACCCCCGGGAAATAAATGAGCATCCAGCACAAAGAAACGGAACAGCATGTCCGTCAAACGAATTTTTGACAGGCAAAAAGTAAAACTGAAGGTGAAAATCCTATTATGAGGAACTCCACAGGGATGGTCTTAATGATTTTCTGGAATTTAAATTTAGTGGAAGAGAATTTTTTTTTTTCTTGCGAGACATCACAGGACCTGCGGGGCCTGTGGATAAAAATGGACTTGAGCTGCACCCCTCAGCCGCGAACGTGACAGTGAAGAGAAGCTTGATCAGCCGGGAAATAAAGGACAAAGGGTCAGGCCCCTTCTGGGGGAACTGCTTTCCTCAGGGGGCGCCTTTCTTTGTGCCGGGAGATGTGGTTGAGAATTTAGGCAGATTCTGTATCTGGGATAATGACTCGTCTCAGTTAAAGTGAGAAAAGGTCCAGTGTCAGCTCTACTGATGGCCAGGATGCAAGGAAAGATTACTCCAGGTAGAGCGCGGAGGGGGAAAATGCTGCTGACCGGCGTGACGGAGGTGGAGAAACTGCTGTAGCCACTCGGCAGTGGATGTAAGTCTGGGGACGTAAATCTGATACTGGGGACTCTTCGCGTCTTGTTTTCATTCATTCATTCACGGAGAGGCTAACGCTCTCCAGGCACGATCTCACATCATACCCTCGTGGCAGCTTCATAGATAAGGAAGTTGAGGCTGGGAGAGGTGAGGGTTTGTAAAGGGTTTACAGCAAGTAAAGGCTGGAGCTGGGATCCAGCCAGCAGACCAGGGTCCCCGTATCTCCTGCGACTCCAGTATGGTGCCAGTTTCTACCACGTGCACAGCTCTTACTGTGTGCCAGGCTGGCTCTCAAGCATGCTCACCAACATTAGTCTTTCATTAAATTAACTCACTACTATTTGCAAATAAAGTTATTTTAAGGGGGTGTTAGATCTCTCTGACACATTGAAAACTACTACCCTTTCTTTTAGAAAAAGGGACACATTAAGACATTATAATCCCTAAGCCAAGACCTGCTCGTGGGAAGAGCACCTGTCAGTTACACGTGAACCGCACTTCGGGAAACACCAGGACTCCTGACTCACCTCCTTAGGGCTGGAATTACTTCTCTCTGCACCAGCAGGTCCCTGCCACCTGCTACCCTATGCACTCATCACACTAAACCTTCCCCTCCTTGACCGGCATGTAAAATGTGTACAGATGCGTTCTGCTTGGCCAGGAAGGTGCTTCCTCACGAAATCCACCCCAACTTTTATTAACCCTTCAAGATCTAACTCAAATGTCACACTTCCCCGGAGGGTCTTCCCCTCTCTGCCGCGAACACTGCCTTCCTCCTCTGCATTTCCACAGCACTTCGCAAAAGGAAACATTATTTATCATTAAATGAGACACCACATGTAATGTACTCCACAAGCATAGCAAACAGTCAGTCAGTCAATATTAACTATTGTGATAGCTCTGCATGCACAGTGGGTGTTTATTCCCATGTCTGTTTCTCCTAGAGGCCTAGAGAAGTCACACTCAGCTTTGAATTTCCCCAGAACAAGAACAGAGCGGGCATTCAAGTAACATGTCCTTCGATGCATAAATGCACACAGATGGGGCCATGCCAGCCCAGCCTGAAGACGGGGGGCATCTAGCTCAATCTTTTAGCAACTGGGCCTCCTGCAACAGTGTGCATTGTGCTGGGGCTTTGCTCGTACAAGTGCACGCCCTCCCTGCCTACTGCCATTCAAAGAAATAGAAAACGGTACTCAAAGAAATATGATCACACATTGCTGATGTTCTTCTGGTTTTCTTTAGCTCTCTTTAGCTCTGGAGGATCGGAAATGGCTGTTGCCTGATGCATCTCTTCTTTGTATTTTACCTGCAGTATGTATTTAAGAAATAAGGTGGTAAATTATTAAAAACAAAACAAACAACAGAAAAAAACAATGTGGGTTTTCTTCAATGCAAGACTTAAAAGATAGATAGGACTCCTGCATTCGTAACTATTACACAGCTGAATTTTTTAACTCTCAACAGTAATTTTCCTTTGGTGGGAACAGAAATTTTTATTTTATTTTATGGGATGATGCTTTTTTTTTTTTATCCAAACGTGCCAATGAACTCATATCTATTCACCTAGCCATCACCATAGGAATTATTTCATTAAAATAAGCAAATGTTGCTTATGAAAATAAATTTTATCATTAGGCAGATACACAAAAAACCTTGGAAATCCTCCTAATGAATATAATAACTTGTAAGTTTCTAGCCAAAAAGCAGTTTCTACTCATTATCGTGTGAATTTAAATGTATCATGGATTTAAAGACAAAAGCCAAACTGCGTTTGCTACAGAGCCTTGGGAAGACTGCTTATTTAGGTGAGAGCATGCAAATATTCTGGAATAAGGAAAAAAATAAAATGGCCAGAACAAAAAAAGAGAAAGTGGAAGGTGGGGGGAAATGTACAAAAAAGCAGAGGCCAAGACCCCTGATTTGTATTGAAGGGCCTGTGTCTTCTACCCACAGAATCATGTTCTACAAATCCGCCTATATCCTGGCACCCACTTTATTCAAAAGCTCTTCCCTCAAATCTATTTAGAGGAAGATCAACCAGACAGAAATGGTCATATCAGCACACGGTTATGCACGAGATGAGAAACAGCTCTTTGAATTTATGAAATGATTAGTAATACCATCGTATCAAGTGGTATTTTAATAAGTCTAAGATTCATGGAAGATTAGATTCAAGAAAAAGGACACGCATCAATATTTATATGTAGCAAATGCAGGCAAAAATGAAGAGGCCCATGTTGAAATTTAGCAAAGACTTAAATCTACGCAAACCAGGTTTTAGAAATCACTCGGTAGGAGCGCCTGGGTGGCTCAGTGAGTTAAAGCCTCTGCCTTCGGCTCAGGTCATATCCTGGGATCAAGCCCCGCATCAGGCTCTCTGTTCAGCAGGGAGCCTGCTCCCCGCACCCCCCCCCCCCGGCTTTCTCTCTGCCTGCCTCTTTGCCTACCTGTGATCTCTATCAAATAAATAAATAAAATCATTAAAAAAAAAAGAAAGAAAGAAATCACTCGGTAATGTTTAAATGATTCAGGCTGAAATCCACGCTGACGGTGGCAAAGAAATGGTAACCTACATGTCTATGTCCTAGGAGCCTTAGGTTTAATATGAGTAACAATGGCAATATAAGTCCAGATCCGAAAGAGTTAAATCGAGAATACACTGCGAAAGACCACCTCTAAATAAAGATTCAAAAATAGTTCTTAACAGGGAAAGCTAATAGCTAAAACGCTTGTACAGGGGAGGTGGAAAATGTCGAGATCTTTAAATGTTAGAGAATCATATCTTGGTTTGACAGATCTGGCTAATCTTGAAAGGGCAACTTTCCATTTGAATACTAAGCAGGAGTTTATGGCCCCAACCTCATAGAGATACAGAACCATGCATTTATTGTTTGCTAGGAGAGGCAGCGGAATGCTGGAACAAGAAATGATCTGCCATACTCCTTTGCGTAATTTTCCTCGGGTGAGAAGCTAAACGTGATTAAAGATGAACATTTGTGTTTTTCATATGACTTTAAACTAATCGAAACTCATCTTCCTATAGGCGATGGAATTGCCAGAACATTTATAACATTGTATTTCAGGACACTGATGGGTACAATTCAAATATTATCATTTGGAAGTGAAGGAAACAAACATAGTATCCTTTTCTGCCAAACTAACTTCCCCAGCGGACCCCAGCATGGCCAGACACAAGGCTCTCACCACAGTGGATCAGAACACATTTGCACGCCCTCACCATAAGCTCCTACTCCTCACGCTTTCTTCAAGAGAAAGCTGTGTTCATTCATGCTACAGAAATTTTATTGCACTAGTATTCTGCAGATTTTTTTGAAGTGTGCTTTTAGAATCAGGTTCTTACCTTGACTTTCGTACTCTTTCTCCACAAAAACCCATGTGCACTCATCTTCTAGAATGCCACGTAACTATCCTGACAGAGATGTCTAACCCAGGCTGTTCTACTTGAATTACTTAAAGGCTCTGCCTTCAAGAGGGAAGGTGAAGAGAAAGGAGAGGGGGATTTCAGGAAAGAACCTTTAAGACTTCCTCAACAAGGAACTAAATATATGTGGTGCCTGGGTGGCTCAGTCAGTTAAGAATCCGACTCTTGATTTTGGCTCGGGTCATGATCTAAGGGTTGTGAGATCGAGCCTCATGTGGGGCTCTTCACTGGACAAGGAGCCTGCTTAAGTTTCTTTCTCTCCCTCCCTAAAATAAAATAAAATAAAATAAAAATACTTTATGGCTACCAAATGCTAAAAAATAAAAGAAGAAAAAGAAAAGAAAGAAAGAATGAATTCAATTAAATATATTACATATCCATGGGAGAATTCCTGTTGGTAAGGATAGCAAGTCTCCATTGTAAATGTCAAATACCGAATGAAAAAGTTTTCATCCATAATAGTAAGCACCTCCTCTAGCCTCCCCCTCCAAGCTCAAAGAGAGTTGGAGGGTAAGTTATTTTACAAATTATAGCAAAGGTGCATGTTTTTGCTTTGCTGAAAGCTGGAAGAAGTAGAACACAAACCGGGCCTCTGAAACCTTCTCTTAAGCCACCAAATAAATGTACTAAGGGCCTTTAATCGTTCTGTAGAGTAAAATTTCTTTCCTCCAAGTTGTGGAGAGGTACTGAAATTTATCTTTCCTCTCAAAAATTTAATGCAGTTAAAATTCTGTTCAAAAGATGAAATCTAATCCTAGATTTCATTACAGGACTATTAAAGTGATCTATCTCTCGTACACTATGATAGATCAAGATGAAACACTGCTTTAGGTTCAAGGGGAACAAGGCTACAGTTTTCCTTCTGAAAGTGAGACCTTTGATATTTGATGAAATAGCATTTTAACAAAGTGAAGACTAAAAGAAAAAGCAGCCAGTTTAGCAAAGAACTAAAAACATTTATCTAGCTTATGTTTGCTTTTGGAAAGGATAATTAATGTTGTAAAGCACTTTACTGAACTAATATTCTGCTGATTTTTCTTCACTCGTTCAGTCTCTGGAGTATCTTTTACTGCTGTGCCAGCTCCTATTTCTTTCTTATAAAATATCTTTGTTATAAGAGAAGGAAAGAATAACTAGAAGCTTATTGGAATTCAGGTCCTAGATCAGGTTCTTATTAAAGGAAGACAATTTCTTAGGTTCTCAGGTAATGTGAATACAGCTTCTGTTTATGAGTAACGAGGCTATATCAATCAATTAAATAATCCATTATGAGAATAAATGTCCAATTTGGGTCTCAGCATTCCACAGCATTCCACAGGTAACCCCCGATACCTTGTGTGTGGTAATGACATGGCTGCAGATTACGTGGTCTAAGAATAGAAGCTGGCAAACTTGGAGCGCCTGGGTGGCTCAGTAGGCAAAGCCTTTGCCTTCGGCTCAGGTCATGGTCTCAGGGTCCTGGGATCCAGCCCCCCATCTGGCTCTCTGCCCAGCAGGGAGCCTGCTTCCCTTCCCCCACTGCCTGCCTCTCTGCCTACTTGTGATCTCTGTCAAATAAATAAATAAAATCTTAAAAAAAAAAAAAAGTTGGCAAACTAGAGTTTCCTTCTTCAAATACAAACATATATCATATGTGCGTTTGAGAAAAAGCAAAGCACATATTAGAAGAGCTTACTAAGCAGTTTCATTTAATTCAAAAATGGCAAGAAATTTTAAGCAAGTGCTATTCTCCAGACACAAAGATGCCCTCATTCTCGTCACAGAAAATAGTGGCTTCATCATCAACATCAAAAGTTTATTCAGTCTATTTCCGTCTCTTCTACTTATTCGTTAACCTTCCCACATGGCTCTCCACTCCTACCAACAATCCAGGCCTTTCTAAGACAAAGCAAAGCGAAGAAACAAAATGTTTTACCGAATAGCAGAGTAAACATCAGAAAGGCAGATGAGGACAAAACTATTGCCCCTGTTAAGATTTGGTAATTCAGTGAGCCCTAATGGGGGTTGGGAAAGTATGGCCTCAGAGATGTTTTCCCCCAAAGAAGACATCTGTAACACATGGAATCACAGGAGATAAGAGTGGAAACAGCTTTTTCCCCCTGATCATCCCTTCAAGCCACTTTTCCCTTTCTTAGTACACTTGCTTTGAAGGCCCTAATGGTACCTGACTAGCACACCTGGAGGTTTTGAGTTTGCCAATTTATTACAAAGTAGAAATATTCCGAAAGTCCTCAGACTTCATAGAATTTGTATTTTGATGGGGCCTTTACTTAACTACTAAATGCTAAGGAGCTAGTTCTACTTATAAATATTGGCTGTATGGTCAATTTTTATAATTTTAGAATTCAGGTTTGTATATCCATCAAACATAGACTCGTCCCTTTATTAATGATTGCTGATACAACTCCTATTCCTCAAAGTAAAAAAAATAAAAGTTTAGGAGTTGGTTATTAACTAGTAAATCCCTAAATACATTATCATGGCAAATCAGTGATCAGGAAGGAAGTGATTTTATAGGATTATTCTCATCTCCAAAGTTAAATATGTGTGGAAGATTAAGACCTCTTCCGTGAGTAAAATTTTAAATTTCAGTTAAAAAGAACTCTTGCTTGTACCACAGAAGAAAATTTGAATTTGTAATTCCAAAACAATCATGATAAATTGTACCAGATAAGAACATTTGGTACTATTAAAAGGAAACAACAGGCCCAAAATGGAGTCACTCATGTTAAGACCCATCAAGACTTAATACTTAAAGTAATTGCAGTTTCAGCTTCTCCCAAGAGTAGAATTTTAAACCAATCAGTCTGGAATTTCCTCATCAGCACTAGAGAGGTAATCTGCATGACAGACCCCCATCTTTTTCCCTAAGGGAAGGTGACCTTGTCTGAAGCAATCCTATTTTCTCTCTTGCTAATAACTTCCTTGTCCTGCTGGTTTCTGCCTATCAAAGCCGTACATTTTGTACATCTCTACTGATCATTCTCAAATCTGTTAGAGGGGACACTGCCTGATTCATGAATTATTGAATAAAACCAATCAGATCTTTAATTTAACTTGACTGAATTTTGGTTAAGAGTACTCTTGTTATTTTAACAAAGGAAAGAGAATACATTTGATAGAAAATTCAAACAATGCAACAATCAGACAATGAGGAAAAACGCCCTCCTTCTGGAAACAAAATTTCAAGGTGCCCACTGAGAAGCAGTAATTGTTACTCACCGCACTAATGTTTTGTTGAGTTATCTTGATTCTCTGAATTTCAGGAGTGTCTAACACAGAACTATAGTTAGAAAGCATCTTCTCTGCTTCGTCTTTATACTTTTTCTAAAAATATAAACATTTAATATGAATCTGAGACTGTGTGTGATGTACATGTATGAGAGATAGAAAATAGTGCAGCTTCCAACTCTACTATTCCACATGGCTCATATCCTCATAAATTATATCTTATGGTTCAAAGCAGTTGTTGATGGGACAGCAGAAATAAAAGGAATAAGCAAACAGTAAGCAAAGAGTCCAGAGAAACAGGCTGCCTCTTCTCAGGAAACGGTTCCCACCCTAGTCCGTCAAAAGGCTTCCAGAGGCCTTGGCCTCTGTGCCATTTCTAAGATTAGAAACTTGTGATATTGTGACTTATGGTAAGAAATACATATTTGGTTTTTGTCCCTATTTCTGGCACAGAGCTCCTAAAACTGTCAGAATTTCCTGTGATGAGAGTGGTTAAAATATCTTTAGTCATGTTAGTGAAATGATTTTTGGACTACACTTAAGGATGGGACTGGTTGCCAGGGGTAACCAAACAAGCAATTAGAGGGTTAGAACTTTCAGTCCCCAACCCACAACCTCTAGGGAGAGGAGAGGAGCTGGAGCCTGAATCAATCATCAATACCCAGAGTTGAATGTAATGAAGCTTCCATAAAACCCAAAAGGAGAGGGTTCAGAGAGCTTAAGGTTGGTGAACATGGTGAGATTTAGGGGAAATGGGGAATGAACCTAGAGAGAGCTTGGAAGCTCCATGACCCTTCCTCATGCATCTCTTCAATGCATCTCTACCAATGCATCTCTTCCATCTGGCTGTTCCTGAGTTATATCCTTTTATAAAAAACTGCTGATCTAGTAAGTTCCATCTGCTGCTCTAGCAAATGAACCCCGAGTACGGGGTCCTGGGAACCTGTGATCTACAGCCTGTTGACCAAAAAGCACAGGTGAAGAACTGAGCTTGCAATTGGCATCTGAAAAGGGGAGGGGAACCATCCTGTAGGACTGAGCCCATAACCTGTAGAACTTGGTGCCAGCTTCTAGTAGACAGTGCCAGAATTGAGTTGAATTCTCCAGTCCCCTGCTGATGTCCAAGAATTGTTTGTTGGTGTGGGGAAGCCTCCACATACATGCATTGGAATTGGTGACAAGAACCCTAAGAAACCCAGTCTTTCATGAGCAGCCCCAGTCTCTGTTCAAGGTAGTCCTATAGCTCCTACAAGTAACATGGCTTTCTATTTGCACTATTTTTCATGCTTCGGGATTTGTGCTTTGTTTCCTACTTCAGAAAAAGATACATTTGTATAATGGAAAGATACTAGTATTTCTGTAGTTGAGATTAAAATCTCAATTTTCTGTGTACTAAATGTATTACTATAGTAATACATTATAGTAACTTATAAGCTCTGGTCCAATCTGGGCCATACCTTCAATGAGTACCCATGTTTATATAGTCATAGGTATGGTTCAAAATACACATTAACTAATTAAATCAACTCTCCAAGCAGATGGTGTTACTATCCCCTCTTACAGATGGGGAAACTGAGACACTCGCTAAGAAGTGTCAGAGTCAGGATTCAACCCAGGCACTCTGGGCCCAAAGTCAGTGAAGTTAACACTTGCTTGTCGGGAAAGGTAATGATTGTTTGTGTTGAGACTCAGCACAGCATTGTTACAATATCATAAGTATTCCATTGTATCCAAAATAATGAAAATTCCTTGAAGTTAGATGTATCCTTCTGTCCCACACAAACAAAGCAACACTGTTAAGCTAAGGCAAGAATGCTGACAACTCAGGCATCGCTTCCCATGGGAAGCCCTTACCTTTGGAGGGTATATATCATGGTAGCATATATCATGGTGGGTAGTACTGTATTTGTGTGATTATTTGATTATTAAACTATGAGATTAGTTCCCCAAGGGCAAAACCATGCCTAATTTTACACGTAAGTGGGTGCTCAGAAAGTATTTACTGAATGAATGAATGAGATTGACATTCTTGAAACAGTAACTTTTCTCCACTGACTCCTATGACCCTTTACTTGGTTTATATATTTATTTATAATTTTAGTCACTTGATATAGTTAGAGCCAACTTTTCCTAGTTCAGGTGGCACCAGGAGACACTGAGGGCAGATGGCCATGCACTTCAGGACCATCCCACAGCTGTGACATCTGAGGAGGCCGAGAAGCAGACAATTCCTTTGACATTTGACTCTGTCGTCTGGAGACGCCCTTTAGATGTTCGGATTCTGCTTGTGCTTTAATGAGAATTCTAACAAATTTGGTCAGATTTTGTTGAAAATTCTTTTCATCATAAATCCCCTTCATCAAATGTAATTCCTTTGTCAATTTTCTATCACCATTTTAATTTTTTCATTCCCCTTTACTGTTTTTTTTTTTTCCATTGGGATTCATTCTTTTCCTTGTAAATTTTATAGCGAAGACAATATTCCCTAATGAATTTTTTGCCCAGATCAGATTTTATCCATAACTTCTTCCATGAGATTTATTCTTTTGTGGTTATATCCAAATCCAGCTTTACTAGAGCTTTTTTTTCAACAAGTCTTTAGAGAGGATGTGTGACAGGTCACACTTGGTAAATTAAATTTTACAAAGAAGACCATTTTTCTCTTAATTTTTAGTTAATGTTCAATTTCACCTTCCACCTTGCACCTTGTTTTATTCATTCTTCATTGGAACTGACTATTTAGGGATAATATTCATTATTACTATGAGATGGTTAATAGACAAACTCATCTGTAATCTTTTCTCTGTAGTGTGAGCTCTGGATTCAAGTGTGCACTAGAGTCAAAAACTAAAAATAAAAAGGATCACAGTGTTGTTGGACTCAAACAGGGGAGCTCAGACACTCAATAACAGCCACTGAATTGAATTTACAGCAAATGTCCTTCCATTAGTGAGTTTAATCAAGTTTGACCAATAGCTCCTAGAATAGAGTGCAGTGACTTTGAATACAGTGCCCTCCAAAAAATACCAGTCTTAGAGACACACAAGGCACATGGGGACTGAAAATCAGAAAATGGTATTCAGAGTCTCTTTACTCCCTCCACCAACCTGGCTGTAGATTTCTGATGCTCTCTTGGCTCGTAGTATGTCCAGGATGTCCATGCTCACTTGCATTCCTTTCCCCTTAATTTCATTTTCCAGATCTTTCTTATATTCTTTCTAAACGAACAGAAAATAATCTTCAGAGCTTCGCTTCTCCTTCCAGAGCAAGGCTGATATGTATGTGTTTGAATCTCAAGGCTACACGTGTGAAAATGCCATTTATACTTTTTCTATACACAGATCATCGTGTCTGTTGTAAACTTTGTATCTTATGGGTTCCTTACCTGGCTGGCCATTTCCGATGCTTTCTTGGCTCTCTGGATATCAGGAGTGTCTGGGCCCACTTGCATGCCCTTCCCTCTTATTTCAGTCTCCAGATCTTTCTTATAGTCTTTCTGGAGAAAATAAAACATGCAGTGAGGGCTCCACAAGAACGTGAAAAACTGTTAACAACTGTGCTGGCATCTCACATCAAGATCATGGCTTTGGACTCTTATTTCTACAAAACTAGGAAGAGTTTTAAAACTTGTGGGAGGAACATGGCTTGGAGTGACTTAGTCACAAGGGATCAGAAGGCTCCTGCCCACTAACCTGAATTAAGAAAGGAAACACAGTTAGCTAAAGAGGAAGTTTTTCTATTTCAGTACAATAAAATTGATCAGTTATTGGTTAACATATAACTCATCTGATGAGTATCAGTAGGATGTCATTGCCAAATTGTCACTTTTTGCTCTGCGGTGAATAATTATTGCTGGTTGCTTCCTTGGAATCCAACCGCTGTTACCCCCAACTCCCATTAGCTCCCTGCTTTGCCACTGGGCAACTCACAGCTCCCCCATACTAGACCATTCAGCTTGGGTGAGGCTGGCCCAAGTCAGGGGGTCCTGTTGGGCTCACATAAATTTACCATTATACCCCATCCCTTGGGGTACAGGGAATGGGGTATAATCACAATATGATTTATGATTTATGAAGTTCCATCCCTGGCCCTTCCAGAATTCTCTAGGGACGAGTAGGATTCTTCTTCCACACATGCTATCAAGAAGCTTTCCCTCTTCTTCTAGACATTGATGGAGAAAGAAGAAGCCCCAGGAACCGCTAAGAACTTCTTTGCAAACAAAAGAAAGCCTGCCTGAGAACTGAAGATAGAGACTGAAACTCAATTACATTGTCTGAGACCCAGAGCAAGCCCAGCCTAGGGCTTCCTCTACTGTCTAGTTCTAAAAACCATAAATTATCTGCTTATTTTGAGAAGCCTGAATTGAATTATGTGTTACTTACAAAATAGTCATAATTACCCAGACACAACATGTCTCTAAGACTCGTCACATTTTAAAACAGATTATAAAAAATCAAGCAGGCTGTAGACTTAAATTGTACACTTTTCAGTGTGTATGGATTCTTCAATGAAAAATGGTATTACAAGAAAAAAAAAACATTGCTGTATCTAATTACATCTCTTCTAAAACAGTTATTTGCGATCATGTTGACGTAGCCTAGATGTGACATAATCTAGATTTGCAGTTTTCCTGCAATGGCATAAATGTTGGCTTGCTTATTTGTGATATCCTTTATTTTAAAAGGTATAAACGAAGATCTCAATCTCAGAAAAATATTACATTTTTTCCTATCTTCGACTCATAACTTATTTTCACGGACTTGGAGTCTCGGTTTCACATTTCTGAATACAATTTAAATAATAGCATTTAACCTTCAAAATCATAATATTCCATTATTACTGTGTGTATTAAAAAAAATGTCTAGTAAGCCTCTTTAAGACCCCCAAACAAAGCACCTCATTTGAAGGACAATGTATATAGAAAGTGAGGCACTAATCATAGATAGTCCCCAAGGTCCCAGGGTAGAAGTATGTCATTTAATTTTGCAATATGAATGTTCAAATCTAAAAGCATACTCAAGCACATCAATAGATTACATAGGACCTTAGTTACATCGTTTACATACTAATGTATAATAAAACACCCTAAAGTCCTGAAGGTTTAAGAAAAAACATGATGGCACCTATATTCCAAGAAGACAAGCCCCAATGCACAAGAGTTTTATAGGTTCTGCCTGAGTCATGTCTGCTAATCTCCTATTGGCTAATAGAAAGTCACATGGTCAATTCCATAGGTTCTGGAGGGTTTAACTATTGGAAGTGATTCATGTAACAATATATGCCATATTAATTTCCTTGGAAAGTTAAGCCTCAAAAGTCCCAAAGTTTGGTTGAAATGGATGTGAGAGCCTAGCAACTGGGCAAAATGGGACATGGCTAGGATTACATACAAATGAGACCTTTGGATTGCAAAAATAACAGCACGGCTATAATTATGATGTACATATAACTATAGGACACCTGACTCCCCTAGGCCTTTCTTTCCCCTAGCTTCTCAAGAACTAGCAGACATTCCTAAGCTACACACAGAAATTGAAAGCAGCATATTGTTGAATAAAACAAGTCTATACCGTTCAAGGAAAGACATGACATTCTAACGTTTCATGAAAAGAAAGTGTCTTAGAGGCCCTTAGATAAAAGTGTGAAATACATAATTTGTAGTCTTTCCACATTGTTCTCTCCATGGAAAGGATGCCTTCTTTTGGCTTCAACTCTCAGACTGATTTTGAAGGCTCTTCTCCAGCCTTGAATTCCTCACTCCCAAACCTCCTACTCTAAGCCAGTACATTGAACTAACACTGGATGTTTCCCCCTCCTAATAAAAAGAAGCATTTCCGAGATTTATAAGTAATAGTTTGATAGTTTCAAGTAGCTAGTTACTTGGAATCCCAAGGAGGCCACCATTAAAAAGTACCCTTACATCTAAGGAATGAATAACTAGAAAGAACAACTGGGCAAAGACCAGGGAAAGAACTTTCCAGAAGAAAACAGCACTGTGCAGAGACTGCAAGTCTGTGAGGCTGGAGCACAATCATAATGGGCAAGAGAAGAGGGGAATAAGATAAGAATGGCAGAAGAGAGGCTCTGAATGCAGCAGCAAGGAGTGGGGCATTTATACTGGACATAACTGGAAACCATTGGAGAGTTCTAAGTAGTGAGACTAACATAATTTAACGTGATTTTCCAAGGATGCTTCTGACTGTTGGGTAAAGAATGGCTATGAAGAGGACAAAAATGGAAGCAGAATTCTAGTTAGAAGCCATTGCAGGGATCTAGGTGACAAACATGGTAGCTTGGACTAGGGTGGAGAGAAGTAGATGGATTTAGAAATCATTTTGGGGGCAGAGTCAATAAAAGTTGCTGATGAGAAGAATCCAAGCGACTTCGGCGATCTCACTGATGACATTTGCTAAGAAGGGAGTGGAAAAGGAAAGCAGATCCGGGGGAAAATTAAGCCCTCTGGTTTTATTGTGTTAATATTGAGATCCTGTTACTACATTTTACATGTCATTTACATGCGGTAATGCCAATGAGACATCAAAAGGTAAATGGTTACATATTCACATCTAAGTTATGAAACAATTTTGCTATAAGAATGAGGTAGAACTATATGAAGTAATATGGAAAAAGGTCTATAATATTAAGTCAGAAAACCAAGTACGGGAAAAAAAAATACATGGTATTTAAGGACTTTTTAAGTCTACGTGTACATAAGTGTTATGTTTATCTATATACACATAAAAATAGATCCAGAAGGCTCTACAACAAATCTGCAACAATGGCTATATTTCAGGAGAATGGAAGGAGGGGTCAAGTCAAAGGAGGTTTTCAAGGGCCTGTTCAGTATGCATCCCCCCCAACTCTTGTCATTTCTAAATAAAACCTCTATTGCTCAAGACTCCTATGGCCATCTCCAGATCCTTTTTCCAAACCAGTTATGACCCTTCCATTCCCCTGGCCAGACCCTAACCCTGGGAATGTAAGCAGATCCCAACGCAGCAGCAGACTAGAGGGCATTTAATCAGCTCCCTCACACCCTCCAGATTTCCTGCGGGGAGTCAGTCCTGAGCCAGCTCTTCCTAACTGCAAACACATTACATTACAGCTCTCAGAGTAGCCCCACTGAAACACCCCCCAACCAGCCTTGAGGTAAGTGGGCAGCACTCCTTAGCCTTCTCCCCAAAATTCTCTTTACAAATGTTTCTCACAAAATCAGCTCTTCCCAAATACCCTCTACTCCAGTGACGCTCGTACATTCTCGAAATTTCTGGAGGAGTTCCAGAGGTATGGAACTGGTTCTGGGATATTGCCTTCAAAAAACTACGCATTTATGGTCTGACTCCTACAACATTGTTATCTATTCTCTATCACATCATAGCCTCTAAGCCAAAACTTCTAAACTAATATCCTGCTGTTACATGCATTACATGAAGAGGAAAATATTAGATGAAAGAACACGGTCATTCAGGACATAGAACACTTCAATCCAAAATGCTAACCCGGTAGGAATTTCCAGCATGGTGATGAGGTCAATGGGGTATTTTCAGAATGTGCAACCAAATCATACAGAAATGGTTATCACTGTCAGGCTAGAGTCTCAATATGTGATTTTCAAGGTCTGTTCAGAAAGTGGGAAACGCAGATGTACGGAGAGGCACATGACCTATCCTTAAAGAAAACATAGCATGAAAACATTTATTATAGCCCAGATGAATGTGAAATTTGTTGTATTCCAAGGATAAGATAAGAAAGAGGGGGTGTGGGTTTCTTGTGTGTGTGTGTGTGTGTGTGTGTGTGTTCTATTAAAATGCCCTCCCCCTAGTTTTCTTTGATATATTTAAAGGAAATGAGTAAATCAGGAACTAAACATTTTCAAACAAACATGCTGATTTGGAATGGTCTCCATTCCAAACTTTTAAACTAATCACAAAGCTTTGGGGAACTCCATGTACTAATTGGGAGATTAATATGATTTGTGAAGTTCCGAATACAGGTTTTTTTGTTTTTTGTTTTTATTTTATTTATTTATTTGACAGAGAGAGAGACAGCGAGAGAGGGAACACAAGCAGGGGGGGTGTGAGAGGGAGAAGCAGGCTTCCTGCTGAGCAGGGAGCCTGATACAGGACTTGACTTCAGGACTCTGGGATCAAGAGCTGAGCCAAAGGCAGAGGCTTAACGACTAACGCACCCAGGAGCCCCCTGAAATACAGGTATTAAGACATCTGTACCATTCACTCAACTAACCTGACTAGCTATCTCTGCAGCTTTTTTGGCATGTTGTATTTGAAGGGTGTCAGTGCCAACCTGCATTCCCTTCCCTTTAATTTTTGACTCCAGGTCTTTCTTATATTCTTTCTGTAAAAAACAAACAAACAAACAAAAAAACAGTATTTTGAAATATTCAGACACTCTAAGGACAAACCTGTATCTGTAATCAATGATACCAAAAAATTGCTGAACATATTTTAAAAAAATAGAAGAAAAAAACACACTTTACTTTGTACTATGAAATGATCACCTAGAACTAAGTTTTCTGGACTGCTTAGAAGGGTATCAGCATTCTCACTGGAAAAGGGTATGTAAAGCTTTGAGGTTTTTACTACACATGCTGAGAAGCTTCACTGATAACTGTGTTAGGGGCTGGGGGATAGGAAGGCAGGTTTCGATGAGTTGATGCCATAGAAAGAAGGTTGATTTGGAGACCAGAGTACTCAATTGCTGTGTGACACTGGGAGTGTGTAACCTTTCCGGTTTACTCATCTGAACAATGGGGGCAGTAACTCCTCCATGCACCAGCCGTCTGAGGAGCAATGAGAGCATACAGTATAGTGCTCAGCACACAGTAGGTGTTCAATAACTGATAGCTTCTTTTGGTATTTTACTCCTATACTTGGAGGGCTAAGGCTGACTGACTTACTGGTGTTCCTGCCACCATCCCCTGCCATGCAGCTGTATCTAGACGGACTCCGCCATTGAGAGTCTAAAATGATTTTTCCAGGTATTACCGACAAGTGATTACAAGATCTACCTCTGAAGGTGGGCTGTACGTGTCACCGTAACAGAAGAATCTGTACAGAATTACTAACTTAGGGACATGTGACGTCAATATTAGCCAAAGACATCATAAGTGGTTTTCAATTCTTTAATTCATTTAAAGAACACGGATATGGCCAAAGATGATTACAAATTTTTTTTAAACACATAACAATTTTGAATCTTTTTTTAAAGATTTATTTATTTATTTGAGATTGAGAGAGAGAGAAAGAGAGAGAGAGAGAGTGAGCAAGGGTCAGGGAGAGGGAGAAGCAGGCTCCCTGCTGAACAGGGAGCTCAAAATGGGGCTTGATCCTAGGACTCCAGGATTTTGACCTGAGCTGAAGGCAGACACTTAACCGACAAAGCCACCCAGGCAAGCCTTGAATCTTTTACACTTAGAATGCAATTAAACAACCGAGGAGGGATCACGAGAACCATACCATTACACTCCTCTGCCCTAGACACAATGATTAGGGCGGAAGTAGACACAGGATAGAAGCTGATCCAGTGAGATTCAATCCTAGGACCTTAGCTGTAAATATAAGAAACAGATGTTCAGGGGCACCTGGGTGGCTCATCTGGTTAAGCATCTCCCTTTGGCTTAAGTCATGATCTCAGAGTCCTGGGATCAAACCCTGCAATGGGCTCCCTGCTCAGGAGTGAGCCTGCTTCTCCCTCTCACACTCCCCGGGTTTGTGTTCCCTCTCTCGGTGTCTCTCTCTGTCAGGTGATAAATAAAATCTTAAAAAAAAAAAAAAAAAAAAAAGAAAAGAAAGAAACAGATGCTCACTTCCTATTGGGATTACTGGAATGGATAGGAGTTATCCTACTGTTAGGATGAGCCATCACTTGGAGATAGCTTCCCAAGGTTGAAGCAATAAAGACAACAGAACTGAGAGACGAAGGAAGAGAGACGTCTTTTGGATTCCAACCTGAAGGAAACTTGACTTCCGACTTCTCTATTCATAAGCCAAAACATTCCCTTTGTTGCTTCACCCAGTTTGAGTTGGGTCCCTGTCATCTGCAGCCTGCCTACAGGGTCACCGTCATCATGATTACCTCAGTTTATGAACCTATGGGGACACCACTTTCCATTTCTCATTGCTCAGTTCAGCTAGATTCTCCTCAAAGTGCAGGGTCATTATCTGACACCAAAGTAATGACGTAACACAAGGATGAAAGGACCGAGCTCTTCGGGGGCATTTCATTCTTCCCCACAAATTCCATGTACAGTGAGCAAAGTCACTCACTTCATAAAGAGCTTTATGTGGGCTCACTGAGCAGTGGACGCACGGTGTGGGGGCTCCGTTGGGTAGAGAGCGGGAGAGCACATGACCTGCACCATAGTAACTGACAGAGCTTGTAATACACATTCCCAATCCTCTGCCTTTTACTTCCTTAAAAATTCAAATTGAATCTATAATTATTCTAGTTTATTAAACACATTTTTTCTCTTCAAGGGGGAAATGGTCATTTTTCTCATACCACATGGAAAGGTGATGGTGAATATCTTTTCTTTTTTTTTTTTCCTTTAATTCCTTGACTGGAAAATGACTACTAGGAATAGCTACTTCTTATCACCTGGCACATAAAAGTTACAGAATGTATATAAATCTTTGAAAAAGATTTACAGACAAGGAAGTCAGCTGAAAATTCATACATTTTCAGTTGCTAAATAAATAAACTTACCTCACTAGCCATTTCAGATGCACGTTTTGCTCTTTGAATATCAAGAACGTCTGGGTTAAGTTCCATCCCTTTGCCTCTTATTTCATTTTCCAGATCTTTCTTATATTCCTTCTATGAGACAAGAACATGACAGTTCAAAAATTTCTGGGATACCCTTTAATTGATATACCATGTCACATGCTTTCTAGAGACCAAAGAAAGGAGAAAATATTTCTAGGAAGTTATGAATCAGACTCCTGAGTATTTATGCTCCTAATTTTCTACAGAGACTCTATTTTCTCTTTTAGTCATGTTTAGAGTGGCTTCCAATTTTATCAGGATTTTCCCTTTCATCCTGACTTCCAGTATATTTGGTACCATATTGGTGCCATATTTTAAAAAGATGTCTTCCTTTTAAGTGGTGAGGAAGATCTTAGGAATGGATGCTTCTTATTAATTATTTGAAGTATTTCTTTGAAAGCTGTCTATAAAATATGAATCACCAAAAGACCATACTTGAAAAAGAATTGGAAATTACAAAATCAAAAGGATTGATGTAGCGAAAGTTTAAAAAAAATCAACTTTATTCAGATTCATAAAACCAAATAATTTCCTACAGATTGATAATACATAGTTTGAATGTCATCCATTTTAATATTATATTTTAAGTAGATCCAAATGTCTCTACTAATACTCATATATAACTTGAGGTTTTTGTTCTGCTAATGAATTTCTTTTTTTTCCCCTAGTAAATTGTATTACGAAAACAATATATATCTTGATCCAATTCAACTGACTTGCACTTAGGACTAACTTGCCAGATAAAAGATGAGGCTTCCTTTAATAATAAGAAGTTATATTCCAGTAAATTCTAGGGTTCATTTGATGTTATTTTCTCTTTGTCCAGTATAATTAAATTAGCTAGTCCTCTGCTTAACTAATAGTCTAGAAGACACTATAATGATCCGAATGTAATTTTGGAAGGAGCTCTGGAGTCGAAAGACCTGGATGAAAGTAGGGATTCTTTCACTTGTTTGGACATGTGACCTTCAAATGACTTTAAGTAACTGAGCCTTGATTTCCACACGCACAGGCAAAATGAAAATAAAAAAATACTTATTATACTGATGTTAAAGGGCAATTGGGGGAATCAAATGAAATGGAAGTATAAAACAATACTTTGAACATTCTAAATGGCAATATAAATGTAAAAACCATGATAAAGTAAAAAACGCAAAGACAATTTAAAGCTAAATGCATATACTTAGAAAGAAAAGTTTTAATTTCATTAAGTCACTGAGAGTTCCTTTTTAAAAATTAGACTTCTTTAAAATTGAATTTTAAAGATTTTTTAATCATAGTCTTATGGGTCTTTTACTATCCTGATGCAAATATTCTGAATCAATATACCTAAAATAAGATTCTTTCAAAAAGAGAAATAAAAGAGACAGTCAATGTCATTTATGGACCTTAAACTGGATCTAACATTCCATTTGCATGTAAATGATAAAAGAGAGTCTCCTTTCAAAGTTTCATATAAACAGTGCATATTTTGTAAAGGAAAGAAAATAGCAGGAAGTGGCCATTTGATTAGACTTCGACTTCAAAAAGTTCGAGAGGAACTAGGAGTGAGAAAATGTAGGACAGCAAAAGCACTCTTGCATAAACCATATGCCCATTTCAGCCCAACATACTTTACAACAGCGAGGCACATTAAATTTCTAAAAGCAGTTAAACGGTAAAGGCCAGTTGGCATTCAGTTATTAAGGAAGTTCATGTACAGAATCATACTCGAATTTATTTCACTGATTTAAGATATTTCTTTCAGGAGTAGTTTCTTCAGTCAAAATTCAGGGTGAAAAGTTCTGTAATACTTCCCCTTATATGTAAAGAGACTCTATTTAAACAGGGAGTTCAAAGAGCTCCGAGTTACTTTTCAGCCACTAAAAAAAGAAAAAGAAAGAGAAAGAAAAAGAAACTTTGAAAGGGATGGACTATGAGGGTGACATTTTTAATTGCTGGGTTGAAGACCTTAATGTTCGGCAAATGTAATACATCGTGAGCCAAAATGCACCAAGTTGTGGGGGAGGGGAGCAGATTCCTGCTGAGAGTAAAATAAAAAATCAATGTGAGTCCCTATGTTCTCTATGCTAAATATTTCCCCTGCTTAGAACACAATCCACTCCGAAACAATGTGTCATTTACCCAGACCTTCACATCCAAGCCCCTCATTTCTGATGATCAGACGTCCCGAGAATGCTACAGGAGAGTTGCAGAAAACGCTGGTTCTAAAATGCATTTTTGAATAACTAAATTTGAAAGAATGAAGTTTGCCTCACCCATAGTCAGAATAAGAAAAAAAAAAAAAAATCTGCTATAAAACTGTTTACAGAGCTTCTGAGGTACAAACACAGAATCAGAATATTTTTCAAGTTTTTCCAGAAACTCTGGGTGATTTCTTCCCCCAACTTTAAATGGAAATGTGAACACACACTTTCCTGTCTTTAATGAAAATGAAAAACTCTGTTTATAAAGGTCAAAATGAGAGAAAGAGGAATAGATTAATATCCCAGTAAGTAGGGAATTCCGGAGTAAATATTTCCTGGGTTATTTCTTTAGTTTTCTTTCACAATATTTAATAGTAAATCGCAAGACCCTACCTCTTTCAGAAGGTTGGTGATGTACTTTACATGTAAAAATTCTGGAGTCTTGTCTAAATCCAGTGATGACCTTCCTTTAATCTCCTTCTCAAAATCCTCTCTGTAAACTTTCTGTTAAATAAGACCACATAATTTGAAATTTAGAAAACACTCATCACTGTCAGAAAGGTATCAGAACAAGAGTTCCCAGAACAAAACTGAGGTTTGCCTTATAGAATCCTACCACCTTGGAGTCTTCACAGCCACAAGGAAATCACTCCAAATTTACTGTAAATTTTAGAATTCTTACCACACAAAAGAAGAATCATCAAGGACCAGCTGCCTCTGGGAAAGCAGAGTAACGCTGCTGATCACCTTATCAAATTGTCACTATCTGACTCCAGCCCGATTGGAGAGGAAAGCCAATAAAGTTGGTTATTTGAGAATCCCCGGACTGGTTCATTCTTAACGGAGTGGATCCATCCACTGGAAGAAAGTCTGGCCGTGTGGAAAGCCATTCAAAGCATAGGAGCATAAATGTTGAGGTTCTCATCACCCCTTTCACTGGAAGCCTTTTGTGAACGTGACAAAGACCATCTCACGCTGCAGCTTCCGTGTCTTTCTTTAATGATTTTGGCCCTGAAACTGTTTCTCTACCACCTATAAATCAAGTTATACTGTGAGGAGTCTTATCTTCAACCTGATAAATTGTTCTCTAGGAAAGAGCTCTCAGCTAGGAAGTCAAAGGGGCAGATGGTGACTGTGAAGGGCGGACATCCATACCCTCACCTGCCCCTTCGACATTCTTGGCCACCCTTTGGCTAAGAATCCCTCAATTCCAGCATTTGACCCATGGATTTGAAAGCCAATGTAACTCTCACCTTAGGACTGTAAAAACAGTCTCTCTAAATAACAGAGATCTCCATCCATGTGAAGTATTTATCGGACACACAAAAGCCTATATTTTACCAGCTTAGTGTTTTATTCAAATTACATCACAAAGATAATAAATATAAATTCTACAAGAGATTGTTATTAATGCAAAACAAAAGGCCATTTCTGGGTTCATAAGCTACCTATTACAGAGTTAGGTAATTGTGTAAAGAAATTCTCCCAAACCGCGAGGGACGATCAGAGAGATGGTTGTTGCCTCTCCTACGTTTATGTCACATCCAACTATTTAACAAATGATCTGTAGAAAGCCACAGGAAAGAAGAAGAAAAAAAAAAAAAGGTCACAAGAGATGTCCTGGAAACACTAAAATTTAACAAAGTGATTGTTAAAGGAGTTAAAGGAACTATAGATATTCCCAAAGAACAATAAGAAACCACCCTCTTCTTTATGTGGAACTAACTGAAATTATACAGTTATAAGGCTGTATTTCCAGGCCAAAAATGTCTTCTTAAAAAAGCAAAAATAAAAAATTTTATATATTTATTTATTTCAGATCATCCACTTCAAAAAGCCCTTCTCCGGTGAAAAATTTATCTTGCTGAAATAAGTCATTAAGGAAGGTTGATTGACTGGAACAAACAAACAAACAAAACTTTAGTATACTTTTTATGAAACAGAAGACAAAGAAATTTGCAAAGCCAGATTTGGAGATTTCTTCTAGAAAACATATTGATTAAACCTCTATCTGGCATTCGAAGAAATGTGAGAGAAGCTTAATTATAGGCCTAACAGAAACATGAGTGACCACCCTCGACATCATACACATTTAGCTTTACCCAGAGTAGGCTCAAGAAACTCATCGTCAAGCTTACCTCGTAGGAATAAAAAGCATCTGTAACCCAGACGTTTCTCTTTGTGTCCACTTCATTGGTACTATATCTAAAGGCATCTTTCACATCAACCTCGGTCTGACTATGATTTTTAGATATTTTATGTTTCTAGCCTTTGTAGTATAAATTTGAGCCAAAAATATTTTCTATTGAAAGGTTTCTCTCTCCTCAAACCCTGCTGAGCAGAAACACAACTGCTGAGCCTAAAAATCTAATAGCCAGGGGCTATAATTAAAGGGAAAACATGTGTCAGCCCCTGCAAAGGATAATTTCCCCTCAGCGACAATACCAGAAATCAGAATAGCAAAAATTGAAAGCCAATATTAACAAAAGGCCCACAAAGTCCCCGATGTAGGCGAATTCCGTAGCATATAATAAATACATTACTATAGTTAAACCTTAAAGCTGTTGGCACCTGATGTCAAAACAGCCAACCAGAAGGAATCGATTAGTTCATTTGACTGATTTGGAGTGGGGTTTTTTTTTGGGGGGGGGGGTTATTGTTTGTTTTGTTTTGTTTTTTTCAGTTATCGACATTTTTTTTTTTTTCGACATTTTATCTTCATTTTGTACCACGTAGGCATAGCAATGTTTGTAAAAGCAAAGCGCTGGTTCTCAGATTTCCAAGATCAGCACAAGGAAACATGTCTATGTAGAAACAACAGCACTTTTTCAGAAGGTATGCTTGAAGGCCCTGTCATCTGTATAGTGAAATTTGGTCTTGGGGAATCTTCCTGTTTCAAGGGTCTATCCCCAGCAGGAACAAAAAAATCAACTAAGCATTTCATATAAAGAAAAACAACTTGGTCTACTTTGCCCACTGCATCTCTGAGAGGCAGATTATCTATATATTTTGGGCTTGTTTGTTTGTTTAAATCCACCTGGTTTTTATGACTTTAAGTTAGGGGAACAGTCGTTTTCTTCAATGAGTCTGTGTTTCTCAAAGAATGGTTGCGGAACCACCCACATCAGAAGCTCCTGGGATATTGTTAAGTAGGATTCCCAGTCTCCACTGGCCGACTCATGGAGGACCTCCTGAGGCAGTGGGGTGGGGATATGCATTCCCAAGATGCTTCCCCGAGACTTACCACAGACGGTTTGAGTACCGGAGCCATGGGGAGAAAGAAGCGGAGGGAAAAGGCAGGCTTCAGAAGAGAAAGTACAAAGAGGATCAAAGAGCGGAAAACGGGGGAACATGTCCCTCTATGAGTAAGACAAGAAGATGTAGCCCAAACACCTGAATAATAAGAGCCTGGGGCTGGCGGGAAGAAGACAGAAAGCCCAGTCTGAAGGTGCCGGTCTTCTCCTTGAAGGATGACGCGTGACTATCAGTGAGAGCCTGGTGACAACTGACACAGGCCACAAGTTATGGAAGCCCAACCGGGAGGCTCAACCCAGAAGCTGCCTTCCAGCTCCCCACCTGGTAACGGCACAGTACTCTGCATACTATTCTCGAAATGCAGAAAAGGTGGTATGGACTGAATGTCTGTATTGCCCCAAAATTTATACGTGGAAACCCCACACCACCCTCAAAGTGATGCATTTGGAGGTCGGGACTTTGGAAAGTGATAAGGACAGATGAGGTCATGGGGGTGGAGCCCTCGCGATGGGGTTAGTGCCCTCAAACTCATCACAAGAGAGTTTGCTCCCTCTCCGCTATCCTCCATGTGGGAACACAGTGAGAAGGCACCCCAAAGACAGTCTCTCCAGAATTCTGACCTGCTGGCACCCTGATCTAGGACCTCCAGCCTCCAAACCGTAAGAAATAAATTTCTGTTGTTTAAGACCCCCAGTCTGTGGCACTTGGTTAATAGTGGCCAAAACTAAGACAATGATTGTCCCATAAAAGTTTTCCCATTAAATGTAAGTTGTTGTCAGGCTTCTGAACTATGACCAAATTTACCTCTCTGCTAATTCAGTTAAAACAAACAGCTAATTTCGTCAAAATATTCACTTATTTCTTGGTCGAACTTCTCTCAATGGCTTCAAAAGCTATGAGATATGACAAAACAAGCAATTTTCTCTTTTCTTGTCTGAAGACACAATTAAACAACTTGGACAATTCAACAAGCCCCCGTAATGTCTGACTGCCCTTTCCCTGGAAAGAGGAATTATAACACACAGCAGCATAAATAACAACAATAGCACATATGCTGTTTTCAAAATTCCTATGAGAGTTTCATTGTCCAGAAGTTCTCATTTCTCCCTGTTTTGGTATTTATTGTTACTGGAGAATAGACAAGATCGTGCCCACAGAGCACACCTGGCGTGGGGCCGTAATCGGCTGATCTGCTCTCCACTATTTCTGTCTCTTTGAGGTAATAACTTGGTGCACCCACAGAATCTGGGTGTTGGCAGAGAAAACCTTCTCTGTCTGGTGTCTGGTCCCAAAAAACGTACAGAAGGAAAGAGCAGAAGAAATCTCACTAGGATGAAGCAAAACTGGGCAATATCTGGATATGATTCGGCATCATTTTAAGTAGAACATGGAATGCATATGTACAAAAAATTCTTAACTGCTCTTTTCTCTTGATATTTTAAAACTTTCGATGTCACTGTTTGGGGGGGATGGGAGGACTGTGGGGAGAATCAACCAAGTTAGGGAACAGAAAAAAAGAGAATCACTCATGATTGGACCAGGTCCTAAATCATTGGCATTTACTGGATATGTGATTTCAGACAAGACAGTTAATTTCAGTAGATGATTATCAATTGAGGGATATGCCCACCTAGCATCATTACCTTGAGGGGATTAAATGAGACATATATAAATCTTTTAGCAAACTGCTTAGCACAGAGTAAGCATTTAATAAATGCTAGTTCTATTGTCACTGAAAAAAAAAAGGTAAATATAGCAACCTAGCTCTTCATTTTCTTTCTGCTCATCATAATTTTACATGGACACAACCTGAAAGTGTCAACTTTGTAATCATAGAATGTGAAAGGGCAGTTTCAAAGAGCTCACCTGGCCTCATACTGTATTTGCCAAATAAGAAAAACTTAGGGCCACAGAATCTCAAAGACCCAGACAAGATGCCAGATCTAGAACGGGGATTCCCTGGCCTTCCTGGGCAGTGTGCTTTCCTCTAGACCCATTCAACATTCTGAATCACTTCGCCAGTTCCTTTCAAATGCTAAAACACCAAATGCGCATCAAACAGTTATAACAGAGGCAGCTGGCTGGCTCAGTTGGGAGAGCATGTGACTCTTGATCTCAAGGTCCTGAGTTTGAGCCCCATGTTGGACACAAAATCACTTAAAAATAAATAAACTTAAAAAAAAAAGTTCATAACATATCAAAGGGACGCACCTCACTCCGCATCTTCTGAGCCTCCTTTGAAGCTTGATATGAGGGTGTCTCAACAAATTCAAGCATTGATTTCCCCTTATTTTTCTCATACTCTTCTTTGTATTTAACCTGCATTGAAAAAAAGTATAAAAAGCACATAAAGCTCACAAGCCCTTGTACCAATAGAGCAAAATAAAATAAATACATCTGAAATTAATCATCCTAGTTTCTAACATTGTATTATTCTGGCCTTTTGGGTTGGTCACTGGGTTCCCTGTGGTAAATGACATATAAAAGAAGTAAACAGGTAATATACAGAAATATTTGTGGACTAAAAATAATTTAGAACTACTAAATGCAGTTCTAGGACTTGGATGAATTATTTAAATTGCTCGGATATATAGATATATCTCATGTACATGGGGTTAATATATATACACTAATGGTACACACATATATACATAGAGACAGATCCCTGTGATGCCTTCGAATGTCTATCAGAAAATCATGAACAAGGAGGAAAACACAGGTGTGATTCTCTTTCTTTCAAAGGGAAGACAGTGTTCTCTGGGACTATTATCTTCTTCCATAGACACTGAGTAACACCCACACACAGAGATTTTATGTAATTGCTTTCAGTTTTGCCCTGCATTATTTAATAATATCCTATCATGAATTATTTATTTCAGTTACAACCAACCTCTTTCGTATTTTAGTTTGTAAAAGGATCTATATTTTCTAATTCCTTATAACAGAAACGAGAATTATATATAAGGTGTCAGAATGATCAGCTTTTTCTTAGCAATAATACGCCTTTTAGAATTACATTCACAAAAAAAGTTTTGATCATGATTCATTTCATTCAGAAATGCATCTTCATTACAATTCTTATTTGTGGGGCACCTGGGTGACTCAGGTGGTTTAAATGGCTGCCTTCAACTCAGGTCATGATCCCAGGGTCCTGGGACCGAGCTCAGTGGAAAGCCTGCTTCCCCCCCACTGCCTGCTACTCTGCCAACTTGTGCTCTCTATCATTCTGTCAAATAAATATAAATCTTTTTTAAAAAATAATAAAATAAAATTCTTATGTATAAATAATTTTTTGAAATTGTTTCTTAACTTATGTAGTAATAGCACTTTTAATGATGATTAAATCCAAAAGTAGTTGTTCAATACTTAGAAGTTTGTGGTAGCAGGAAATGTAACAGGTTTTTAAATTCCTATTTGTAGGCCTATTTTTGTTTTAGAGAAGTATGATAGAGTGATCAATGAAAGTGTTTGAAGTGTAGTAACATACTAGGATACGTAATAACATATGCGAGGATAAAACTTTGTAGGAAAAATTAAATAAATAAAAGTAAGAATACAAAGAGAAAAAAAAATGTAGGTTTCCAAACCTTAAAGGATAGCCAATTTGTTTATTTTTTAAATGAAGATGGGTATCAAATCATTAAGGAGTTTATGTTCCACAGGATACATTTAATGGAGTGATGTAAAATTATATTTTAGTAGATGCTGGAATGACATCTTTTGCAACTACTGAAACTCAGAATAAAAAAATGTATAGATAACACCCTTAAAAAGTTCACAGGGAAGGTTTTTTTTTTTTTTTAATTTCATTCAGGGAATACACAGAATTTTATACTTGAAAGAAACATTAATGTAAGATAATTTTTAATAACACTTCTAACTGATCTGAGAAATTCTAATAAACTTGGCACCTTGGAAAATTAATTTTGCAGCTCACGATGACAAATTAGTACACTATGAAAACTGAAATTATCATGAGATTTGATCATGGTTTAATTAACTGATATACTGTAAGCTTAAAATTGTGTGAAGTAACTTATTTTATGAAATGCTTTTACACGGAAACATGGTTCCTGCTCTCCCACCCCAGTCACAGAGAGCAGCGTCTGAGATTTTCCGAAGCGATGCTCACTTCCTCAGGAGGTAGGCTCTGCTCCCCCTTCTTGGGGGAGGTGTGTGGCAGTGCGTGGGTGAAGGGTCTGGATGGGTGTGGGGGAGGGGCACACACCTGGCTCTGGAGCGTGGCATTGCCTTTATGGTGCAGGTGTTCAGCAGCATCCGCGTCAAAATGATACATTCCTTTGTTTTCCTCAAAAAGCTTTCTATACTCGTGCTAAAATAGAGAACATGAACATACATACAAAATAAAATAAAATAAAATAAAAGAGACCCATGAGAACAGTCAATACATAGGAGCGCAAACTGAAAAATAACAAGCCAACAACAGCTGCAAAGCTAACAAGTCTCATTGCTGCCCTTGTAGATGTCGGACACTGAGGGAAGCGGGCAATGCACCAGGGACCAGCAGCTCGAGGTGGTCCATGGGGGACACCCTAGAGGAACAGGGCACGATTAGCTTTAGCACAATGAAAAAGATGCTGGGGAGTGGCAACGGTAAAACCAGCCACAGGACTCATGCGAACAAGCGAGGTGGGCAAAATAAAGGTGATTTGTTCGGAGCTTATCCTAGAACAGAAGTGTGTTTGATAGCATCTACAAGAAGTAAAGGGAGGAAAGAAGAAAGAATGGAGTAAAGGAAAGATGTTCCGCACGAGGGCTCAGCCTTGAGGAAGACTGAAAGGGTGTGAGAAAAATAAGGGAGTGAGGATTAATTCAACTAATTTTCCTAAAAAGAGAGGGTAGGAGATATCTGGAAGAGAAACAGAGGGGTCTGGGTATAGTCCGTTGAATTTTTAAGGTGAAGAAATTGGATTAGGACTACGATTTAGAGACACAGACAAAGTGGTGAATTTGGAAGAGATGCTAAAACTGGCGACCGAAGGACACCGAGTACAACAGGCCACGAGGAAACAAAAATTGCTTTGTAATTTCTCTCACTGGAGACTGGACACTGCGCTAGTTCACTTCTAGAGGTAAATGGTCACTCTCAAAGACTCAAGACTTGAGCCAAAGCTGGTTGCTCATTCAGCAGTGAGGATTTCAGGGGAAATGGCAGTGTTGCAGGATGTAGGGGGAGGTATGCTGCGTTTGAAAGGGAGCAGGAAAGAGCAGGCTGGAACAGAGCTGACCTTCAAGTCTTAGCAGATGCTCCAGGGATCTGAGAGTGAACCAGGAAGAGGCCCAGCGCCAGGGATGGGGAGCCTGGAAGGATGCATATGAGAACCACCGTTCCATGGGGACACAGCAACAGTCCCCAGAGGCACTTCTGAGATATTAGAGTACAAAGACATGTGTCTCCCAAAACTCTAGCCAGAATAAAGTGAGGGAGTAAAACACCCCAGGAAGCTCATGAAAATGTTCCCATAGTACATCTTGTCAAGAAGAGAACAGATTCTAAATTTCGGCTCCTCTGCTAATTAAATAACCTCAAAGAATAACAGTATACTTAGGGGCTTTATAATTTACTTAAAAGTTATTTTATAATATGTAAATAAAATAATTATGAATCAAACGTAACACGCTAGAATATACTCATATCAAGTTAAAATCAGAACTAGTAAAGCCCAGGATATTATGCCTGCAATAATGGAATAGACTCAGGGAAGGTCAATAAATACTGTCCCCAGTGATCTATTTTAGTGGCAGAGAATTTCAGAAACCGCTCTTTAAAAAACAAAAAACAGAACCTCTTTGAAGAAAGATCTGCAAAAGAATTTTCAAGACTTGCTGTTCCTTATGTAATAGTCTCTGTTGCCTCCTAGTGGGAATGACACAGAGTAACATGCAATACATATTTCACGTTAATGCAAAGTTATCAAAGAAATCGAAAGCTCTATTTTCCAGGGCAAAATGGTCCTTCAAAACTTTAATTAGTACAGCTGTTCAAACTCATAAGTACTAATTTTTTATTCTTACACTATGTGTTTTAAAAAAATGGTGATTTATTTATACTAAAGACATCTAGAGGTCTTTAAAAAACAGTCATTTATAACCAACTGACAACTAATTTTGGCAGAATGTCTGTTTATTAAGCACTTTCTTATTCAATCTTTGGCTAAAATTAAGTTGCCTTATAAATCAGCAAAATTCCAATTCTCTCCACATTAAAATTTTAAAAAGGGCAATTCTAATGTACAATAAATTTCAGCCAATGTATTATCATACATCTTTAATAAATAGATACCTCAGGGTAACATATCTGAGTCTTAAACTTTCTCTCCCATGAAGTAATTATTCAGTCACAATTTTTCTGTGAAGGAAAAATATCTATAACCTAGACAAAAGCACCATCTGAATCAAGACTTAAACTTTTAAAATGGCATATACAATAAATGTAATATATGTCTTTGCTGAGTTTCTCTGCTATCTATCTGTGATAGAAACAATTTGTATTAAGTTATAATTTTTTCACCATTATTATAAGAGAAAGGTCAGTATTTTTTAAGATCTTATGTATTTATTTGACAGAGAGAAATCACAAGTAGATGGAGAGGCAGGCAGAGAGAGAGAGGGAAGCAGGCTCCCCGCTGAGCAGAGAGCCCAATGCGGGACTCGATCCCAGGACCCTGAGATCATGACCTGAGCCGAAGGCAGTGGCTTAACCCACTGAGCCACCCAGGCGCCCCAGAAAGGTCAGTATTCTTGAAGATAATATTGCTTAGGAGAGGCGTGTATTCTTCCAACTACCAAATTTTTAAGTGACCACCATGATATTTTTCTTGTCTTATTTGCGCACAAATCCTCATGTTCTCAGGAAATTTAACTCAAGCACGGATGGAGAAGAGTCAAGGGCAGATGCGACTCAATGATCAAAATGGGATGGATGGCAAAGACTAAACGTGAAGAAAGCAGGCTCCGAGAATAGAAATGTACCAACATTTAGAAACATCCCTAGGGGTCCTAGAGGAAAATGTGAATCTGAAGGGATCACTTGAGGAGTGGAGGAATGTGTGCAGAGGTGGAGAGTGGAGGCTTGCAATGGCAAGAAGGATGAACAAAGTGGGCGGGCCCAGAGTCTAATTCCGTGCCTGATAATCCTCCATGTCTCCTAGCCCACCCAACAGACACAGAGAATGACAGAGAGCTTTTCCTCCCAAGACCAGTGATAAAAGTCAGTTAATTAATTTTAAAATCTCTGAGAATATGAATTATTTACACACGTAATGCACTTCAAGAAGGATGACATCAGTTGAGAAAGGAAGATTACCAAATAATGAACAGAAGTTTCAACACATCAAAGCCAAAGGCAGACATTCTTAAACCTGAATTGAAGCTGTATCTCATTACTCAATAGTTCAGGAACCAGGTCTGGACTACAGATTTTTTTTTTTTTTTTTAAAATCCAGGACTGTGAGCATATCTCCTGAAGATAATTATTTTCACATTTCTTGCCCAACAGAATTTTCCATCTGATCGTACCTGGCCCAAAGCAGCTATTCAATACATCTGGATAATTCTGAGCAAGTGGGTGAGCGTGTGAGTCATTATGAAAATAGATGCAGAAAAAACATGAGGTCAAATTATAGTTCATCGTCACCATGAGCCATTCTGAGAAGTCGGCAGTGGGGCACAGGTGAGCTGGGGTCATCACTTTTGAGAACCCACGGAGTCAGGATCCACACACATTAAATGTTTGAAACAGCATCCTGGAGGTGAGTTCTGATGGAATGATCACTTGGCAGCGTACACAAATATTTTCTTTAGGACATGAAAAAACCATTCACTCCCCCAATCGCTCTGAAGAAACTGGGGAAACCCTCACAAGTCTCAAAGTAGAGTGTCATGTGATGTGGGATTTATTTTCAGGAAAAATACAAATTAGACAAATTTGTATGTTACTGGGACCTAATCCCAGACACTCTGCTCCAGAAAAGAGCAGAGGGCATAAAAGAAGAGATCCTTGATTTAAACCTGACCGCCAAGTGGCTTCCATCTAACTGGGAAGAAGAAAGACAGAAAGAACACTTGTCCATGGGCTTTGAAGCATAGTTGTTTCAACGAGAGAGTTTGCACTGAAGAGATATTAAAGAGCCAGCGAGAAGCCCCTTCGTAGAGCACAGCTTTGGTGGGGTTTAAGAAAGCAAGCCACTACTTTCCCAATGAGTTAGTTATTCAGGGAGGCGTGGCACTCTGGGAGGAAGCAGGTTGGCTCCGTGGAGACACAAGGCACTTTGAGTTGCCATCCAACAGACTTACTCCGCTGAGCATTTTGCTGGTTTTCAAAGCATGCTCTAAAAACAGGTTTGGGAGACCTGAGACTGGCTCGTGCATACTTTGAATGTCTTTCTTGTACTTCACCTATGAAAATAAACATGGAACAAAATACCATCTAAGAGAAGAAAAAGGTGCTTTTGCCTTATGGCCATCATTAATTTTTAATACATCATGAAGTACCAGGCAGTGGTAAATTAACAGGCAAATATACATGTAGCCACTAGGTGGTGCTCGTTTACCAGTGAATGAGTAAAAAAGTTAACTTCTGGGGACTTGCACATATTTTGATAATTGCTTTCATTGTTTACATATTTTAAAAGAGTGATGTTCACAGAATCAAGTAATTTTAATAGGCACTCTGTCTTCGAAACAAAAAATACCAGCTACTATATTCTTTAGAAATTACTACAGTATTTTAATTACATTTTGGAGCAATTTCAGGGCTTTCAGTATTTTTCATCCTATTGCCAACTTTTTTTTTTTAACCAGCTGTTTTGAAAATATAATAATATTAGTACTCATAATATTAAAATATTAATACAAAATATTTGACCACTTATTGTGTGCCAACACTTTTCTAACCACTTTACATGTAGTACGTATTCAATCTCCACAACAACCCTAGTGGAGAGGTATTTTAAGCATCTCCATTTTACAGATAAGTAAACTGAGGCACAGAAAGATGAAGGGATAATATTAGAGGATGTAGAACCGGATTCAAATCCTAGCTGTCTGATTCTAAACCTCCTGCTCCCAGGCTCCATGCTCTGGGTTCCTTTAAGTGTATTCCAACTCTATTTGCTTTACACTTTAACACACACACAGGATAAAAACAAAAGAAAAGGAAGCCGTTCTGATATTCCCAGTGATCCCAAAAGACCATTTCAATTGCTGGTAACAAACACAAGTGAGTTAAGGCACACAAATAACACATACTAAACATTAGTGAAAGTAAGAGATGCTGAGTCCCAACCACCTGGCAGGAGTTGAAAGGTTTAAGTGATCTAACAAAGCAACAGTTCAGCAATTCTTCATCTTAATACGTGTAAAGGGACTCCATATGTCCTTCAACTATAGCAAAGGGGTCTCTTTTCCCCGTTTCCATTTTCACACTCCGCCTAACTCTAATAAAAATTATAAGGCATCTTTTCTTGTAAACTGAAACTTAATTATTTAAAAAAAAAAACAGAATGAAATCAAATCTGTAAAGAAGTATTTCCGAGCATTTACATAAGGGATGGGAAAGAACCCATAAGCCATTACAAAGGGCAATTTCTAAATATCTCTTTATTATAAACTACCGTACACTAGGTTGTACTTTATAGAAGCCCAATTTCCTGGGCATAATTACATGAGTTAACTATTGTCACAACCACTAATTTAAGATACTACACACTACTTTTTTTGCCAAACTCTGTAATCTCTTTCTACGCTTGATCCCATATAATAGTTTTTATTAGCAATACTACTCCTACTGATTAACTAAATAGCAATCAGTAACCATTAATAGTAACTTACAATAATACGTTTTTCTCAAAAAAGCTTCAGGAAAATATGCTTCAGTGTTTTCAACTAAAATTACTTGGAAACTACATGATCTTTAGTAATTACAATACACTTGGGTTCTGAAAATACAAGAGTCAAAAGATATTTAAAAAAATTTTCTATGAGTCATAATTCCCGAATCACAAAGTAACTTACATCGCTCACCAGTGCGGTGGCAAGCTGACTTTGCCTAAAAGAAGCACTTTCCAGAGGATTGTAATGATGTTTCTTATCCTTCATTTCATTATCAAATTTTTCTTTGTATTTAACCTGCCATAAAAGGAAAAAAAAAAAAAAAACAGGATAAATTAAATAGCACATTTATCTTTAAGGCTTCAGAATGACAGAGTTGACTTTTAATTAGATCAGATAAAAGCTACCTTAAAAACGAATGGTAGCAAAGTTTAAATTCCTGGTATTTTTTTTTTCCCCTGGTAAAGCTTAATTAGGCATAAAAAATTTTTTTATGCAAAAACAACCTCTGCTTGAACATTGATCATAAATGCAATTAGGCATGAACTCAAATCCTATTAACAAGAATTATACACTAAAATCTCAGGATTTTTAAATGTCAGTTTCCATTTCTGCACTCTTGTAATCTATGATCAATTAGAAATTGAGACCACAAATGAATGAAAGTCTATCACATTTAGAAAATGGAACCTGAGTCCCAGAATTTGAATATGAATTCTCCTGAGGGAATTATCCCAAATACAGGACATGGTTTGGACTACGGTTTGTTTGTTTGTTTGTTTGTTTTCTCATCATTTCTCATTTGTTCAAAAATTCATTTTTAGGGATTACATTTTCTGAAATGTCCTGAGTCTATTTAATGTGAATTTTTTTTCCTCTGCTTCAGCTCCCTACAGTTGTATTCAGCAGCAAACTATCTATAATATGCACCCTGAATTATTTTTTCTCCTTTTAACAGTAATCTTAGGGCAATCCAAGAAAGGATTATCCACTTATCCTATAGGACTATATAATTTTCTAAGAATAGAGAAATATGCAAATGTAGGTTGTGATAACTATCTGAAATGTAGATATAAATTCTTTACCAAAAACAAAAACCAAAAAACTAGTTACTCAAATCTCACAACCCCTTGGATGCCTGTCTCCAGGAAGAAATGCACAGACCACAACAGCAGAAATGGTTTATTCTCTTGTTGGATTTTTACAATATTACAATTCTCATCATATTTTGTGTTCTTACAGCATTCTCACACAATGCACCTTTATTCATACGTCTTACACCCAGGCCTGGAAGTAATTTTTATTAAGAAGCAATTTGGGAACACTTCACATTATCTATTTTAATCGAAATTATATTGGGTGATATCTTCCTCAAGGATACGCGTGTGACACCTGTGGGAGGAAGGCAGCTAGCGAAAATCTTGGGGGGAATACATTTGGAAAAGATTCCAACACGGCTTACAGGAAATATTTTCTGTTGCAGTTCGAATTGCTAATAATAGCTTTCTGATCTTCACATTGCCTTAAAAAACCCAAGCAAAACCTCCTTTATTCTAACTAGTTTGGAAAGGACTCTATAATATAAACAAGGAAAAAAATTCTGATTTTTGTAAAAAATACAGTATTTTATGTCTTGGAATCAGGAACAGGATCACCAATGAAAGAAACAAACTGAGATCTCATTCACAACTTTCCACAGTAGCGGGCACCACAGCCAAGGTTTTCCGGACCTGGTCCTCCCCTAAATACACAATTCCACTCCCTTTGCACTCTCCACATCCCTCTGCCAGCGCACTCTATACCCTATTTTAATCTGTGCTTCATCTCTCTAGGTTTTTAGTGTCTAAAGAATATTTACTTGACAATGAGAGAAGGCTCTCTTAACTGACTTCTACTTGAATGGCACTCCTGACTCAGCCAGATTCGCTAACACTCTCCACTTACTGAGCAAAACATTCTAACTGATGGCCTGGGTGCCCTGAACAAGCTCGGCAACTGGTAGCTATTTAACCCACTAACCCATCCAGCTAAGCAATCCTGGCTGGCAGCATCACATTTTTCCTTCAGTTATTCAAATTCTCCAACCTCGGCCACCATAAGCTTCTTAGCTAGGTCTTAGCTAAGTGGCAAAAAAAAAAAAAAAAAAAGGTTGTATCAGCCTTTCCTACTGTCTGCACACAACACGGACGGGGTGGAACTTGGAAATTAACCCGATACATTCTCAACTGCCCTGAAACCCCACATTTGTTCCTCCCAAGTGAAGGTACGTTTCCAAAGAGCAGTCATTAATCCACAATGCAACGACTCATCCCACCTCATGGTAGGAGCTCAGGGCAGGCTTGGCATAATGAGTAGACACAAAAAGGAGTCATCAGTGTGGGCTGATGATTGCTTTCCAGAAGTCCATGAGGTAGGATGCATTCCTTCCTGAGGTTGGGAGCATGACCAAGATAGACCCTCTCAAGACTGGGGTCAGTAATCTTTCCAACAGCAAGTCTGACTTGATCACACTCGCTTAAAGTGGTTTAAAGACACCCCCAGCGCTTCTGCTCCCTTTAGCTGAGAATATAAATTTGCCAAAAGTCAGCTGAGTTTGTCCCTAACCCCGTTTATGCTAGCTCGATTTATCATAATCACATCACTTAATTTAATACTGAAAACACTGACAAATTTACTGTTTAAAAGAAAGGTGAAAACTATGTTATTTCCATGAGAGACTTAATGAGAGCAATTCCCTAAAAATAAATTGCTATCAAATTAAGGGTAGTCAGGACAACCGGGAAAGTCAGGAGCGGGATGTAAATAATGTAAAAGGTTCTGCAACTCAGGGAGATCGGCGGTGTGTCTTTGAGCGAAGTGTCTTTCAAAACGCAAATCACGGACCAATGCATTGTGATTATAGTTGGCGAGAAGTTTGCGATTATAGTTTGCGAGAAAAACAACACAAAACTCCAAACCGCAGCCTCATTTACCAAGAAAAAGACTTTTCACTATAATCAAAAGATTGGTGAATAAATGTACACCTATGTGTGTTGTATTAAACTGGAATATTAAGGTACGTGTCCGGTCTTTATAATTCCTCCTTCAACTGATTTCTTCATTTATCTGACTACAGCTCTGAATAAAAGGTTTCTACTAGATAGATAGATAGAGATAAAGAGATATAGACATTCCTCTAGACACACACATATATATAAATATGCATGTATGCATGCATATGTGTGTTTACACACCTGTGCCCACTAAGTCCCCATCTGTGAGCGAGGCCCCGGGGACATGCAATAAGAAATGAACTTGATCACGTCCAGGCATGCCTGGTGCTGGTTAAGCAGACGCTGGAAGGGTGAGCTGGCTGCGGCCACAAAGGGCAATGAGACCATGGACCGTGTTGTTGCAGACGCTCTTCAAGTCAGGGGAAATGAGGTATTTACGTTACAGCTTGAAGAGTGTGTGCTTAGTGAATGGAAGGGAGGAAAGGGCTGAGTAGGAGGCGTCCTGATGGCGTGTGCCCGAGGAACAGCATGTGGAAGGGCCAGAGAGAGGCAGGCACAGCATGGTCAAGGAATTTCAGAACACATGGGTGGCAGAGGTTGGGAGATTACAGGAGGGACTGGAGAGCTGGAATGATCAGGTCCTACAGAGCCTTGCAGCTGTCGTGGACCTTGGTCTTCATCCAAAGGCCAGTATGAAGTCCTTTTATGCATGTCTGTGACTTGAGCAGATTTGCTATTGGAAGGATCTCTGACCCCAGTCTTGACAGAGGGTATCTTGCTCACATTCCCAACCTCAGGAAGGAACTCCTCCCACCTCACGGTAGGACCTCAACACACACTCAGCGTAATGAGTAGAGGAAAAAGGAGTCGTCGCATTAAGGACTGATGATTGCTTTTCAGAAACGTGCTTTCTCTTGGGAAGAACACCGGCCAGGTTTCCCAGCAGGTGAGAACGTGTCGGGTTAATTTCCAAGCTTCACCCCCTCTGTGTGCCCTCTGCCCCTCGTGTAACTGCTGGCGTGCAGAGAGGAGGAGCGGTTCCCCGTGCGACAGATATAATCTGTTTCTGCCACTTAGCTAATAGATACTTATATGCGCTCACAGTGCCTGAGCTCGGAGAACATGAATAACTGAAGGAAAACTTGATGCAAGCCAGCACGGCATTGTTGGATTTTGATTAGATTTAAATAGTTCCATATAAGCAGAAGCCTGCGCTTTTTTCACCTGATGTTTTAAAAGATAAATTTATAGTAATACTACCCTGTTATTAAAGACGAGTTTTCCCTGGAAAGACTAGATTGGGCTATTTTCTAATTTTGGACATTTTTAGTTATCTGTGCATGTCTGCTCTCCCATTTGACAATGAGCAAGGAATAGATCTTTACTCCTCTCTTCATTCCTAGTGCCTGGCATAATGCTTTGAATAGATTTGGCACTTACTATATATTCTTTAAAGAAATATAAATTAATGATGAAAGCGATAGGCAAAGACTCTTATGGCTCATAGAATGAGTCACACCCTGAGACAGGTGTTGGAACTCCAATACTACTCCTCTAATTCTCCAAGTACATGTGCACACACGCACACACACACAGGCACTGTTAAATTGATTGGAACTATATCCCATTAGGAAGAAAAAGAATGTAAAAAGAAATGAAAAACAATAGATTTTAAAATATTCTATTGGGGGCACCTGGGTGGCTCAGTGGGTTAAGCCTCTGCCTTGGGCTCAGGCCATGGTCTCAGGGTCCTGGGATCGAGCCCTGCATCGGGCTCTCTGCTCAGCAGGGAGTCTGCTTCCCCCTCTCTCTCTACCTGCCTCTCTGCCTACTTGTGATCTGTCAGATAAATAAATAAAATATTTTTTTAAAAAATTAAAAAATAAAATATTCTATTGAATCTGCATTGCACTTTCTAGTTCCAGCTAGACTTTTATCCATTTGTTCATTCATTCATTCATTCATGCATACATTCATTCAAGAAATATTCATGTAATGTATACTCTTATGTCAGTTACTGGGCTCTATTGAAGAGACTGAGAATCAGCTGATAACTGTGTTCAAATACTTAAATTTAAAAAAGGCATTTGTTCTACTGCAGAAGGTAAAGTTGGTATTGTTAGGCAGAAGTTTTTGTCGAGATTTCTGCTGATTATAATGTAAAGAAGTTAAATTTCAGCTACCACCTGTAGGATGTGCAGAAATTATTCTGATGAACATTAGAAATGCTTTCCTGAAAGCCTTCTCTGACCTCCCAAAGCAGAATATGTACCATTGATAGATCTTTGAAACATCCCATGCTTGCCCCAGTCACGCATGGCTAAGGTTATCTGCTGCTGAACAAACACATGGAGGGTAACATTGAGAGGCAATTCTTTCACTGAAAAGTAGGGCCAGGTAACTCTATGATGTCTTCAAATTTTGATATAGCCTTACGATAGATTTTGATGAGAACTTTAGTTTTTTTCTTCATTCCTTCCCCGTATTTTTATCTATAATAATCATTCTAAAGTTTTAATTTCCACTTCAAAACCTCAATATTATTCTTTCTAAAATGGGGAAATACCCATTTTGAAGGATCATCTAAATATATGATTCTACTTTCAAAAATTATTAGGATCCTATCTGTTCAGTTGGTGTTTCCTAAGGCAGTCTCTGTATTCACCTCTATAGTGGGCGCTGGTTTTATTGTTCCTGAGGAAAACAAACAAACTCACATTTAGGTGACATAATCAGAAATGATCAAGTAGGCATTACTGAATACTAGAGATCACAGAATTGACGTTTTGGGGGGCTCTCAGGTAGCTTGGCGGGCTAAGCCTCTGCCTTCGGCTCAGGTCATGATCTCAGGGTCCTGGGATCAAGCCCCGCATCAGGCTCTCTGCTCCGCGGGGAGCCTGCTTCCCCCTCTCTCTCTGCCTGCCTCTCTGCCTACTTGTGATCTCTGTCTGTCAAATAAATAAATAAAATCTTAAAAAAAATTTCAATCCATTAAAAAAAAAAGAATTGATGTTTTGGGGAAGAATGATAAAAATCCCAAATTCACATTCTTCCAAAATATGCATGGGAATTTGGTATGCCTCACATGTAGCAAGCATTGGTCAGCTTAGGTCCTGATGAGGGTGGACTGGGGCATAAATTACACTTCTTAGGAATAATTGGGTACATAAAATAAGCTATTCAGAACTAATTGCCATTCCAACGCAATATTCTCCTGAAAGTATTTAATAGAAGTCTGATATTTTTAAATTATAACAAATTATAAAAAAGTACTCTCGTGACATCACTAATTAAGCACAGAAGTAATGCAAATGATCCCAAAATTTGTGATTATATTTCATGCAAAATCATGGTTATGTCTGCCCGGAGGTTTGAAATCCATTCGCACCATTTTTTCTCATTCGCACCCTTAATTCATGATTCAAATACAGAAATGGATTACAAACTGTCTCAATATCAAACTGTCTCCCTCAGACTTACTGGTTTAACCAGTACATGACTCCTTTCTGGGGAAATTTATTTTTGAAGATTTCTACCACTATTATGCATTGAGCTCGACACCCTAAAACTTGAATTTTAAAAATCTGTCTAGTCTTTTCAGGTTATTTCTATAATATCATATTAGTTATTTAAAATATATCTGCCACTCTTATCCTTGTAATAAATGTAGTAAGAAGCAAAGTGCTGTAAAATTTATCTCTACGCTTGAGTACTCTGTGTGATCTAATTCAAAGATGCCTAAGGAACAAAAATGCAAGTGTTTCCCATTAATTAACCACAGAGTAAAATAACTGCATTACATAAAAAACACACTTGGCAGACTCTGACCCAACTGTTTCTTACCTCTTGCTGTAAGGTTTGCGTATTAAATGAGGTGAGAGAAGAGCCAACTGGTTTCAACAGGTCCCTCGCTCACCTCTGACTGGTTCATTCACTCGCTATACATACAGACCCAACATCCTATTTTCAACCCACACTTCACACATCTGAGTGTCTCTTTACCCACACTCATATCTCCAGAAGCAATGCATTCCCTTGACCAACTGGTTTCCCAAGACCATTTGAGAAAGGGAGAAATAGGTGTTGGGTTGGGTGGTTTTGCTATGGTTTTAAGATAAATGTTATCCCTTATGCTTAAGTCGATCCCTTTGGAAATAATTAAGTTTACTTACACTCGTGATTGATTTCATTTACATTATAAATATCATCAAATCTAATGATCTTGATGTTTACCAACTTTTTTTTTTAATTATAAGAAAGGTAGGGGCACCGGGGTTGCTCAGTCATTAAGCGTCTACCTTCGGCTCAGGTCATGATCCCAGGGTCCTGGGATTGAGCACCGCATCAGGCTCCCTGCTCTGTGGAAAGCCTGCTTTTCCCTCTCCCATTCCCCCTGTTTGTGTTCTCTCTATAGCTATGTCTTTCCCTGTCAAATAAATAAATTAAATCTGCAAAAAAAAAAAAGTATATATATATATATATATATATATATATATATATATATATAGTATAGAGGATCCTAATCCTAAAAGTTTTTAAGGCATTTTAACATATTTAGCAAGGCTTTCAGAGGCCCACACTTGGAGAAAACAATGGAAGAGTTAAACTACAATAATATCTCTTAAATTCATTCCTCTTAACTATTTCTGGACAACGCAGTGTTCCAATGATCTGAAGCCTGACTTCTAAACTCTGTAGTTCAAAGCTTCGCCACAAGGGGCACTGGGCTTTGCAGCACCACCTATGGATCAGATTCAGAGAGACAGAAAAAGGCAGAAAAAAGCAGACCCCAAAGGACATCTTTTCATCACAGCCAGAGAAACAATTGTTAGGAAGAAAATGGAAACTTTGATGATATACCTTAATTATCGGAAAAAATGGAAAGTAAACAAATAACACAATGCCACATCCCTAAACCTCCAATTTTGGATGAAATTGAACTAAAAGCTGTCAAAGAAGACAGTATAACTAGATTTTTATGTAGAAGTTGCCATAAAATTAATAGTATTTCCAAGTCTGAATTTTACACAAAATCATATCACTGTCCTTATTTCTGCAACAAAATAACACCTTACTGATTTTGCACCGTGAATGAGCTAGAGATATGTGTTTAATTAATTGGTCTATGTATATTTACAGAGGTCCAGTCTGTGCCATTCTATAATGATGAATTAAACACATGTCAACCGTGTCCCCAGGAAGCCTGCTGTGTGGTAATAAAGGAGATATTTAAAACATACACATATAGGTCACCTGGGCGGCTCAGTCGGTTAAGTGTCTGCCTTTGGGGTCGTGATCCTGGGGTCCTGGGATTCAGCCCATCAAGCCCACATCAGGCTCCCATCTGCTTCTCCCTCTCGCACTGCCCCTCTCCCACATTCGTGCTCTCTCTCCCTCAAATGGATAAATAAAATCTTTTTAAAGAACATAAACACATATATAAATATGACTAATATAAATTGTATTAAGAATAATAAAGAAAAAGCACTGAGAATAAAGGAATACAATTTCAATTGGCAACTCAAGTACACGACCTTGAAGCCAATACTTGGGTGTAAAGAGGTTGGTTGGGAGAGCGCTTGCCAGGAAGGGAAATGGGAGATTCTCCAAACCAATTAACATTCCCATTCAATTTGAGGACAATATTTATAATTAAATTTTAATGGCAATCTAAAATGTACTTTTTATGTTTCAAACCCATTCTTATCAATACATCACATGCAATTTTAGAACAAACACTAGTTATTATAAATACAAAAGTTTCCTTGATGTTATAAAACTAAAAGAATTCCATTCAGCACAGAGACAAATTTCTAGTAATAAATTAAAACGATATATGAATATATTAACAAATTAACTGCTCTTGGAAGAATTAAGATGATGGCTTCAACAGTTACTCCACTAACATTTAAGATACTTGTAAATACACCAATCTCATTATCTTGGCAGATGAGATTTCATTTTAATTTTTTTACTGATTTTTCTCTTAATTACTTGACCGTAATGTTATGTGCCTTCTAAGTTTAAACAAGGAAACTAGAGGGGGGCAACTGGGGGGACAAATCTATTGTACAAATTAGCAGGAAAGGTTTTGTGTTTCTGTTACCTTTTCTGGGTTCAATCCCACAGAGCATAATTTCCTGGTAAATTGGGAGAATTCTGCCCCTTGGTTTCTTGTTCTCAGCTCTTCGTCAGGCAGGTCTTATCCCCACAAACCTCAAGTGCCTCCTCACTTCTCCCTCCCTCGTACAGTGCTCCTGGTACCATCTGCTCTTCCCTTCCTGCCCCTGCCCCCAGGTCCCCTGCTCATTGCCATTGCTAAGTCACTTCCCTCCTGGGTGTTTCTTTGCCTTTGAGTGCTCCTGTATTCCCAATCCGACATTAGGTTAGGAGCAAGAGAATATGTATGTGGTCTTCAGAGATGCCAATGAAAATAATAAACCATAATTTCCACCCTTGTCTCTAGTTCATATACCTGAAAATACAAATGGAGCATATCAAGTTCATTCCAGAAGTCCTATATGTTCACCTGCCCACTTTTCCTTTCTTCTGATGAGTTTTTACACTCAAAATGCAAAAATGTCGTGGAAAAAATAAAGATGATAGATACAGTGTAACTTGCAAATTACAACCTGCTTAGGTATTTGATCATTCAGTTGCTAAAGGATTTGGATTTTCTTCTTTTTTTTTTTTTTAAGACCTCCCTAAAAACCGAGATTGGAGCGAAGGGTAGGATTTCTGGTAACTGAATTTGAAATATCAAAAGAAAAGCTCAAATACCAAAATTTTCTGCTAAAAACTCTCAAATAAGATCATAAAGGAATGACTTGCAGACTGGTATCTAAAGGCCAGTGTGACTATTCCTGCTTCAATCTGGGCGTAAATTCCTGCAAAAAGGCAGGAGTGGAAAGCTATTCTGAATATCGGCAGTTAAAGTAGTCTTGTGAAGTGACAGCACGTTTCTATGAGCCGGACAGCATCTTAACCCTGACGACAAGCCTAAGAAGGAGGTATTGCAGTCGTTCCCATTTTACAGATGAGGCTGCTGCATATGGAAAGATTGTCCAAGTTCCCTCAGCCAGCAAGAGGCAGAACTAGGAGTTTAGCTCAGGCAGTCCTGCTCTGGAGCCCATTTTCCCAACCCCTCAACCAAACCGTAGAGTTTTTCTAGAATATGCTGCTTCACTTATACAGTCGAGGGGAGGTCTTTGTCCCCAGAAGAGACTGGAGAAGAGTTGCCAAATGTACGCTGCTCTGCCCTGCTTCTTCCAACAAGTGTTTTTTGGCATGAGTGGAGACCCCAGGAGCCCCTGCCCACCTCGGGTCCCAGACAAGCACATGTCCCCAGGCTCTCAGCACATCCACAGGCTCTTGAATCATATAGTTGTTTTGTAAGTAAAAGGGCCTTATACATCATAAAACAATGGGTATGAGGCACACTGGCATTCAGGAGTCTCTCATTCACCCTCCTTGTTCATCTTCACCCCACAACCAGCGAGTTGTCCCAGCTTCTTAGCACCCCAGCTGTGGACCAAGATGGCGGCCTCCCAGCTGGCCTCCGGGACGCTGCCTCTCATGAGGCTTTGTCTCCTGCACAGTGCTGCCACGCTAACCTCCCTTAAGTAATATCTTCTTTACAATGCTTCTCTGCTCAACATTTTCTGTGACAATCCATTTCCTACCTGAAAGTGGAGGGTACTTGAAAGATTATAGTTAAAATGGTGAGAAGTTGCAGTGGTGACTCCATTTCTGAATTTAACTCTACAATACTCCCAATTACTACAACTGAAATCCCTTTTTCTTCTTTACCTTTTTTTGTAGAGAACACATTATTCCTATTCTGCTCCATAAATATGGCCCACAGTCCAGATGAATACAACACTGACCCATTCACTGTCATCACAGCATCTCAATTCCTCCCGGATTTCCTTGTATATTTACGACTCCCCTGTCCCTGCTGAGAAGCCTCTGCTGTCTCTCAGACAGCTCTTCTCTGTCCTGCACATTCCCAACCTTTATTTGGGGCCTTCCCCTCAGCAGACTTTCCAGTCCATCTTAGCTCAAATCTATCTGTTACACCAAACCCTTCCATCTACACAACCCTCACTGATGTCCTTTTCTCCACACTCACCGGATGTGACAGGTGTACATGCTTTACTGACATTTCTCTTTCTGCGAATAAATCTGAACATCCTTTAAAATGTTTATTGACTATTTTGTAATTATGTTGCCCTTTATAACTGCTCATTCATCTCCTCTACTTATGTTTCTACAGGGCTTTTTAGTCTTTTTCTTTTCACTATTAAAGAACTTTTGTATATTCTAGATATGAAAATGTTCTTATCATTTGCATTACAAGTGCTTTTCCAAATATTTGAAGACAGCAGCTCTTCTTTCTACATTTTATACTTGATCTTAGCCAAAAGGCCGAGAAGCGATCTTCTTTCTACATTTTAGAAAGCTTTTCTCAGACCCTTCCTTCTCCATAGATAATCTAATATACTTAATTTATTCAAATATTTAATTTATTTCAAAAAAATTTTTTTAAATTTTGTTTAAAAGTCTCTTTGGATTCTAGCTGGAATTGCACAGTTTTTTTTGTTTTGTTTTTAGAAAAAACTTTTTAATTTTTTTTTTTTAAGTGAACTCTACCCCCAACGTGGGTCTCAAACTCATGACCCCTAGATCAAGAATTGCATGGTCTACTGACTGAGCCAGCAGGGGGCCCTTGCATGAAATTTTAAAATTAATTTTGGAAGAATTAACATTTCTATGATACTCCCGAGCTACAGCACAGTTGGTTTTCTCATTGGTTCAGGTATCATTTCACGTTCTTCAGTCCGATTTTATAGTTTTCCTCATTTACACCTCTCCATTTTGAAATGTCATCCAACTTTTGCAACTTGAGGAATGTGTATTTTCAAAGTTGAAAACACCATAACTGTATAAAGGTTGCTTTTGATTCTATTATTATTAACTTGGCAAATATTATCATTTTCCATTGAAAGAGTTTAAATTCTATGGTCAGGTATGTGTAACTATCCTTTTATGGCTTCTAGATCTCCAGTCTTTTTAAGACCAAATCTGTCACCCCTATGTGGTATATATATATTCTCCTGGGTTTTCTTTTAAGATTTTAAAATTATTTTATTGTTTCTATTCCCATCTCTAATCCATCTGGAATTCATTTTGTATATAGGTTAAGATTCAGGTCCAATTTTATTTTTACCCTGATGGATGGACAGTTATGTCAGCACCATTTATGAACTAATATAACTTTTTTCCCACTGACTTGAACCAACACTTTCATCATATATTAAATTCTTATACATATTGAACTCTATTTCAGGATTCCCTATTCTATCCTACTGATCATTTTATCTCTTACTGTACTAATCCCATATTGATTTAATTTCAGTGGCTTTATATTATGTTATGGTAACCCATAACTTAAGTTTTCCTTCACTGGTCTTCATTTTCATACTTCTAAAGGCTCTTCTCAGGCATTTCCTTTCCATTCAAACTCTAAGATCATTTATCCATATACTTTAAAAAATCTATTGGCTTGTAATTGAAATTGCATGACATTTGTATATTAATTTGGGGAGAATCACCATTTTTATCTACCGAGACATTCAGCCAAAAACATGACATTTCTATACTTTTTCAGATCTTGTTTGATGTTCTTCCATAAGACTTCAAAGTTTTCTTCATTTGCGTCACCTCTTTCTTATTTTGTGACTAAACTAGAGCATATGAAAGTCGATATTTTACTACCTAGTTAAAAACTGTATGTATAGGTGTATAGATAAACAGCAATCTAATTATCTATCTAATCTAATCTAATTGATATCATGATTGCTGAATTCCAGAAATCCTAGGAAATGTGACAACACGGCTAACCTCAATGAAAAAGATTAGACTTTGAGCCAGGAGAAAACTTTGTTTTACGCTTAAAACCGGACTCCTTTTATCTCTTACTAAAACTTGTAATTATTGTAATCCTATCTGAAATGGTTTCAGAAACATAATCCTTGCATATTCTTGCAATTAAAGATAAAAATGAAATAGTTTCCTGTGCCACTAGAAACAAAATCTCTGAATAAAATCATTGTGGAATCACCACTAGAGTCTTACTTGACTAGAAAGTTTAGAAGCTTCCACAGCATGTTCAAAATCTGGTCTTCCAAGCACAGCAGGCTCTTTATTCATTACTCCTTGCCCTTTCTTGTACTCTGCCTAAAATGAATAAATAAGAGAATGTTAAATGTTTCTACTTCCCAATGAATAATTATATTAATATTAGCCGAAAAAATTATAATAGACCCTCAGTCCATAAAAAAAGCATTTTTTACAACTCACCAAATGCTAAAATGCAGACTGGTAGAGCAGAAATTGACTTTGAGTAGTTATGTAAATAAATTCAACCTTTTTTGTAGTAAAATAATTACTAAATTTGAGTCTATGTACCCTGTCCTCATCATTGTGCTGATGCATAAACACTGAAAAAAATTAGGAGAAATTTTTGGATAATTGAGACCCGGCCTTCTGCAGACAGATAGCCTGTATGGTTCCTTTCACCTTAGGAACTGATCTAACCCCGTTTGGTTAGCATCAAGTTAAATCTTGTAAATAGTTATTAATTTTGAAGCACGTATAGTCTCTGTTATTCAAACATTTGGTTTGTGTGAAGTCATCATTTTTAACCAGGGTGTAACATATATTTAATTAAAATGGTATTAACCAATAAGGATATATTGGAGAAGATATAACAAGAAAACAGTCAACATGTATAGAAAATGTACAAGGGTAAATGGTGACAAAAAAGAATCTGCACAATTAACAGTAACACAATGGGAACACGGCCAAATGAAGTTCGTTGGGACAGGGTAAGGTGAGAGACCAGACGACTAACAAAACTGACTTTCAGACTGAGGCATCTGAATGTTACCTTATACCCAAAGAGCACTTACTTCTCTAAAAGTATGACAGCATTAGCCAAAGTCAAGGCAAATTTGAGCAGTTTCTGCATATACCTGAATAACTTACACAGTCAAAGGGGTAGTTCAGATAAAAAACTTGAGGTATCGTGAATTCAGATTGATTAATTTCATTAATTAAATTAACCAGTCAACCACCAAAGCCACGTGTCGTCTCTGAAAAAATAAGAAATCATTTCTGCTCAAGATAAGAAAGAGAGATTACATTGCTTATGAGCTTGGAGAGCTGTGTTGCCATCTTGATGTCTGGTCTGTTGAGATCCGCACTGTACGTGTGGGCGTCCTGCACATCTTTTCTATAAGAAATCTGATCAAAGAGACAATTTTGATTGAAAGAAAAAGAAAGAAGAAATTAATCATGTTTCAGGGCTACCAATCTCAATGTTCATCACATCAATTATTCTTGCCATCATCATCTTAGAGAACCCAGCGACCATAAATTGTTTTTTAAATTTTTTGTATGCACAACATTTATTTGAATAGATACATTATTTTTTTTCTACCATGCCTAAGTCTCACTAGCATTATTACGTGTGAACTGGAGTCATACAATCTAAAATTTGTGAGCCCAAGACTTCAGCACAAAACCAGTCTTAGAGAATCTTATGGAATTCTTCGTGAATTATCACCTGAAAAGCGTGTCATTGCATGTAAATGTGTATGTACATGTTCACATACAGAAAATCCCCAGCGAGGGCTGTAACTTGCCCATCACACAGTCTCGACCCCCACTGGATGTAGGATAAGCCCAGCACATGAGTGTAGAAAATCACTTCCTGGGGTGAGGGCACGTAAAGCTCCTCTCTCCAGCTCTCTTTTTCTTTTTCTGACTGGACTCTTAAAATGCCCATGTCTGGCAAGTCTAGTCATGAGTACTGATGTTTTTATTACCTAGCAAATACCATCGCAATGACTTGAGCCTCCGAAAATAAAAGCAATGACATTAAGGAACATTCATTCTCTGAATGCACGAGATACAATCAAACCAAAGTGTGGAAAATAGACATTTCAACAGAAAAAATACATGTACATTTTACCAAGCATACTTAAAATGATGGTGGTTATTTAGATTAACACGACTGACAAACAGGAGGAGAAACCAGATGAGAACTGGTGTAACGTCCCACAGTCAACACCTCACCAGTCTGTCCGTTTCTCTGCCTCCTGAGCTCAGTCATGAGCTGAAGGAGTATTCATCTATTTTCCACCAGAAAATAGATAATTATCACCAGGGGCTGGTCGATTTGTCCATTACATTAGTTCTATTAAAGTTCTAAGGCGGGTGCCTGGGTGGCTTAGTGGATTAAAGCCTCTGCCTTCAGCTCAGGTTATGGTCCCAGGGTCCTGGGATCCGGCTCACTGCTCGGCAGGGAGCCTGCTTCTCTGTCTCTCTCTGCGTACTTGTGATCTCTGTCTGTCAAATAAATACATAAAATCTTAAAAAAAAAAAAAAAAAAAGAGTTCTAAGGCAAAGAGAGATTTTTAGGACCCCCCTTCATTTTTTCAAGGCATACAAAGGTAGAACATAGAAATGTAAAACTGGACAAGCATACAAAATGCACTATTAATTATATTTGCATGAAACAAGTATTTCTAATATTGCCTGCAAACTTTCTACAATAACATCATCTAAGGTGCTTATTCAGAAATTAGATTCCAGAGGTCCATCCCCAACCTTACATAGCAGAATTTCAGCTATGTAAGGGGCGGAAGAATCTGCATTTTAATGAATTCTCCTGTTGATCAATATGAGCCGGTGTGTGTTCTAGATAATATCAACGTATCTGGTTATTTTCCTTTCAGTCTTGCAGAGTTAAAGAAAAAAAAATGTACTTTCTTACTCCTTTCAAAAATATCAGGTATAAGAAATGAAAAGCTCCCTACGCATTCTATTATTTTATTTCAGTGAAATATTTATATATATTTCTATTTAGTCCTGTAAGGCCTTGCATTTGTCTCACCACCATGACTGTTTTTTAAACAGTGTTTATAATCATGCATCTGTCTAAAAAGTGAACACAACTTCAACAGAATTAACATAATTTCAGCAAGAACATCTGTTTTCCTCAGCATTTCTGTTCTCATAGGCTTCACCTTAACAAATAATTCAGGTAAGTTTTGTGCACCCAGGTAGCAAAGGAAACAGGAAATTGGGCTGAAAACTGAGTTATATTGTTGGGTGAATTTTTTAAATCTTTAAGGATGTAAAATTAAGCCAATTTCATTGGCTTCAAATAACCACAGGCTCGTGCACCAACGAGGGCCAGCCGACCCCCCCACCCCCCTACCCCCCTACACCCCTGCCTGCACCCAGTTAAACACAAGCTGTGTAAACAAAAAAAAAAACGGACTCTCAGGTGAAAACAAACCAAAATTACTACCCACCTACAAGACTAACTGTTCCTAAGTTACTGCATTCATACGGAAACCACAGGGGGGTAATGTCTTTTTGTTTAGAAAAGAATGAGGATAAAAATGGAAACCCTTACTTTTTGAAAAGAGCTGCAACCTTCCAGAAATCTCAGCTTCCGCCTGGGTTATGTAATTATATGCTGCTCAGCCTAATGACTGCATGAAGAGAGGTGAGGGGCACAAAGGCGGCAGGAGCAGGACTCTGAATAGGGCCCCATCATCCATGTAAATTGCAAATTAGAGGCCGGCATATGTGACTCAAAACAAATATTAAGATTGACAAGAGCTGCAAATTCAAACAAGCGGACACCACAGAGCCACACAGGAGAACGGCCCGGGAGCCCCGTCACAAGCCAGATCTTCCAGAAGACCACCGTGCACGGGGACATCCCGCAGGAACGAGGCTGTCCATGGAGAGGCACAGGGCCGTGGGCTCCTGGTCTTCCCTATCTGCATGGAGGTCTGAACTGGGCGGTGCGGCAACATGGCTGCCTGGCGGACCGCTCATCTTCCTCCTCCTAACCTGGGTCTGAGGGGAGCTCGCCTGACATTTCTCTCACGTCTGCAATATGTCTTTGCTTCGTTCTGCAGTCTGTCAGAACCCAGGAAGAATAAAAATGGCACATGGCAGAAGAGAGATGTGGCAGGGGAAGGTCAAAGAATACATATATTTTTTTCCTATTTCCTGAATAAATTCAACCCCTAAGTGCTAACTGTATTGGCACAAGGGACCGGCGTCCATCCTTTGGGCTGTCTTCTCTTGACAAGATGGTGTCCTGTACAATACTGCTGAATAAGAAGAGAAAAACAGACTCATCATTGACTCTCAAGCTTGCACCCATCTGGGGCTGATGAAAAACATCAGCCCCAGATGGGTGCAAGCTTGAGAGTCAATGATGGATTTTGTCTTACTTTACTTAACGTCTCGTTCCCTACTGCATCCTTGGAGGACAGAAGGAAAAAGCAGGAGAAGGGAGATGGAAGAAGGGAGGACATAAAAGAGAAAAGAGAGGAAGAGGGGGAAGAGAAGAAATCATGACACCAGTAATAATCGCCACTTTGGACCATTTACTAAGGGCCGACTAGCATATTAAGGATTTGACATTCACTGCCTCACTCACGCATTTCTTGAATGGATGACTAGAAGAATTTACCTTCCTTACACCAAGTTCTGTCTACTACTCTTCTATTTCAAAATGTTTCTTAATTCTTAACTATTTATTCTCATTAATGAACATTAGAGTAACTCCAGTCAGTTCCACAACAGAAACACATGGAAATTTAGTGAGCATTACAACTCAACCTACAAAACAACTCCGGGAAAAATCTCTCAATACTATTTCAGTGTGTTCCCAAGAGAAGTAGGTGTATTTCCCCACTTCTTTAAACCTTGTGTTATACCTTCCATGAAGTTTCCTCATTCCCTTCTAGAGGTCCCACACAAGGCCATAAAGTAATTATCATAAGGTGACCATTTCCTTATACCTTGATCTCATATCCAAGATAAACTACTTTTTCTTTTTAATAACATAACAAAATACAATCTTATCTGTAAAGACTGATTTTAGTTTCTTTCTCAGGAACACCTGAAATGATTACCCTACATGCTTGATCTCTTCCTCCTCCCCCCCCCCACATTAAATTTCTTTCCTGTCCCTTTTCCATTTATCTGGGTCATTTCCCTAAGGTATGCCTTTGTAATGGACAGGTGTAATTTTTGTATCCTGGGGTTTTTTATTTGGAAACTGCTCTCCCTCACTCCAGGTGATTTGGTGGGCTATATCCTAGGCACCCTACCTTCTTGGTGGCAGGCGTGGTCACATGACAAGCTCAGCAATCAGACATCTCATTCTTTCAGAAACCATGATCAGTAAGGGAGGCAGACACAGCACCCAGGGAGGACCAGAGTCACTGATGGATCTCCGGCTGGGCGGGGCGGGGGGGCGGGGAAGAGCTGCTGTCCTTCCCTCTGTTCCCTCTGGAATCAGTGGCTCTAGGGATAATTTAATTTTGGAAACACCAGCCGTCATCCTGAGACCACCTAGACAGTCTGTCTGAAAGCAAAGCCACGCAGTGGGGAGACAGAAAGAGCCCCATGGACACTGTGAGCCTCTGGATCCTGTTACCTCGAAAGGTAACTTGAACTTCCAGTTATGTAAACCAATAAATTCTCATGTTTTCCTTAGCTAACTTGAAATGGAGTTCTGTTGCTAAACCTAGAAACTCCCGATTAACACAGTCTCCATCTCCGGTTTTTCTGCCGTGTCAAATCTGTTCTCCATTGCTTCCAATAAAGATATTAATTCTATCAAATCTGTTTTTGAATTTCTTCCTTGTCTCACCACGTTCCCTCAGTTTGTACTGTCATCATTTTATCGTCTCTTAATCTCAGTTTATTTCCTGTAATCTATAGATTTTTTTTTATTATGTTCAGTTAGCCCACATAGAGCATATCATTAGTTTTTGACCTACTGTTCCATGATTCATTAGTTGCGTTTAACATCTTTTGCGGGTTTTTTTTTACACCTGTGCGGAAGGTCCAACATGCCGTTGTCCTGAGCACTTCACACATACGAAGGCATTAAATCATCACCCCACCTTTGTTTGCTGCAGTGTCTGTGTCCAACCGGGCTTCCTCAACATTCCCTCCCAGGACGGGAACCAGTTATCCCTGTATTGTTCTGAGTTGGGCTTGGCCAATGAGAGACTCAGACTTAGGTCCTTAGTTAAGGACCAAGGTTGAGAGGTGAGGGGACAGCCAGGATGGCAGCCACGGACATACAACCTTGGGGGAATTAGGGCTGGTGAGCAGACGTAAAAACATCAACCCCAGCTGGCTCAGAATCATCATTCCCTTTGCTGCTCTGACGAGGGCTGATGGGATTCTTGATGAGAAGAGACTAGAAAGGATATACACGTTAAGTTTGCGGAACAGAAGGGAGGAGCATGGCCTGTGTTTCTTTATTATCTTGAAGCACTTGTGCAGTCATTCCCAAGAAACACTTGTATCCTAAACTCTCACATTAGAGAGGCCCCAGGTATCTCACAAAGGCACGTGGACTGGAAATTCTATCTCGGGCTTATTTCTGTCTGGGCATCCTGTATGTAAAAAATGAGTAAAGTATTAAATTGTAACTATTGGGATGCCTGGGTGGCTCAGACGGTTAAGCATCTGCCTTCTGCTCAGGTCACCATCCCAGGGTCCTGGCATCAAGTCCCTGCTCAGCGGGAAGCCTGCTTCTCCCTCTGTTTACCTCTCTCTCCCCCTCACGAATAAAATAAAAGTCTTTAATAAATAAGTAAATAGTAAGTATTATGTTTAGGAGAGAATATATGCATTTTATATACAGGCAAACGTAGGATCTGATATTCATCAGAAGGCAGAAAAGTTTTCAATCTCCTAAAAGATGAAGTAAAATACAGAACTGCATCTTTCTTGTTATTATTGTTGTCATTGTTTATAAAAAGCATTTTAGAGTTCATAGTTTTTTTATTCATGAGTTAATTTTACCACCACCAAAATCTTTTAAAGAAGGCAGAATAAGCATTACTAACTCTTCTGTCTCAGAGACGAGCAAAGCACTAATGTATCCATTTTAATACTCACTCCCAAAGTGCTGTTATCGTAAGCAGCATCGAGGGAACCACACAGAACCATGACTGCCTCTCCGGTACCGCTTTACTGATTCATCACTTTCACTTTCTGATGGAAAAGAAATTTTATCTCCTGATAAGTTTTTATTACCACTAAGAAAATATATATATCATTCTTGAACATTCAATCTCTGGTTTCCCCTGCTGAATACTTCCTTCTAATGCACACTGAATTGATTACCAATATGGTCTTTTGGAAGAGTTTACCACTCCAATTTCATCACAAGTCTACTCAGACCACATCACTTATGAAACTTAAGATGGCAGTTCAAAATGTGTTTGACTTCCTTCAGAACTATTGGGTTTCGTGTCTCTGATAAGATTGATGAGAACTAATAATGTTTTACCGGGGTTTTCATTTTGAACCCATCTTTAGGGGAAAATAACAGGATAGATTATCTCCAGTTTCTCTAATGACATCAGAAGAGTTTGGCAGGAGTACATCCCTTAAGATACAAAAGGATTTAGATTGGCTGTTTTTAATCATTTCCTGATTATAATATCAACAAAAATAGGTAGTTATATGGGTTTGGGATCATTTTGAACATGCTCTTCTGACCTAAGTGCTTCTTAATATAAATTTCATATGGAGTTGGCCTTTTATTCAATCTAAGGTCTGTTAATTATTTCAAATTGACTATGAAATCATCCTAACCTCTCCAATCACCCTTTAAGATTGGAAGGGGACCAAAGAGGACTCCTATTTCACAGAGCTGCCCTTCTGCAAAGCCCTTCCTATATACCATCTCATTTAATACTCAAGAGAGGCCAGTGAGGGAGATATCACGGCCCCACTTGACAGATGGGAACACTGAGATTTGGAGATATTAGGGAACTTGTCCAAGATCATCCAGGCAACCTGTGGTCTGACTCCAAATTCCTTTTCTACTATATGCTACAGTGGAGGGCAAATGGGTAAATGATCTCCAACCCCATTCTGTGCTCACTGAATTGTTGGGGACAGGGAACAGAAGAGACTTGTGCCCCTAGGACGGTCTTCCTCTTGAAGCTCTCAGTTACACAGAGGGGAGAAGTCAGCTGGCCCTCCTTGAAGTCCTTCCTCATCCTCTCCTGCCTATTCAGGTCTCTAAAGGCTGAGGGAGAGAACGGTTGATAAATGTTCTTATAAAAGTTTGAGCTGAAAGAAGGCAGAACGTAAAAGTTTTAAACTGCTGTTGGCCCAGTTTCTTGGTTCTCTAGCAGATATCAGAGAGCTGACTTGTCCTTGGTGGAAACATAAAATAAAAAGGTAAGCAAAGATGCATTGTTTCTAAGCAAATCGGATGTATGTGTGACAACACATTTTCTTTTAAATTAAATCAGGTCATTTATAGGCAGCATGTAAAGGCACATCCCACGTTACCAAAGGGTAATTCTATTAGTAGATTCTCTGCAAATGGGTTTCACTGGAGTGGAGTTTTGTGGGAGACAGAGTTTCATCTTTTGTGGAGATGTACTAGCCTCACCTACAAACCAGGAAAGGTGCTTACTTTCCTGAGGCTTTTGAGACCTCTGTTTAAATTTCATATTGTAGGGACAACAAATGTATTATTCTAAGTGCCTTGACTCTAGAGGAATATCAACTACTTCACAGGTAGAATACAATTATCATTCGCACTTTAAATCTGAGTAAATAGTCTTAAACACTTTCTAAATCCTATTATATGTACAAACTTTGCATGTGAAGGTCGAGCCGAGTAGGCAGAGGAGTGTAAGTAAATACATCCTTCTCCCAAAAGTACACAGTATTGAATGGAAGAGAAAAGGCCTTTATACTCTATTCCCTCAGTCCCACAATCAAAGACCTTTTAAAAGAAAAGGCAGAGTTAAAATAATAACCCCAGTTCTATGATAAGGAACTTCCGTATTTGAATGTCATTGAATTATAGAGTTGGAAGCGGCCTCCCCAGGGTCCGTGTGAGGCGTGCCAGCCGCTCCCGGACCACCACGACGCCTTCATCCCCACAGCGCCTTGCATCTGGTGATCTAAATCCTGATGATAAACTATTTTGTCCCACATTTAAAAATTTTCATTCACAATCTTGACCAATAACCAGTGCCTTTTAAGAGGCAGGCAGTGGGCCTAACAGAAAGCGTGGCCTTGGGAGTTCGACTCTTTCGTCTCATTTTCTTCGCCTACAGAAGGGGACTCAGTACAGGGATTTGGTGAGAGCTGGAAACAACAGGAGTCTTGGCAGAGCTCCTGCTGCTCAGCAGTGCTAGCTAAGTGGTAGTTATTCTGATTACAACTGACACTCTATAAGCGAACCGTTCTTACGAAGCATCCCCTTCCAATGGCCTTGCTGGTAATTACAGACGTGCAGCTTTCTCGTCTCTCATCTGGGTTAAACCATCTTGGGAAATTGTCTTGGTTCTAGCATATGTTTACACATTGGAGTTAAAATGTAAAAACCTCATTCTGTTTTCTACTTAAGCATTGATCTATTGAAATTAATACCAGATAACTGTTGCCATCCTGGAAAGAGATACCGCCCAGCTGAGGCAGGGGGAACAGAGTATCAGCAAAACACCATTCAGTAAGGGAGCTAAGTGGACAGGGTCCATGGGAGATGACAAAGCTGTATCAGGTACTTTCCAAAGAAAGGGAGATTCTTGACCCAACTAAGGCAGACAAGTTTATCTGAACTGATCGTAGCCCTAAAAGAACCTAACGAAAAGTTCCTACATGCCTCTTAGAGAGCAGAGAACTCCTAATGGGGAGACAAATGAGCTGCCACTGAAATTTCAGGAAGAAATTATTCTTCTGGGTCACCAGGGTAGTGGTGGTCACTGAGCAAACACATGGAAGTTTTGATGTGTCTGCTAACTCATAACTTTGAAAAGAACTTCTTTTCTATGGGCTTGTTTCCTCTCCCTTGGTTTCTGCTGCTAAGTCAGTCATTAGGCAGCAACTGCTTTCATGTTCTCCGTGGGTCTTGACCTTGACCACTGGTTCTCTACATGTGTTCTAAAAGAGGCAGTACTGGGGTATAATCTCACTAGCCTTTGTGAGTGACTCTTTCCCAGGCCAGTGATTTCTGGTGCCCTCTTTCCCAGTTCTACTACAATTCTAGACTAGAAACTATGAAGGCTTTACCATCAAGTCAAGGGTACTCCAGGAAATGCCAGCAACCCAACTGGTCCCAAGCAGAACTTCTAATAACTGCAAGGAACTGACACTTTGAAGATACTCCTTGAGGTTTTAATGCCTTTTGATAGAATAGCTCAGAAGGATTTATGACTGAACACTGAGAGATTTAAAGACAAGATATTCTAAAGTCCTTTTTGAACAGGAGAGTTGTCATATGTAAATTGCAACGACATATCCACTAGTCCTGATGTGGGTAACCGCGATTTCCCAGAAAATCATGGGAGATGGTGTCCTTACGTTACTCTGGTGTTTATTGACCTCCATGGCATGTCTGACGTTAGGCGGTTCCTTCATATGGGCATAATCTGAGAATCCTCTGGCGGCATCGTGTTTCTGCTTATAGGCAACCTTTAAAAACACAAACCATTGTTAGTTTCTTCAGGAGTACGCTACGTTCCTACCCATTAAATTTCAGCGTTTTGCTAGGAGTTTGTGTACTTGAGTTCCACCACCATGGTTGTATTTGCCTAAGCCTCTGTAACAAGAGAATATACTCAGTGCTTTAAGGTTGGTGCTTCAGGTTAGAATCCTAATTCTGACTCTTTCCTGCTAATTTCAACAGTCCTCAACCCCACTCGTATTTAGCTAGCTTAAATCTCAGGGACCATTTTGGGAAACCTTTCAAATCTAGGCATTTTTAGGGTCATAAATGTCCAAGGTTTAAATCTTGGGAAAGCAACTGACAAAGTGGATGAAATGACCAGACATTTAAAGGTGAATTTTTCATTTTTTGATTAATTGTTAATGACTTTCTGTAGGCACAGCTATAATATAACATAAAACTCATTAAATGCCCCAACCTTTGGGAGAAAATAAAACATGCAGGCAGATTTCTGAGATCTGTCAAGGCCTGTCCTCTGCAAGGGAAAAGAGCATCACGCCAATATCACCCATTGCTACCATTTCAATTTGTCCCCTCCTAGGATGGAGAGAAGGCGTGAGAATGATTACTTCAAAAGTAGAAATAAGCAAATTCAATGACAGAGTTAGGGGGAAAAAAATCCAGAAGACAACAAAGGAATTATTCCTTTACTCACATTCTATTCCATTGTCCTATGTATTCCCTTCCCAATTTTTAGTTACTTTTGTTTTATTTTTGTAGGATTACTTATTTTCTCTTCCCTCATGAGAACATAACTACCTAGCTCGGTGAATGCTCAGAACACAAACTGACAAAAAGTAAGGATCAAGAAATATTTGCTCAATATATGAATGAATAAAAATAAAACAAGAATGGATGAATGAATAACTTATTTTAAAATTAATTCAAATATATATTAAAAGTTTTCTAATAAAAAGATATTATACAGAACTAGAATAACTTGACACAGGAGAATGGAGGCAATTTTAAGAAAAAAAAAAAAAGAAGAGTAGTCACAAGAACAAAATAAGATTTAATTTTTAATGGAAAGGAATAGCAGCTCAATTTAAGGAAAAACTTTTCACCAATACTAGCTCCTTGAGAGTTATGCCTCTATCTTCTTACACATCTTTTAATATCCTGTGCCTCTCATACTGAATGACAGAGGGTAGAAATGTAATAAATGTTTAGTGAATGAATGAATAAATGAGTTTATTAAATATTCTCATGAACTTAAACCCCTCATGGGTTTTAATAAACATTATTAACCATTCATTTAACTTCAATAATATACTTGTCTAGAGGATTAAGGTGATACTTACAAAATTAATTTTTTTTATTTTTAAAATTTTTATTAACATATAAACAAAACTAATTTTTTTTTAAATTTCTTTTCAGTGTAACAGTATTCATTGTTTTTGTATGACACCCAGTGCTCCATGCAATCTGTGCCCTCTCTAATACCCACCACCTGGTTCCCCCAACCTCCCACCCCCCCACCCCTTCAAACCCCTCAGATTGTTGTTCAGAGTCCGTAGTCTCTCATGGTTCACCTCCCCTTCCAATTTCCCTCAACTCCCTTCTTCTCTCCGTCTCCCCTTGTCCTCCATGCTATATGTTATGCTCCACAAATAAGTGAAATATATATATTATATAATTATTGACTCTTATATTGACATATAATAATTGACTCTCTCTGCTTGACTTGTTTCCCTCAGCATAATCTCTTCCAGTCCCATCCATGTTGCTACAAAGTTGGGTATTCGTCCTTTCTGATGGAGGCATAATACTCCATAGTGTATATAGACCACATCTTCCTTATCCATTCATCCGTTGAGGGGCATCTTGGTTCTTTCCACAGTCTGGTGACCGTGGCCATTGCTGCTATAAACATTGGGTGTACAGATGGCCCTTCTTTTCACTACATCTGTATCTTTGGGGTGAATACCCAGTAGTGCAATTGCAAGATCATAGGGAAGCTCTATTTTTAATTTCTTGAGGAATCTCCACAGTTTTCCAAAGTGGCTGCACCAACTTGCATTTAAAGGGTGTAAAAGGGTTCCCCTTTCTCCACATCCTCTCCAACGCATGTTGTTTCCTGTCTTGCTAATTTTGTGACTGGTGTAAGGTGGTATCTTGATGTGTTTTGATTTTAATCTCCCTGGTGGCTAATGATGATGAACATTTTTTTCATGTTTCTATCAGCCATTTGTATGTCTTCTTTGGAGAGGTGTCTGTTCATATCTTCTGCCCATTTTTTAATATGATTGTCTGTTTTGTGTGTGTTGAGTTTGAGGAGTTCTTTATAGATCCTGGATATCAACCTTTTGTCTGTACTGTCATTTGCAAATATCTTCTCACAAAACTAATTTTTAAAAAATAAAATCACTGCCTCTTACCATAAAGAAAGAAAGCCATCTCTTACAACTATCAATATTTAAATCTCTTCTCTGGCTCCCCCACCAAGTTCTTCTTGAAAACATTTACTGAAATGGACCTCATGCTGGGGTGTCACAGTCTCTAAACTGTGGAAGCTTTGACACAAATCCCCTCCCCTAACGAAGCCCCAATCTGTCTTCCCCTTGCGGCCAGGTAGGAAGAGTCTAGTTCAGTGGACAGAACTTCAGATATGGGCACACAGCTGTCAACAACTCCCATCTGCACTCCAAACCATCTGCACGGAGTAAGGTCCTGAAACTCTGTACTTCTGAATGCCCTTGTCTGTCCAATTTCCAATTAATCCACTCAAAATGCCCAGAATGTCCTAGATATGGTCTGACCTCTCCTAATTAGTACTGTCCAGTTTAGTCTGGGTTATGATCTCTTATGTGCTCTACCTACTATTCATGTATCCATAGATCACAGTGTTTTCCTTCTGATAGCTACGTTGAGATTTCTGTCACCTAGATTCCTTAAGCCTTATTCAGTTCTGCCCTACTCCGTCCTCACATCCAATCCTGCATATCTAGTTGAATATAGGGACTCACACGCAGGACCCCCATGTTTTTCCAGGGATCATTCATCTTGTTAGACTCTGTCCATTGATTTAATCCATCAGGATATCTAATTCTCAGGAACATATCTTTACATTTTCACCAATTAGTTATGTCAAACAAGAAATTCATGAAGGACCTCCATTTAAGTTGGCAAAAACATTATGTCAGTTCCATTACATTCTATATTATAATTTGGGGGGAATGGAGGAGGAGTTTAATGGGTGACCAGGTCTATTAAGCCAAGAAGAAACCTTTATCAGATTTATTCCTTCTTCTTAAATATAAAGGAGATAGCGTGTACCTAGCTCCTTTTTGCTGGGTGTCTGGTTTAGACTGTATGACTTGTGACTTTATAAACATAACCAACACAGCCGATCATTTGGTGGGTTATCATAGAAATGGTGAGTCATCAAGCACAATTTTAAAAAGCACTCTTTCTTTAAAAGGCTATGTAATTTTCTACTCGCAGCATTAAAAGTCATTTCATTTATAGCTGCAACGCAGCACCACTTTAGAATTAAGATTACATCAAATTGGAGGCAGCTGAACTTTAATTTATCATATTAATTTTCATCCTTAAAATAGCTAATGGAAAATTATGTCAAGCTAATACATTTTCTGATAAATTTGATTTCTTAGGATTTGTCATTATTGTGTAGCAGTTCCCTAGATTAACACTGTTGTCTTCATACCTTGAGAATCAAGGTCGCCTTGCTACTGGATACCTAACTAGTGGAGGACACTTAAAATAATCTTACGGATTTACATATAAATATGTTTCAGTAGTATAGTAGTATGTACATTTATCTTGTATACTTAATAGCACGGTATATTTTTATATCATATATATACATAAGACCTCTATACATTTCTAACTTCAGGATATTTTACAACTACTGTGTCAGTAAGTGCACTGCCAGTCCCCAAGCACCGACACACCTGGAGCTCCTGAGGCCGGGCCCCGGAGCCACCACAGATAAAAACGTAGGCGGTCAAACATCTCCTGAGTCCAGATGCCTGAGTAATACCCTGTATTGCTTCTGTGATAAGAGATAATTTAGCCCCTGCCTGAAATAGCCCTGGGGAGAAGATCTCACCATTTAATGGCATGGCACGTCCATGTCCAGAAATTTTCTTTGTGATCTTTGTTTATAAGATTTTTCATGGGGGATATCTCCTAAAATGGCTTCCTAAAGTTTCCACATCTCTTTCTTTTTTAAAATGACTTCTCCTCAGTCATTTTCTATAAGGAGCATTAATATAGCTCACCTCACAGTATCATTCTAGTTTGGATTAAGTTTCTGAGAATGTTTGCAAATTTGTTTTAACACAACCTTTTGATCCAGTGTCCTTGGTCTGGGAGACTTTTTCATTAGAATCCAGAACACCTGAGATTCCAGAATGTGTCTAACCACTCTAATTTAGATTACCACAAATCGGATATGATTTGGACACAGCAAAAGGTTAGCTGTTTCATTTTCTCAGACACAGTCGAATAGTTTTACTTTCTTGCCAGTCTTATTACCAGGTAAGCTCTGAGAATTGCAATTTTAGCCACGATAAAATTGATTTACACAAACCTCAAGAAATTTTATTACATTACATCGAAATTTTATTACATGATTCCATTGAAATAGATACTTTATTCGGAATCCAGGTGTTGCCTTACTAACAAGTCCGATGACTAATTACAACGGTGGGCAGTGTTGGGAGCACACACCTGTATTTTGCAGGGGGCATACCCCACTAGAGCATAACACAGGCTAACAGAAAAAAGATAGATTCCACAATACACACTGTGGATTATCTTCCCCGTTCAGTCCTACACTGCACGTGCTCATGTACTATAGTTCCCTTTCTGCCATGAAAAGGTGAAGAGAATTTTGCACTTACACAGCAATGAGGATGTAAATATCTCACAAGGTTACCTTCCCAGGTATAAAAATAAGAAGAGACAATTCTTTCTTTTTTACGTAACTGTTGTTTGTCACATACAGAGTGTTGGGTTGTACTTATTTGCTTTACAAAGTGGTCCAAAGATTATCAGCAAGTGGCTAGGTGACCAGATGTTGTGAGGAAAAAAAGGGGGGACCTATTAGTCATGGTCAGCCATGCAAAACGCTGGTATCATATGTTTTTAGCCTCCTGTTATACAGCTGAGATCAGCTTACTGCCAAGCTGTGTACACAGAGGACATTTAAATTGGTAATAATAAAGTACTTAAAGATGTTCTGCAAAAGATAACAACGCTCAGTCTTTTTCGAGAGTACTTTATTTTCAGACTATTTTAAAATTACCTAGGCATCTTCTACTTAAAACTAAAAAGATTCTGAAGGAAGAGTTCAACTTGTTTAATAAGAAAAGGAGTGGTGGAAATATAAGAACTAGCTGATACAGTGTGTGTTTAAGACCCTAGACTCTGAAGCCCGACTATCCATGTTCACGCGCTGGCTCTGCCATTTATTGGCTGTGTGATCTCAGGCAAGTTACTTAACTCCTCTGTGCTTTCAGTTTCTGAAATGGGGCTATCTCATGGAGTACTTATAGGGATTAAATGATACACATATATGTGGAATAGAGAGAGCAGCACCTGATACATAGTAAGCATTTCTATGTGTCCATTATTATTTTAACCTAAAATGTAGCATGAAGAATATAAACTACATAAAAGGAAATATTTCCTAAAAAAGAGAATCAACAAATTCAACAAAATCAATTTTACCAGTATTTATTAACTATCTCCCTGTGTGCCAAGGACTGATGCTAAGCCCAAGGGTAGAGTAGAGAACAAGACACGGTAAGTCCCTGCTGTCATACCACTTAGGGGAGCCATGTAGCAGATTCGCAGAGTTTAAAACAAAACAAAACAACTGTATTATGGAGAACACAAAGCGGGTAAGATGACCGAGAAAGAGGTGAAATATTCTATTTTGAAATTCTGTTTGAAGAAATACAAGAAATTAAATGTACTATGTGTTCCTTATGTCTAATGTACATAAGGGGAAAATTATTCTGAATTCCAAATGAGCTTACAGGATGACAATTCTTAAGTTCATCTGCAACTTGAAATCACTAGAGCGACCACATGCACCTGAGATAATCCAGATGAAATCCACAACCCACAGAAAAAGAAATTCAGGAACCTCTCGCCTAACTGAGGAAGCACAGCCCTGTGGATCCTGAATTGAACCATTAACTCTTAATGGGACTTTGAAGAAGCTACTGGAATGTCCTCCACTTAGAGATCACATGCTAAATGAGAGACAGCTTTAATATTTGCTGTCCATTTTTAATCTAAGTAAGCTGTCCTCACAAGATTGAAATTTGTTCTATTGATAGTTGTGAATGGGATTAGGAAAAACAGCATCACGTGACTAACGAATTTGTCCATCCATTTCAATTTCTGTGACATGGCAATGACTACCGACAACACATGAGTCCCCTGCTTGCAGTTTTCATCCAATATGCGATACCCAAGATAAAAACTATTTTTCCAGTACTTTCTACTACTTTGCTAACTATGTTTAAATATATTTTTAAATATTAATATATTTTAAGGTGCTAATTATTAAGTGGTTAAATTTATATATATATGATTATATAACAATTTAGGAAAACCACACCTCACTCTGAAGATGCGTAACTTCTCTTGCAAAGACACTATCGATTGTGGCTGGCATCTGCTTATAAAGAGAATTGGAGAGGTTCGCCTTAATGGTGCCTTTGTATTTTGCCTAGAGGCGGGGAAAAAGGAAAAAAATTAATAAGCATTACTTTTTTTTTTACTGTTAATATTGAAAGAAAATAAAAGGAAACTTGCTTCAGAAACAGAATTATTTTAAAAATCTGAAGACCATTTAAACCTTAGATACTAGACTGAAGAACATATTCTAGAGAGAGGTAAATCTAATTTATCACAGAAAAATCTTTAAAAGGAGCCACTCAAGAAAATAATGATGACTTTTCTAATTTAACCTATATATGTTTCTAAAAGTAAATCCATCTGTATATATTGATGTTTGACCAGCAAAGAAACACCCAAGAAAGAAGAGACACTAGCATTGTTCCAGAAAATACAGATTGGTAGAATGTAGTGTCTAGAGCGTGAATGTAACGGACAGCGTTCCTTCAAATCTTCAAATCTTTTTAACCTCCTTCTTCCACAACTGTGGTGGGAAGTGAGAACCCTTTTTTGTTGCTTCTGTGTATTCCCATCTCCAATTTGCACTTCTCGAAGTGATCCCCCAAATTCAGTACTAATAAATAGAAATGCCCCTTCACCATTTCTCTTGGAGAGATTAGGATCAAAGAACCACAAGAGATTGCCTACTTTTTTTTTTTTTTTTTTTTTTTTTTTTGCTCTATAGTTAACACCTTCAGGAAAAAGAGTCAATGAGTCAATTAGGAATGATAAACATCGTGTGAATCTTTGCACAGGAGAAGTAACAGCTAATGCAAACCAACCAAACCATGGTTTCCCACATTCTGATATTACCCCCAGTCAGAGCCAGATGTGAGCCTGGATTTATTGAGTGTAGACCCTATGTAAACCTTGAGTTCTCACAACTCTTTGGATGTGGGTACTCAAGAAGAGATAATTTGCCAGTTTTCCTCAAAATGTTTTCACGTCCCCAGAAGTAATCCTGAGAGTATCGTGTTGATCTGTTTCCAACATAACTTATGAGACACTAGAGGTCAGTCATTTACAATACAGTTTTATTCATCCTCTTTTCAAATGTATCTCTCCTAAGTGATCTAGTCACAGACAACAGAAATGTCTCCTCCCAGATTCAAATCACTGTTAACATGGTGCTTATTAATGTAGCATAATCTGCAATTTGAAATGCTCTCAGATACAGACTATGCTTTTTCAGCTGGAAAATGAAAGTAGTGCTTTTCTCTGTTTCATAGTAAGTGTCTCTGTTGAACTGATCCTACTCAAAAATAGGTTAAATTGATCTAAAATTACTTACTAAAGATACCATGTTTCAGAGAATCAGCTGCTAAATTTTACTTATTTCCTACATGATATTCAACAATTTTTATCTAATATACCCATAAGGAAATAAAATAATGGCATTTCTAAAACTATTTTTCTAGTACTTTCTACTTATCTAAGAAAATATCTCTTTTCAAGAGTAATTCTATATAAATATGAAAGGATCAGAGTCGAAATATAGACATATATAATGAAATAGATCAACCAGAGAGTTAATTGACATTGTGCTTAGGATTACATAATTATGCAGTGATTACCAACACTCAGTAGCACTCTCAAAAATATTATTCTCTAATTTTAATGCGCAGACTTTTATCTACATAAAAAATGAAAATGCAAACCATTTCGCATGTTTTGATGCCTTACCTCAGAAATAAAAGCACCAATGTTTTTTACATGGTTTAGCATGGGAGTGTCAGTCACAGATGTACACTTGTCCTTGGACTTTTTATATTCTTCTTTATAATGAATCTAAAAGAGAGAACAATTTATGGATGATGAGAAAGAAGAAAAACCATTTTAATGCCCCCTTTTTGAAGAGAAGAATTACTTGAGGAAGTCTGTTTTCTGAAGGAAATACTCAAATGAGGAATGATCTTTAAAACCAGCCAAATCAAGAAAAGGGACATCTAGCACAGAGCTGCAAAGGTGATGAGACATGGGGCGGGGTGGGGGGGAAGCCTGGTCTTTAGATAAGCAAAAGTCCTGTTAACATCAAGGATCACAGGGGCGGGCGCACATGGACTATGGGTCCTGTCTGCCCAGCTAGCTGAACGTAATTATTCAACACTCTCATTTCATTTGACAAGTATCCTAGTTTATTGTTACTTTCAAGCCATTGGTTGAACAGTTAAGCCTACAATCAAACAAAAACATAGCTGCCTACCTCTAGGTTTAAGATAAGTAGTCGTCGGGACAGATGGAACCAATTAAGAAGCAGAGGCAAAGATCAAACAACTGAAATTACTGTTAGCATCATTACCTATGCATGCATGATTAGAGGAAGGAGCTCGAACAGTGGCCACAATGAGCTTCCTTTATCTGAACTAACTCTGCTCAAATCAAACTTACCCAATTTAGGAGCATCTACAGGCCTCCTTATCTGCCTTCCCTCCCCCAACAAGAGCAGAACCTGCTCTGAAAGTTTGCCACATGGTGGAGGAGATCATTCCAGAACGCTATGGGTAAACAGATGCACAAGAGAAAGCCCAGAGAGGCTGAGCTGAGCATGCTCATTCCTTCTCTCAAAGTCAGTAGTAAAAGGAGTCACTCCTTTCCCCTTGAGGAGAAGCCAGAATAGTTACTCTGGCGGGAGACCCTGTAGGAACACATGAGCTGAAGTCAGGAAACTATGGACAAGGCCCGAAAATATCATCCCATTCTCACGCTAATTGCCATCCAATCTGAAAACTGGTGAGGCAAAATTTATGACTAGTTGAGAGGATGAAGGTAATTTGCTAAAAATTATATCACCCTGTAATAAAGTCATGTTTATCTACCCAACACTGTAAATACTTACGCTGAAAAAAAAGCTTCCAGGTCAGATGATAAATTATATGGTCTCCCTAATTACAACCTAAAAGTGAAGTTTAGTTGACTATGTACCTGGCTCTTAAAGGACATGACTAACACGCCGTTGCAACACTAACATTACACAGAGATTTTACCACAGGTAAATCAGACTTGAGGGGCATCATTCGACCTGAGGTATGACCAGACAGGAACCTCGAAGCAAAGTTACTGCAAAATACCGTTTCTCACTGCTGTGACTCTTAGGTATTAGACGCCTACCACATTAAACATTTGCTTTATTCATGAAATCAACATTGGAACATATTTATCTTATCTGAGCACTAAATTACTTTTTTTTTTCTTCTCAGAGATTAGCCATAATTTTAGGGCTCTGCAAATCACCCTCCTCAGTCACTAGTAATTAAACCGTTAATGGCAGTATGATAAATAGTAGGCTATTTTGATCATAAGGAGAAAAAAAAAGTATCCCCGTTATATAATTAAGTGTGAGAGAAAATAACCTATCATTAGGCTTAAGTTTGGCTCATTATTTTTATCTTTCACCACTATCTTCTTCCCCTCACAGTCACATTCTTGACTGCAGCAGTATGTGCAATGGCCACCGGCCTCTGATAAGCTCTGACCTGAGCAGAATGTTCAGGACGAGAGCACAGGATAAGGGTGACGTATTTACTTCCTTCACTGTGCTGGCAAATAGTACAGTCTTAAGTGGGGTCTCCCGTCCTTTCTCTGGTCTTTGTCCAAAAGGTACACACACACACACACACACACACAGAGACACATATTATTTGCCTATTGTAACTCCTGTTGTATTTCTTTCTTTCTTTTTTTTTTTTTTAAAGATTTTATTTATTTATCTGACAGAGTGAGAGACAGCAAGAGAGAGAACACAAGCAGGGGGAGGGGCAGAGGGAGAAGCAGGCTTTCTGAGGAGCAGGGAGCCCGATGCAGGACTCCATCTCAGGACCCTGAGATCATGACCTGAGCTGGAGGCAGATGCCTAATGACTGAGGCCCCAAGACACCCCTCCTATTGTATTTCTAATGAATTTTACAACATGACTGAGGATAAGCAAATGATCTTACATTTTTATATAAAGAACGTCACATAGTGTTAGCTTTCTTCTACCAGGATAATAGAAAAAACAGACGGGCGGGAACTACACCGATGAGGGACACAACATCCTAGGTGTAATAAAATCACTAAAGAGATGGCCACTTCCTAACACAGCCATGGCCCTGTCCACTGCATAGACTGCCTATGTGACCTCCTTCTTTCCAAATAACAGAACTCGAACGTATTTATGAGCGTAGCCAGACCCCTGCCCCAGCCCTAGAGGATGAGTTGCTCCAAGTCAGGCATGGTTTGCTCCTTCCCTTTGGCCAGTGACTGGTCTCCCCTGGTGCCCAGCGCTGACCACAGGACATTTGTAGAAGTCTTCCCAGGGGTGTTCCTGGTATTGCTGGTGCAAAGGGAAAAAACCTTGCTGGCACGGCCCTTTGACACCTTTGCTCTTCCACCTCCTCCGTTCCCCAGTCACAGGGATGCAGCAGGCATGGGGTCACCACAAGGCAGTAAGTCACCATACCCAGGATGACAGAGCAGAAGGAAAGGAACCTGGGAGCCCAAGAACATCCACCATACCAAGACTGGACCCCTTACCTCCACACTCTATTATGTGAAAACAAGAAATCCCACCTATATGGTAAGCCTCTGTGCTAGGGTCTTTCTGTCACCTATTGCCATCTGCCCTCACAACTCAGATACTATCCAAGCTACTTTCTAATGGGGCGGGGGGAAGTGGGCAAGGTTGATGACTTACTAGTCAGTAAGATACCCCAAATCTTGACCTTCTGCTCTGACCGCACCCATTAATCCCACCATGTCTCAACTACAATTAGAGGTAAGTCAGTTCAGTGAGGCTTTCTCTTCTTAGCCCAGGCTTTCTTTCACTTGGTGTGACCCCAAGTAATGGCTGAACTTGGAATACAGATGTAGAGTATTTCCTTTAACAGGCACTCCTTTAAAAAAAAAAAAAAAAAAAAAAAAAGATTTTATTTATTTATTTGAAAGAGAGAGAGAGAAAGAAAGAGAGAGAAAGACTTGATCAGGGAAAAGGGCAGAGGGAAGGGAGACAAGCATATGACCCACTGAGCAGGGAGCCCAACACGGGGCTTAATTCCAGGACCCTGAGATCATGACATGAGCCAAAGTCAGATATTTAACTGAATGAGCCACACAGGCACCCCTCTTTTTACAGGCACTCTTAACCAAAAGTATCAAGAAAGTCTTCTCTCAAGTGGAGCCATGTTGGTTCAATGCATCCGACCCTGGAAGAAAGAACCACAGCGCCGTCACTACCCGGTAACAGGGCGGGGAACACTCAGAGAGCCAAGGCAGCCATCGCATTAAGAATGCCATGGGATACCATCCCAAGAATGCCATGTCATTCTCTTAACGCAATCAGAGCTCTCTCTGGGGGAATAGCCACAGAATCCCAATGCCTTTAGCCCTGGGAGCATTTACCCACAACAAACAATGTTCATTTGCCTGGAAAATGTCTTTCTGCTGCCACACGAGTGAACACCCTCTAAAGGGTTGAACCAAAACACTGCATCACAGGCTTTAGGCAGATGGGGCCAAACTCGCTCCGCAGAAACCCTGGACGCCTAATTTACAAGAAACATACAAAAATATCCCCCTTAACCTAATACGTCCTATGGCCACCTGACAAAAAGCTACTAGATTCCGGACTCCGATGTCTCTATATAGTTCATAGGTTTGACTTACTCAAGAAATTCAGTAGGTAGCCAATAGGTCCAGAAAGAGAGAGAGAGAGAGAGTATCTGGGAAAATAAAAAGCATTATGTGGTTAACAGAAAAGTAAAAGAGGTGGCTTCAAAGGACCAGGTAATTTGGGGAAGTGAGTTATACCAAAGGGAAACCAGGTAAAGGAAAAAAAAAAAAAAAAAAAAAAACCAGAAAAATGCCTCACACTGATCCCCCAAAGTGAAGCCACCTGACCTGAAAAACATCCATCTCTTTCTAGGGAAAACTGTGAGTTCCTGGGCTTATCTCTAGACCAGTCCTCTGTAACATTTATGCCACAGAACACAGTACTCTATGAGGAGAGCCCAGCACAAAGCAGGAGAGGGATGACGCAACGATGGCCACGTCTGGGGGTCTGGGGGTCGGGGGGTCGGGGGGTTGGGGGGTCGGGGGGTTGGAGGGTCTGGGGATCTGGGGGTCATGAGGACCTCATTTCAGATCCCAGGTGTGTGGCTCCCTAGCTGTGTGATCCGGTGAACAGAACGTGAGGCCGCTTCTCACGGCTTCAAAATGAAGACCCGTGCAGACCGGAAAAATAAGACACCAGCTTCACCGGGTGACAAGGGCTACAAACAGATTGCCTCCAAACAGAGAAAAAGGCTCCAGTAAACACACAGGTGTCCCTCTGGAATACAAGGGATCAGAAAACACACAAAAGGACCTGAAGGTCTGTCTTTAAGTTTGAGACCCTGGGAAAAGCCCCGTGTGCTAAATGAAATGTGGACACTAACCGAGGGCACCATCAGAAGCAGGAGAGGGCCTCCACCGGGGCTCCCATCTAACTGCCCCAAGCATTCGTCCACTTCTGTCTGTTTTTGCTCCATGATTGACGCAACTCAAGCACACATTTAGACAATGACCTAGTGATGCAGGCAACATAATAGACATGAGACCCTCCCATGTAAGTTCATTGGCTCCATATAGGACACGGATGACGTGGACTGTGGATAAAGCAGTTATCCACTGCTTATTTATTAAGTTAGTACTTAATAAATACCTTTTCCACCAAATTTCGAAAAACTAGAAATTCTTTTGGGTCCAATACATAAAGTTCTTCCAGAACATATAAATTAAAATTTGTTTGTAAAACGATGGCACAAATTCCTCTCTTTAGTTTTGTTTTAGAGACAAAAGTAGTACTTGCTCCAACTCTTTGCAGGTAAATACACAAATTCCAAAAATTAAAAAAAAAAGAACAGTATTTTTAAAAGTATGAAATTCTATTTTGAATCAGAAGGTGAACATGTACACAGATGTATATCAGGCCACAGGCTGTGAGCTAAATATTCAAGTCGTACAGACATTCTGCCGTACAGCATAAATCTGTAATAAACAGAAATCACTCCCACCTATTAGATTTCTTCTACCTCAGAGAGGAATAACATGGCTTTGGCTTTTGCTAAATAGTAAAGGCCACGCCCCTCGCCACGAGGCTGGTTCTGCAGTCACTGAAAAATGATCTTATCCGAAACAACTCCAACAAAATCACCTACTCACTGAAGTTGCCCCTTGAGTTCCAATGGTTTATATAATATACTTAGCTCATCCCCAATTACCATTTAATAAAAAACATAACACCTGGAAGAGATATTATTTCCGGAGTTAGGAAACTTCAAGTTTTAAATGTTTGCATTCCCATTACCAATATTAGTGTAATCAATAACAGTAAAGGTAACCTGTGCAGGGAAATCTACGGTTAAGAGCAAACACAACAGAATGGCTGAGGCTGAGAAGGCTTTGTGCTCAATCCTTTTCCCCACTGCTCAACTGTGTGACCCTGGCAAGATACTTAACCTCTCTGAGCCTTTGTTTCTTCACCTCTAAAATGAGAGAAACAATGGAGTCCACCTCAGAAGCTGCAAAGCCTGGCACAGAGTCCTTGAGAAATCTTAACTTGGCTGATGTCTTGTGGTGGTCATCATACCATTACTATTAAGAGTTTACAAAGGGGGAGCCTGGGTGGCTCAGTCGTTAAGCATCTGCCTTTGGCTCAGACCATGATCCCAGGGTTCTGGGATCACGTCCCGCATCGGGCTCCCTGCTTGGCAGGAGGCCTGCTTCTCCCTCTCCTACTCCCTCTGCTTGTGTTCCCTCTCTTGCTGTGTCTCTCTCTGTCAAATAAATAAATAAAATCTTAAAAAAAAAAAAAAAGAGTTTACAAAGAACTTTCTCATGCAGTAGCTTAGTACTCCCAGGTAAGAGCACAAAGAAATACTTCATTTAAAATTCTATTACATTACATGTCAAATATATGGAAAGAGTAGGATTCCCACCATCCTCTGGCTCTTTCCGACAAGCCCACAAGGAGACAGTCATATATAAAATGTGACTGGATGGATACAAAAGTAATTTTCCGATGTAGCAGTTAATAACTGCCAGCATCCCTTGAGTGCTCACCGTGTTCCGGAGAGTTCACTAAACATTCCAGACGTATTACCATTACTTCTAGAAAATGGAATAGATGTTGCCCTTGAGGAAGTGAGCCCAGTCCTGTTACATAACCTGCCCCAACCTTACTGTTAAATTGATGCAGGCAGGTTGACTTCAGTGAACATGCCAACGTACTACCCCACTTCCCCAGATTGAACTCTTTTGAAAACAAACATGTGTTGGGGCGCCTGGGTGGCTCAGTGGGTTAGAGCCTCTGCCTTCAGCTCCAGTCATGATCCCAGGGTCCTGGGATGGAGTCCTGCATCGGGCTTTCTGCTCAGCAGGGAGCCTGCTTCCTCCTCTCTCTCTGCCTACCTGTGATCTCTCTCTGTCAAATAAATAAATAATGTTTTTTTAAAAAAAGAAAGGAAACAAAACAAACATGTGCAAAATATTCTGATCACTTTGCTCATTAACTACAACAGAAATGGCTAGTATGACGCTCGCTTTTCATGGGTCATCTCTCCCCGCACACAGGGTTCTTACCATGCAGTTCAGTAACTCGAGAACCCCAAACTGTAAATGCATTTTATGTAAATATGTATTTTTTTCCCCTGGTTTCAAGAACTACTGCATTCATCGGAGTCCTCAAAAAATCCCCGAACTGTTTTTTAAAAAACCATCCGTTTAGACAGAGATCCTCCTGACACAAATTCCACCCCCATTCAAAGTCTAAAAGGCTTTGCAGTTCACACATGGAACATGCTCTGAAATTTCAATGCTTTATGATTTCATGCCCGAGTGACAATGAAATTCATAAGGGACACCGCTCTGGACTGAGAATACAGGGACCTGTTCCTACAGATACTCTCTGTATAGGTCACCTTGAGGAAATCAATGGAAATTTCAGGACTTAGTTCCATGATCTGGAAAATAATTGTGTTTTAACAATGATTGTAGGGTTTTCTCCCCAACTCGATGATCTGATGGCATAATAGTGCCACACACACATAATGAAAAATTAAAAAAAAAAATCACTGAAGTCACTTACATCACTAATGAGCTTGGTGCATTTTTTGGCCAATTCCATCCTTAGGTCTTCAATAACAGGCTTGAAGAACACCTATGCAGAAAAACAAAGGAAGGAAACATTTTTTCTAATGATCGGCTTAGAGGAACAAGTAGCCTTCTTTAGCTGGTGTGTTCCCACTTACCATGTCGTCTTCATCTTCCTCTTCCTCTGTTTTTCCCTCTTCTGCTTCATCTTTTACATCCTCAAATACAAGGACCCTCATTTTTACTCTGTGTATAGAGGGGTTTTTTTTTTTCTTCTTTTCTCTCTTTCTTTTTTCTTTTCTTTTTTTTTTTTTAATTCATGAGGACACCCCCTTTCTCTGTACTATAGCACCCTTGAGCTCTTGGAGTCTCTGGTGTTCTGGCAGAAATGACCTTGCCCAGGCCTCATCCCTATTTAGCTCACACTTCACGCTCTTATCATGACTGCGTGTGAGTGGATGGATGGAATTGTGGAGGTCAGCCAGGACTAGCCTCCCAAGTGGAAATACCGGTCCAACAGGCAAAATTCAATTTTGTGACCTTTTAAAGTCAACATTCTCTAATCTGGGTAAGCAATCCAAAAGAGACCATTTATTTATATTTCACTAATTTAATTCATTCACAAAATAGTTTGAAAAAGACTTAAAGATTGTGGGAAAACAACTCCACAATGTAACACTCAAGATAACACGTCCAAAGCCTGTTATCTCAAAGATTTCCCAGCTCCCTCTAAATAAAGCTTTTGCTGGAACATCAGACATATCTCAGATTTGGTATAGTGAATCTGTATCATTCAAACTTGTCTTGTTAATCTAGATTAAATTTTTTATGACACAAAAACATACTTCTCACATTCTAAAAGATACTAACTTTAATTAGCTGATTAAAGGCTAGTAATTTATTATGAAAAACCCTTTGAACCACCTTAAAGAATCTATTCTGAGTTAATTATGATCATTACTCTTATATTGCTATTGCATTATTTTAATTGTAAACATCATTAAATACAAGAAGTTGCAGTTAACATAGGTTGATATATCATTTAAGAATTCTAGAAATATCACTGTTTCAAAAAAATAATAACTATGCTCTTCCATTCTGCCCATTGTGTCAATTTTTATAAATTCACTAGTCTTTATATTATAAAATATTCACTATTTATGTATTCCTCAATGTGTACTACACGCCTGGAAAATTTTGGAAAAATAAATTATAACACTATTTATAATGGAGTATGTGTTATCGATTACATAATTAAAAGTATATTTCTCAAAAAAAAGCTTTATTGTCAATTTAGGCAATAAAAACTCATAATTTATCAGTTTGGTTATTCAAACCCAGGGTAAATTAACTTGTTGGACATAAAAAAATACCCCATAGTGAATAATGAAACTAATTATAAAACATAAATTTATTCCAAATACATTAAGTAGCCAAGAATCATGCTATTTTCTCTTTATGTCGTATCTAGTTTTATCTAATTGCTTTGGCCTTACCTAAACTAAAAATTCTGACAAGAAAAATATTCTAAACAGTCATTAAGCATAGATTATTCTTCAGATTGTTTTTCCATGAGGCCAAAGTTCCACAGAATACTCTAGAGGGGGAAGGGGGTTTCATAAGCAAATGTGTTTGGAAAAACCTGTATGTTCATCTCTACCCGTCACTTAGAGATCCACATGGCATAATGACAAGTTGGAAGCTCCAAGAAGACCCACAATCAAGAAAACTGGTTAGGTTTTATTAATCCAGTATTTCTGAAATATGAAATCCTATTCATCTAATCTAATCTACCTACTTACCTACATATCATTTTTTTTTTTAATGATTCCCCATGCTCCAGAAAATTAGTGTTCTTCTGTGAAGTACTACGTAAGGGAAGTATTATCCTATTCTGGAAAAAAACAAAAACAAAAACAAAAAAAAAACGTTGTGTTCTAGAATAGTCTTTTCAGGAAATGATTTTTGGTATAGGCTAACTTAATGGCATCACATATCCTGCTCACTAGCAAAATGCCAAAAAGAAGTCCCCCAGGGTGCTGAATTTGGAAACCTTCACTTTTAAAATAACAACTATGTTATTTTAAACATAGCTATGTAGAGAATTCTACAGGGAATTTCTCCGCACATTATATTTGTTCCATAAGGGAGCAGAATGTGTGAACTCGGTTTCCCTCAAGCCTTCTGCCAAAAGACTGTTCTAATATTCTACAGAAGATCTATTACATTCTCTTTATTTGGAAAAGGGGAAGAACAGTTTCTATAAGCTTTTCTAGAAAACCTCTAGAAGCATGGGGAGAAAATTTCACCAGAGCTAGTTGAGATGACTCGTGCGGCTCGCGGTGACATCTAATCCCCGTGGGGATTTACCTGCAGTGGACTTCAGTGGCTGCTTTTTCTCATTTCCCATCATGTAATACGTCCTTATTGACGTATTGCTGGAAGAAAATAATCTGTTGAGATTATGCGCAGAAGTTCTGAAAGCAAAACCAAACACCATATGCACCGTAAACACACATTTTCCATTTGTGGATTTTCGAGTCAGAATTTTAAAGCCAGAGGGATCCTTAAGAAATCAATTTTACTAAAAGCCCTCTCTTTTACAGGACAAAATTAAGACCAAGAGAAGTTAATTTTTTGTCTCATCCACAAAGTTACTCAATGGAATACCAGGACCAAAACTTAAACAGACAACTATAAATAATAATAAACCTGAGCTTTATGTTCATTCATCCAAATAAGTGTTACTATGTCAGGCACTGTGCTTGGTTCTGGGGACGTGATGGTGAATAAAGCATACTCCTGCTAAGATAAAGCAGGAAATTTGAAAAAAAAAATAAAATAAAAACATCATTCAAGACCTGCTGGATGAACTCTTTAATGGCCTGTCTGGCAAGCTACATACAATATTTCTTCTGATTGAATGTATCTTTTTTTCCCCTCTCACCTATAAGTATGATACAAAAGTCATGTAAAGTTTTCTTTAAAACACTTTAAGCCTTGCACTTTATCACAGCAAATCTCTCTTGTCAGTAGCTCCCAGATGCAACTTGGGGAATAAGAAGAAAGTTCTTTGTGGATAGCTATCATGTTTCAAAATTCCCTATTTTCCTCTTTATTTTTTAAACCAAGTTAAATGTTGTGTTTTAATATATATATATTTGCACCCTGGAGCACCCCCATAAGGGAATAGCTGTATAACTGCTATCACTTTTGCTTATTGTGTTTTGCTTATTGTGTATATTGTCTACCTCTTACTTTAGTACTGGACCCCATGCTCTGATACAGAATGAGACCAATGTGGGGATCACATTATTTATGGCAAGACCCGCTACTTCCAGCTATATCTCCCCCATATCCTCTAGGGCACATTCTCTACCCTCTCCACCCTAATTCTCCATAGTTAAAGAAAAAAACCCAATTGCCAGAAGTTATTAAAAGCAAAGCACTTTAAAAATAGCAAGGCTTCTTACAAACACAAGATTTGTCAACTATCCAACAAAGGTACACAGTTCCAGGAAAAGCACCTGATAATGAAAGGGTTTTCTCAGGTCAAAGGGTAAGACTCTACAACATCAACATACTTGAAAAGGCCAGAAGAGCCCCTATAGCCTAACAGCCTAAAGATAAGGGCTCGGTTGCATATGACAATACAGAAGTTTTTTTTTTTTTTTTGTTTTGTTTTTTTTTTTTTAAGATTCTATTTATTTGAGAAAGAGAGAGAGAGTGCACACAGCAGAGAGAGAGGGAGAAGGAGAGTTTCCACTGAGTGGGGAGCCTGATGCAGAGCTCGATTCCAGGACTCTGGGATCTGAGTTGAAGGCAGATGCTTAACCAAATGAGCCACCCAGGTGCCCCCAGAAGTTTAGAGTTTAGAGTTTGATGTTTTTGTGTAAGCAAATATATTTCCATAGCAACTGCCAAGTCATAGGGGTAATTCAAGTATTGGGACAGAGCCCAGGGCCAAGGAAACTCCTATGTGCCATCAGCACCGGTTTGCAGTGCCCCACTGTCTGCAGTGTTCCCCTGTCTGTAGTGTTCCCCTGTCTGCAGTGCTCCCTTGTCTGTAGTGCTCCCTTGTCTGCAGTGCTCCCCTGTCTTTAGTGTTCCCTAGTCTGCAGAGCTCCCCTGTATGCAGTGCTCCCCTATACGCAATGCTCCCCTGTCTGCAGCGGTCTCTTGTCTGCAGAGCTCCTGTCTGCAATGCTCCCCTGTCTGCAGTGCTCCCTGTCTGCAGTGTTCCCTTATCTGCAGTGCTCCCCTGTCTTCAATGCTCCCTTGTCTGCAGTGCTCCCCTGTCTTCAATGCTCCCTAGTATGCAGAGCTCCCCTGTCTACAATGCTCCCCTGTCTGCAGTGCTTCCCTATATGCAATGCTCCCCTGTTTGCAGCGGTCCCTTGTCTGCAGAGCTCCTGTCTGCAATGCTCTTAAGGTCACGTGCAGTAAGAATTGCCCAGATTGTGACCAACGTTTCATACTTATTTCGCTTTTCCCCCTTTTCTTGATCATGATAGAACATGTGCTTGTTGCCAACATGGTGATGAGAGCCTTGCAAATGAAAATCCCTAATAATTAAAATAGATGGAGATTCAATTCTGAGTTGAGGAAAACTTCCAGGGATAAACTGAAATTTTCCACTTTAAAATTAATTCTACATTTCTTACTGCAAAATATTCCCCCTGAATGGTTCGGTGAGAAACGAATTAGCTCATTTGACTTGTTTGCCTGTCTTGGCAGTCTTTTATAAACTTGTTTTCAGTTGCCTGGTTTCTTTACATTTCTTTTTCTTTCTTTCTCTCTTTCTTTTTTTTTTTTTTTTTCTTTTAATGACTATCTCCCAAAAGGTTCTTGGTTCTCAGCTGAACTCCTGGTCATTTTACTTTTGCCTCACATAGTTCCTCGTGGTTTGGCAACTGTCCAAAAGAGAACTTTACTAGTAGATGAGGGGATGAAATTGTTTCTTCAAACCAGAAATGTAAGCTCTCTTGGGCAATTTGTCTTCTTTATAAAAGATGAGAGCTCTGCTTAATATTAGCCCAATCTATTTTTATAGTTTACATTCATTAAGCCCACCTTCTCCTTTTGAATGGCCATTTCATTACTGTTTGTTAATTAGAAATCAAAAGAATACAAAGCAACCTGAATAACTGTCACCATTACTAATTATGCCATTAAAATACGATTTAATAGAATGTGTTTTTTAAAATTCATATTCCTGTTTTCACATGTAGAGATTGTAGAGATCCTATTCACAAATGAGAGCCATGCATCTAAACTGGTGTTGGAGGAGAAGAACAAGAAACTGCAAATTGTTTTTGGCAAAATTTCCGGGTCGGGTGTGGCTGGGATGCCAAAATCAAAAGTATGTTCCAGATGTACTGACTGGGACGTTCTCATTCAGAGTCTACATTAACATAAGCATCCCGCAAACTGAAGGACTTTGATTTAATTCTCTGCTTACTTAAGAGAGTAGTTCAGTATGAACAACAGTGAAGTTCATACAGTCGCTTTCACAAGCCTTCCCACTGAGAGAAGCCAAAGTTCCGGGTGGCCTCTGTAAGCCTTGTGACCAGAATCAAAGGGTCAGGCACAATCAAACAGCTTGGCTATCCCAGAAAGTATCCCTTTCCTAGAATTTTGTGTGATATGTGTCAGGAAGAATTGTGAAAGACTTTGAAACTGGCAAAAAAAAAAAAAAAAAAAAAAAAACCCTCCTGTGTTATCTAGCATTACCTCTGGCTAATTTGGCCTTTTGCTGTCTTTGTATATGTGCTGCCGAAGTGAGCACTGGCCTTTTGCTGTCTTTGAACTGCTTCACAGGACCATAAAATGTTAAAAAAACTGATAACAATGCTAATGATGCTTTATCCATACAAATGCAAATTAATTGTGTCCTGGGGAAAAGCAATTGATTACTGGTCCTATCAATAGAGCCTTTTGCTTTATTTCTAAATTCATTTCAGCAATTCCTTATTACTTATTCACGCGTGTTCTTCAAATTCACCTATGAACCAATCTTAATGTCTTATTGGTGCCCTCATTCATTAATGAGTTAAAAATCTTTTTTTTTTTAAAGATTTTTATTTATTTGACAGAGAGAGAGATCACAAGTAGGCAGAGAGACAGGCACAGAGAGATGGGAAGCAGGCTCCCCGCGAAGCAGACAGCCTGATGTAGAACTCAATCCAGGACCCTGAGATCATGACCTGAGCTGAAGGCAGAGGCTTAACTCACTGAGCCACCCAGGCGCCCCAATGAGTTAAAATCTTTTTAGTGTGTTTATTTTATGTTACACGAGAATCATGATTTCACCATTTTAAATAATCCTTTAATGGATGCAAACGATTTAATTATTCTCATTGCTTTCCTTCAACATTAGGCAAAAGTAGAAAGGGAAAAGTTATCACCGGACAAAGTGCTCGGCTCTCAGCTGTGAAACATAATTGTAAAAATCTTTGGTGTTCGTTGAAATTGGCTTTTTGTTTTGTTTTGTCCTCAGGTCTGATCTCGCTTGGCTATTGGCAAATGCCACATGTGTGCTTGTATATGTGTACATTCACACACACAACACACACACACCCATACACATGCGCGGGAGCAGATTTAATTCACCACAGCTGCCAGTTCCCTCTTGAAAAGCATACAAGGCCTCAATAAATGCAAAGACTTAATTACTTCTCACATCTGGAAAAACTTGAATATGAGAGTGGATTTATTGAAGAAGCTCTTTGCTTGGCTGTCAACACCGTATCAAGAGCCAGAGAGAGCGCGTGGGCTTGATCACGGCTGGCAATTCTTTAACTCTTCAGAGATAGATGTTCTACCAATTAATTCATAGCATGTCCTAAGCAGGGACAAGATTTATGAATTTTAGGAAAACACCAGGAAGTAAATGATTTTCTAGTCGTTTAGGGAGAAAAGCCATTTTTGTCATGTTTTCAGGGGGAAAAAAATCATATACTGTTTTAAAATGTGGAAATAATAAGGAAATCCTTAAATTCTGGAAATGAAGGGAAGGCTTTGGGGTTGTGGAGCACATAAAAACAAACAGCCATGAGAACAATAATTTACAAAATACATGCAAAGCTAGACGATTCTGCTCTTTTTTGGAAACAGCGTAATAATGCTCCTCAAAGGGAAGCAGGGAGTTACATGAGCTCCTAACAAGAAGATTTAGTGGGAACCAAGCAATGGGCAGATCTCCCCCTAGAGAGGCTATTTGAGCCAGAATTAGACAAAGTGATGGGGTTTAGGGAAGGCATCCAAAGCATTTGCAAAGACCCAGAGACAAGAGTTGGAACTAAAAGTTCAATGTCATTGGAGAACACAATGGAGGGAAAAGAGGGCAGCAGAGCAGCAAGGAGAGATGCAAAGCGGTCCTGGGGGACAGACTGATGAAGTAAATGGGTGGAAATCGCTTATCCTAACACAAAAAGCTTAAGCCCATTTGAACCGTGAATCCTTTACAAACAACACAGTTCCTGGTCAATTAACTGCAGAAACAGCACCTTTACACCTCCTCTATTCCCTTCATAGGCCTTGAATTTAATTTCTACCCCTTCATTTCACCATTAGCCTATTTAAATACTGTGTATCTGGAATTTATGAAAATTCATAGTGGAGAAATTACTCCCAGGTTTGTTGGTTTAATGAAGGGAAATACATGTGTGTTGTATATACCCCCAAATAAATAGAATTGATGTTAAACGTGTTTAAAATATAAATTTCACACTTCCACACTTCTACAATTACAAGTTTATTATTGGAATGCACCTATTTTTTTCTACTCTTTCTTGAATAAGTGGTATCAATGCTTTCAACAGAAACCTTAAAGCATCCAATAACTATACCTATATTCACTAAAGATTTGATTTATCCTCAAGTCTTGATTTTTTTTTTTTTTTAAGATTTTACTTCTTTGTTGGAGAGAGGGAGAGCACACACAGAGCAAGGGGAAGGGGAGGAGGGGGAGAAGGAGAGGAAGAAGCAGACTCTCCACAGATCACGGAGCCCAACATGGGGCTCAATCCCAGGACCCTGAGATCATGAATTCATCATAGTTGCAAGCCAGAGAAGACAACATAACCGATAATCACAAGTTCAGAACTTCTGAAGCACTAATTTCTGCATCGTATTCCAACTGTTTCAATGGAGTTTCTTCATGTATAACTCAAAATATAACATAATATCAAAACAGGATCATAGTTAAAGCAAAGGTGTAATTAAAGCAGCCATATAGTGATGTTTTAAAATATTTGGTACTCTTTGAATAGTGAGAAGTAGTTGAACATACATTGGCGGTAATTTCTGAGTACTTTGTCTTCTTTATAATTTAATATGTGTGTGGGTGTCTGTCTTCATTTATTTCACCATGCACCAATATTTTTGTGCGCAATCTATGGTCCAGGCACACTATCTTAATCTCCTCAGATAATCAATGAACAAAACCGATAAACATCCCTACCCATTTCTCCTATGTCAATCACATATTCGTTCATCAAATATTGATTGAACATCTACTTTATGCCATGAGCTGTAATAAGCATTGTGTCCCAGGAGTATTTCAGATACTGAATATGCATATGAGAGTCAGTATTCAATGGTAAGTCAGTGAAAATGTGAATTTTCTTAGAATATGATAAAATTTGTTGGACTTATAAAACCTATATTTCAAGAAAGGAGCAGGATGCTTTAAAGAAATTCTCTCAATGCTCAATTAATTTTGTAGATGTCAATTTTCTAACCAATTTCCTACTCCCTATCTATAGATGGTTTTCTCCAGCCTTCTTTTTTTTCTCAAATTGTGCATGTGAAATTTTCCTTCATAAACCCAATGTTTGGCATATTTTTTATTTGCTCCTAAAGTGGCATTTCTCGGGCAACATCTATCTGTGATGTTTTAACTATTTCAGAAACATTCTCTAGAGCAGCTCTGACTAGTAGAAATATACATATGTGATCTACATATGTAACCTTAAATATTTTGGTTATCACATTAAAAAAAGAAATATATTACACTGATTTTAATGATATAATTGATTCAGCTCAATTTACCTGGAATCATTCGAACAGGTTATTACCTGTTATCATTTGAAGAGGTAATCAATATGAAAAGTATTGGGATATTTTACATTATTTTATACTAAGTCTCTGAAATCCAATGTATTTTAATCTTACATTTCTAGTACATCTCAATTCAGATGAAATCTTACTGGATAGTGGCTATTATTGCCCAGTGTAGCTGTAGTAATATTATAAGACTGTAAATCATTAGCTCTTTTTCATTTTGATTGTATATATCTTAAATGTGAAAAAGATACATTTAACATTAAACTTCTTAGGATGAGAATTTCAGAATCCTAATAAGCAAGCAATAAAAACTGCAATCTAATTTCATTTCCAGACTTATTTAAATCAGAGTCCTCTGTATGGGAATGTATTTTATTAAAGGTTTAAATTGTTCTTATAAATAATGAACTAACTCTTTAAATGATGTTTTAATTAACTTCACCAAAGGTATATTTTCAAAATCCTATCTTGTTTCATTAATGAGAATGACATATTTAAATTCCCAGCAGTTTTCAGGATAAATATTCACTCTTTAATTATCTATCTAATAAATAGATAATTATATGAGTGAATAATAGCTATTCACTCTTTATTTCTCTACCAAACGACAAAAAAAAATCCAAATAGTGAAGTATCTTTCGTTGGTCCTCCCATTTTTAACTCATATAACCCAATTTAAAACACACCAGCAATTGCTTCTCAGTTGGGCTAGGTAAATCCTTTTTAAACCATATTACAAAGCAATGTTACAATGATACCCTACTAAAGAGATGATAGATCACTTAAAGAAGCTAAGTCTTTTACTGAAATGAGATTTTTTTCCATTAAAAACATTAAATTTTCGGGGTGCCTGGGTGGCTCAGTGGGTTAAAGCCTCTGCCTTCGGCTCAGGTCATGATCCCAGGGTCCTAGGGTTGAGCCCCGCATCGGGCTCTCTGCTCAGCAGGGAGCCTGCTTCCCTTCCCCTCTCTCTGCCTGCCTCTCTGCCTGCTTGTGATCTCCGCCAAATAAATAAATAAAATCTTTAAAAAAAATTTTTAATTTTCAAATTCTCAGCAGAAAAGTCCTTGATCAATGAAAGGAAACACAGTATCTCTTATTTCTGTTGCACAGAGGACCCAGCTTCTTTTCTCCAAGTTACCAACAAAAGTGGATATTTTGTAACTACTAAGATCTTCAATAATATCTAAATGCAATGAAGTGCTTTGAATCAAAAATACTGTTACATGAAGTGATATCCAAGGACTTAAATTATATTTGTGTTATCCCACACCCAAGATCTGCTGAAAATTCTGGAGAAAGTTAAACTCTATATAAAAATGGAAGACAGTCAAGGGAAGACAGTCTTAGAAGCTCCCCTGTTGTTTCTAGGGGAGGGCAGAGAAGGGTGACCACCATATGCCAAGCCCGGTGACTGTGGGCTTTCCATATAGAAGCCCTTTTAACCCTCACAACATCCATTTCACAGACGACACACTAGGACCTGGAGTGGATAACTTGCTGAAGTTCTCACACCAAGAGATTCCAACCCAGGTCTGTACTGCTTTAATCTGTGTAAAATCTATGGAAACACTGAACAATAGAATTGTTGGGTTCCTGAGATTGGCAAAAACAAGAACTCCCCAGGAGTCAGAAGCCATGGTAAAGCAGGTAATAATGATAGTATTAGGAGCATCCGGGACCTGGCAGGAACCGAATTTGAGAAACTTTTCTGATTTTTATTCCTTTTCTTCTTTTACAGTTTTTTTTTTCAGTGTTCCAGAATTCATTGTTTATGCACCACACCCAGTGCTCCATGCGATACATGCCCTCCTTAATACATTAATGGAAAATGTATAAGCAGCAGTAAGCTGGAAAATATTTCACAACCATCTCTCCCAGGGAAGAAAGGAAAGAAGGAATGGACAGCTGACCACAACGGGCTCAGAGGAGCTGACAGGAGCCAACAATATGAAACACTGTAATTAACAACAATAAAAGCCTGTATCTCCTAGGATATGGACCAAAGGCTGCCAGTCAACCTGAGAAACTAATCTTCCAAATTTTAAAATAGACATCTCAAGATACACAGTTCTACCCCTAGTACTATTCTGTTCTGTATCTGCATGTTGATTAAGTCAGGCTAAAGAATAAGATTATAAACTTATTTGAGCAACACTTTTTCTCTACTGATCACTATTCCCTGAGATCATAAATTCTGTGTTTGTGGCACTCTTAAAGGCAATTTAAATATATAGAAGATATTGTACACACAAATGAAGGAAAGGGAGTGGAGAATAATTATAAGAAGTGGAGTCGACCCTTTCTACATAGCTGCCTTGACACCCAAAAAGATTTGTTGAGTTTTCTCTTAAAAGGTTTCAATAAGAAGGGCACCTGGGTGGCTCAGTCAGTAAGTGTCTGCCTTCGGCTCAGGTCATGATCCCGGGGTCCTGGGATCAAGCCCTGCCTAGGGTACCCTACTCAGCAGGAAGTCTGCTTCTCCCTCTCTCACTCCCCCTACTTGTGTTCCCCCTCTCTCGCTCTCTCTCTGTCAAACAAATAAATAAAATCTTTGGGGGGGGGATTCAATAAATAACAATTTAAACAGTATGGCATTTCTTAAAAAAAAAATAGAAATACTGCATGATCTAGCTCTTCCATCTCTGGGTATTTTTCTGAAAGAAATAAGAAACACTTACTCAAAAAGATCTACACCCCCATGGTCAAGGCAGTATTATTTAAAATAGTCAAGATACGGAAACTACCTAAGTGTCTATTGACAGATGAATGGATAAAGAAAATGTGGTATTTTGGGATGCCTGGGTGGCTCAGTTAATTAAGCAGCTGCCTTTGGCTCAGGTCATGATCCCAGGACGCTGCGTCCTGGGATCGAGTCCCACATCGGGCTCCTTGCTCCGCAGGGAGCCTGCTTCTCCCTCTTGACTCTGCCTTCCACTCTGCCTGTGCTCACTCTCGCTCGCTCTCTGACAAATAAATAAATAAAATCTTTAAAATCTTTAAAAAAAAAAAAAAGAAAAGAAAAGAAAAAAGAAAATGTGGTATATGCATACAATGGAATATTATTCAGCCATAAAAAGGAAGGAATTTTTGCCATATGTGACAACATGGATGCATCTTGAAGGTATTATGCCAAATGCAATAAAATAAGGAAAATACCAGAGAAAGACAAATACCGTATGAGCTCACTATAAGTGGAATCTAAAAAAATTAAAAACAAAAAAACAAAAAATCCACACCAAACCAAATTCAGATTATTGGCGGTTACCAGAAGCAGGCAGGGGGGAGAGGTGAAAAGAGTGAAAGGGATCAGAAAGTATCAATTTCCAGCTATAAAATAATAAGTCACAGGGATGTAATATATAGCATGGTGGCTATAGTTAATAACACTGTATTGTGCTTTTGAAATTTGCTGAGAGAGTAAATCTTAGAAGTTTTCATCACAAGAAAAAAAATTTTTTGTTAATTCTGTATGGTAATGGATATTAACTAAACTTATTGTGGCGATCATTTCACAGTGTATACAAATATTGAATCATCATGTTCTATACCTGAAACTAATATGTCATAGGTCAATTGTGCCTCAATAAAAATTTTTTAAAAACACTAAGAATTCAGATAATTGCAAGTATTTATTGAAAATAGTGTGATAGTCGTGACTGTTAGAGTACTCATTCCCTGATTTACACAAAACTGATAATTTACCAAAAAACTGAATTCTCTAGACTTATACTAGAATATTGGGAAAAATTAATCACAAAATATAATGACAGTAATAGTCATAGTCAAGAAATGCTGACCTTATAGGCACTCTGAACTGAAAATTCAAAGTTCATTTAACAAGATCACTTCTTTTTTAAATGTGTGTGTTCTGGCCATTTCTTGTAAATCTAACCATTTTTAAAGCACGGAATAGCTACTTTCAAGGTTTTCTATGACAAACTCTCCAATAAAAGTGAACTCCTTAAAGAGTAATCACACTATGAGGGTCTCTTTTGTGTCAAAATTTTTATTTATGTATAAAGTTTGCCATTAAGGAGGTATTTTTGCTGATATGCATTAAGAAAGTAGCAAGCACACCTTTTTTCAAGATTTTAAGCTTTATACCAGACCATTATTATAACCCTATGAAATAATTTTTCTACAGAAATATTACTACATGTGCATCTGATCAAGGCTATAACTAGTCCCTTATTTTAAGATTTAAAATCACTATATATGGATTTCCTTTGATAATTCTTTACGATATTTACTTTACTTTCTCTTGTACAAAATAGTCATGAGTTAGGGAAACCTCATATTTTAATTTAATCAGAATAAATAGCTAAATTATATTATCCTGTATTAAAATATTCATATGTATGGATTTTTTAAACTTATTACAATAGCTTTAGGTTTGCTTATTAACAAACATTACAAGATTTATTTTTTAAGATTTTATTTATTTATTTGACAGAGAGAGATGCAGAGAGAGAGGGAACACAAGCAAGGGGAGTGGGAGAGGGAGAAGCAGGCCTCCTGCTGAGCAGAGAGCCCGAGGCAGGGCTTTATCCCAAGACCCTGAGATCATGACCTGAGCTGAAGGCAGCTGCTTAATGAATGGACCACCCAGGTGCCCCAAGATTTTTTTTTTTTTTTTAAGAGATCATCTCTTTGCTGATTAAGTGTGGCTAATCCAAAATACAAATTTCCTGGAAAGGGATAAATTATCTATATGACAAAACCGAATCTTCTGGGATAGAGTTTATTAGATAGAAAATTAGTTTATTAGATAGAAAATTACACACAGTTTTATGCTTTAAGAAGTGTTTTATTTAACTTACCTTTTTAATTATACTTAATTCAGTATTATATATATAGATAGATATCTATCTATCTATATATATATAGTACTATTCTAAAACACAGCAATACTGAATGGCCTTTTTAAACAAATCACCTTTGTTTAAATATTCAAAGGTTGAGAGGTTTATGACACAAGGACTAAGTAGTTTTCAAAACGTCATCAGAAATGTATCTTTCAGAGAACATTCCAAGCTTTTATGATGTTTCTGTTTCAGAAGCAGGATCAGTGATGGTATTTGGAGCCATGTGTGATGAAGATTATAACTGACTCATGAACTATGTTACAAGGAGGCTTCTGCTCAAGTTCTTTCTATTCTACTAAAAAAAAAAAAATGCATGCCCAAGATTATATTCTACACTGAATAGATAACAGGACATTACGCTGTTTTCTAGCCTGGCAAAAACACTATGATGGACCAGGAAAGAATGACTAAAGCACAAAAGAGATTAGAAGCCACTAGCACCTCACTGAATGAACCTTAATCCCGGAACCATCACTGGAAAAAGAGTGAACCCAGGAAGCATGACTTCCAGTGTGTGGAGTGCAGAGAGCACCAGCCACACGAAGAGGAGTCCCCTGATCTGAGTTCGAAACCCCAGTCTGCTAGTGACCGGTCCTGGGGTGGAGGGGAGTTGTGTGAGTGTGTCATTTGAAGTCTTTGGTTCTTTATTTTCTCCTTGGCCAAGAAGGACCATCAGTCTTTCTGGGGTCTGCAACTGTATGTTACCAACTTTATCCACTAATTGCTGGGGTACAAAGCCTTCGAAGATAAGAACATCATCTGTTGACAAATTCTTTTATCAAATCAGTTTGGGTTTCGGTAACAGTGGAAGTGAAGTAAGCTGTACTGGACAGTCGACACTATGCTGAGTCCCTCACATGTCTCACGCCACATGCCTCAACTCTAGAAAGTATGTACTGCCAGGATCCCCACACTGAAGCTCAAAAGTAGAGTAATCTGCTTAAAAGTAACATCAACAGTACTGGACCCGAGATCTTCGATCCGTTTACGTATGCATCGTGAGTTTTCAGAACTTTAATGTTATACGGCTGGAATCTACTTTCAAAAATGCCCCTTGGGGCGCCTGGGTGGCTTAGTGGGTTAAAGCCTCTGCCTTCCGCCTAGTTCATAATCTCAGGGTCATGGGATCGAGCCCCGCATCAGGCTCTCTGCTCAGCAGGGAGCCTGCTTCCTCCTCTCTCTCTGCCTGCCCTTCTGCCTACTTGTGATGTCTGTCTGCCAAATAAATAAATAAAATCTTAAAAACAACAACAACAACAACAACAACAAAATGCCCCTTTCATTGACTATAGTACAGAAACCAAGCAGGTATGACCAGAGAGGTAAGAAAGCATAGGATATTTATAAAACATATTCCCACATACATCAATTTGTTTCTGTTATGAAGAAATAGCCTTTAAGCAACCACAAGGACATTTTCCCCAAGGCACGGGAAATCATCAGTGATGTAGCTATGCTGAGTATATTCGTGGGTATGTGTTCCAAAATCAATATAAACATCATCAGTGGGAAATTAAATTCTGATAGAGCCAAGAGTACGGCTCTGAAAAGCTTTTAAGCGTTGAGCTCGACAGTGATCTCATGGGGAGTTCAAGCTTGCTTTTCAAGCAACGACACTGTCCAAAGCCCTACAAGGTGGATATTTATCATACCATTCCATCTGTTGCAAAAGTTGCATGGCAGTTTGACTCAGTGTGAGAAAATAAAGTTTTCACATCATCGCAAATGGGGAAAGAAATTGTACTCTTAAGCATTTGTCCCTTTGCTTGTCCCACAATTTAGTTAACACTCTCTCTCCAGGTTATAATAATAACGTTTGTCTTCACCCTAATAATATTTAGTTCTGAAAATATGAATGTGAACATGAAAGGACAAAAATCACTTTTTCAAAATAAACTGCATGACCGACACGACTCTCTTTTGTGATAGTTCTGTGTAATATTTTCAGTTGTATTACCACCTCCCAAAGGAATGCTGGAGACTGTGGCTTACAAGAAGAGTAAATCAATCAATGGCACTGACATGTTTTAAATCTAAATGTATATTGCCCATGTATCTATGTGGTATTTTCAAATAGTTTAGTATTTGAATCAAAATACCCATATGTGAAGTACGGTGTATAAAGGCCTATGTTAGGCCTTGCAAGAAATAGAAAACTAAATAAAATCTAGCCTTTCACAGAGATGAGGCAATTAAAGAGTACACCAAAGCCATCAGAGAATTACAGAGAGCCGTGAGGGTTCGGAAGATAGAAGAAACCAGAAATACCAAGCAGACTCTAATCAAGGACCACTGCCTTTGATCCGCACATTATGAAGATGCGTCAGATTTTCCGAAGTGAGAACAGGAAGGCTGGCGGACAGAGCACAAGCAAAGACAGCAGAACAGCCAGACGAGGGGCCCCGTGAGAGATAAGCACAGTATGCATAGAGAGTGTAGGAGTAAGGACTACTCGAAAGGCAGAATAGGATGGCTGCAAATGTCAAACCAACCATTTTATATATAATTCAATCAGAAATGTTGCATTTTGAAGTCTTAAGCGGAGGAGTGACCTATAAATCCAATATAGAAAAATTAATCTAGTTGCAACAGACTGACAGGAAAGGGAAGAGAGTATCAGAAGATTCCTGCAGAACAGCCCACGTCGACAATAAAGACGGAGACCGGGGTCGTGAAGTTGCCAGAGATGGAGATTTGAGAGACGCTAGAAAGATGTAGGCAGAACAACAGAGATGATAGGAAGAATGAAAGGCCGTTCTAAGGTATTTTGAGTTGGTTAAAGAGAAAGGGCATGCCGTGTGGAGTCGAAGGTAGAGTTGTTCTGGGGGAGGCAGCCATCAGTTAGGTGCCCACAGTGGTCAGATTTGGGCACAGGCTCAGCTCAGGGACCTGGGTCCGAGCTCAGGGAGCCACAGGCACATGGTGGAGAAAAAAGCAGAGGACAAGCTTCAAAGGCACCGCCTGAAGAGTGGCGAAGTGTCCTTCGAAGGCACTGCTGTAGTTTCGTGCTGTACCTAAGAAAAAGGGAGAGCTGTATGCGCTTCAGACAAGGTCCCCTATGAGATAAGTACAAATGTTCTCTTTTCTGTTCTCTTACCAATTCTCAAAAATGAGACTATTTTGTTTTAATGGAATGTTTCCTTAAAAATATTTCTTGAGACACCATTCTATGAGCTAGGAACTTAGAATACAAACAAATTTATTATCTTCCCCAAAAGGTGCTTTTAAAACGGTTTACATATTCACGTCTGTTTGTAAAAATATCAGATGTGCACGGTTTTACTGGAAATAGCAAAAAGCATCAAAACCAAGTGTTTGAAATACTGCATCAGGAATTGCTGTTGAAAATTTAGCAAATGCTTTTTCAGCATTAGATGGCTTTTCTTATTTGACTTATTTGAGCATATTAACTTCATGATATTAATAGATCTCTTAATATCTAACCATCTTTATAATCTTGGGTAAAATACTAGTTGCTATTGGTCGATTATTCCTTGAATGAATGTGATTTCAGGGTGGCTCAGTCCATTGAGTGTCTGACTCTTGATTTCAGCTGAGGTCAAGATCTCAGGGTCATGAGATCGAGCCCCATATCCAGTCCAGCATGGAGCCTGCTTAAGATTCTCTCTCTCTCCCTCTCCATCTGCCCTTCCCCCTGCATACTCTCTCTAAAAAAAAAAAAAAAAAAAAAAAAAAGAATATGATTTCATAACCTTTGCTTATATAATGATATATAATATATGTAATAATGCACATTTATATTCATGACTAGAGTCATTTATGTTCCCGAACTGGAATTTTCTTTGGAGGTTATTTCCTTCTTTGGGATCTACGTCAATCTATGTACCTTTGGAATGGCTGTTCCCTGAAAATAAGACAAACTCAATGATAAAGCTACATTAGCCATGCCAATAAAGTTATCTGAGTGAACCACGCTCAGGTCCCTGTGAATCACATGACCTGATATCTGGCCATAACATAGCTCATTACACCAGGAGCAGACCCTGCACTTGGGGAGAGAAAGTGCACTAGCCAGCCAGTGACTACTAAGAATATGTTTTGTGAGTTTGAAGGAGGAGACACTTCACTGTAGACAATCAGATGGTGGTGAGTGCTGGGGCTCTAATACCAGGTAGACTCAGGCAGGTGGCTGTTTATTAATCAAAGGCCAAGAAGCAGCCTAAGAAACCCTGTGTTCAGAGAAAAACAGATACAAAGAACCATACAAACCCTAAAAGAGATTGTGATTTGCTTTCTATGACTTCACAATTCCCATGAAGTCCAACACTCCCTGTTGGAATTGTTTTCCCATTAGTTATCCTATATCTTTCCTATATTCCCTTTTTTTTCTTTAGCCCTTCTGCAGAATCAAACATCCCTAAGACAGTATTAGGGACAGGATCCTTTTAGAAAGGTAACTATTACATAATATTTTTCAATTTTTTCCTTGGTTATTGCTTTGCTCAGCTTTTCTAACTCCTCTAGCACCGATTTTGGAAGTCTACATATTTCTTTTAAAAATCCATTTCCTTTATATTTTCAAGAGTTATTACCATAATGTCCTCTTGTGGGTTTTGAATTTAATAATAATCTAATCAGATTCTGAGCTAGAAGATGAAACTACACATCCAGGAAGATGTTCAAAACTTGAAAGGAATGTATGAGAGGGTAAAAATAATGGAAATGAGGATTTTAAATGATAAAGACAACTTTAGTAAGAGTTAATATACACTGATGATTCTAGCTCTCAACATTTACTTTTTATATATTTCTTAATAAAAGTTCTTTATAGAACAGAGCAAGGATCTAATAAATGGAAATATATGAACCTATCATTACAATAATATTTCACCAAAAAATTCTTTTTAGAGAGTTACATATACAAAGCACCACACATTGAAAATTTTAAAATTGGTGCTTTAAATTGGCTCTGCAAGCTAACAGAACATATTTACATCCAGAGAGTAAATGAACATTCTATTAAAAACATAATAACTAAAACTCATCTCCAAATGTTATCATAACTTATCACTTAGTTCTACAGCATAGTAAGACATAAAAGACTGTCTTTCTATGATAAATCCTGATTAAGTCATCCCTTGTTTCAGAAATAGCTAGGCTTTTATTTCCTACATAAGAAGTGAAACATAATGAATCACCAGGTGATTAGCCAGTCATCTAGTTTGACAAGATGTTTGATGAGTACACATCACTAAACATCAGAATTCTGAAACGACAGGTAAGAACTGTTACTTATGCAGTTCCCAATTTCTTAGTCAACCCTGAAATGTAACTATACTGGAACAAGCAACAAAGGAGGGGTGGAACTAGACGGAAAATCCATTTTATTTTTTTTAATGCTTTATTTATTTATTTGAGAGAGAGCATGAGAGAGCAAGTAAGCACAAGTAGCGGGGAGGGGCAGAGGCGGAGGGAGAAGCAGACTCCCACTGAGCAGGGAGCCTGATGCAGAACTCAATCCCAGGATCCTGAGCTGAAGGCAGATGCTTAACTGACTGAGCCAGCCGGGTGCCCCGGAAAAATCCATAAAAAATTTAAAATGTAGGAGTATCTAGAGTCTTATGAAATCCTTCTCAGGCAGCTCTGAAGAAAACAATTCAACTCTCAAATCCTCCTGAAAATCTTCTAACCTTGTTAGGGATAAAATGTGTCCCCAGTTGAAGCTCCTTAAAGCAATATCCTGTTTTACTCTCTGCCACTAGAGTGACAGCTTGGTGATATTTAAAACAGGATATATGCATCTTGTACTGCATTGACTTGCAAGAGAAATGAGGAGAATGCCAACTAATATTTTTTAGTCAAAATTTAAGAAAGGGGTGCCTGGGTGGCTCAGTGGGTTAAGCCTCTGCCTGCAGCTCAGGTCATGATCCCAGGGTCCTGGGATCGAGCCCCGCATCGGGCTCTCTGCTCAGCAGGGAGCCTGCTTCCTCCTCTCTTTCTGCCTGCCTCTCTGCCTACTTGTGATCTCTGTCTGTCAAATAAATACATAAAATCTTTTTAAAAAAATTTTTAAGAAAAAAAACTTTCTGATTTATGGATCTACAGCAGCAAGTGTGTGTAATTTATAAGTAAATATAAAATATACTGGAGAATGATCTCAGGCTTTTACTTACTGAGAGGAATGGCAGAGTAAAAAAATGATGAATTCAATCCTCTAAATTATCAACCTCCTGATGTCAGAAACTACCCTCGTTTACCCTAATAATCCGATGTGTACATAGAACAGAACTGATAAGAGCACTAACATTTTACAAAATTAAAAATCAGCTTGTGAATCCAAAGTCTACTCTATTGTTGTCTCCCAGCACAGACACACATACAAAATTGCCCTCAAAATGTTGCCAGCCAAAACACTCACCTATAATGGTCACTAATGTAATTTCACACTGGCCTGATACATTTCATTCCTTTCTCTCTTCAAAATGTCCTCTCCACCATTTCTCCAAGGGAACAAGTGTACAATGGCAACGAAGCTTTCCTCTTTCTTACTGATATGGCCATGGATGTCACAGCCAAAGTAAACGGTGGGCTGTGTATCCCTGAGCTGGCTGGCAGTTTGAGGCAGTTCAGAAAATGGCTATTTTATTTACTTCGGATTGCACATCAAGCTCCAAATTAGGACAACTTCAGCCACCCATAACTCTGTATTGCATCTCTCATCTCTAACTTGGAATTTGGAATGATTTGGATCTGGGAAAGGCTAGAAAAAAAATCAAGGTAGTTATGCAAATTTTGATATAAACCAACTTGCAGGGAGGATGTTCAGAAACCTCCCTCTGAACCTCGTATAAAATGCATGAGCAGCAAACATATCTATAAAACGAATGTGTTTTTCTGTCTCACACTGGCCCTTTCCACATTTACTCTTTCATTTTTCAAAACCCTTCTTTATGTAGATGCTGAGATCTTATGATTAACATTCGAAGGGGGGAAAAAAAAAAGAAAAATGTTTTTTTAACTCCACCCTCTTGCAACCTGATATAAACAATTTCATTACGTTAAAAGAAAGGTGATACTATAAATGGAATTTAATATGACCATCAAGGAAATGAGGACAATCATTTCTGCTAATGTATTTATAATTAATAGAATCCAAATAATAGAATCCAAATTATAGAATCCAAACCGATCTGCACAGAACACAATGAGCACAGTGGTTAAGACACAGGTACTAGGGTTAAACGCCACATTAGAATCCAAGCTCCAACATTCACCAGCTCTGGGTGGCTAGTCAAATTATTTAAATTCTGGGAGCTGAGCATCCCTCATCAGTAATACTGAAATAATAAGGATCACATCCCTAGCTGGATTTTATGACAACTAACGAAGATCATGTATTCAAAGCACTTTGATCAATGCACTTACGTAAGTGCTTAATAAATACTTAATATTATTTCCATTCTCTCAAAACTGTTTCCATGTAACACAATCGTAATAAAGCAAAAGACTATGCATTTAAAAATTCTGGAAATAACTGAACAAAATGCTAACATATTACTGGGAGTCAGTACTCGGGTTCTCCAAGTCTTCTAAAATTCTTACATTATCACTAAAAATAAACTAAATCACGTGTTATTTTAAATATTCAAAACTCAGAAAATATTTCGTGGCAAGAGAAGGCATCCAACCTGGATCAAGGTCCTGACTAAGAGATCCATGTTTTCTGAGAAAACCATATCTCTATGGAAAAAAAAAAAAAAATCATGCGATGTGTTGATTGAGAACATGGGTTCTAGTCCCACTGCTGCCCCCCTGGGTGATGTAGGATGAGTCTGAACAACCTCTATAAGCCCTGCTTCCCTTCTTTGCAAAATAAAACAATAAATGTAGCTCACACATGGGGTATCTTTAAAAATGCTTCCATTTCACACTTTCTGTTTTTCTAAACGCAGGAATGATGTCACCATAATTTTTGTTTAAAGAAGTTTTTTTGTTTTTTGTTTTTTTTTAACACCTACTATAAAGCCTTAATTATCAGAACTGTGTGCTACTGGAGCATTCACACATAGAATGGGATCAATGGTCCAGAGACAGACCCCAAGTTCACATGATACAGGGCATTCCAGTCAGTGTGGAAAAGGAAGATGCCTTAATAAATAATGTTAGAACAATATGGGAAACAAGCATTATTAGATCCACTTCTCAAGCCCCACACCAAGGGAAATTCTAAATGATTTCTAAATGTAAAATATGAAGCTGGGGTAGATCACATGGAGGGGTTACTTTATAACCTGGGAAACCATTCCTAACTCAAAATCCAGAACCAATAGAGAAAAGAATGACCATATAAACGCAAATAATAATCTAAAATTTGCACATAAAAATAAAACACTATAAACAGAATAGTGGGCGGGTGCAGATAGTAATTGCAATGGATTATGAAGGAATAACAGCCCCAACAAAGGGAACTTTTAAAAATTCTGAAGGAAAGATCAACAACTCAATGTGGACAAAAACTGAACATATAGTTCACAGAAAAAGAAATGCAAATGGCCCTCAGCTTTGGAAAAGATGTTCTACTTTGCTAATGACAAGAAAAATACAAATTCAAACATGAAGCCTCATTTTTACCTTTCAAATTAGCAAAAACTCCAAAAGTATACAAAACAGTCTGATGGTGAGACTGTGGAGACATTGGCCATCTTATATACGACTGTTGGGAACACAAAATTATTCCAATTCTGATGGCAGTAAACTTTGAAGTATCTAAAAAAATTACAGATGCATTTACTCTTTGACCTCTTATAAAAAACAACACACAAAAGTACTGGCAAAAAAATATGAGATGATATATGTACAAGACTATCCATTATAAGACTAAGAATAGCAAAAGACTGTAAATAACCCAAATGTCCAACAACTAGGGACTGGTTAAATAAACTATAGCATTGCCACAAAAGTTATCTAATCCATAAGGCAGACCCCATATACTCCTATGGCATGCTCTCCAGAATATCCCAAGAAAGGAAAAAAGCACAGTACAGAAGAGTGTGTACTGAATGTTAGTGTCCATTTGGGTTGGAAAGAGAATGCAGGCTATAGAAACACAGCTACTTACATAATTTTTAAAATAAAGAATAAATCAAAACTAATAAAAAGGAGAAAACAGAACAATTTTTATGAAAAAGGAAGAAGTGGAGTTAAAAGTGAGATCTCTTCCAATATACTACATTTCATATTTTGATTTTGCAAAATCATGTAAACATTTTATACAGTTAGTGTTGCATTAATAACTCAAGAAGACAAAAATAAAATACCCTCTAAAATTCAAAATCAAACTGAATAAATGGACCTAACTTTACATCAGTTTAAGTAGCATAACTTCAGAGAAAATAATTTTTTTAGTATTTTGCCTGCTGCATTCACTATATTTGGTACCAATAAGGTTGTTATTTTATAAATAATATATTTTTCTCTTTCTAAAAAAAAAAAAATGTGTTTGACTAGCTCTGTCCATTGAAGATGTCTAGAAGTAATGACAACCCTGTAAAAACCGGTAATCAAAATATTTTAAAAAACTCTTTTCGGTCTATCTTCATGAACAATTTGAGTTCTCACCTTATTGTAATTCAGGAAACAAATGTCAAGATTTTATGTAAGCTGTTGAGAGAATGCACAGTCGTGTTGATCCATGGCAAAGTTTTCAGGTCTAAGGTTAAATTAGAAAAATAAACCAATCTTGAGAAATTACAAAGTGGGTGGTATCACAATCCCAGATGTCAAGCTATCCTACAAAGCTGTAGCAATCAAAACAGTATGGAACTGGCTCAAAAACAGACAAAAAGGTTAATGGAACAGAATAGAGAGCCCAGAAATAAATCTGTGTACATTCAGTCAATTAATCTATGACAAAGGAGGCAAGAAGATGCAATTGGGAAAACACAGTCTCTTCAACAAATGGTGCTAGGAAAACCAAATGGCCACATGCAAAAGAATGAAAATGGATCACTTTTTTACACCTTACACAAAAATAAATTCTGAGTGGATTAACAACCTAAATATGAGGCCCAAAACAATAAAACTCCTTAAAGAAAACAGAGAGTTATCTCTTGGACATCAGCCTTACCAACATTTATCTAGATGTCTCCTCAGGCAAGGAAAATAAAAATAAAAATAAATCATTGGGAATACAACAAAATAGAAAACTTACACAGCAAAGAAAACCATCAACAAAGCAAAAAAGCAGCCTACTGACTGGGAGAAGATATTTATTTACCAATGATATACCCAATATCCAAAACATATAAAGAACTAATACAACTTAACACTAAAGAAACAAATAATCCAATTAAAAATGGGCAGAGGACCTAAATAGACATTTTTCCAAAGAAATACAAATGGCCATGAGAAGATGTTTAACATCGCTAACCATCAGGGAAATGAAAACCAAAACTACAATGAGATATCACCTTATACATGTCAGAATAGTTTGCATTGAAAACACAAAAAAAAATAACAAGTGTTGGCAAGATTGTGGAGAAAAGAGATTATGTGTGCACTACTCGTAGGAGGGTAAATTTTTACAAACACTATGGAAAACAGTTGAGAGGAGCAAGATGGAGCAGGAGTGGGAGACCTAGTATCATCACGTCCAAGGAGTTCAGCTAGATAGTTATCAAACCATTCTGAACACCTACAAACTCAAAAGGAGATCCAAGAGATGAGCAGCAATTCTAGGAATAGAAAAGCAAACACTTTCTGGGAGGGAGGATGTGCAGAGAAGTGAATCCGAGCTGATATACGGGAAGAGAGACTGTGGGGGGAAGGGCCATCTCCCGGCAAACAGCAGGGCACAAAATCGGAAATTTTAGAAGTCTGCTCCACTGAGGGACATCGTTCAGATACTAAGCAGGGGGTGGAGACCTCGCGGGCACAGTGTGGTCTCAGGACCCACAGGGTCACAGAAAGACCAGGGGTTCCTGGTGTGGCAGAGCTCCCAGGTATCAGAGCAGAGAAGCCGGGTGTAGAGACAGTGCCAAGCAGTGGGGTCTCAGCTTGGGGTTACCTTAAACCGTGATCCAAGGGACAGTGAGGCCACTGCTCTTCAAGCAGGGACCCAACAAGTGGCATATCCCAGAGACTCATCTTTCTCTTCGGGGAGGAGCAGCAAGGGAGCACATTACAGGAATCTGCTGGATTTGCAGACTCCAAATGGGGCTGTGCACCAGAGATAGAAATGCTCAGTCACAGGCTGGGTGAGCACAGAGCACAATCTGAGACCAGGCAGAGGGAAAGGATTGACTGCTTTTCTCTGAGGGTGCACAGAGGAGTGGAGCCCAAGCTCTCACCTCCTCTGGACTGGAGACTGGGAGGCTGCCATCTTCATTCCTGTCCTCCAGAGCTCTACGGAAAGCAGAAAGCTTTCAGGAAACAAAAGATCCCGAGGGCAGACCCAAGCAGATTACTTAGCCTGGCCCCTGGCAAGGGCAGTGCAATTCCACCTCAGGCAAACATTTGAGAATTACAGCAGCAGGCCCTTCCCACAGAATATTAGCAAGAACATCCAGCCAAAACCAATTTCACTATTCAATGAGAACTGCAGAGCTCCAGAGCTACCAGAAAGCAAAACATAGAATTCATGGCTTTTTTCCCATGATTCTTAAGTTTTTCCAAGTCACATTTTTAAAGTTTTTTTTCTTATTCTATTTTTTAAATTTTTTCTTCTTTCCTATTTTAATATTTTTTAAACTACTTTATCTTATCAATGCCTTTTCAAAAATCTTTTTTAATTTTCATTGTTATATTCTATCCCTTCATTGTATTTAACCTTGTTTTTTGTATATATATAGGTTTTTCTTTCTTTAAAATTTTGGGATACAGTTTCTTCTAATAGATCAAAAAATACCCTAAATGGAGAGCATGGCTTTGTTCTAGTATCCAGCCTAATCACGTGCTTTCTTCTTCATTTTTTTCCTTTTTTCAACCAACTTCTTATCAATTTCTTTTTTAAAATTTTTTTAAATTTTCATCATCATAGTCACATTCTATCCATTCATCATGTTTACACTATTTTTCTATATATATAAATTTTTCTTTTTTTAAAATTTTGGGAGGTAGTTTCTTCTAAATAGACTCAAAATCAAGTGTGTGGCTCTGTTTTATTCACCAGTCTAATGTGTGTGTGTGTGTATGTATGTGTATGTGTGTGTGTGTGTGTGTGTATATATATCCCCCCCCGCCACTTTCTTCTCCCACCAGTTTCAGGTCTCTTCTGATTTGGTTAGTGTATATTTTTCTGGTGTCATTGCCACCCTTTTAGTATTTTGGACTCTCTTTCATCTATTCATATCTGGATAAAATGAATGACAAGGCAGTAAAACTCACCACAGAAAAAGGAACAAGAGGCAGTACTGATGTCTAGAGACCTAATCAATATGGACATTAGTAATATGTCAGAACTAGAGTTCAGAATGACAATTATCAAGGTGCTAGCTGGTTTCGGAAAAAAACATGGAAATACTAGAGAATCCCTTTCTGGAGAAATAAAATCCCTTTAAAGAACTAAAATCTAACCAAGTTGAAATTTTAAAAAGCTATTAATGAGGTGCAATAAAAAACAGAGGCTCTTACTGTTAGTATAAATGAGGCAGAAGACAGAATTAGTGATATAGAAGATAAAATGATGAAGAATAAAGAAGCTGAAAAAAAGAGAGACAAACAACTACTGGACCACAAGGAGAGAATTCGAGAGATAAGTGATACCATAAGACAAAACAATATTAGAATAATTGGGATCCCAAAAGTAGAAGAAAGAAAGAGAGGGGCAGAAGGTATATTGGAGCAAGTTATGGCAGAGAATTTCCCTAATTTGGCAAAGGGAACAAGCATCAAAATCCAGGAGGCAAAGAGAACCCCAAAATCAATAAAAATAGGTCCACACCCCATTATCTAATAGTAAAACTTACAAGTCTCAGAAATAAAAAGGAAATCCTGAAAGCAGCTAGGGACAAGAGGTCTATAACAGACAATTATATTATAAATATTAGATTGGCAGCAGACCTATCCACAGGGACCTGGCATGCCAGAAAGGCCTGGTATGACATATTCAGAACACTAAATATGCAGCCAAGAATACTATATCCAGCTAGGCTGTCATTGAAAATAGAAGCAGATATAAAAAGCTTCCAGGACAAACAAAAACCAAAAGAATTTGCAAACACCAAACCAGCCCTACAGGAAATATTGAAAGGAGTCCTCTAAGCAAAGAGAGAGGCTCAAAGTAACAGACCAGAAAGGAACAGAGACAATATACAGTAACAGTCACCTTACAGGCAATATAATGGCACTAAATTCATATCTTTCAGTAGTTACCCTGAATGCAAGTAAGCTAAATGCCCCAGTCAAAAGACACAGGGTATCAGAATGGATTAAAAAAACAATACCCATCAATATGCTGTCTGCAAAAAACTCATTTTAGACCCAAGGACACCTCCAGATTTAACCTGAGGGTGTGGAAAACAATTTACCATGCTAATGGACATCAAAAGAAAGCTGGGTGGCAATCCTTATATCAGATAAATTAGATTTTAAGCCAAAGATTATAATAAGAGATGAGGAAGGACACTATATCATATTTAAAGGGTCTGTCCAACAAGAAGATCTAACAATTTTAAATATCTATGCCCCTTACATGGGAGCAGCCAACTATATAAACCAATTAATAACAACATCAAAAAAACACATCGATAATAATACAATGATAGTAGGGGACTTTAACATACTCCTCACTGAAATGGACAGATCATCTAAGCAAAAGATCAACAAGGAAGTAAAGGCTTTAAATGACATACTGGGCCAGATGGACATCATGGATATATTTAGAACATTCCATCCCAAAGCAACAGAATACACATTCTTCTCTAGTGCACATGAAGCATTCTCCAGAATAGATCACATTCTGGGTCACAAATCAGGTCTCAACTGGTACCAAAAGACTGGGATCATTCCCTGCATATTTTCAGACCACAATGCTTTGAAACTAGAACTCAGTCACAAGAGGAAAATTGGAAAGAACTCAAATACATGGAGGCTAAAGAGCATCCTACTAAAGAATGAATAGGACAACCAGAAAACTAAAGAAGAGTTGAAAAAAATCGTGAAAAGGAAAACACAAATGTTCAAAATCATGGCAACTCAGTAAAGGCGGTCCTGAGAGGAAAATATATAGCAATATAAGTCTTTCTCAAGAAACAAGAAAGGTATCAAATATACAACCTAACCTTACACCTAAAGGAGCTGGAAAAAGAACAGCAAAGAAAGCCTAAACCCAGCAGGAGAAGAGAAATAAGAAAGATCAGAGCAGAAATCAAATTGAAACCAAAAGAACAGTAGAACAAATCAATGAAACTACGAGCTGGTTCTTTGAAAGAATTAATAAGACTGATAAACTCTGGCCAGATTTATCAAAAATGAAAGAGAAAGGACCCAAATTAATAAAATTATGAATGAAAGAGGAAAGATCACAACCAACAAAAAAGAAATATAGTTATAAGAACATATTATGAGCAAATATACACCAGCAAATTTGACAATCTGGAAGAAATGGATGCATCCCTAAAGACATATAAACTACCAAAACTAAACCAGGAAGAAACAGAAAACTTGAACAGACCCATAACCAGTAGGGAGATGGAAGCAGTCATTAAAAATCTTTCAACAAACAAGAGCCAGGGCCAGACAGCTTCCCAGGGGAATTCTACCAAACATTTAAAGAATTTATACCTATTCTCCTGAAACTGTCCCAAAAAATAGAAATGGAAGGAAAAGTTCCAAACTTATTTTATGAGGCCAGCATAACCTTGATCCCAAAAGCAAAGACCCCATTAAAAAGGAGAATTACAGACCAATATCCTTGATGAACACAGACACAAAAATTCTCACCAAAATTCTAGCTAATAGGATCCAACAGTACATTAAAAGGATGATTCACCATGACCAAGTGGGATTTACTCCTGGGCTACAAGTTTGGTTCAACATCCAAAAATCAATCAATGTGATACAATACATTAATAAAAGAACAAGAACCATATGATACTCTCAATAGATGCTGAAAAAGGATTTGACAAAGTACAGCATCCTTTCTTGATCAAAACTCTTCACAGTGTAGGGATAGAGGGTACATAGCTCAACATCATCAAAGCCATCTATGAAAAACCCACAGTGAATACCTTTCTCAATGGAGAAAAACTGAGACCTCTTTCCCTAAGGTCAGGAACACAGCAGGGATGTCCATTATCACCACTGCTATTCAACATAGTACTAGAAGTCCTAGCCTCAGCAAACAGAAAAAGAAATTAAAGGCATCCAAATTGGCAGAGAAGAAATTAAACTCTTACTCTTTGCAGATGATATGATACTTTATGCAGAAAACCCAAAAGACTCTGCTCTAAAACTGCTAGAACTCATAGAGGAATTCAGTAAAGCATTAGGATATAAAATCAATGCACAGAAATCAGTCGCATTTCTATACACCAACAACAAGACAGAAGAAAGAGGAATTAAGGAGTCAATCCTACTTACAATTGCACCACAAACCATAAGATACCTAGGAATAAGCCTAACCAAAGAGGCAAAGAATCTGTGCTCTGAAAACTATTAAGTACTCATGAAAGAAATTGAGGAAGGCACAAAGAAATGGAAAAACATTCCATGCTCATGGACTGGAAGAACAAATATTGTGAGAATGTCTATTCTACTTAAAGCAATCTACACATTTAATGCAATCCCCATCAAAATACCATCAATTTTTTTTCAAAGAAATGGAACAAATAAACCTAAAATTTATATGGAACCAGAAAAGGCCACAAATAACCAGAGGAATGTTGACAGCATCACAATTCCAGACTTTAAGTTCTATTACAAAGGTGTGATCATCAAAACAGTATGGTACTGGCACAAAAAAAAAGACACATAGACCAATGAAACAGAATCGAGAGCCCAGAAATGGACCCTTAACTCTATGGTCAACTAATCTTCACCAAAAGAGGAAAGAATGCCCAATGGCAAAAAGATAGTGTCTTCAATAAATGGTGCTGGGAAAATTGGAGAGCCACATGCAGAAGAATAAAAGTGGACCATTTCCTTAAACAACACACACAAACACAGACTCCAAATGGATGAAAGACCTCAATGTGAGACAGGAATCCATTAAAACCCTTGAGGACAACACAGGAAGCAACCTCTTTGACCTCAGCCACAATGACTACTTCCTAGAAACACTGCCAAAGGCAAGGGAAGCAAGGGAAAATATGAACTACTAGGACTTCAAGATCAAAAGCTTTTGCACAGCAAAGGAAACAGTCAACAAAACCAAAAAACAACTGACAGAATGGTTGAATATATTTGCAAATGACATATCAGATAAAGGGCTAGTATCCAAAATCTATAAAGAACTTATCAAACTCAACACCCAAAGAACAAATAATCCAAACAAGAAATGGACAGAGGACATGAACAGACATTGCTGCAAAGAAGACATCCAGACAAACCATAAGATACTCTTTTTTATTATTATTAACACATAATATATTATTAGCCCCAGGGGTACAGGTCTGTGAATTGCCAGGCTTACACTCCTCACAGCACTCACCATAGCACGTACCCTCCCCAATGTCCATAATCCCACCACCCTCTCCCTGGCCCCTCTCCCCGGCAACCCTCAATTTGTTTTGTGAGATTAAGAGTCTCTTATGATTTGTCTCCCTCCTGATCCCATCTTGTTCCATTTATTCTTTTCCTACCCCCCAAACCCCCACATTGCTTCTCCATCTCCTCATATCAGGGAGATCATATGACAGTTGTTTTTCTCTGATTGACTTATTTCGCTAAGCATAATACCCTCTAGTTCCATCCATCATCACATCCACGTCGTCACAAATGGTGAGATTTCATTTCTTTTGATGGCTGCATAGTATTCCATTGTGTGTATATATATATATATGTATATATATGTATATATATATATATATATATATCACATCTTCTTTATCCATTCCTCTGTTGATGGACATCTAGGTTCTTTCCATAGTTTGGCTATTGTGGACATTGCTGCTATAAACATTTGGATGCACATGCCCCTTCAGATCACTACATTTACATCTTTAGGGTAAATACCCAGTAGTGCGATTGCTAGGTTGAGGCTAGCTCTATTTTCAACTTTTTTGAGGAACCTCCATGCTGTTTTTCAGAGTGGTTGCATGAGCTTGCATTCCCACCAACAGTGTAGAAGGGTTCCCCTTTCTCCACATCCTTGCCAGTATCTGTCATTTCCTGACGTGTTAATTTTAGCCATTCTGACTGGTGTGATGTGGCATCTCATTGTAAACCATAAGATACTCTTAATCTCAGGAAACAAACTGAGGGTTGTTGGATGGGCGGGGGGATAGTGTGGTTGGATTATTGATATTGGGGAGGGTATGTGCTATGGTGAGTGCTGTGAATTGTGTAAAAGTGAAGATTCACAGACCTGTACCCCTAAAGCAAATAATACATTATATGTTGATATAAATAAATAAATACATACATACTTAAACATACATACGCACAATATGGAAAATAGAATGGACGGTCTTCAAAAAATTAAAAACAGAAATACAATTCCACTACTGGGCACTTACCCAAAGAAAATTAAAACAGTTACTTGAAAAGATACGTGCACCCCTATGTTCATTACAGCATTATTTACAATAGCCAAGATATGGGAGCAACCCAAGCACCCAACGATAGATGAATGGATATTGAATAGAAGATGTGGTGTGTCTATATATTATATTAATTATATATTTTCATATAATTTATGTAATTATATGTGTATTTATATATAATTTTATATGTATAATGGAATATTACTCAGCCATAAAAACAAAAATATCTTGCCATTTGCAACAACATGGATGAACCTAGAGGATATTATGCTGAGTGAAATTAGACAATCAGAGAAAGACACATATCATATGGTTTCATTTAAGTGTGAAACCTAACAAACAAAACAAACAGACTCTTAAATACAGAGACAAACTAGTTGCCAGAGGGGATGGTGGTGGAGGGATAGGCAAAATGGTGAGGGGGAGTGGAAGCTAGAGGCTTCCATTTACGGAATGAATAAGTCATGGGAATGAATGGTACCTGTGTAAGGAGTATCATCAATGGTATTTTAATACAGCCGTATGGTGACAGATGATAGCTAGACTTGTGGTGAGCACAGCATTACCTATAGAGTTGTCGAATCACTGTGCTGTACATCTGAAATTAATTGAATACTGTGTATCAGCCATACTTCAATTTTAAGGAAAGGACAAATTCACACACGTGCGCACACCACCACCCCGCCCCACCCCGGTTGGTCTCCTTGCCAGCTCTATTCTGAGTTTGGCCAATGGAAAGCAGGGACAGAACAGAAGGAAGGAAGGGAGAGGAGGGGGCATTTCTTCCCCTCCCTCACTCTCCGGCGGTGCCGTCCTCTGGCAGAAGCTCTGTCCTCACAACTACAACACCACGATTCCAAGTTCTCCATGTGCTTCAACCCAAAGAGGGGGTCATGACTCTCCGACTTTCTGGGTGCCTCACCATCTCTTGCCTTTTCCCCTAACCATCCCCAAACCTCAGTAAAAATCTCTTTATTTGCTATCACATGGGTTTGCTTTGTTTTCTGCTGAACCCTGACCAATACAGCAACCGTTATCCTTATACATCCACGTATCTACGTACATACCACTGCTCTTCTATATTTATACACACACACACAAACTCACATACACATACACATAAATATCTATATGTAGACATATGTGTGCGTCTGGGTGTGAGGTAGGCAATAATTTTTACTTGAATTTTACATGAAAATGCACTTTTTTTTGGAAGGGGAAATAGAATAGGTAATGGACCTAAATAGGGTCCCCCCAATTTTTAAAAAAATTTTTTAGTTCCTCATCAATTGTGTTTATATCCAAAAGGTAGAGCAAAACTCACAAACTCAAAGAAGGATGAGGGTCAAGAGAAAAAAGCATGATGATAAGAGGTGGGGGAAGGGGTGGGGAAGAAGAAAAAAGCACCATGAACCTGGAGGGTTGACAGTAGGCACCCCAAACCCGCACTGAGTCTGGGCCGACAAGCTGAACATCCGTGGGCTTCGCTGACTGCCCTGTGCCCCAGGGACCCAGAGGAGGGGCCCACCTACCTCACAGGTTTGTTTGCAAGACTCCAAATGCGCCAGGTACTTCAGAAACATTAAAAGCATGAGAAATATATAATTTATCCTACTTAACCAGGACACATAGAGTGATACATCAATATATTCATATGGTATCACTTTACATCCCTCCCTCCCCCACCAAAAAGCAAACTTAGCCACCGAAGATCACTCAAAACTGAAACAAACCTTGACAGAAAACTCAGGCCCTATTCCTTCTAAGCAGCAGGACTGTATCAAAACCATTCTGGACAGATGGGTATTTAGTTCTATTTTTAAAGACCTCCAGGGAAGGAGATTCTACAAACTGCCTTGGCAGCTGATGCGCCAATGGGCTGGAGGAAAACGTATAAATATAAGAACCGTTAAAGAGGGTCTCCAGAATGCAGCCCAGCATGTGTGTGCTTTCACGGAGCACTGACACACAGCTAAGAATTATTCTGAGAATTCCAGCCATGTCTTTGATTGCTGTTCCTCTTGCTTTTAATTATAATTGGTCCTTCCGAAACTGAGTAAATTAAGTGGAAGTGGAAAAAAGAAGACGGTATTAATAAGAAAGATTCTCATGAATAAAAAATAAAATGAGCCTACCAAGGGCACAGAAATAGAATGCTTCATTGAGAAATAAGGGTGCGGGGGGACGAGAGTATTTTTTTTTTCCCTCCTGGCACATGGTAGATGCTCAGTAAACATTTGTAAGGTGAATGCACCTGAGAAGCATAATTGGTCCCTTGTTCATTTAATGAGGGAGAGTTTTCTTGCTATGCTATTCGGAAGCAATGAGAGCACAGCTGACTTAACATGGAAGCCAGTCTAGTCTGTCATTCCATCCTTCCACACAGGCACTGGCTCCCAGAACCTGTTGTTTCCCAATTCAGGTAGACTTCCAGACTTTGTTCCAGGCCATAGAAACTCCTCCTATTCAAAAAGCCAGCAGGAATGACAAATGGAGGATGAAATCCAGCCAACAATTCCTTCCGTGTTCCTTTTCTAATTATGTGCCCTGTGGGGGCTAATTCTGCACAAAAGCACAATGTAAGCTTTCAGAAAGACTTGCTTTGACCTCACCCCTAGGTCTCCAAGATTTGAAGACTTTTCTGCCAATACAGAAAAATACAGAGACTGACTAGCAAATCCAAAATCACTGTAAATCGGTGACTGTCCGCTAGGGTGATTTTGCCCCCAGGGGCCATTGGGCAATGTCCACAGATATTTTTGAATGTTCCAACTGGGGTTCCATAATGGTATTTAGTGGGGAGGGGCCAGAGATGCTGCTAAACCTCCTATAAGGCACAAGACAGTGGCAAACAACAAGGAACGACCAGGACTAAGGTGTCAACACTGCCAATGTCGAGAATCCGGGTACTAGGCTAGAGTCCCTGTTACAATGTCTCTGAGGCCAAGAAGGTTTTATCCATGACGGGTTACAGTGACCAATCTGCTTAGACACCTACCCACACCTTAACCTATGATCCAATAAATAGTTACCGGATGCCTAGAGCTCTCTACTAGGCGTGGAAAAAAATAGAAGGTACTACCTCTCCTCAGAAAAATATTATAAGTTAGCTGGAAAATAAAGTACAAAACAGACAGTATCTTGCTGGAACAAATGAAAACCCAGAAGGTATGTAAGCACATAACTGCATATAGTGTTTCTGTCATTTCTGATGAGATGAGTGGGAATGTGGACAGGCAGGACCTCTTTCCCCCCCCCCCCCCCCCGCAAGCTAGGAATGTAATAGACATGATAGCGAGAGAGGATGGGTGGAGACAATTTAGTTTAGCATGCTCTCTGGAACACTGCAGAGTTTTCCCCACAGAAAGAGATTATAAATAGTAGTTCAGTTCCAGTTTGGCCCAGAGAAAGCTTATTTAACCATAATCCAGCTGAAGTAATAAAACTAGAGGCGTTCTGGCGTACAAGAGCCCTGAGCTTTGCGACTCAGGAGGAAGGACAAAGAGATTACGTGCCTCGTCCTTCCCTCCCCTACCTGCCCCCTCCCCAACCTCCCACCTCCCCAGACACACACACCAAAGTTCCTAAGGGTCAGAGTAATCCTAGAAAACTTTCAACTAGTTCTTTTTTTAAAACTTAAAAGTAATGTACATAAAAAGTCAAACTGTACCCCTCAAACTGCAAACAAAAACCCTAACTCAGACCCAGGGCCCCAGGCTCCTTTCCCAGAGGCAGTCAAGTTACTGTTTATTACATTTCATCCAAAAATACTCTGCATATATGCATGTAAAAAAGGCATGCATATATGCATATTAACCTTTCAAAATTATATGCAGAAATGGGAGCAGACTGTACAGTTTGTCTTATACTTTCTTTTGAACCATAAATCTACCTGTTTCTTCAATGGCTGCAGAATATTCTATCATATGGATGCACCATTTGTATCAATATGGGATGATTCCTAGGAGCATTCTGGAAAAAGCGAAAGTTCGTCTTTCCCCTCTTACAACTCAGTAGCCCGAGCCCTGTCCTCAGGGCAGAGTTGCTCCAACCCCCTCGCTTTCTTCTCTTCACTGGTTCTGCTCTGTCCCCTTTCCCAAAGTGTCCACTCTCCAAAACCATGGGCTTCCTCTCTCCACCAAACACACTGAGCTTCTCTTCTAGCTTCTTCTTGACCTCACTGACCCTCACTGAAGAAAGCAGTCGGATTCACACTTAACATGGGAATTATTGACCTCTCCTTAGCCTTCACTTTTAGAAAAGGAGATGTTTCTTAACTAAAGAGAGCCCAACTATGGGAATTCCAGGGAGAACAACAAAATTTAAAAACAAAATCAGGAACGGTACTTTGGGCACTTTCTACTTTTCCTGTGGCTAAAAATTAACTCATTCTTCAAAAGTTCTGAGGCTTTTCATAATACTCTTATTCAGCAGGGGGCCTGGGAGTGGGGGACAGCTGTCTGTAAATATGGATTTGTAATATAGGAACCCACCACTGCAAAACTTGCCACCAGTAAACTGAGAAAGAGCAGAAAAAAACATTTTAGCTAAACTCTCCATTATAACTCTTACGAAATCCTACATGCCATATAAAAATCCCAATATCTCTTCATCAGATGCCCCCCAAAATTGCCTAAGTAGCTACTGGTATCTTGTTGCCATGTTACAGACAGAAGTATTCCCTTTTCACCAGGGTCAGGATGAAATTCTGAAACTCTCAGTTCTGAAATTGTATTCTGTTCGGAGAGAGACCCAAGGTAAATGCTGAAGTCATGATAACACGGTGCCGTGGGCATGATTTATATCCACGGGATTCATTTGCTATCCTTTCGGAATTTGACTAATTTTTCAAAGAGGACTTAAACAAACTTGGGATTTGATTATATGAAGTTCTTCTTCTCTGGTCCATTTTTCACTTTTTCTTTTCTTTTTAATTTCCTATTGCAAGCGTTGGCTCATAAACAACGAGCCAAATGCGTGGCCTCTACGTACACCTATGTGGAAATTACCCAGGGTTTGTCCCAAGGTTATTGAGTATTGTAGAGCTTATTCTAGGGATTTCCAGCCAATTCTTTTCCCCGGGGACATGTTACTATAGGACTTAGTCTCCAAGAAAGAAATCTGTCCCTCATTAGCTGGAAGGGCCAGGGAGAGATTTTCTTTGGATCTGTGTGAGCCAACAGAGTAGCCCGCACTCTTGCATTCGGTGAGAGCACATGACCCCAGTGCTGCTTGTGCAGCTGGCTGAGGAGTCACACTGCCTAAGCTCTGCTCACAGGATTCAGGAGGGAGGGAGGATCGATGTTCTATCCTGTCGATAGAACAAGCTCCCCCCTTGGGCCTCAGGACTCAAAGACGAGACACAAAGGCCCCTCTCCGGAAAGAGAACACAGATGAGCTAGAGCCTGGAGAACAGTTAGAGATGCCAAAGGGTGCCTGGGTGGCTCAGTGGGTTAAGCAGCTGCCTTTGGCTCAGGTCATGATTCCAGGGTCCTGGGATCGAGCCCCACATCAGGCTGCCTGCTTAGCAGAGAGCCTGCTGCCCTCTCTCCCTCTGCCTCCTGGGCACCGACCTTCAGATGCCCACGGAACTCTGACTTTAGCTTAACCATGTGAAATTTATAGTAACTTTAAATTATTCCTATAAGAAACTCATAATTCTTTTCTTCACAGGGATTCTTTTTTTTTTTCTTTTTTTTTTTAAGATTTTATTTTTTATTTATTTGACAGACAGAGATCACAAGTAGGCAGAGAGAAAGAGAGGGAGAAGCAGACCCTCCGCTGAGCAGAGAGTCCGACGCGGGGCTCGATCCCAGGACCCTGGGATCATGACCCGAGCCGAAGGCAGAGGCTTTAACCCACTGAGCCACCCAGGCGCCCCTCTTCACAGGGATTCTTAATGAGAGCCGAACAGTCGCAAGAGGAAGGGAGGGTATCATCAGATACAGAATAATGGACAAAGGACACGCCGGCGCTTGGCGATAGGAGACCCAGTGCACGGAGCAAATGGTGGTCTTCGTTACTAGTGAGTAAGATGTGAAAGAGCCGATGGTCAGTCTTTGAATTCAAGGACAGAGAGAGGCCTGACTGTAAACTGTGTATCCTACACTAAATCAAAGACAAGTCAGTAACAGTTCATTAAAAACCAGATCCCAAGAGTCATGATTTCAACAACTCAAGTTAGAAACCAAATTCTTGTCTTTAAGTGTCTATGTAAATATCCTTTGCTAGGGTAAACACAGAATAACTTGAAAGCAAGAATGCACAAATGACTTTCGTGTAGCCTGTGAGCCAGGGCACAGCCTGCGGGCAGTTGGAGAGCTGGTATTCAAGTCCTGGTTTTGCACCAACCTTGAGAAGTCATGTTTCCTGAATAGTCACTGCTCCTTAAGGTGATATGTGGTTGACTCCTATGTAGTCATGACCAAATGTATATCTAAAACAGGAGCCTTTCTTAAAGGCACAGTCCATAAAACAGTACCACTCATTAGAAATGCGATGTAAGCTATGAACTTTAAATTTTCTAGTAGTTACTTTTATTTTATTTGTTATTTTTTTTTTAACACACGCATTGGATTTCTGGATGACATGGTAGTAGTGTTTTGTTTTTTTTTTTTTTGTTTTTTTTTTTTGTTTTTTTTTTTTAAAGATTTTATTTATTTATTTGACAGAGAGAAATCACAAGTAGATGGAGAGGCAGGCAGAGAGAGAGAGAGAGGGAAGCAGGCTCTCAGCAGAGAGCCCGATGTGGGACTCGATCCCAGGACTCTGAGATCATGACCTGAGCCGAAGGCAGCGGCTTAACCCACTGAGCCACCCAGGTGCCCCAATAGTAGTGTTTTTTTTTTAAGATTTTATTTACTTATTTGACAGAGAGAAAAATCACAAGTAGGCAGAGAGGCAGGCAGAGAGAGAGGGGGAAGCAGGCTCCCTGCTGAGCAGAGAGCCCGATGTGGGGCTTGATCCCAGGACCCTGAGATCATGACCCGAGCCAAAGGCAGAGGCTTAACCCACTGCGTCACCCAGGTGCCCCTCTAGTAGTTACTTTGAAAAAAGAAAATTTTTTAAATCAAGTGAAATTAATTTAGCAATATAGTCTAGCTCAAATTATTGTCCTTTCAACATATTTGCCATCAATATAAAGCTATCCATGAGAGTTTACATATATTTTAGCTGAGTCTTTGAAACCAGGGTACTATTTATTTTTTCATTTTTTCAAGTTTTTTTTTTAAGATTTTATATAATTATTTGGTAGAGAGAGCATACTAGCGGGAGCAGAGCAGAGAGAGAAACAGACTCCCCAATGCAGGACTTGATCCCGGCACTCTGGGATCATGACCTGAGCAGAAGGCAGACTCATAACTCAATATGCCACCCAGGTGCCCCCAGGGTCCAATTTACACTCACAGTCTAGGTGCTCAGTTTTACTGAAGATACCTGGTATAGATTCAGATATCTATATTGTCCCAAACAGAGTAAAAGTTTTCTAATAACTGCATCAAGTATTAGTTTTAAAGTTAAATTAAATAAAATTAAATGTTCAATTCTTCCATTACACAAGCCACCTTTCCAGCACTCAGCAGCCACATATGGCCAGTCGGCTACCCTCCTGGGCAGCTCAGCATCAAGGTAAAGGCGTTACTCAGACTCATTCCAAGCCTGGCTACACCACTACTTGCAAACACCCACAAAAGGACTTGGACGTATATGGGTGTGGGTGACTGAGCAGAGACCAGACTCTGAAGCCCCGAGAAAGAGGAGATCAGGGGAAGGCAGTGAAAAGGTATGGCGAGCAGAGCCCACAGGCGCAGATCCAGAAAAACCGGGAGCAGCCCTTTGTGACTACCTCGCCCTCCTCCACTGACCACAAGCCAACCTGTACCCAAGCATAAAACTCCTCACCTTGTGCTTTCCCTCCTGCTAGGGTGGAGGAAACCTTCCTGGGCCCTATCAAAGGCCGACCCCTTCACCTCTGCTTTGCCTGCTCTCTCGCCCCAACCCTCTCTTCCCCTGGTGCATCCCCAGCTTTGACTCTACTGGATCAATCCCACCGATGTTAATTCAAATATGCTTTAGTAGCTCTCATATGAAAACCAAACAACAACAAAAAGAAAAATGTATTCCAAAAGGTTTTGACCTTACACTTACCTCCAGCTGCAGTCCCTTCTTTGCTGCCCTCCACAGCAAAACTTGTTCAACAAGTTACCTCTGTTCACTGTTTCCAATTCATCATCTCCCACTCCAGCCTGACCCTCGGCCCACCACGTCACTGACACCACTCTTGCCAAGGTCAGCAACTCCCTTGACGGCGTCAGATTTAATGAGCTTCTCGGGGTCCTCCCTTTATCTGACCCCTCAGCAGCATTTGCCGGTTGACCGCTGTCCTTTTTAAAAATATCTTCCTCCCTTGTTTTCTGTTTCCTAACTTATCTTACTTCTCTGTCATCGCCCTGGACCCACCATGGCTCCTTCCTCCCCTTCCCCCAGACCTGTACCAGGTGGAGAGTTAAGGGTTCAGTCCTGGCTCCCCTTCTCATCTCTACACTTTCTCTTTAAGTGACTTCAGCTAATTCCAGGGTTTGAAAGACCATCTACATGCTGATGACTAGTTCCAGGTTCTACCTCCTTCCCTGCTCTCCCCGCTGAGTTCCATGCTGTAGGGAGAAGAGCTTACTGGTCACCTCCATTTGGATGTTCCAATATACTTCTACCTTCCACTGCCTGTTCCTTCCCTGGTCTTCCTTGTCTAAGTGACATGGAAGACCCATTTGCTAGAACGAAAATTCTAGGAGACATCTCTGTTTTCTCTCTTCCTCATTCTCCACATTTCATTCTTTAGCATGAAGCTGAAAGAGCCCCACCTCCCCCCAAAAAACCATAGAATTGTCCTCTTTTCTCCATTTCTACCACTAGCTTAACCCTAACCATCCTACTTCACCTGTCCCCCGTCATCATTCCCTGTGTTCATTCCTAGCCCCATGCAATTCATTTTGTTCCCACACATCTGCCAAGTAATCTTTTTGAAAATGTAAATCAAATCATGTCACACCCCTCCTTTAAAACTTCCTATGGCTTCCATTGTATTTGTCGTAAAGTACCAACTCTTATCATGGCCCTGTCTTCTCTGTCCTTTACATCCTGTGCCACTTTCTCCTTTGTTCACTCTAGCCTCATCTTCAAGTCCACAACATACAGAACTCCTTCCCACTGGGAAATTTGATGCCGCTTCTTCTTTGAGCCTAAATGGAGGACCTCTTCTTAGAGGCAGACCACGTAAACACCACCAAGGCAGACAAAATCCTTGCAAATGGTTCTGAGCCTCCTCCAGTTCACAAAAAGCATATGTGCTCCAAGCACAGTCTCTCTCCATAGCCCAGAATGATAAAACTGGAAAACACCAAAGCAGGCAACACTCTATGCCCATGAGAACATTTTAATCAGCCATCTCTGTCCCATGCATAGTGACAGCCTTGCCCTCCACATATGACACAATGATACAAAACCTGCCCCTTCCTTTCAGTGACTCATGAAAAGCAAGCACTAATGGGGCTTTGAGAAAAGACAGTATAACTGAGCAAGCAATTCCTTTCCCATAAGGAAAAAAAAATGCTAATTCGCTGACATTTCAGCTCAAAAGCAGCCAATCAAAATTTTACTGGGAAGATGTTGCTCAAGCATGGCAAAGGTACACCACAATTCTCAATCTCTTCCAAACAGCTGGTAGATTATAAATTCCTCAGCAAAGGAATGCACAAAAGAAAGGAAAGAAAGAAAGAAGAAAAGAAAGAAGAAATGAAAGAGAAGAGGAAAAGAAAAGTCTTCAACACATCTTCAAACTGCAAAACTGCTATTTCAGAATCAACTCTGTTTACTTGTAGCTTACCATGAAATGAAAACATGGGAGCCTGGAAATTTACCAACAACTAAGTTCATAAATTAAAAGAAATTCTTTGCTAGTTGAACCTAATGAGTAGACAAAGCAGAATCAAAAGTATGAAGAGATCAAGGAACAATTTTCCTCTAAAATAACAAAGATATAGGGTAGAGGTCAGGAGATCTCCAAGCAGGGAGGGCTGTCGATTTCTAGGTTCCAAAGCAGTGCCCCAGAAGGTCCTGGCCTCCCAGAGACTCGGGTTTCCAGCCTATAAAAGACTCCAAAACCAGAATCCTCTGGGATGTCATGTACAAGCACATCAACAGTGACCAGTGGACTTGAAATGAGAATTTTTCCTTCCCAGATCCCTCTCTTGTCACCTTTTCCATTTGTATATGCCTCCTAAAATCAGCTCAGGAACTCCCATACTGACTCTGCTGATTATTTCTAGGGGTCAAATTCAAGCCAAAATAAAGAAATAATAAAGAAATAAAACAGGTCTGACAAAAATTTTCTCATTACTAACAGCATGTTCTTTGTATTGGCAATAAATGAGAATACATGCTCTTTGTGACAACTGCCACATTTTCTAAAATACTGTTTTCTACATATGGCATTGCTGACTAAAGAAGCGTCCATGGACTTGTCATTTACATCTATTTAATACAGTCAAATAAAACAATTTCTTTTGTCACTATGAATGCTGGTGCTATTTCTCTGCCTGCCTTTTCTAGTCAAAGAAATTTCGTCAAGAGGACAAAAGTTGAAAACTGTAACCTCAGCAATCACTAACTTTGGGGACTTCTCCCCTGGTACAAATGTTCATGCATATGCATATTTTTATCACATACTCAGACAGATGCCCTTGCATTGATTTGAATACTTGCATAAATATTAATGTGTACAAATGCTTGCATGCAGAAAGCCCATTTATGAAATATCCAATTGCATAAATTAGGAACATTAGTTACTAACTGCATTAACACTTCATAAAATACATGCACAAGTTTGCATGACAAAAAAAAAAAAAAAAAAGGCACAACCCATTGGAAGAGACCAGATTCTCTCAGTGTGTTTGCTATCCTGTAGTCACAAACTGGGGATTGCCACAAACTCTTTGAAGCCTTCAGATTATTTGTAATTTTTACACTTAGATGTATCTCTCCTGAGCTGAAAGGAATTAAATTCTTTTCTAGAATAAACTTACGAATTGTTACATATGACCCCAAAAGGAAATGTCCCTTTTTTTCGGTCACTGAATGGCCTCAGACATGAGCTTTTTCACAAAGAATATGACTCGAAAATAATTTTCATTCTCAAAGATCATTCTCAAAGATCATTCTCAAAGCTTACCTAGATAACATTATATTATCTGTCTCATTCATGCATAGTCATGTCAGATAAAGGAAAACTTTTTAAAAATTACAAAAGAAAATACACAGAGAACAGATTGATGGTTACTAGAGGCAGCTGATAGAGGATGAGCAAAATGGGTGAAGGGGGTGAGAAGGTACAAACTTCCAGGTCTAAAATAAATAAGTCCTGGAGAGGTAATGTATGGAATTATAACTACAGTCAACAATAACACAGACTATATTTCAAAGTAGATCTTAAAAGTTCTTGTCATAAGAGGGGCACCTGGGTGACTCAGTCAGCTGGGCATCTGACCTGATTTCGCCTTACGTCACAACCTTAGGGTTGAGGTCATGACCTCAGGGTTGGGGAATCAAGCCCCAAGTCAGGCTCCGCGCTAGGCATGGAGTCTGCTTTAGATTCTCTCTTTCTCCCTCCCTCTGTTCCTCCCCCCCATATTCTCTCCCTCTCTAAAATAGATTAAAAAAAAAAAAAAAGTTATTGTCACAAGGAAAAACATCTAAATATGTGTGGTGATGGATCACAACTAGACTTATTGTAGTGATCATTTCACACCATATACAAATATCAAATCATTACGTTATACACTTGAAACTAATATGTCACATATCAACTATATCTCAGCTAAAAAAGAAAAGAAAATACAAGAAAGCCTCATGGTTTAGTGAAGTTGGACATAACACAGTTGTCCATTGGAAGTTGGCTCCTATCCTCCAGCCAGTTCCAATTTTCAAATGGGGGCAGGCTAAAGTTCTTACCTGGGGGAGACGGATATTGAGGAAATAACTTCCTAGAGACTATGTGAGTCCTCTCAGTTCGGGATCTGGCCAGCTGGGTACACTATGAGTTTCACTTTCTTTACTTTGTACTTTTCGTGACAGTACAATTTAACCTAAAAATATTTCTTCATAAACTCTGAGAGAAAAAATCAAGTATGCATTTCACGTTTGAACCTGTATCCCCTCTTCATCATATTATGATGAGATCTCACTGCCCACCTGAGACTGGGCGTCAGCTGTGACTGAACCAGGCTTGACGGGTCTACAGTCAAAACAAAGAAGAGAGAAAAAGAGTTCTCAACTCAAAGTATTACTTCTACTATAGGCAGCGCCATCTTCTCCCTGAAACTCAAATTCAGCTCTTGTGAGAACATGGCAAGCATATTAAAGGCTGAATGGACACACCAAACATTTGGCACTACAGAGCCCCCCGCCCCCGTCATTTATAGATTTGCTTTGAACAGTGTTGCTTACTCATGGTCAACCATGGCCCCGAAGCAGATGATCTTCCTTCCCACTTACCATCCGAAGGTCAATAGTGACCTGACACTGTGTGACGGTGACTACGCCATTCACTCACTCTGCCTTCTCACACAGGCATTCTGTCATTTCTGTCATCTCACACCGTCATAAGAGGAAGGGCAAACACGGTTCAATGAGGTACTTTGAGAAAGAGAGACCACATTCACTCCACTTTTTTTTACAGTATATTGTTATAACTGCTCTTTAATCACTGTGGTCATTGTTAATCACTTACTTTGCCCAATTTACACAGTAAACTTTATCATAGGTGTAGGTGCATATGAAAAACCACAGTATATATAGGGTTCAGAGCTATTGGGGATTCCAGGTGTCCACTGGAGGTCTTGAAATGTAACCCCCACAAATAAGGGAGGCCTACAGTATTTCTGCCTCCTCTTGAAGGTTTGTGACAATGGCCACCAAGTCCTACTTTTTGTCTTCCTCCTGACCCCCCGCAAGCTCCCATAATGGAACTGTCTCCTGTGAAATACGGATCGCAGCTTCAAGACCCAGCCCCTGGGACCACTCATGACCCACCAGGGTTCCTTGCTGTTTGCCTGCATCTACCTGTAGCTCAACCAGCACAGCATTCTCAGACCCAAGGGGGCAGCATAGACATCAAGACACCAAGCATGGTCCCGACACCACCCCGTCTGCTGCCAACCCACATCGACCCATTTCGTGAGAGAGAAATAAACCTCTGTTGTGCTCAGACCCAAGGACTGTTGGTTTCAGCAATTAACTACTACTCAAGCAAGTCAGCACAGGCAACATCCCTCATCATTCCTTGACAGACAAATCTTTGAGACACTGCAATGTGTCTCTGCTAGGAGGCAAATGGAAGGAGAAGGGAGCCAGGAGTATGGCAAAATAGGTCAGGGCCTCATTAAGAGTTTGGAGTGAAAATGAATCTGGAAATAAACTTGCATGCTGTGCAACAGTGAGGGAAAATGCCATGCACTTTTATTTATTCGTTAAAACATTTATTGGAGGCTAAGACACGCCAGGCACCATGTCTGGTGCTGAGGTTAAAAATAGGACTGACCACATTCCCTGAGCTCAAGGAACCCCAGTCTATCTGGCTGGGGAGAGAGAAAAATCCAATCAGTGCTTTGACACAGTGCGGTAAGTGCCGGAAGAGTCGCCCTGCAGAAGCATCTAGAATCCTCCTGCAGGTGTGGGTTATGTGTCATACACAGCATGGTTATCCCTAACAAAGGTCACAAAATAAATTCATTTCTGGATGAAAAAGAGCAGAAATTCTGGACCTGCCAAGACTGCGCTGAGCATGACGGAGGGCAAGTGTGAGCTCACGGGTAATACTAATTGTAACAGACGCTGTAGATGATTATCAGCTTCTCTTTATCAAAGTCATGGAGCACTGCACGGAAGAACACAGATAACAGAACGGGGGATGCCCCCAGTGAGCAAGCCCACTGCAGTGAGGGGCCCTCATATATCCGCATCGCCTGGAAATTGCCATGGACACTGATAGATCTCCTCCTTCTGATCAAAAACTGACTCTGGAAACTGTGCCCTTTCAGGAGGCAGTAGCAGAATTTAAATGTTAATTCCTACCCTTTTCAGTTAAAATGCAGAACTGCAGCAGAACTATAGGTTCTCTTCCATCTACCCTCCATCTAGTCTCCTTTATCCTATTTAAAAGCTGACATTTAAATAACCTTGATGTTTATCCTAATGCTTGTGAGGAAGCAAGACATCATGAATGATCTGCCTGAAAATCACAGGGTCCTGGGCCTGAACTGGGAAACAATTCATTTGCGAACTTAAAATAATATGTGTTGTGCTAAGCTGCATTGATGAGAATTTTTTTTCACCTTGAATACATGGAAATCATTAAGTCAGTATGCTTATTTTTATTAAAAGGATCAACTTCTATACTCATCAGTGAAAATTCTATAATGGACATTAGCGCCCAGGAAAATTTTGCAGCCTGTTTAATGATGACGTTTCATACAACACTGTGAGTGACAGTAATCAAAATAAGGTTACTTCAAGGAAGTCCAAATAAAATAAAATAAATTGTTATCCATGGCGATCAGTTTGAAGACTAGAAATAGTATTCCTTTTTCTCCAAAGACAAAACAAAGTGACGCTTTATATACATTTTTGTGCCAAGATTGTGTCTCAATTCCTAAGTTATTTCACAGCAATAACAAAACTATCAGTTATTAAGCACTAAGCCAAGTGTTTTAATTACAAAAAGAGCTAATTTGTAATTCTTAAAATAATCTTAGAAGTTACGGATTTTTTGTTTGTTTCTTAAAGATTTTATTTATTTGTCAGAGAGACAGAGAGCAGGAGCAGAAGGAACGTTAGGCAGAGGGAGAAGCAGGGTCCCCTCTGAGCTAGAAGCCCAATGTGGGGCTCGATCCCAGGACCCTGAGATCATGACCTGAGCTGATGGCAGATGCTTAACCCACTGAGTCACCCAGGCGTCCCAAGTTACAGATTTTTTATTTCCATTTTACAAATGTGCAAATTTAGATATGGGGAAAGGAGTGAGGCAGAAACCCTTATTACTCTGTTTCCTAGAGTAACAGACATAATAAAAGCAGATACTGTCCTTCAAAGCCAGGCCTCATCTGCCTCTAAAATCAGCTCCTAAGGTCCCCAAGGTCTGAGGACAGAGCCTAAATGTCAGGTGGTGATATGAAATTGGCACAGGCAGAATCCAAGCTCTGGTCTACCTGTCACGATGGCCCGGGTGTCTGCTGTCCTGAGTCACTTCGTTAACTGTGTCTCTTCCCTACTTCTCCATACAGTTAGATCTGGCCTAAGAGCAAGAATTAAGTGAGGGCTTAAATCTGATTGACAGCTTCTCCTCTAGTCTACAAACATTTCAAAGAGCAGAAAGCCAGCTGCCTCTCCCTTGGCAAGTTCCCATTGAATCCAAATAAATAATGCAGTGTTTTCTGTGTTTTAATTTTCTTTAGGATTACTGTTCATTGTGGTTTAATTTCTGCCTGTTCTAATTATTACACATCCTGTCCTTCAAAATGACCTTGTAATCCAACATTCTCCCGCCTCATGAATAAGGTTAGGTTGACTCCTTTTGGGGGCCATACATGTCAGTTCATCTCAAATAATTCTTTTTAAAAGAAAAAACCATAAGGAAGAAGAAAACTGGATCTTTCCTAAAACATGGCACTTTCTGCCTGGTATTAATTCCCATTTCAAAACATAACATTTATGGGGCCTCAGGGATAATTACCACCACTTGGTTTTCGATGTGCGATCTGGAGGGATTTAAGAGAATCTGCCAAGTCCCAAGCAACCAGTGATGAAGCCTGCTCTCCCCTCCACTCCCCTACATTGGGGCACATGCAGTTCCCCGACTCTCCCAAGCCAGACTACACTGTTTTCCCTGTGTTTCTCAATCGCATTTTCATAAAATTATAAAAGTGCCAAAAGTAAAGCCAATCAGACCTCTGTGCACCTGTCTCCATAGAGAGAGCTTGATTTCACATGTCTACGTAATGGTGTCTTTCTTCTGCGACACACAAAGGGCTCTTCCATCAGACTTTCATTGATCATCTCAGCTTAAAATAAGCATCAACTGTGATGGATCATTCCCATTTGAGATATGGGTGAAAAGAGGCATAATGATGGAGATACAATGTTTTGCTCAAATAGGTCACTTTTTAATTTTTTTAAGATTTTATTTATTTATTTGACAGACAGAGATCACAAGTAGGCAGAGAGGCAGGCAGAGAGAGAGAGGAGGAAGCAGGTTCCCTGCTGAGCAGAGAGCCCGATGCGGGACTCGATCCCAGGACCCTGAGACTATGACCTGAGCTGAAGGCAGAAGCTTAACCCACTGAGCCACCCAGGCGCCCCTTAAGTTTTTTTTTTTATTATTATTTATTAGAGAGAGAGAGAGTTTAAGCAGGGGAAGTATCAGAGGGAGACAGAGATGCAGGCTCCTCATTGAGCAGGGAGCCCAATATGGGGCTTGATCCCAGAACCCTGGGATCAGGATCTGATCCTGATCTTTATCAGGATCTCAGTAACTGAGCCTCCCAGGCGCCCCTAAAATAGGTCATTTTAAAAGTCAAAAGGGCCTTCAGACTTTCTTATCTAACCCACATATTATAGGAAGTTGCTTCTTTTTTTTTTTTCTTAAGATTATTTATTTATTTATTTGACAGACAGAGATCACATGTAGTCAGAGAGGTAGGCAGAGGGGCAGGAATGGGAAGCAGGCGCCCTGCTGAACAGAGAGCCTGATTCGGAGCTCGATCCCAGGACCCTGGGATCATGACCTGAGCTGAAGGCAGAGGCTTTAACCCACTGAGCCACCCAGGTGCCCCTAGGAAGTTATTTCTTGTTTCTTACTCACATTGTGTGTGCTACAATTCAAAATGAATTTCCTTTGCTTTTAACTAAAATCCAGTCCTCAGTTCCTTACACACATAACACTAAGTCATTGAAAACGATTCCACTGCTAGGATTTTGTTCCTGTGTGTTCTGACTTGAGGACCCAAGGCAGTCAAAGGTGAACAGTCTCAAACAGGCATCCTCATAAACTTCCAGAAATATCGCTTCCAGACAGTGCCCTGAGGATACCAGGGACTCCAGAGGTCACCTCTTCGACCATCTGCCTGCCCCATATAGTGATCTGTGCTGATGAGTATCTGTCACCTCCGGTCGGTACAATAAGGAAAAGGGAGTTACATTTTTTAGTTAAAGCTAGCTGCACCCTGGTGTGTCATCTAAGTTTTGGAGACACTGTGGCAAAGCAACAAAGGTTGAGGTTTCACCTTTATTAAACCACAATAATAAGTTTACCAGAACACCCCCCCACGACCCCACTGTAGACAGCTTCGTTCACTGAGATTTTTCTGCCCATATCTGTATGGAACTAATGTAGCATTTGCATGCAATGCTGAAGGCATACATATTAATAGGGGTTTACACTCTCAGACCTGCCAACCTGACATTGTGTCGCAGACTAGCCATCCCAGGCTTGTATCGCAGTTGGGGCGTGAACACACCACTGCCCTATTTACATACCATACAGACACCTGTGCTCAGTGTTTGTCATTCAATTCTAAACCCATGCAATGAAACTGCTTAAGTTCTCCTTTTTTTTTTTTCCATTGGTATAGCATTAAAATAGAGATACCAGAACTCATTATTTTCTTCTTTTGTTCCCCAAATGCAGACTCCCACAAATACTAGTGCTAAAGCCATCCCAGGCCCGACAGCCAGACATGGGGGCTCTCAGGATCCCACAGAGACAATGACCGGGAAATCCCACCCAGCGGAGGGCCAGGTTGACAACAAGCCTACCTAAACCACTCCCGGCATTTATGCCAACAGTGACCCTAACATCTTTAACTAAATAAATCTTTTGGGTACTCCCCAAAATCTTCAGGATAAAATTCGTACTCACAGTTCCTCAAATGCACCAAACAGGCCCCTTCTCAACTCCTTATCTATGCTGGTCCCCCAAGTGGGACGTTTTCACCAGCCACGGCTCACCATCATTTCTTTCTTTTTTGCTTCTACCCGTATTCATTCTTAGAAACTCATCTCGTGCCACCTTCTTGTGTAAGCCATTTGTGACCATCATCAAACCCCAGCTAGGGCAAGGTTCCTGACTCTGGGGGGCCCAGACGCTGAAACCATACCTCCCTCTCAACAGGCTTATGAGAGCTGTGTGACATGTTCTGGGCTAAGAGAGACTTTTGCTTCCATCTTATATCCTCAGCTCCCGAAACGGTGCCACGCACAGAGAAGGTCTCTTCAGAGAAGGGGAGGACAAGGAAGGTAACTAAGGGGGAATATTCATTCAACCTCGACATCAGGGACCACCTGAATAGCGCCCATGCTCGTGCTGCCAGGGCCCATGCGAAACCTTCCTGTACGCCAACACACGAAGAACATTTGAATGGGAGGTTCTGCTCCAAGAGCTCCGGTCCTGGAGTTAGGAAATTGGAAACTTCTAAATTGGGTCCTAATATCACCATATGATCTCCAAAATGCCATTTAAGGATAAATCAATTTCGGCGTTAACAACAACCAAAAAACCTCCTATCTGTGACTCTATGTGCTCTATGGCCCAAGGGCTCCAGATAACACATAATACCAAAACTCTGGTGTAGAGGGAGAATCCTGCATTTTAAGTTAGAAAAAAACAATAAACAAAAAGCAAAAACAAACAAACAAAAAGAAGCGGGCCCCCAAGTCCCAGCTCTGGTCTTGATTGGCTGTATGTGGTTAGGCAACTTATCCATTCTCTCTGAGCTTTGTCTCATCTGTGCCATGCGGGCAATGATAGTTATTTCTGAGGATGTTGAGAAAAACAGATGAAATAAGTGGGAAAGGCTGTGCCCAACACAGTGTGGCCTTCGTGAAGTTTTGCTCCTCTCCTTGTCCTCTATTCAGGGAGTAGGTGTCTTCTGAGCACAGAGCAGGATGCCCACGGATCGTCATGCTCCTGCGTGAGTCCCAAACTGCTGAATGAGCGTAAGTCCTTAGAGACTATACAGGCTTTAATAGTGCAAGAGGCCAAACAGGTTTTCTCCAAAATCCCGTGAATGGCTTCCATGCATGGCAATTGGATTTTCATCATGTTACTATGAAAATGTGTGTTTTCAGGATGCCGTGGTCTTTGTGTTGCTGATAGCTACTTGGAGGATAGAGGTATATACCTAAGGGAACAGAGGGGCCTTCCAAATTTTCTAAATTTCTATTTCTTCAGCTGGGTGTTGGGTACACGCATGTCCACTTTATTACTATTCTTTAAACTCCATATGAGTTCCTGTGGACTGTTTTGTATGTGTGATCTATTTCACAATTTAAAAGGGGGATTTAGTCTTAATATGGAAAAATCCAAGGTATGGACATTCCACTGACATTTGCTAAAGATAATGCATTAATATTTCTGTCCACTTGAACTGATTAATTTTTTAAGCCACTGATAATGTTTTAGAGGATTTACGATTTAATACTTAAAAGTTCCTTTTTCAATGCAGCTTGCAAGTTAAATTCTGAAGGACTGCAAATTCCAACAATGCCACCAACGTGACTTGGAGAGTTAAGCATTCAGAAAAAAGGCAAACCAGATTAGCAGACGGAAGACCTCCGTTCTGACCCCAATTCTTTACTGCCAGTGAAGCTACAAGCTAACTTCCAAAGTACCCAGAAATTAAGGTCAGGCAGTTCTTTGCCTAACACCCTTATATAAGAGAACTGCAAAATAGAGTCCATTTTATGGAGACTCACTAGACACTGCCAAACCATTATACTGCCTTCTTCCCACACCTTCTCTCAGTACATTTCTTACCCCGAGTGTTTGGTGCATTTATGCCAACAAGTTCAAAAAATAACTTAGGTAATTCTAGTCATGTACCTTTTAAAATATTCATAGTAATAATTCCAGTAATAACCTACGGAGGGATCTGCAAAAGTAAATACAGCGCTAATAAGGGGAACAGTATTACCACTGTGTGATGCTCTGCTATTAACAAATTGGTCACAGACCCTTGTACTGAGAAATCACACACCACGCGCACACGCACATGAGGTGTCAAGAGATGAACTGTGTGGGCAGCAGATGGGAAGGCTGCCTCAGAAGCAGAGGAGGAGCATGCTTTGTACACACACGAGGTAAGGGCCCCCCAAAATAGAAAAGTGTTCAATGAACTGCAATCAGAAAATCTAACAACTTCTCATTTTCAGGTTATCTGTGTATACTATGCTTTCACATTTCGCATTATTGGTGCTGATTTTTTTTTAATTTATTTCATTTAAGGGGGAGCACCATAATCTCTGTCGAATTCAGAACCCTCAAAAGTTCTGATCTAAACGGAGAAGCAGAAATAGGAATGGAATGGAGGCTGGAAACGATGTAAATCGTTCTGGCCGGTCCATCCTTCCTGCCCCTTGTTAGATATTTCGCTGTTTTTCGACCAATAATGTAAAGCCTGTGATAGAAATGCAACACACCCATCAGTTTATTCTAAACAAGCCAGTGATGTGGTTCATTTAATTAGGTAAGTAATGTTAAATTCATCATATAATTTCAGAAAAAAATGGTTTTCCTCCTCAAATAAATAACGATGAACGATACTGAATCATTTTAACATGTCAAATGCCTTATTCTGGCGAAACAGGAATGTGAAATAAAGTTATGAAAATGTACAGTAAATGCCCAGGCAGTGGGCAGGAGCAACTTTTGGGGAAAATGAGAGAAATAAGTGGTTAACTGCCAGCGCACACACTCATGTTAAAGGACACAAAAAGGTTCACAGCAGTTGTTAAATTCATTTAGGGAAACTCACTCTATTTTTCCAACAGAGCTCTCACCAGCTAATCTGTATTACAACCTGCAGGAGTCTTAATATTCTCAGCAGGATCAAGATTCAGGCCACACTGATTCAGCTATTTAATCTTGCAAGAGAACAATATTTGGCAGGAAAAGACCGCACAGCACTAAGGGGAGGTCCCAGAGGTTCGTTGTCAGCACAGAGATTGGGCCAAGAACACCAAAGGTGGAAACCAAACAGTGCAAACCAATGTTTACCACCAGCTTCCAGGAGCTCTCCACTCAAACATGCACGTACACTCGACCTAGGCAGCCAAAACATATGCGGCCCATGTACACATATGACACTTTCAGATGCATGTATCTTTTTAAATTTTTTTTAAGATTTTATTTATTTGTTTGAGACAGAGAGAGAGAGCACGACCAGGGACAGGAGCAGAAGGAGAGGGAGAAGCAGACTCCCAGCTGAGCAGAGAGCCCGATGCAGGGCTCGATCCCAGGACCCTGGGATCGTGACCTGAGCTGAAGTCAGACGTTACACCGACTGAGCCACCCCGGTGCCCCTGGTGTACACTTTTAAAATGAAAAATAATTTCTCAAAATCTGAGGCCCAGTCCTGAAAACGTTTTAATTCCAAACTATCCCTACAGAGGGTGGGAATTTGCAAGAGATGAAGAAAAATGGTCATAGTTTTACTCTCAATACTTTTCAATTTCTTGAGTCCTGAAAACCACAAGGCAGAGAACATGTGTCTGAATTTTTAAATGAACGCAGATAGTAATATACTGATCTTCTTAACCACCCCAAAATTAATAAGCTGGTTGATGCTCTTCTATAAATGCACATTTTTTTTATATTGTATATGGAATCTGTGGCTTGATTAGTTTTGAATGATATTTTCCGGACACCCATACTGACAGGCAAACAGGGAACAGAGAAAACAGACGGAGGGAGACAGGCAAACTTAAAAGCAAAATTGATGGCACCTATTATACCAACGGAACAGCAGGCATCACTATTCAAAAAAATGATTCAGTAAAATCCTTCAAAAACTATTTTAATGTAGCACTGGCAAGGTTTCCGTTCCTTTTCCCATAGCTAGCTAGTTAACCCTCTGATAATAGCACAGTGTTTCCCTCTTATCAAGCTTTTATAGTACTATGTAGCAATTATCTGGGTGCTGGGAAAGGGTAAACACTAAGCTCCATGAGGTCAGGGGTCATATCTAGTCTGTTTCTCATGATATCCACTCCCCCCTTCTGGCAAAGTGCCCAATGTCTGGTAAACACTCAAAAATCTCAAGTCAGTCATCATTTTCAAAATGGTTTCTTTCACAGATTTTTTTTTTTGTTTTACAGATAACAAATTACGCATATTTGAACATATGAGACCAGTCTTTTACCGATCTTACCTCAATCAACATTTCTGTAATGGTGTCTCCCCCAACACTCTGACAAGTAGAAGCTAGGTGCTCTGAATTTGATCATATTCCTTTCTTCCTTGCTTGCTTTGCTCCTCTCACCACATCTTCTCCGCCATCCTCAACTTGCAGCTAAGACTCCCCTGCTCCAGTGGAAACCGTCGCCAGCCACGTCATGCACTTGAACAAGAGCACAAGTGCCAAAACATGGTTTCTCGTGTTTTCTGCCATCAGCGGGGCCCGGTGAATGTGATGTCCACAGCAAATGTTTAAAGAACAAACACATGCCTGCCTACGTAAGATAACTGTGAAGGCAACTTCCACTTCTATCCTCTTCACTGTAGTTAAAGCACCATGTTCTGGAAGGTTCGAACATGAGTAGGAAATGCTGCTTGCCCTCCACCTTCTCACCATAATTTCACAACAAAAGCAAACATTTACATCACTTTGTCTTGGGGAACTCAATTCCCGCCATCGAAAATAACAAGTGTTAAGAAGAACAGAATGATTTTTTTTTTAAAGTTTTTTTTCCTTCTGTTCTTTCTTCTACATTTCGACTCTACTTCACAGTGTCCTAAACAGACAAACTCTGCCATTTTCATTGCTCTCAGAATGCCAGGACACAAAAACTGAATTCGAACAAATCAAAAGTTGACTCTCTTATAGGTAATACAGCCACAGGAGGAAAAATCAATCAGAAATATGAGCAAACAAAGAAAGAAGAAAATGATCATCCCTTTTTGCTTCTTGTCCTTGGAACCAAGCCTGGGTTGGGGGTCCTGCCCAAAAGCAACAGACCCTTCAAACAGAAATTCAGACAAATCCTTTTCCAAACAGTATTGCATATCATTCCATACAGAAGACAAAAAATGCTACAGCGCAGACCTGACGATGGTGAAAGAAAAAAGAAGATACAGCAGAAAGAACAAGCAAAAATAAAGGAAAGCGATGTTCATGACATAATTCTTCTAGGAACATGGCATGCAAATTAGAGGACATATCTGCATAGGCTTATGACAACAAAGACATTCTGGCTTCTAACTTCCAATGGTGCAATCTTCTTTAATTGTACGAGCTTGGCTTGGGTTACCAATGGGCTCTAATTGAATCTCTTTATAATGTCTCCTTTGATTCATGGCCTCTTACGTTAAAATGACATGCAACCATTACACTTATTAACTGGACAAACAACAGGTTTTAAACATACCTGTAAAAATCCACTGAAATTATAACGAGGTGGCATAATTATCAATGACAGTTGCATCTGGGGACTCTACAAATATACATGGAAGATTGCCAGTTCTTTAACGTCCAGTATGTGCTCATTGTAGGTATGTCCCAAGGGGTAAAATAAAATCTGGAAGAAAATTCAGATACTTTTATAAGTTTTTAATCTGTATAATGTACTGGATATGGCAACATTTTTTTAAAAGTTCATCTCAAAAAAAATAATAATAAATTTTTTTTAAAAAAGTTCATCTTGATTGGACTTTTTCCCAGTGGCATAGGAATATTTCTTTTCTATTGTCACACCTCTGCCCTCCTTTTCCCTCATGTCAGTCCAGGCCAAAGTGCCAGCAAAGGACGTGTGAAACCTATATTCCAACGCCCATAATTTCACCGAGACCTGGAAAACTGGAAAACATAATTACTACTGTACGCTATCTTTGTTTCTATAAATAACCATGGCTCGAGACCACAGATAAAAGGAAGCTCGCAAGGGCCAATTAAGGACTAGAAATAGGACCTAGAAGGAAATTTTTTTTTTTTTTAGTTAAAATTGTTCAGTTTGAAAATAGAAAAAAATCTATAAACTGGATGTAGACGTTTCCCTGGGATGGCAACAGGCAGCGCACTCTACCTCCACCACAGAAACTGGCTTGGGGCTCCGGGGTGCCTCAGTGGGTTAAGCCTCGGGCCTTTGGCTCAGGGTCCTGGAATTGAGCCCCCCATCGGGCTCTCTGCTCAGCAGGGAGCTTGCTTCCCCCTCTCTCTCTCTGCCTGCTTGTGATCTCTCTCTCTGTCAAATAAATAAATTAAATCTTTAAAAAAAAAAATTGGCTGATGATAGTAGGTTATACTCACAAGATGTTTGTTACTTAATTACCTCAAAATTACCTATGATGTATGCAGATCATTGCTGATTTAAGCCCTCTTATGGACTGACTGTGTCCCTCCAAAACTCATATCTTGAAGCCCCAAGACCCAATGTGACTATATTTGGAGATGGGGCCCATAAGAATGTAATTAAGGCGAATGGAGGTAAAAGGCTGGGGTGATGTTCAATTCAATTCAACTGGTGTCCTTACAAGAAGTCACTGAATATTTAAGGAAAAATAGGAAAAAGAGAAGAACAAATATTTATGAAGTAACACCAATGACAAAAGTCAAAGCAACTTGAGACGCTAAGAACTGTCTTGCAAACAGAGATTTCAAGAGAAAGAATGCAAAATTAGTCAATATTTTAAATATGACTGCTTCATTCATGTACTCAACATACATTTTTTTAAAGATTGATTTATTTATTTTAGAGAGTGTGTGTCCAAGCGAGGGGAGGGGCCAAGAGAGAGAAAGAGAATCTTAAGCAGACTCCACGCCCAGCACAGAACTGGATGTGGGGCTCGATCTCACGACCCTGAGATCATGACCTGAACGAAATTAAGAGTCAAACGCTCAACTGACTGAGCCACCCAGGCGCCCGACCTCAACATACATTACTGAGTACTCACTGTGTGTCAAGCATTATTCTAGGCATTAGCAATTTTGTGTTGAAAGGATAGGCTAGTCCCTACCCTATTGCTGTGCATATCTTAGGAAATATTGTATTTGCCTAGACTGAGAAGTGAATGGTAAGGCAGACTCTTCTGAAAAGGAAAAAGAAAAGGAAAATTTGAGGAAATAATACTCTTTAAAGAATTCAGTCACTTACTGAACAAATATTTATTAGGGAACTTCACTGTGCTACAGAATGATGGAATGAAGGACAGAACTGAGAGTTTAAAGGAAGAAAATCAATGTGTAACTATGCAGCTCCAAAAGAGATGCTTTGATTAAAATAAATCTAGAAATATTAGAACTCCTTGGAATAGCCTCCATTATAGGATGAAATGCATACAAGACTAGGGGGCATCAAAATGGGTGTGTTTATTGGAACAGTCTCTGGGAAACCATCCCAGGGCTGGCAGCCTGGGGCACAGTGAAAAGCCACGGGAAGAAGATATGTTGGCCCAAGAAGTTAAATCCATTTATCCGATGTTGTTCTGTGCCAGGCGCTGGGGCTACAGAGAAAAAGGCAGCCTGAATCTTAGAGTTCAGAATAGAGTTCAGTCTAGCAGGAAAATAACTCATAATTCAGACTCTCAGGGCAGCAAGAGAAGAACAAGGCCATAGGGGAAAGGAGGCATCATTGGGTTGTAGGATGATAGGGAAAGGGTACAAAGAGCCTTCCAGGTGAAGGCATGAAGGGCATAGGGCTGGGTCCAAGAGGGACAGCCAGGCTGGAGATCTCAGCTGGTACTCAGGGACACACTCATTTCCCATCCTAAAGGTTTCTCATTTTACCCCAAAGCCAACAAGGAGTTACTGACAGATTCGAAGGAAGAGACTGATATGATCCAATGTGCATTTTAGGAACTTGCAAGAAACCACAAGAACAGCTCAGGAAGGAGAAGAGGCAGTACAGTGGCCGGCAAGAACAGTCTAGAGACTTATTCCCACAATCCACGCAAGGGACGGGGAGGGCCTAAATTCAGGATGTGACAAGAAAGGGAAAGTACAAATGCCATGATATGCATTCGTAGGGATGCAAAAAATACATTGAAAAAGGCATGGATGATCTTTGTCTTCCTGAAGGTGAAGAGGTCAAACACATAACAAGTGAAATGTTCCTTAAAACCAAACGGTGAAATGAGCAGGAGAGCTAAGGGCACCATGGAACAAACAGCTCTTATGTCTCAGAGATGAGAAAGATCGTGATACCTGGGGTCTTAGAGTGGATCCAGGGTCGTTTACAGACACTGTGAAATGGTTCCACACAAGAGGAATGACTCATGCAAAGGCCCAGAACAGAGTAAGCTGGTCAGACCTAAAATAAATGGAGGAACAGTGTGGACGGACAGCCCAAGATAAGGTAAAAAATAGTGTAGGACCAGATCATGGAGGGTCCTTAGAGTCTGAAAGGAGGAGCTTTGGAGATGAGATTGGGTCCAATGCAGAGTGGTGCTCCAAGGGAAGTTCCTAGTGAATCATAATTAGGGTCTTGAAGAAAGAGACTTTTTAGAAAGACTCATCTGGTGGCAGTGTTTAAGATACAATGGAAAAGCAGCAGAAGGAGGCTGGAAGGAGAGAAGGCCCATCAGGAGGTCCTGCAGTAACTCGGGCAGGAAAAAGGGCCTGAATACAGGACAAGTGAAAAGAAGGGACATTTCACAAAAGAAGGATCTTCAGAAATGAGGTGTTGGATCTTTAATCTCTGTTCCAAGAAAGAAAGAAAAAAAGTCATGTGTGTTAATTCTTTTATTAGGGGGCCCTTCCCCACCTCCCCTTGAGATAATGCCATTTTATAGCCACAACTCTTGTATGTGCCAGGCACAAGTAATTACTGGTCTGGGATGTATTTGTTTCTTTAAGTGACTGTGGCTAAAAATTGGAGGATAAAAAGAAGAGATCAACCTTTGAAGTTCTAGGTGGAAAAATAAAGCAAAACCAGGTGTCAGGGAAACCATGGATTTGGACATGAGAAAGGACCAAGTGGTGATTTTCTGTGTGTAGTTCTCAGGAAAGTCTAAGTATTCCTTATAGAAACACTTTCCCTGAGGAGAGGTTGTTCAGAGCATCTAATTAGACTGGGTATGTCAATGTGTTTTAAAACAAATAAAGCATTCATACATGTGTTAGACACTACAAAGAAATATGTGTCATTTTCCTATCACTTTCTTAAATTTTTTTTTTTTAAGATTTTATTTATTTGACAGAGAGAGAGAAATCACAAGTAGGCAGAGAGGCAGGCAGAGAGAGAGAGAGGAGGAAGCAGGCTCCCCGCGGAGCAGAGAGTCCGATGTGGGGCTCGATCCCAGGACCCTGGGATCATGACCTGACCTGAAGGCAGAGGCTTTAACCCACTGAGCCACCCAGGCGCCCCTCCTATCACTTTCTTAGGCATATTTGATCTTTGCTTTAAAGATGATGCTACCAACCCATGATGACTCAGGAAAACACTGGAGTTACTAGTTAAGAGACGTTGGAGATAAGGTACAGTCCATTAAAGGGACAGATAAATTCACACTCTGTGAAAATACCTGCCATGTGGCACCTGGGTGGCTCAGTGGGTTAAGCCAGTGCCTTTAGCTCAGGTGATGAGAGGATCTCAGGGTCTTGGGTCTGAGCCCCACATTTGGTTCTTTGCTCAGGAGGGAGTCTGCTCCCCTTCTCTCTCTGCCTGCCTCTGCCTACTTGTGATCTCTGTCAAATAAATAAATAAAATCTTTAAAAAAGAAAATACTAGCCTCCAAGGGCTTAAATCTAAGCCACTGACCTAATAACTAGCTGCTATTTCATCTGCAATCATCAACCCCGTTAAGAGTCATATCAAAAATACCACACTATGCTGCTTTCTAAGTACTTTGTGTACTAGAATTGACTACTCAAAATCGGAAGCTTTCATATACATTTTGCAGTGCTCAGGAAACAGTTATGCTTCTTGCATAAGGAACAAAATTAACAAATACTCTATGTCAACACTGAATGTCTTTCTTATTTTTACCTCCCTCACCTTTTAATGAAAACTTCTTATGTTCGCTGAACGTTAAAAAGGACGAGAGACCCTTCCGTATCGGTTGTTTGGGTTCATCTAAGACCTAATTGCTTCAAACACTATAATTTTGCCACCAGTTTACAATTAGCATGCATTTCTCATGCATGAGTTGACCCAATTACATAACAAATTGTGCCTTGGGGGATTTGTCTTGCCTGCTTGTCTTCTGTCCACCATACAACTCAATTTCACACCGTCAGCAGCCTGAACATGGCCACAGTCAGTCTCTGTCAAAATGATTTATTTAAATTACAAACAGAGACCAGATCCCCAGATAATCATCCCTACCCTCATGCTTACCCTTCCACTCAGCCCAACTTTGAATCAAATCTTTTAATCGCCCATAGACACTGCTATTCAATTATTAGGTCACGTTTACCTCCAATAATCTAATATTTTTGAAGCAAACTCACAAAATCTCAGGGAACTAAATCATCAGTATCCACGTGAGCTTATTAATGGGCACATAATTTATTTTGCATTCTAAGAAGTCAATGAAAAATTATGTAGCTGTATCAAAAAAACTAAAAATAATTACATTTCAGTATCAGATTACAGAGAGATTCTTTTCTCTATGATTTTTTTTTCAAAGGCTTCAGTCTTCGCTTTTCTTGTGAAGCAAGTGAGCGTCTTATGAATGTATACGCTAAGTAGAAAATGGTAGTAAAAAAGGGTATTTGGGAAATAGGAAAGATAACCAAAATTATAGGTACTGAGAGGGTGAGAGAAAGAATATAGAGCAGGTGAAAATCCCAGTGTCTGTGTTGTCTGTGGGCTAGTGAGCTAAGGAAAGGGGGTTCTAAAGATTCCCACTGAAGCCACACACACAGCCCTGCTGCCTGCACGCGTGCGCGCACACACACACACACACACACACACACACACTTATTTCCTCTCTAAGTCAAGGACAGACACAAATCTTGACAAATCATATAATGGTATACTTACTATTTCAGTCAATCTGTAAAATACAGGATTTTATCATCTGGGGTTTTTTTTTCCCTTCCCCCTCCACATATTTCTCCATTACCTAAAATAAATTAGAAAATAAACATCCAGATTTTATCTACAGCACAGAGCTTGTAAAAGTCTCTTGGGGTTGGACTTTACCATCTTATTTCACAATTTATCTATAGACTGTCCCAGCTAATTAAAAGTGCAGCTTAAATCAGTGTGTAAACAGGCAGAATGAAACACATCAATAATCTTCTCAAGGCTGGACTGAGTTCACCCTTCGATGTTGGCAGTGATGCTGCCGGGCTCTCCTGCTGCAGGTACCCTGAACACACTGCTTAGAAAATTGAAGGCAGTAACCATTTGAATTAGAAACAGACTTTACAGACACCCACACAAGCTACAGCTATGAGGACAACAGGAAAGGGGGCTCTTAAAAATGTCCAAAGGCACATTTTCCTTCAATTCAGGTCTGTACCTTGTCCTTTAAGAACATTTCCCTAAAATATCAATAAGCAAAGATGGGAAGCTATGCTAGGTCATTTCTGCCATTTCTGCATTTCTGCCCTTGGATTTGGCAAGGTGTAGGTGGACACAACTAGACATGTTCTGGAATTGTACAGAAAAAAAATTTTTTAGGAAACCAGTTCTGTTTCTTTCCAACCATTCAGTAAATTCTGAAACCCTGCCTCTTCTCTTATTCTTTCTGCAGCTATACTGAGTCATATAACAGAAGAATTTTAAACTGTAGCATTTAATAAATCTCCCCAGATTCAATATGCTGTCATTACAGACCCCAAAAGAAAGAAGTCAAGGCTAAACCCATGCTCGCCCCTTTCATTACACACAATTTCAAATTTATGGTCGTGTTCTATCCCACATCTCAGTAACAGATGCAGACTGAGTGGGTATTTCCAAATGATTTCAAATCCTGCACAAATGAATATGAGAGTGGCAGATAACATTTCATAACACTCGCCCAGACCCAAGCAATCAAAAATGCCCATTCATCCACAACACTTTACCCAAAACACCTCAGAGGTGTCATTAAATTCACAGTGTTATGTTCTAAAGGCAACTTAGAACAATCCATACGACAGTCAAGGGTAACATAAGCAAAACAAGTAAGCAAAAGTCAAAACAAATAGGAAAATGAAGCAAATGGCTGTTCATCCCAGCCCTTCCGGTGGGAAACTTCTGGCGGAGACTAGTCTGAACATTTTCTCAGCCCCCGTCCTCTCAAAACAGACACAGTCCAGGCCACTGTCAAAAATATCTGTCTGGATTTGGCCCATATGTTTCAGTATTTGAGTTTATTGGACTAAATCAAAGTACCACCTTTCAGATTAATCCAAGTTTCTCATAGAAAAAAAAAAAAGGTCCTTGAGTAATATGGAAAACCTTGTGAAGTCACGGAAAAATTTCATGAACTTGTAGCCTTATAAATGAATAGTAAATTCACTAGACCTCAGAATATTTAACAGTTTCCTTTCTTCAAGAGTAAATCCCTAATGATAACATTATGAAATATATATTCTTTACTGCTATCCAAACATGAATATACCTCATCATGGCTAAAAGAACCACTTGGAAAGCTGCTATGGGGGCTAACATAAGACAATTACCAAAAAAAAAAGAAAAAAAAATTAAGATGTTATCTAAATTATATGCTTTCAAGAATCAATGTTGTCTAAATTTTAGGCTTAATCCAAAAGGTATTTTGCATACACTACTATGTACATGATACATACCAATTTATACATACCTGTTTCATAAGGGTTTTTGCAAAATTAGGAATGGATCTGCAAACACCTTCTGGTATTGAATAAAATGTATATTCCTGCTAATGATAAAGGTTGGTGAAATGATCAGTTCTTCTTATTAAAAACAAATATTGACTTAATTTGAATATAAATGAAAGAGCTTACCTTTGAATTGACTGCAATCCTTATGTTAGCTGTCCCGTGGATGTTTCAAGTAGAAATGTTTAGTTCTTTTCAAAATAAATTTCTGTGATAGTTTACGATTTATCATATAACTTTTTTGTGTGGAATTAGTTTTGTTTTTTTTTTTTAAGTTTTCCAAAAACAATCCAAAGAAAGAAATGTTACTCTATGTAATCATAGTGGAATATAGATCTCTATCTCTCATTTTAAAAAGCAGAAATATTTTTTTTAATTTAAAAAAAGAATGAATAGGAAGAAAGATGGGGGGAGTAACGTATGACCAATAGGTTGTTGGGACAGGGAAGGAAAATGAGGGGACAAAAACGTGAAGCCTTAAAATTCAACCTGTTCTCTTCAAAGGAAAAAACAAGTCCTTTCAAATGTAAAATGTCCATTTAAAGAGCAAACAATGCATAAATTTTAGGGAATATGGCAAAACAAAGTGTTTACTCTGCCTCCCCCGACTCTCTGCGAAAGCTGTTTGAACATCATATCATTCTGGTTTTGAACTTTTCACAAATAAAATTCTTTCTCAAATGAAACACTACAATTCTATCTCCAAATTGTCATTATATACAGTGATGATGGCCAAATACCAATGAGTATAAATCGTCTGCTAATTAAACATTTCCTAGAAATCAAGGCTGCATCATTTATAACATCAGGATACACAAAAGTTCAGTGACCATACGAGAGACACACAAGATAGACTTCTCATGAAAAATGGCATGAATCTTGCATATTTGCACATATTTTTATATCATGTATACAATTGTTCATTTTCATTCATCTGTCCTTTTGGCTACCTAACACTGAAACTGATATTTTTCTGAAAAAAATTACATTTTGATAAACTTCATATAAAACTTTGGAAGAAACATAATTACAGGCATGAATTACAAAAGTGAATACGAGCTCTTTACCCACCTTTAGGTAATACAGAATTAACACTATTCAGTCCCTAATAGATTTTGAACTTTTGCTACTCTCGATTTTCTTTTTCAAGAAAAATATATTACTTAACATGACGCAGCTTTCAAAACCAAAGCAGTTTCATATGTGAATGTTTATTCCCCAAATTAAACAAAATGCATCATTTCAACAAATATCTGGTTTAAAGTAGGAAACCTGACATACACAACATTAATAAATATAAGATTTCTTAAGATATTTAGCCTTATATGTATATTTTTATATAATTATCCCCAGCAAAAAAAAAAAAAAAAAAAAAAAGAACTGTCAGGTTTTTAAATTTAACTATAAAAGTCCCGTTTTGGAAAAATTCCAAAGCCAAGGGACCATTAAAAATGGAATAAGATGCTAAATTACAATACCTCTTTTAATAGCAATGACTGACTGTCTAAATACACATTTAATTTATTTAATTAAATTGATTTTCTTAGGAAATTGATTTAGAAAATCACTGTAATTAAATACATTAAGTATATAGTCAGAAATGTAGTCATTGCTATGAAAGTGCTAGGCTCTCAATAACTGTGACAAAATCAAAGGGAAGCAATCTAACAGTTGCATACTTGAGGACCTCTGAGCCCTGCTTGCACACCGAAGCACCAAGAACACTTCCAAATCCCAGTATCATTCTCCCACCCAGACACACAAGTCAGGGCGATCACATCACCAAACAAGCAGTCACCTACGTTACTGATTTGCTCCTGAGTCCTCTTCAGCCTCTGTAGTTCAGGAGTGTCCGTAACGATGCTGAAGCCCCTCCCTTTGCTTTCTTCAAAATCTCTTTTGTACTTGACCTACCAGAAGAGAGAACAAAAGAACGAAAAAGAAAAGTAAACCAAGGAGTCACAAATCCCACTCAGGAGAGGCCAGGGCCAAGGAAGCTACACTTGGGCAAGACCTCCAGAGCCAACCCCATCAGCAGCTGGCAGAGGGAGAGGCCGCCAAGCACAGCCTGATGGCTTGGTTTGTATCCCAACAAGGTCACTGACTGTGTGACCTTAGACAAGTCACTTAACTACTCTGTGCGTCAGTGGTCCCGTCCATCAAATGGCGATAACAGCAACAATATTTTTTTTTAATTTATTTGACAGAGAGATCACAAGTAGGCAGAGAACAGCAACAATATTTAAATAAGGCTATTTAATAAGTCATAAGGATGGGATCAAATGTCCTAAGTTACGTACCTAACTGTGAACAAGCAAGCAAGGCCTCCATAATCATTACTATTACCTCCCTCAATAGTTGTACTACTGCTCAAGACAAAAGTGTGGGAAAAGACAGCTGAATCTGCTCCCGTGCCCATCTCGTCAGTGACTAAGCACCATTGCCCTACGGAGGCAGAAGACCTACAGAATCATCAACAGCCAGGCCTGTCCTTAAAAAGTGTTCATTCTATTTCATAAGGCAAAACATATGGATATGGTTATACAATGCTATATGGCCAAGTGTCAAGTATGTAAATGCATATGGAAATATTTATAAAATAAGCCACACCTAGAGATTAAAAGATTTCCAGCACATGCTCCTGGCACACTGTGTGCTGAGGTACCTAAGATTTTTTTTTTCCGGTATTTAAATACACTTCTTTTCTAATTACGACCCAGTGAAGCTGAATTTTATAGTTTCCTCGAGGGACTGGAATCGCTGATGCTTAATCTTACTAGAGCCCCATCTCCTGTTATTAGCATAATGACAGCAACTGTCACACCAGTTAAATATGCTGCTTGTTAAAGACTGACACGCTACATCACTTGGACTGTTCTTATTTCTTTAAAATCTAAATATTAAGTGATATGGAAACACATTTTTGATAACCCATATCATCCTCATTTTACATTCATAATTATTAGGCTCAAATTAGCACTTCAATTAATAGCTAACATTTAGGATGACTAATAAAAATATGATTCTGTAAGTGCAACTTTCTATATAAATTTGAAAGGTTGACTTAGTTGAGCATGGAATGACTGGGTTTGTTGAGTCATGTCTGTGTTTAGACACTCAATTCCCCCAGGTATTTTTGTCCTTGGGGCCTCTGAAAAATTCCCTTTTACCAGAAAAGCTTGAAAGAAAACAAAAAAATCCCAGATGGCTACAAATAGAAAGGTCTAGATTCCCTCGTCACTAGTAGCTTAAGAATATCTCACTTTTTCTCCATATTTTCGTCTAAATATATAAAAGTAATAAAGCCCTTACTCTTACTATTCCCATAAATAAAAGGTCAAATAACCTGCATAGTTTTTCTTTTACAGAAAGTGCTGAATGAGATTAGCCTCCTACCCCCCACTCCCACAGCATGAGTGAAAATACTCACACCCACACGTTCTTGAGGTTTTATGCCCAACTAAGCAAGGAAGCCATTTAGCTTCACTTGATGTAAGCACAAGGCACAGAGTCATAAAATAAGAAAAGTGGCAAAGATGACAAGGTTATAACAGCTACAGGCATGAGGAAGTGAGGAGAAAAATCCAAAAGCCAGGTTCGAACACCCCGAGCCCCAGTTTCAGGGAAGGCAAAATCATACATTCTTTTGGGATCAGTTTAAGGGTATTTTTTTTTTTTCCTAATGGAAATTCCCAAGGCAAAAACTGAAAAGAAAACCTGTCAAGTTCCAGAGGCATAGGTTTTGAGCTGGCCACAATTTAACAGTCCATTCCACATTCGCAAGGCACATAAGAATCACCAGACTTGGGCTTATCTCATTAAGGGACTAGTATTGTATAGTTATACAATCATCTCTGTAATCAGTCTGCAGAGTTTTAGAAGATGTGTAATCATTTTTTTTTTTTTTTAGATTTTTTGTTTGTTTATTTGACAGAGATTACAAGTAGACAGAGAGGCAGGCAGAGAAAGAGAGAGGGAAGCAGGCTCCCTGCTGAGCAGAGAGCCCGATGTGGGACTCGATCCCAGGACCCTGGGATCATGACCTGAGCCGAAGGCAGCGGCTTAACCCACTGAGCCACCCAGGCGCCCCTGTGTAATCATTTTTAATGGTACGATCCACAAGCAAGCCTCACAGATGCTCGGGACCAGCTCAAGTGCCTCCTGCCAAGTACACCTTTACCCCGTGCACGGAGCTCCAAGCCATAGTCACCCCCTCTCTTGTCCCCTGTCCACTTACACCCTCTCTTTCTATTTAGGTCAAATTTTAAATATTATATCTGATGATTTGCCAGTCATGATTCCGAGAGACAAGTGGATACAGAAAGAGATCAGAGGGCAGAGGGAAAATCTCTTCAATTTCGCCCTCAGGATTTTTGCCCTCAATTTTTGCCCTCACGACACGACCCCACCCTCCCAATGAGAATACTGCACCTTTGAGCCCAGAGATTGACCCACACTGGACCCATAATCCAGCGTATGTGCATGAGCCCCAGGTCTGGGACATTGGTAGGAACCCTTGAGAAAGGGGTGCTCTTTCTCCAGCTCCAGCTAGTTCGGGCTAGCAAACCGGAGCTGCTGGTCACCACCCAGGCACCACCACCACTAGCCAACACCTCGGCAAGCCAAGCAACAGACCTCAAGGAAGTCCTATTCAGCCTCCAGGTTTTTCAGTTAAGTGAGCTCATCTATCTCTCTCTTGATAATCCAAAGAATTCTGATTAATTCAACCTACTCTCACCGTGCCCAAAATGTTTGCACACATACAAGCTTCCCAGTAAGTATGAACGTGTAAATTTCTCCAGTGATTCTTCCTGCTGTGATACAGGATTTAATAGTTTACAAAAACAGTGGATTCTATCTCGGGAAAAGCACTGCTTTAGTGGGCAAGAGCCCTGAAATCTCATCCCATTCCCTATTACTTGCCAGCCACCTCACCTTCTCTGAGCCAGTCTCCTCCTCTCTAATTAGAGATTCTAGTAACTTCTTAACTAACTGATCTGTGGAGATTGGGTGAGAGAAAACACCGGAAAGAACTTCAGAAAGAATAAGGGGCTGCGTCAGTTCCCAGCATTGCCATCCTTATATTGGTTTTGCTTGATGTGAAAGGATCATCTAATATTTATCATGAAACATTAAAGAGAATAGTTCTACAATAATAAGAAAGATTACAGCTCACAAAGCAAAATATATTAAGAATCAGCTCTTAGTTCACATTTACCAATTTTACTCAAACTATTCCAGAACAGAAACTGATTTTTGTTGTTGTTGTTATTGGATTTGTGCCAGCGATCAGACCCCTACATGGCACCTCGGATATGTCATCTGGTGATCACACAGGTGGAGATGAATTCTGATCCCCATCTGTGCAGGTGCTGGGTGACAATCTGTCTTTGCCAAGAGTCATACCACATGCTGTGCAAATCTGTAAGAACTGGATGAAGAGTATTCTCGTAAGTCAACTGGGGGTTCCCTGTCACTGACAGAATGTTCTCTCTTGCTCCCTATCCTGAGCCCATGGGAAGCATAATCCCTTTATTCATCAAAGCACAGCGTCGCCGGTGATGTTCCTCTGTGAGCTGGGCTGGCCTCCCCCCGCAGTCTGGAGCCCCGTAGCTTTACACCGGCCTGGTAGAGCCATTCTCATGCTAACTGTTCTTACAATGGGGTCTCAGCCCTCCGCTCTAGAACACACAGAACTCAGGGATAAGAGCAAAGTCTTCATGATCGTTCTAATCCCAAAACCTAGCCTAGCCTAGACTCCCAGCCCATGGGAGCTGATTATCAAATGATTAAGAAAAAGAAGGGAGGGTAAAGAGAAAGAGAAAGGAGAGAGGTGACGGCGGAGAGGCCCAGTTCCAGAGGTAAGAGAAGAACCACATATGCAGGGCCTCAAACATGGCTCTATCCGGCAGGAGCCAACCGTGGGGGCAGCGGGGTGCGGACAAGGGAAGACCAGGACATTAAACTGAGGAACACAAATCTAGATCATATTTAGAAAAAAAAAAATTGCTAGCCATAGTGCTTGTCCATTTGGGCTTCCGTAACAAAAAATGCCACAGACTGGGTGGCTTATAAACAATAGGAATTTATTTCTCCTGGTTCTGGAAGGAGGAAGTCCAACATCAAGGGGTAGGCAGAGTCCGTGTCTGGTGAGAGCCTGCCTCCCGGTTCATAGATGGCCATCTTCTCACTGGGTCCTCACATGATGGTAGGAGCAGGGGAGCTCTCCAAGTTCTCTTCTACAAGAGACCTCATGATCGAATCGCCTCCCAAGGCCTGACCTCCGAATGTCATCATACTGAGGATTTGGGGAGACACAAACAAGCAGTGCTATTCCATATTAACTTTGTCAACATGAACTCTGTATTCGTTGAACCTCATCTATCCTGCCCTTTGAAACTCCAGCTCTTCCCCCAGCAAAAATGCCTTTTCTTCCCTTATACATCCGCACTAGATAGAAAATGATCACCTCTGGTCTCTTGCCTACTCTCCTGCTAAAAAGTATTTCACTATAATTTCATGAACAACAATGGCAGTGTATCTTAGGAATGTCATTCTTTGGAATCCCCTCAAATGTTCACCCATTCAATCCTTTGTTCATTCAAGAGAGATTTACTGAGCACCTACTATAAGCCAAGTACTGCTCCAGGTGTGGGAACAGCACAGCGAAGACAACAGTCATGATCTCTGCCCTCTTGGAGCTTCCATTACAGTGGGAGAGATAGAAAAGACACAAGACCTAAGGAAGCTGAACAAACGGTGTGTTCGTGGTAAGTGCTAAGAGAACAACAAAGTGAGAAGATGAGGTGAGAAGGGCTAGGAATGCTGTCCATTGAGATAGCGCTGTCCAAGAGGGCCCCAGTAAGATGCTGGCATCTCAACAGGACCTGAGGGGTGAGGACTGTAAGCACGCAGGGACACGCTGGGCATCTGGTTTGACAGGTACTAACCTGCTCAAGGTGAGCAGGAGAGAAGCTGGAAACTGGTTAGGGAGCAGGCAATTTTGCTCCTCCTCCCTCAACTGTTCCCTATTGGAGAGCCCACCCAGGACCACAGAAGACAGAGAGAATTTCTGGGCCCAGCCCCAGATCCTGGCTTCCCCAGAAGACCAATTCTGGAGGCCGTGTACTCCTGTCAGTACAGGGCAGGAAGGATGCAGGAGGAGAGAGGACAGAACTAAGACACGCCAGGAGCTCAGAAAAAGGATGGGCCGCAGCTGAAAAGCAATGCCGTCTTAGCATCCTTTAGGCTCATCTCTTCAAGACTGAACGAAGCCACTTCAAAAATGTGCTCCTTAGGTTATAGGTAAGAAATACACACAATAGGCAATTTGATTTGACATATTTTTCTTCAGAAGGAACTTAGATATGTATTTCAAATGCTGAATGCAACATAATATTACATGCTATGTACATGCGCTTGTGCACATACACACACACACACAAACACACAATCTTCCTGTACTACGGATTAGAACCCTATGCTAAGAATCAAAAGACCTGAATTTAAACCTTAATTCTGTCCTGTGATCTTTATTTGTTCAATTTCTCGAATACTCCTGATCCTCAGCTATAAAACAGAAAAAGAAACGGAGAAAAAAAAAAAAGAGCAACGTGCTACGTAATGTTTGGGTGGTTAAAGTTAACACTATGAGAACATCAGGCAAGGACATGCCTGCAGAAGGTCACTAGCAAATTAGCTTTGTCCTTCCCACTAAATTTCAAAAACGACCTTTGTTGCTTAATATGATCATTGCTGCCAGCCTGGACTTGCTCGGTGGTATTTTGTCTGGACTCATCAGCTAACGGTACTCACAAGTTCATGCGGAGGAAGAGCCCGGACACCGGCAAGGTTCTGGCCGAGCTTAAGAAAAAGGCTCACGGCGACCGAAAAGGAAGACTCCTCAAAAGCAAAAGGTAAACAGCTGCAAATTGAATGATGTGCTCGTTCTGAGATATAAATTCGCTCTTCCAGATGCTGCAAGTACCACAATTATTGATATTCTAACAGTATAAGTAAATTTTTATAAAAACGAAAACCACAACACAGAAAAGCCAGGGATCCACGTCAGGTGAAAGAAACCGGGTGCAACCAGAGACTGATAAATTGTCAGATGACGAACTGAAAGGAAAAGAATTCAGAGGCAGAAGTGAAACCAACATGTCCCGCAGCCCACCAGCTCCATGCCCAAGTATTCTCAGGCCCTGGAAACCCCTGCCCATGAGCTTCTAGGGACAGAAACCAGCATGTTCATGATAACATTGTATTATCAAGAAAACTGGGGGGCACCTGGGTGGCTCAGTGGGTTAAAGCCTCTGCCTTTGGCTCAGGTCATAATCCCAGGGTCCTGGGATCAAGCCCCACATCCTGCTCTCTGGTAGGCAGGGAGCCTGCTTCCCTTCCTCTCTCTGCCTCTCTCCGCCTACTTGTGATCTCTCTCTCTGTCAAATAAATAAATAAAATCTTTAAAAAAAAAAAAAAAAAACTCGGGGCCCCTGGTGCTGCAGTCAGTTAAGCATCCAACTCTTGATTTTAGCTCAGGTCATGATCTCAGGGTTGTGAGATCAAGCCCCGTGTCCAGCTCTACACTGGGTATGAAGTCTGCTTAAGACTCTCTCTCTTTCCCTCTGCCCATCCCTCACTCACCTAGCCCCAGCTTAAGCACACTCTCTCTCTTTCTTAAAAGAAGAAGAAGAAGAAGAAGAAGAAGAAGAAGAAGAAGAAGAAGAAGAAGAAGAAAAGAAAAGAAAAGAAAAGAAAAGAAAGAGAAAAAGAAAGAAAGAAAGAAAGAGAAAAAGGAAAAGAAAATTGGAAACAACCCAAGTACCCATCCACAGGAGAATGAATGGATTATATTATATTCGTATAATATATTATAATCCAGGAGAAAAAATAAATGAACTACAGCTGCATGGATCCAATACATACAAATCCCATAAACATTCTGCTGAAGGGGAAAGATGCAAAGAATACATACATACACGGTAAATAAAGGAGGGAAAGAAACTTGATAAGGACATTATCCAAGGCTGTTGTGAGATCTGCTCATGGGAAGATGTGAGGGGAGATTCACTGGTGCTGATGTCCATGTTGTTGGAAGGTAGATTCACATGCAATGCTGCTATAAAACTCACATGGAATAGCCATGTGAGTTTTATAGCAGGGTTGCCTGTTCTTGTGTATTGTGTATTGATTAAATATCTTACAATACGGGACGCCTGGGTGGCTCAGTTGGTTAGGCAGCTGCCTTCGGCTCAGGTCATGATCCCAGCGTCCTGGGATCGAGTCCCACATCGGGCTCCTTGCTCAGCGGGGCGCCTGCTTCTCCCTCTGCCTCTGCCTGCCATTCCGTCTGCCTGTGCTCGCTCTCTCCCCCTCTCTGTCTCTGATAAATAAATAAAATCTTTAAAAAAAATTTAAAAAAATAAATATCTTACAATAAAGCATTTTCAAAGAAAGCAGGGACAGAGTTTTAAAAGTCCAGATGGGGAAGCTGAGGTATGCAGACTTGGGTTTTCCATAAATGGTAAGGGACTTGGCTGGCAGGTGTCCATATGTGGAAAGTTAAGTTACTCATTCATTTCTTCATCTTAATGAAGCTCTTTCGCACAGTGGCCAACACAGGGTTGAAGCAAAAAGGTTGGAAAAACAGAAATGGAGAGAGGGAGAGAGGGTGTTGCAAAAGGGATTGCAAACATGGATTAACAAGGAATAGTAGCAGTACAAGGGGGTCCTGGGTCTATCACAATAGACCAGATGGCTAAGAAGAATCCAGGGGCCAAAGCATAAGCAAAAAGAGAACATTCTTTAGCTCTAAAGCAGCTTACCTTGTCAGAATATGTTTAACGGAGGCCTAAAATCTACAGGAATATTTATTACTGATTCATGTTATCCTGCTCTTTATTTCATACATTTAACAGTGTCCATCTGATACAATGAAATCAATGACCAATGTTATTATCTTTTATGACATGATGGATACTTGACATTTCTTCAAGGGGGAATTGTGAGAGTTGCATCATTTTTAAACTACATGCAAAATTCCTACTTTGATATGCAAAATTTAGCACTCAATTACGTACCATCATGTACAGTTCTATAGATTTTAAAGTACTAGAGAATGTGGACCACATGCTTCTTTCTATCTCATTGCATTTTGCTTCATGTTAAGCATATATTAAAAGCTTAATAACTATTTCATGATTGATTACTATCTGGTTTTGTATTTTTAACATCTAAAATGCAGAAAATTGGCTAATCTCACAATGCTAGATGGGAATTAAACAATTACAAAGGAAAATCTGATTAAGGGCATTTTTTAAGATGAAGTTAATTTTAACAAATGTTAAGTCAAATGAGCGCAAAAGAGAATTCGTTTTTCTTTAAATTAATCTTATAATTTGTAAATTTATGGTTAATTAAATAAAATTAAAATTTTAATTACCTTTTTAAACATGATTAAAAAGCATTAAATCTTTTTAAATTCACATATTTCTAAGTCTTAAATTAGCCTTCCATTGCATTCACAGATGTACTTACTGATATTTACAGATTTGTCAGTATTTTATGTATATTCGCAATACAGCTGCAACAGATTTGGAGTTCCTTTACTTCAAAAACATTGAAATCTAGGGGTGCCTGGGTGGCTCAGTTGGTTAAGCATCTGCCTTTGGCTCAGGTCATGATCCCAGGATCCTGGGATCAAACCCCACATGGAGCCCCTGCTCATCAAGGGGGGCCTGCTTCTTCCTCTCCTTCCACTTGGTTGTGTGCCCTCTCTATCAAATAAATAAATAAAATCTTTAAACAAAATTGAAATCTACATTTTATTCTAAACATGTACTCTAAATACATAAAGTAGATCTTAACTGCACAACTTAGCTGACTTCTCAATAAGCTAAGATAATTAAAATTTACCCCTAAGATAATTAAAATTCACAACCCTAACAGGATTTTGATAAACTCTTCGTGGGCCCTGACTCCACCTTTTAATAGCTGTGTGATCTTAGGCTAGTTACTTAATCTCTCTGAGCCTCCGTTTTCTCGACTACAAAATAAGCATAATGGTAACAGTATCAGTAGCACCTTTGAGAGAATCAGTGAGATGATGGTAAGAACACTTGACATCTCTGTGCTCTCGATGTCCCAGGCACTGCACTGAGCCCTTCCTGAATCACGTGAGCAGAGCCAGGGTGGGGAGGCCAACCGTGCTGTGTAAGGAGCACTCAGCATTCCACTCCCACAGGCATGTCTTGACTTACTAACAGTAGCCAAATAGCTAGAGAACCCATCTCAGCACAGGGGCCCCTGAATTGGAGAGCTCCTTCAGTCTTTTAGGGGATTGAAAGAGAATATAAATAAATAAATGAAAAAACAACTAAGAAGGGCTTTGCCTGTATCAGCTTCAGATAAATCCTCGCAGGTACACATTTCAATGCCCATTTTCATCCATAAAGAAAGGGAGTGTGAAGGAAGTGACAGAGAGAATAGGAAACCAAATCTCTCTCTGGCACCTCCCCAGACATTATTCTTCAATTCCTCTGGCAAAACAAAACAACAAAACAAAAACAAAAAACAAAACAAAAAAAACACCAAATAAAAACCGTCACAAATACACATAAGATAGAGACAGTGTCCTATAAATAAGCAGAGAGGAAAGTGGAACTAATTGAATATTTCTTAATAGAAGATACCAGAAGGTTTGCGTGACTTAAAATTTTTGCTAATTCATTATCTGCAATGGAACTTACAGCTCCATAAAAGGGACAAAAACTATTACACTTTTTATCCAATATGTGGTTTGGTTTTTGTTTTTTGGTTTTTGGGATTTTTTTCAAAAGAAACAATTGTTTATGTTTTCTATTGGTAAGGATCAGGTCAGGGAGAAAGAATGCCATTCCCAAAACTGCATTATTAATGGTAGTATGGATTCAAACCAGAAAATCATATCTACATTAATGAAGAAAATTGGAGCCTAAATTATATTATACACATAATGCATATTTTTACCAGGAATTTTACTGGAGAAAAGTGTAACTAATCCACCAAATTCTGTCTATGAGTTATAAATTACTCCGGGGAATAAACTAAATATTTGGTGATGATTAACTTTTTCAGGAAACTAAAGTATCATCCAATTAACTGTTGGGATACCAAAGGAGCAAAAAACAATTAATATTCTAATACCTGATATATTACTGAAGAGTAGTTGACTCACAGGGCCTGAATACTGCTGTTTTATGTTGCCATGTTCATTTTTAAACAATATTTAATAATTCAGGCAATTTATGAATTTTGATTTCTGGACACGTGTTCTCTTAACTCTTAATCATTTAGAGAAAGCCAGTCTCATTCCATGACATGATTAAAGATTTTTAAACATAAACAACCTAATTCACACACAGATTAGAACGTTGTTGAAATTATTTTGAACCAGAAGCTATCACACAAGGTTAAATTAAGGAGAAAATAGTAAGTTACAAGAAGGAAGATTCCTGCTTGCATGTTTTAAGTGACAAAGTATCAGAAAATGGGTAATTTCCGGTTTAAAAAACTAATTAGGAAATTCATAACTCAGGAAAGAGAGCTACATCCAAACTACAGAGAAGAAAAGAAATAAGGATAAAATCAAGAATCAAGCAAATGCAAACAGCTGAACAAACACAGAACAGTCATGAAAGTGAAAATAACCTGTCCTTAATCTCAGAGTCACAGCTGATGAAAGTGACAGATGATTCTTCCCTTTTCTTACATATGCCTGCTCCCTAACAGATTGACAATGTCATTAAAACTGGTCCTAACAACCTTCCCACACCTGCAATGGCATTCTCCTTGGGGCAACACCGACTGCTTTCCTATAAGAAAACATGCTTCTTCCCCATCTTCAAAACTGAAAAACAGGAAAATAAAACCTGTAACACAGCAAAAACAAACAAACAAAAAGAAAGCAGAAGAAGAATAAATCTAAATGCATTATACTTAATGCATGCACAAATGACACTGAGAATAGCTTCCGTGACAGACAGCCTGTGCCAGCCAGAAAACCCCATGGATCACAGCAAGATATTTTAATCAAAAATAAAAATTTAAGAGATTGAATTATTTTTTAAAAGATTTATTTATTTATTGTAGAGAGAAACAGAGAGCAGAGAGAGGGGCAGAGGGAGAGAGAGAGAATCCTGGAGCAGACTCCCCACTGAGTGCAGAGCCTGACACGGTGCTTGATCTCACAACCCTGAGATCACGACGTGAGCCGAAACCAAGAGTCAGACACTTCGGTGACTGAGTCACCCAGGTGCCCCCGAGATTAAATTCTTAATACAGAATTTTATTTAAAACATAAATTGGCCTAGAAATTTGTATAGGCTATTAATATATCTATGCTACAACCAGAAACTCAGTAGTAACTCAGGTCTTCCACAAGGAAGAAATGATTAGAAACAAATATATGAGCAATGTTGAAGAATGAAGTGAAGAATAATGGTTTCCTAAGATTCTTAGTGAAGAGTGAGAGTTTCACATTGATTGCAGGTGTCAGTTTTGAGAAATGTTGGTTTGTTGCCTCCCTGCTCTGCAGTAGCAGTTGGGATTTATTCAAGAGCTACAAGTTATCAGACTAACATTATACTAGACATTTGACAGACTCTCTTGTTTAATCTCCAAAATCACGCTGCAAAAGAGATATTTACTTTACCATTTTTTACATATGAGAAGTATAATGGAAACCCACTGTCTGGTCCCACCCAAAACCTCCATCCTTCTCGTAATGGTTTCATGCCTCACTCCATCTATTGATGCTTCCTCAAAAGGTGCCATTTTCCTACATGACCCACTTCCTTCACCACCATCGAATGGACCCAAAGGTAGTCATCATCTGGCCTAAGCCACTCCGAGTCATCATGTTTTGGGGGATTTGGGAACTGGGACCCAAAGTGTAGAGTGAGTCTTGGCCTCTGCCAGTGAAATCTCTAAGATATAAAACTTTGGAATTGTCTACAGGCATGTTTACCACCACCAGAATCCAGAGGGATGGATGCAGCCCATCTGCCAGAAAGAGTCCTGATCTGATGGCATTTGATTTCTGATTCCTACCACCCCTAAAGCTCAAACAGGTACATTCCTATCTTGAATTTTTGTATCCTAATATTCTCCAAAGAAATTACCATTTTGCTCAGCGAAGGTTGAGTTTCCCATCCCTTGCAGCCAAGAACCCTAACTAATACAGGAAACTGTGGCTTAGTGATTAAGACACAAGTCAAGCACCGGCATCTTGTAAGCAGCAGAGTCAGGATTCAAACCCAGATCTGCTGTCCCAAAGCCTTTGCTCCTTCTACCATATCATGCTACAAGACAGTGATTCAAACATTTTGTAAACTTCATTCACTTAGACTGAAATGCAATTTTAAAGAAAATATACCATTATTTGTTTAAAAAGATTAGATTTTAAAACAACAGCATGAACAGAATCTTAAATAATTTTTAAATTGTCTTACATATGACATACATTAGCCGCTACTGGCTGTTTAATGGTTGTAGACACAACCCATTAGATGCTTGGTAAGCATTCATCAAACGAGTGGGTAAATAAAGTACCTCCAGTACTTCAAAATGACACTTTAAAATCCCTGCTGTCAGGGCACCTGGTGGCACAGTCCGTTAAGCACCCAACTCTTGGTTTCAGCTCAGGTGGTGATTTCAGGTCATGATATCGGGGTCATGAGATCAAGCCCTTCGTCGGGCTCCAAGCTCAGTAAGGAGTCTCCCCAAGCTTCTCTCCCTCTCTCTCCCTGCTCTCTCCCTGCTCTCTCTCTCTCAAATAAATAAATAAATAAATCTTTTTTTAAAAAATGGTTGAGGAGAGGAGAGAGTGGGTGTGGTGATGGGAGGAGGGGAGAGGAGGGGTAGAGGGAGAGAAGGAGAGAGAGAATCTTAAGCAGACTCAGCACTCAGTGAGGAGCCCCACACAGGGCTTGATCTCAGCACCCTGAGATCATGACCAGAACCGAAATCGAGTGGGACACTTAACTAACGGAGCCCCCTCTGTCCCTAAAATGATTGCTGTCTTCCTTAAAGCCCCAACTTAGTTCTGTAGATTATTCAGTATTTTTACTTTTAAATTGACTCTGATTTCCAACATGAAAAATCAAACACTAAAATAATTCAAGGAATTTCCCAAGTTTAACATTATAATGAGAAAAACTACTGCATAAGTCTGCACACTGATTAATATCTTATCTTGGTTGTATTTTTATGAAGTTTCAAGTTTCACATTTCAGTGTAATTTCATGGTGCTACAGGTACCATTATATTGTTCCCTTGCTAACTTGACCTAAGAGACTCCCCTTGGGTCTGAAACACTAACAGGGTCTGGGTGAGTCCATTTCCCAAAAGGACAAAAGGTCTTTCTTTTCCCTCCAGAACATATATCTCAAGAAGCCATATAACTCATTTCTTTGCAATGTGGAAATAAATACCTGTAAAAAGTCACGAAGAATAAGAAGGAAACTATGGAACTCTAAAGGTAATGGAAGTGGAAGAGAGAAGCTGGTTTGAACTGACATGGGTAAGTGTTCTAATAAGTCTCTTCGTAATTCAGATTCTGGGATGTCATTCTGCCTGAGCCCATGAATGTCTCACTTACACATTTCGCAGTCCATGAGAGTATAGCTATTTGAGAAACAGGGATACGCCGGCATTGCCAAAGAGCCAGGTGGTTTCACTGTTTGGAAACCATCTGGTCTGAGTCTTCTCTTTGTCAGCACCATCAATACTCCAGTAGCAAGAGCTATTACAGTGATTGTGCGTCTTTCATTTCTTTAAATAAACTCAAACAAAACTCCCCTGAATATAAATTTACTATTTCTTTGAACTGTGCTTGCAGAGTATAATGAAACCCCTGTCAAGATGAGTTACACTGAATACCTACATTCATTCCATAACCTCACAAAACCCAGGGGCAGAACAGTAGACGCGTGCCCATAACTCTAGCAGGACCTCTTGATCACATTAGCCTTTTCTGGGGTATCTACTGCCCAACCTCCCACTGGCAAAATGGGGAATGTCCTGCTGAAGCAGATGTCACAGCAAAGCCGTGTGTGTGTGTGTGTGTGTGTGTACATACACATTGATTCAATGTAAGCTGCAAAAAGATACAGATATCATGAAAGCTCAGAGATACATGTTATTTAATCAAGAAAAAAACTGAAAGTGTTTAACGAATGTAAACCCATCATTCCTAGTCTTAACTGCTTCCTCATTCAACAGACAGTATGACAAGACAAAGAGCAATGCTCCTCGGATCACGATCTGGACAACAGAACACAGGACAACAACATATGTTGCCAAGCCTGGGCCTTTACCTCCACCTAAAAGGAAGGTGCCTAAAGTTTATTAAAAATTCTAGGTTTCCTCAAAAATAAACTATGGGGCCTATGTCAAGATAAAAAGCTTTTGCACAATGTAGGAAACCATCAATAAAATGAAAAGGCAACCTACTAAATGGGAGACGATATTTGCCAATGATATAAACAGTAAGGGGTTAATATCCAAAATATATGAAGAACTTATACAACTCAGCGCCAAAAAAAAAAAAAAAAAAAAAAACCTGATTAAAAAATGGGGGGGGGGGGACCTGGGTGGCTCAGTGGGTTAAGCCTCTGCCTTCAGCTCAGGTGATGATCCCAGGGTCCTGGGATCGAGCCCCACATCGGGCTCTCTGCTCAGCAGAGAGCCTTCTCCGCCCCCCCCCCCCGCCTGCCTCTCTGTCTACTGTGATCTCTCTCTGTGAAATAAATAAATAAAATCTTTAAAAAAAAATAATGGGCAGAGGAACTGAATAGATATTTTTCCAAAGAAGATACATAGATGGCCAACAGACATATGAAAAGATACTCAACCTCACTCATCATCAAGGAAATGCCAATCAAAATCACAACGAGATGGGGGAGGCTGGGTGGCTCAGTGAGCTAAGCATTTGCCATCCCCTCGGGTCATGATCCTGGGGTCCTGGGATCAAGCCCCACATCAGGCTCCCTTTCCCTCTCCCTTAACCGCACCCCCACCCCCGCAACAGCTCATTCTGTCTCTCACTCTCTCTTTCTCTCTCTCTGTCAAATAAATAAATTCTTTAAAAAAATCACAATGAGATAGTACCTCACACCTGTCAGACTGGCCAAAATCAAGAAGATAAGAAATAATAAGTGTTGGCAAGGATGTAGAGAAAAAGGAACACTTGTGCACTGTTGGTAGGAATGTAAATTGGTGGTAAATTGGTGCAACCACTGTGGACAATAGTAGAGTTATTCAGAAAATTAAAAATAGAGAGGCGCCTTGGTGGCTCAGTCAATTAAGTACCTGACTCTTGCTCTCAGCTCAGATCTTGATCTCAGGGTCATGAGTTCAAGTCCCACATTGGGCTCCACACTGAATGTGGAGCCTGCTTTAAAAAAAAAAATTAAAAACAGAAATACTATATGATCTGGTACTTTCACTACTGGGTATTTACCCAGAGAAAACAAAAACATTAATTCAAAAAGATATACGTCCCACTATGTTCACTGCAGCGTAATTTACAATAACCAAAATATGGAAGCAACTTGAGTGACCATCAATACATGAATGGGTAAAGAAGATGTAGTATATAATATATATAATGGAACATTATGCAGCCATGAAAACGGACGAGAGCTTGCCATGTGCAACATGGATGGACCTAAAGGGTATGATGCCTAGAGGAATAAGTTAGACTGGAAAGATAAATACATGATTTCATGAATATGTGGAATCTAAAAGACAAAATAAATTAGTAAACAAAAACCAGAATCAGATCTGTAAATACAGAGAACAAAATGATGGTTGCCAAAGGGAAGGGGTGGGGGGATGGGCAAGTTAGGTAAAGGGGAGTAGGAGATATAGGCTTCCAGTTATGGGATGAATCAGTCACAGTAATAAAAGGTACAGCATAGGGAAGAGACTCAGTAATACTGTACCAGCACTGTATGGTGACAGATGGCAGGTTATCCTCACCATAAATGTAGCTAGCAGAAAGAGAAGCTGAATCACTAAGTTGTGCACTTGAAACTAATGTAACATTGTGTGGCAACTACAGAAGTCATAGAAAAAAGATTTGAAAATACTAGGCTCTCTGTGATACATGCAAGTGACAGACACAGGCATTAATAAATCTTGTCTTCTAAGACCTTCATCCCAGCTTCAGTCAGAGATAAAAGTTTCCAGCCCCAGGTGTTTTCATCAGGACATCCGAAGTCAAAGGTCCTTAAATGCCAGCGTCTACCTCCAAAGGCAGGCCTCCATTTCCCTGCCCTTTAGAGAGAAGCCGGAAGTCACCATGTCACATTCACTTCAGAAGGGACAAATTAAAGAGGTTCAAGTACTGACCTAAAGTTAAAAGGGAAAGCAAGCGAGGCTGAGAGATTCTACTTTCTTCTGTGGGCAGGTCATCCTCATCCTCCTCTTTGCACCAAGGTTTGACTTGTCAAAATTGCTTTGCTGCATCTCCACCTGACATCTAAATCATTTGACAGGCACATAACCTTATCAAATTTCTAGTTAGAGTACAAACAGAAGTAACAAACCATAGCCAGTGAAATTGATAACAGCTCACACAAAGAGCCAGCAGGCTGACTGCAGGAGAGGAGAGAGCCACTGGGGCACCCTGGCCCCCCAGCCAGGCGAGGGGGGGAGAGGCGGAGCCTGAGCCAGATAAAGGCTAATTCCACCAAATCCAATCGCTCTGCAATTGCTCTGCCTGAAACTGAAACAACCAAAAGGCCTCGCACCAGAGGTGGATAACATTTTGATAGCAGTGGTGTCTGTCTGCTCCAACTAGCACCCAGGCTTAAAAGACAAATCGAACAAAAGCATCAGAAAACTACCTTTGAAAGTTTCCTGCCAAACATCATTTGCTGTAACACATTGTCTATGAATCTTGTATGGGTTATGAAGTACCATTCCTTAATTCAGCAGTGCAATGAAAAGAATAATCACTACTTCTCTGATTTTATCTGGAACTCAAGCCAAATCTCCCTGCTTATCCCTAGTATTTGTTCAAGAATATTGGAAGGAAATATTATTTGCCCCCAAATAATAATATATCATATTTTAAAATTAAATGTAAATCACTGTATGAAACCTGAAACCTTTAAAAATATGTTTTCTAAGTTTAAGTAATCCAGGCTCCCAACACTTCCGGAAATAATGCAAAAGGAAATTAAGGGATTAAATATAAACAGTATATGCAACAGCTAGGCAATCTGCCAGTTAAGGGACAGACCCAAGATTAGGTATCAGTTCACCCAACCATAAGTTTCCCAGCTTCCTAAACACTCCCCTGGTTTGAGACCTTTTAATCCCAGTCCCAGGAAAGGTACATCCCTGATTAAATACTGTAACCAGAGCTCCAAACCCTCTTACCGTTCTAAGTGAAGAATACATAGTTTATAAGTACATGATTACTTCTCTATCAGTCTACCCACCTCATAACATAGCTAGGCAAAATTAACAAGTGAATTTTCGTTCTCCAGTTTCCTCTCATTCTCTCTTCCCTTTTCCTCCACCCTGCTCCACCCAACTCCCAGCCACAGAAGTGAATGAGTCTCTTTCCTCAATATCTCAAATCCAGCCCACTCTTACCCAGCCCCGTCACCAGCCACTGCCATCCCTCACTCGAACCACTGCAATACCTTCCCGGTAACCCCTCCACCTTGCCTCTGCACCATGCATCCAAAGGGAGCTTTCAAAACTCCATATCTGGGGTCTCCATTTCTTAGTTTAAAACTCATCAACATAGGGCGCCTGGAAGGCTCAGATGGTTAAGCATCTGCCTTCCACTCAGGTCAAGGTCTTGGAGTCCTGGGATCGAGCCCCATGTCGGACTCCCGCTCAGCAGGGAGTCTGCTTCTCCCTCTCCTCCTGCCTCTCCCCCTTTCATGCTTTCTCTCTCTCCATATCTCACTGTCTTGAATGAATAAATAAAATCTTTAAAAAAAAAAAAAAAAAAAAACCCTCATCAATGTGTCCACATTGCACTTGGGTAAAATCTGGACACCGCAGTTTGGGAACGGGTCACTTGCATTCCTCTCTGGTTACATCCCTCCCTGGTCTCCGTCCTATATTCACGCTCCCCCCCCCCGCCCCCCGCCTCATCTTCTCTCACCCAAGAACACTCGGTGGAATGGAGGTGACCACCACTAAGTAGTTGCCCTTACCAGTAAATCGGCAAACTGTCATCAGGGGTCACTGAAACAGAGAGAGCCTCTTGTACCTCAAGGCACTGCTCCCACCACCCTGAGCTCTAGAAAAGGCACTGGTTAGAAGCTCTGCAGGGTAATCACTGGCCGGGCACCCAGACCTTCTTGCTGCTTTTGTTAGCAATACTTAGTTATTTTCTACAAAAGTATCAATACTTCTTTAGACCATCTTATAAACCGAGCATATTTTTTAAAGATTTTATTTATTTATTTATTTATTTGAGAGACAGAATGAGGGAGAGAGAGAAAAAGCATGAAACGGGAGGTCAGAGGGAGAAGCTGATGCCCACTCAGCAGGGAGCCCGATGCCAGACTGGATCCCAGGACTCCTGAGCCACCCAGACTCCCCAAGCATATTTTAAATTTAGTATTTTTCCCTTCTAATGGGAAAGAATTTAATACTTTCCAAAGTCTGATCAGAACCATGCTCAGAATATTCCACTGAAACCTCGGAGTCATCATACTTTTATGCACAGCTTCCTCACTAAAATCCTCAGCGTCTGCCCAGCTCTAACATAGAAGTGATTGCATTCACTGCCTTACCCCATGGGTTCAAGCTCAAACCTCACGTCAGAGGAACACTGGCTAGATAGGGAACACATAGAGTTCAAATACAGACACGTGGTTCCAAAGGGCTTCAAATACTAACTCAGGCCAAGGAAAAAAGAAAAGTAATTTTAATGTTGGCTTCACAAACATAGGAAAATAGTCTCACTCCTTCCCATTATTACAAAATAAAGGATGCTATTGCATTTCACAATAAATGAAGAATTACAAAATAATTCTTTTCTAAGGTGGAAAATATAAAATATCCATGTTGTGGTCAGTATTTGTTATCCTTTGACCCCCCACTCTCCATCATTCCTTCCTTTTGTAAAACACCCATGCTTTCTTTTGAAAACTCAGCTCTTTCCTAGGTGGCTAATACGACATTGGGTTGGCAGGAGTTCTGCATTCCTGTATTTCAGTGATCCAGTCAGCCACAGACACGTATCCAATCGGTGCCACCGAGAAATGGTGACATCATTGGTGGGGCCTCTCTTTTCCTGGACTGGCACCTTCAAGGATGTGGGTCAAACGTGTGGCCGCCATTGTATGGCCACATAAGGTAAGCCAGCCTGAAAATGGAGTTGCCACAGAAGGACACAGAATTGAGAGATGGAGAGAAACCAGGTCCTGAATGATATCCTCTGAGCGCCCACAGGCGGCCCTGCCTGAAAACCACTTTCACCCCTGGACTCCCCTGGCACCTGAGCCAACAATACTAATGCCAGAGGGAGTTGAATTTTCTGGCACTCGCAACAAGGAAGTCCTAACTGAAACACTCACATACATTTTGTTATCATATAAAATACAGAAATGGGTTTTAGGGCTTTCCAGATTACTTTCCTCTCAATATCCTACATTTCTTCTGTCCGGCTAAGACTTAGCACGGCTGTTTGTGATCAAAGTTCAATTACACACATTAACAGAGAAGTGGTTCCGATCATTCTAAACAGCGGACACTTGAAAATCATTTGCATATGGTTTGGGACTCTGTCATGAACTTATTAAGGAAACAAAAAAAATCACAAAACATTACTTAAATATTTTTTAACTACTGCCCAGATGGGGGTCCCCTTCATGGAAACGTATAGAATACATATAAACTTGAGCAGGAATTCTGTTTTCCAGAATTTTCTGGGATGTCACTATTTGGGTTGCTGGTGACAGCCACACCCAATTGAGCAAAGTAAACAATAACTAAAGTTTTACTTAAAACAATTCTCAGGAAAGGAGATAATTCCACAAAATGATTGAAAACAAGGTAACTGTGTCTTACTTAGCTGTATATACCCAGTTTCTGTGAAAAGGTGTTTTCTGCATTATGCAAAATTCCTAAAAACCTAAGAACAGGAACTGGCAAGCATCCTAAAGATACCCTTTTGAAAACTCCTTAATCTCTTAACACATAGCATATACTCAAAAGTTCTTACTGTTCCCTTCCAAAAAATATCTTTCCTATCTTTTGGGGTTTTTCTGGTCATTTTAGTATTTCATTTTTTAATCACAGTTGTGTTTGGAAATGGCTGAATAAAAAAATAATAGGTAAATTCCCATATCCAGACAATCATGTCTTCAGTAAGCCTGTCAAGTTCTACATGGATCAGGGGATATATACTCTAAATTTAAAATGTATCACAGTAGTATTTCAGAACATTTCAGTAGAGTGTTTTACCCATAAGCTAACTCCAATAAAGAATAAAGAAAATACTAAGGCTAGAAACTGATATCCTGGGTGGGTAGAGGCCCTATTCTCTGGGAACAGAGTTGGAAGAGTGAGTCAAGCTGGTATAGGAACCTGAATTCTAAACTTGGAGCTGAATCTAATACACAGTGTGACCTTTCCATGTTCCCCAAGAATCATATTTCTTTACATGTAAAGTGAGAAAATTAAACCAGATGATCTTTACAGGTCTCCTAGAATGCAAAACAATTATGATTCAGCCTACAAAATCATGTAGAGAATTAACTGTAAAAGATGGTGAGAAGAATTATCATGAGACCACTTAACATAAACACGGAAGGAAAACAAAATGAGTATGCTTCTATTTTTGTGCAAAAGTGTACACTAAGATTCAACCATGGCTTAGTTTCCATGTGTTTTGGAATTATTTTCAAAAATCATCACGGAAGTTAAGGCACTCTTCTGGTTAACCTTTGGCTAACCATAACACTGAACTTGGGGAAAACCTCTTTCCATAATCATTCCTGTTCTCTGTAGCAATAAACATACCAGGTGCTCTCAAATTGCAGAGTTGTGCCCAAAATATCTGTTCCTACGCTTTCACAGACATTCAGCGATAACTAGTCCAGCCTAATGCATAGAAGGCAGAGAGAAATTACAGTAATTGGCTTGCCCTGGGACAGAACCCAAACCTTGGCATCATTAATAAATTATCTGCGCCAACTGGGCAGCCCAGCCACAAAGTAATGAGACATATGCACTTACCTCTGCTGTGAGAGGTTCCAGAAAAATGCTATAAATGATACGCAGAGCAAGAAAAAATGCTTAAACATATCAGAAACTAAGAAAAACTGGTCTTATGGTTGACTGTAAGTTACACTTTAGTTAATCAAGTCTCATTTTAAATGCCTTAGGGAGCTGGTATTAAAATTCTTTTATAGTAATTACTTTTTTAAAGAGAAAGTAATTTACCCTAATTTACCTATTTTGGAAATCATGTCATTTATCAAAAGGTAAAGATATTAAACAGCTCACCCAATAATTAATCTTTAATTGAAATCTATAAAGAGAGGGAAAAATACTTTCTAATATTGAAGCATTCCAGACAAACATTCAAAAATCCAACAAAAAGTTTAGTTTATAAAAATAATTTCACAGGGTTCCTGGGGGGCTCAATTGATTGAGCATCTGCCTTTGGCTCTGGTCATGATCCCAGATCCTGGGATCGAGTCCTGAGTTGGGCTCTCTGCTCAGTGGGGAGCCTGCTTCTCCTCCTGCCTACTGCTCTTTCTCTCTCTCTGACAAATAAATAAAATCTTTTTAAAAAATAGTAAAGAAAGACAAATAATTCCACAAACTTAAAAAAGTGAAGATTATATTAAAAGAAGGCACACAAAGAACACACAGCAAAAATCTAATATCACACTGGTGTAAGCCACATTGATCTCCGCCACCATTTTAAATCAAACCATCATGATGTTATCATGGTGTTATTTCAACTTAATAACAAAATTATTTGTTTCCAAGCTATCAGAACGATGTAGTTGTCAGTTTCTTTGACAAGGTCTAAGGGACAAAACTGAATAATCTAGTGGAATAGAAAGTCATTTATGTTTTTCATAGAAAACAAAATAAAATATTGAACTAAACCTATTACCTTCTAGAGGGAAAGTAAAGAGCTAAAAGCCTTTTAACCTGACACAATAACATCTTTGTCTCATCAGGTTTTGATAACGAGCAATTTTTACCTTACAAAACTTTGAATTCAACTTTTTTTAAGCTAGAGAAAAGAAGAATGAGGAGGCATTGTATAAATTAGGGTCACTCATTTCTTTCTAGGGTTTACAAGGAGTCCCGGAAAAGTTTCCTCCCATGCATTCCTGAGCACTTGTCCATTGTAGACCTTCCTTGGCCACATACAAATTAGTCTGGATTTTATGCTCCAAAGAAAATGTCCCACATTTCCATAATGCCTGAAACTCTATCCTCATGGACAAAGGAGTCAAGGAAAGAAGATACCTTCACCCCCAGAAAATTGTGTTCAAAAAATATATTTTTAAATACAGCTCTGTGACATTCTAATAAGATTATCCTCGCCTAAATACCAGAACATGGATTAACATTATGACCATGAAATCTCAATCTAAACTGCTAATTAAGTCTTGGGCTAACTTCAGCAAAATTTCTCCTTGAATCCTGCTGCTCACTTCAGTAAGGCAAAAATGTCCACAGCAGTAAACAAAACTCTTGTGTTTGACACACACACACCAAAAAAAATGTCCCAAATACATTCCATAATTACAAATACTCATCTATTCTGTACATATAATACTCAGGAAGTGGAATGGTGCTGGATAAAAAGATCTATGCCAGCTATGACTAAAATTATGGTTTAAAAAAGCATGTATCTATATATTAAAGGGTCAAAAAAAACAAATAAAATGGTTGATCTAGTAGGTACTTAGAAAAAGGGTCTCTGGGTGATTTTAGATTTTTATTTCCATTAGTGTTATTACAAAATTATTTGTACAATAAACTAAAAGTGTAAATGCACATCCCTTCAGGTTAAGGGTACTTGTATTTTCTGGACCCAGTAGCATTACAAGCATGGAAAATGGACCCTGCTCTACAAGGGGAAATGGACTACATTACAGCAGGCAAAGTGCTACATGAAGGACACCCATCCAAGGCAATCATACATAGTTCGCTGCCCTCCTGCAAAGTTCTAATATATATACGGCTGTGTATATGTGCTTTTTCCAAATGAAGAAAATATAACCACACAATATAAACCATATGTATCTTTCATGCAAAGCAATACATATGTATCATTATGGATCATACATAATCCATATAATAATATATGTATAGTATAATATATATCATAATACATATATAATATATATATAATTAATGCAAAGCAATAGAACCATTTAAAAGTCTGGTTCAGCTACTATAATAACCAGATTAGGCTACACAAAAACAAATGCAAATTTTTAAATAGGGCTAACAGTAATGGAAATGTGACATGTATCACTGACCTAAGCAAAATAATGAGCTGAAAGTAACACAGTAACTTTTCTCCTCCTTTCAAAATTTTCCAAGAAGATTCAGGTTAGAGCCTAACAGGCAATTCGATATTAGTATTACAATCAGCCCAGGCAAGCATCATTCAAAAAGTGTGCTGGATTTCAATGGTTTTAATTAGCCAAAATGACAGCTTGAGGAAGATTAAACTAAGTGATACCTAAAATCTGCTTCAAAAATAAATTTTGTGGTTCTCTAGTTATCTTAATAGATGAACAGACAGATACAGAAGCATAGGATTTATAGGTCCTTGAAAAAAAGTAGCGTCAAATCATAACGAAGAAGTCAATTTCATAATCTCATTTCCTATGTTTAGATAAATTACCTAGAACCTTTATAAGTATTACTTTTCAATGATATCTTAGCCATAACTTAAATTTTAAAATTAAACAAATGAGGGGTGCCTGGGTGGCTCAGTGGGTTAAGTCGCTGCCTTTGGCTCAGATCATGATCTCAGGGTCCTGGGATCAAGCCCCCATCGGACTCTGCTCAGCAGTGGGCCTGCTTCCCCCTCTCTCTCTGCCTGCCTCTCTGCCTGCCTGTGATCTCTCTCTGTCAAATAAATAAATAAAATCTTTTAAAAAAATTAAACAAATGAGAATAAAAAAGTGAAAACAAACTTTTTCCAAACACCAAAACAAAAGAAGCAGACAATAATTCCTTTATTTTTTTAATTTTAACTCCAGTACAGTTAATGTACAGCCTTCTATTACCTTCTATTATCACAATACAGTGATTTCAGCAAGTCGATACATTACTCAGTCCTCATCACAACAAATGCATGACTTAATCCCTGTCACCTTATTTCACCCATTCCCCTCACCTTCCCTCTGGTAAAACATCAGTTTGTTCTCTATGCTTAAGAGCCTGTTTTTTGGTTTGTCTTTTTTTTGTTGTTCATTTGTTCTGTTTCTTAAGTTCATATGAGTGAAATCATATGGTATTTTTCTTTCTTTGGCTGACTTAGCATTATACTCTCCGAATGCATCCATGTTGCTGCAAATGGCACAGGGAATATTCGCACGCGCTCGTGTGTGTGTGCACGTGCGTGTGTGTGTGTATGTGTGTGTACCACATCTTCTTTATCCATTCATCTGTTGCAGGATATTTGGGCTGCTTCCATAATTTGGCTGTTGTAGATACTGCTGCTATAAACATAGGAGTGCATATATCCTTTCAAATTAGTATTTTCATATTCTTTGGATAAATACTCAGTAGTGCAATTACCAGATCATAAGGTAGTTCTATTTTTAATTTTTTGAGGAACCTCCATAGTGGCTGCAGCGGTTTGCATTCCCACCCCCAATGCAAAAGGGTTCCTTTTTCCCCACCCTCACCAACACTTGTTGTTTCTTGAGTTTCTTGAGGCGATATCGCATTGCAGTTTTGATTTGCATATCCCTGATGATAAATGATGTTGAGCATATTTTCATGTGTCTGTTGATCATCCGGATGTCTGCTTTGGAGAAAGGTCTACTCATGTCCTCCACCCTTTGTTAATTGGATTACTGGGGTTTTTTGGTATTAAGTTGTATAAGTTCTTTATGTATTTTGGATACTAACTCTTTATTAGGTATGTCATTTGTGAACATCTCCCATTCCGCTGCCTATCTTTTTGTCTTGTTGAATTTTTTCTTTGCTGTGCAGCAGCTTTTTATTTTGATGCAGTCCCAATAGTTTATTTTTACTTTTGTTTGTTTCCCTTGCCTCAGGAGACAGAGCTAGAAAAATAATGCTAGGGCCAATGTCAAAGAAATTACTGCTTGTGCTCTCTTCTAGGATTCTTACGGTTTCAGGTCTCACAATTAGGTCCTTAATTCATTTCAAGTTTATTTTTGTGTATGGTGTAAGAGATTTATCCAGTTTCATTCTTTTGCATGTAGCTGTTCGATTTTCCAATACTGTTTGTTAAAGAAACTTTTTCCTGTTGTATAATCATACTTCCTTTGTCAAAGATTAATTAACCATATAACTGTGAGTTTGTTTCTGGGCTTTCTATTCTGTTCGATTGATCTCTATGCCTATTTTTGTGCCAATACCTTACTGTCTTGATTATTATAGCTTTGTACTTTATCTTAAAATCTGAGATTGTGATACCTTGTTTTGTTCTTCTATTTCTTTAAACATTTATTTATTTATTTGAAAGAGAGAGAGAAAGAGAGTGAGCACATGGGGAAATGGAGAGGGAGAGAGAGTCCAAAGCAGATTCCACACTGACCCGGGAGCTGAAGGTGGGGCTCAATCTCATGACCCTGAGTGTGATGCTTAACTGACTGCACCACCCAAACACCCCTTGCTCTTTTTTAAGATTGTTTTGGCTATTCGGGATCTTTTGTGGTTCCATACAAATTTTTGATTGTTCTAGTTCTGTGAAAAATACTGTTGGTATTTTGATATAGTTTGCATTCAATCTATAGATTGCTTTGAATAATACATACATTTTAACAAATGTATTCTTCCAATCCATGAACATGGAAAATCTTGCCATTTGTAGCATTTTCAATTTCTTTCATCAACTTTTTACAGTTTTCAGAATACAAGTCTTTCACCTCCTTGGTCAAGTTCACCCCTAAGTATTTTATTATTTTTGGTGCAATTTTACATGGGATTTTTTTTTCTGAATTTCTCTTTCTCCTGCTTCATTATTAGTGTAGAGAAGTGTAATTGATTTCTGTATTTTGATTTTTGCATCCTGTGACCTTTCTGAATTCATTTATCAATTCTAGTAGTTTTTTTGTTATGTCTTTAGGATTTTCATAGTATCGTGTCATCTGCAAATAGTGAAAATTTTACTTTTTCATTGCCAATTTGGATGCCTTTTATTTATTTTTCTTGTTCAATTGCTGTGGCTAGGACTTCTAGTACTATGTTGAATAAAATTGGTGAGAGTGGTCTTCTTTCTGATCTTAGGGGGAAAGCTCTCACTCAGTTTTTCACCACTGAGTATGACATTAGCTATAAGTATTTCATATATGGTGGGATTTCATAGATGGCCTATATTATGTTGAGGTATGTTCCCTCTAAACCAACTTTGTTAAGGGTTTTTTATTATGAGTGGATGTACTTTGTTAAATGCTTTTTCTGCAATGACTGAAAGATCATGTTTTTTTAATCTTTCCTTTTTTGGTGTGATGTACACACTGATTGATTTGTGAATATTGAACCACCCTTGCATCCCACTTGATGATGGTGAATGATTTTTTTTTAAAGTATTGCTGGATTCAGTTTGCTCATATTTTGTTGAAGGTTTTTGCATCTACGTTCATCAGAGATATTAGCCTGTAGTTCTCTTTTTTGGTAACATCTTTATCTGATTTTGATATCAGGGTAATAATGCTGGCCTCACAGAATAAATTTGAAAAATTTCCTTCCTTTCCTATATATATCAGAATAGTTTGAAAAGAATAGATATTAACTATTCTTTAAATGTTTAATAGAATTCACCTGTGAAGTCATCTGGTCCTGGACTTCTGCTTGTTGGGAGGTTTGTTTTGTTTTTTTTTTTTTTTTTTTTTGATTACTGATTCAATTTCATTTCTGATAATTGGTCTGTTCAAATTTTCTATTTCTTCTTGATTCAGTTCTGGGAGGTTAAATGTTTCTTGAAATTTATCCATTTCTTCTAGGTTGCCCAGTGTGTTGGCATATAATTTTTCATAATATTCTTTTATATTCCTTTGTATTTCTTTGGTATTGGTTGTTATTTCTCCTCTTTCATTTCAGATTTTATTTGGGTCTGTCTCTCTCTCTCTCTCTCTCTCCTCCTCCTCTTGTCTTTTACTTTTTTTTTTTTTTTTTCTTATGAGTCTGGCTAAGCATTTATTGATTTTTGTTGACCTTTTCATGCAAATAGCTCCTGGTTTCATCGAACTGTTCTGTTGTTGTTGTTGTTGTTGTTTAGTTTCTATTTCATTTATTTTTGCTCTAATCTTTATTTTCCTTCCTTCTACTGGTTTGGCATTTGGGCTGTTCTTTTTCTAACTCCTTTGCATGTAAAACTAGGTTGCTTACTGGAGGTTTTTCTTGCTTCTTGCAGTAGGCCTGTCTGTATTGCTATAAAATTCTCTCTTAGAACAACTTTTGCTACATCCCAAGGATTTGGGACCACGGTGTTTTCATTTTCATTTGTCTCCGTGCATTTTTTGATCTCCTCTTTAATTTCCTGGATGATCCATTCATTGTTTAATAGCATGTTATTTAACCTCTATGTATTTGTGTTCCTTCCAGATTTTTTCTTATGGTTGATTTCTAGTTTCATAGTATTGTGGTCATAAAAGATGTATGGTATGACTTCAATCTTTTTGAATCTCTTGAAACTTGTTTTATGGCCCAGTATGTGATCTATTCTGGAGACTGTTCCATTGCTTGCAATTGAAAAGAATGTTTCTTCTGCTGTTTTAGGATGGAATGTTCTGACTATATCTGTTAGATCCATCTGGTCCAGCGTGTCGTTGAAAGCCATTGTTTCTTTATTGATTTTCTGTTTGGATGACCTATCCATTGATGTAACTGGGCTGTTAAAGTCCTCTATTATAATAGTATTACTATCAGTTATCCTTTATGTTTGTTATTAGCTGCTTTGTGTATTTGGGTGTTCCTATGTTGGCTGCATAAATATTTATAATTGCTGTATCTTCTTGTTGGATTGTTCCCTTTATGATTATATGGTGTCCTTCTTTGTTTCCTGTTACAGTCTTTATTTTAAAGTCTATTTTGTCAGATGTAAGTATTGCTATCCTGGCTTTCTTTTTTGCATGATAAATGCTTTTCCATCCTTTCTCTTTCAATCTATATGTCTGCATGTCTTTAGGTCTGAAATGAGTCTTTTGTAGGCATAATATAAATGGGTCTTGATTTTTTATCCATTCAGTTACCTTATGTCTTTGGATTGGAGCATTTAGTCTATTTGCATTCAAAATAGTTATTGACAGGTGTTTATTTATTGCCATTTTGTTACTTGTTTTATAGTTGTTTTTGTAGTTCTCTGTTTCTTCTCTTGCTCTTTTCTCTCATGGTTTGTTGGTTTTCTTTAGCGATCTACTTGGATTCCTTTCTCCTTTTTTTTTTTTTTTTTTTTGCATATCTATTACTGGTTTTTGATTTGTTGTTTCCATTAGGTTTGTATAAAACATCTTCTGCATATAGCAGTATATATTAAGTTGACTGTCACTTGAGTCTAAACTTTATTCCTCTGTCTCCTTCACCACGTTTTAGGTATATTGTGTCATCTTTCACATCCTTTTACTTTGTGAATCCCTTGACTGATTCTTACAGATATACTTACTTTTTTTTTAAGGATTTTGTTTATTTGACAGACAGATATCACAAGTAGGCAGAGAGGAAGGCAGAGAGAGAAAGGGAAGCAGGCTGCCCATTGAGCAGAGAGCCCGATGCAGGGCTAGATCCCAGGACCCTAGGATCATGACCCGAGCCAAAAGCAGAGGCTTTAACCCACTGAGCCACCCAGGTACCCTCAGATGTACTTATTTTTGATGTGATCTCTTTTCTACATTCAGCTGTGGAGAATTTGTTCTGCTAGTCTTTGGGTCATTTTCTGGGTTATTTACACTGGTGTGGGTGTTCTCTAGTTGTACCCATGGTGCAAGATGAGCTTTGGGTCCTCCTACTCTGCCATCTTCCCTGGAAAATGCCAGTTAGTGACTTTATATTTACAAGGACTTCTTTTTATCTCATCCTGCTATGGGGAATTTTTAGTGCCCCCACCCTTGACTATCTTTGGAGTCCCCTGATCTCACCTACTGCTTCTTGTGTTGCCTCACTGTCCATGTCTTCACTCCCTCACATGTGACTTGGACTCCACACCCATCATTATGATCACTTCCCAGCAACTGCCCTTAAATACTACTCTTCTCCTTCCCTCTATTGCACTCTCCTAGCCCTGGTAAAAACCCAACACTCTGCCTACTCTGCATTGTATCCAAAAGGTGCAATGTGGTAGAGAAAAACACACAGCTATGCTATCTAAGCTCAGTTAAATTTATGGTCATTGCAACCATGTCCTCAGCTCTGTTGAGCAACCTCACCCTTTCTCACCAGTCAGGAAGCTATTTCCATACTCCTGTGTCTCCCCAACATTCTACACCCACTCCCCAAGTAGGAACCTTCTGAGTTATTCCATTGATCAATTTATCTGTCTCCATGTCAGTTATTTTCAATTGATAATTAATTTAATGTTTATTTCCTATAACAACAGAACTACTCAGAAGAATGTTTCACTATTTACTCAACAAAAAACTTAACCAACCTTTCTGTGTCTGTGCCCATGTGACCCTGCCTTTTCTCTCATTCAGCAGGACTAACTGTACTGGCTCCTGCATAAGGCCAACCCCTCCACTTGTGCACTAGGTCCTACCACCTCTTGCTCAGTCAAGGACTTTGCTCCAAAAATTAGCCCCTCTCCTCTCCATCATCAAACTTCCCCTCTCTAGTAGACTGTTTCCATTATCATACAAGCGTACTATATTACCTAGAATTGTACTTTTCTGTTCATTTTATAGCAACAACTCCTCAAATAGTTGTAAAAACTCACACCTCATATCTCTGTCCATTTATGAGTCATGATCACATTCCCAGCAGACTTTTGTCCCACCACACCCTAGAAACTACTCTTGTCAAAGCCACTTATAAATTCTACATTGCTGAATCTAGTGGACAAATCTCAGTCATCAACCCTGCAAACACATTTGACACAGATGGCCCAACTGCCTTGAATCACCTCCTTCTCTTGGCTACATCCCCAGCACCTACAGAAGTGCCTGGCACATATTAGGTACACAATATGCACTATATGAATGAATGAATTCATTCACTTAAATGTTGACTGCTCAGCTGTTTCAAGCTAAATAGTCTTAGTACAAGATTACAGTAAATGTCAAGGACATGATTGTTTTAAGAATTTCAGAATTATTTTATCACATATTTAAATATGTGGTCAATTTTCTAAAGTGGCATCTTTCATACAAATAAACAGAAGATTTATGAGGGGTATACACATAATAAATTCAATGCTTATCTCAAGACAACCAAAATCATCTCAAAACAACTATTTTCCCAGTTTACCTAGTTTAAAAACATATATATAATCACCCTTACCTCCTTTCTTGCAGGAAATAATTTCCAAAGATGATTATTTAAAACATGTCTTAGTGTTAATTTACAATATGTGGAAACCCAAATAAATGAGATGTTCCCCCTTGTGGACTGAGAAACTCAATAAATATGTCCATTCTTCTTCAAATTGATATATGCATTCAGTGTAATTCCAATCAAAATCCCAACAGATTATCTTTTTAGACTTTGACCACTTCTATGGAAGAACAAAGAACCAAAAGGAGCCACACACTCCTGAAGTATGAGAAAATGTGAAGGAAGGGACTGCTTGCCTTCCCAGATAGAAGGAAATACATAAAGCCACAGTGTATTACCAGCACAGGGACACATACATTGATCAACAGAACAAAACAGAAGGCCCGGCAATAGACACTTGATTTATGACCATTATGTGTCAGGGATTTGAAGGGACACCAGCTCAATGAACATTCAGTCAATCCTGTGGAGCAAGGGGTCTTTACCCTGAAGTCTGCAAGGGGGTGGGTAGATATAAATAGATATCTATTTATCTTTAAATAGATAAAATGCAGGGAGTCCATGAACTTAGATGAAGGGGAAAGGCATCTTTATTTTCATCCACTTCCAAATGAAATTTAACATTCACATGAATGATCAATGGACTATTAGCAGAACCTGTGTCTTTAACATTAATAAAAACATATTCTCTAAAAAGGAACCAATAAGCTTCCCTAAGCAACCAAAGGGGTCCAAGGCACACAAAAAGTTAAAAACCTCTGCTTTGGAATGCAACAATACTTACTGCCATGGACTGAAAATTTGTATTTTGAAGCTTAATTCTCAATAGGACAGTATTCAAAGGTAGGGTGTTGGGAGGACACCAGGGTAAAACCCTCATAATTGGGATTAGTGCTGTGTTTTGTTTTGTTTTGTTTTTCAGAAGAGACTAGAGCACTAGTTCTCACTCCTCCACCATGTGAGGACATGTCAAGAAACAGATCTTCACAGACGAGGAAGTCAGTGCTCACCAAGAATCTGATGATCCAAGAGTACCTTGATCTTGGACTTCCCGGCCTCCAGAATTGTGAGAAATACATTTTGATGTTTAAGCGACCCAGTCTGTGGTATCATCATAGCAGCCCAAACAGACTAAGATAGTGATCTTTAGGCCAAATAAATCTTACAGTACTGACACGATGTAGAGAACCTACACAAGTTAAAATTACTCACCAAACTCAGCTTAGCCAGCCTCACAAAATAGCAGTTTTCTTTCTCTCTCATCCCTAGGGTGCCTTGCTTCCTAAACTCTGGCCAGAGACACCACTTTCCACTTTTTATTACCTCATAATCCCCCGTTTCAGGTTACGTGGCCCCTCTCTGGTTTTCTGATGACCAATCCAATTCCTCCTCTTTCTCCAGACTCTGCTGGACCTAACAGCTCTCTCTTCTCCTTCCTCCACCCCACTCCCTGCCTCACGCACATTTGGGAATTTCAGGGGACACATCCCAACTATGCTGTTCCCCAGCCATGCTCTTGCGATACAACAGATTAGCATCCCTGACACAGACTCTTACATCTGGCAGCTTTTCTCTACGGGGACACAGGGGTTGTAATTTAACATCCAAGACATATCGAGGGGTGTGGGCTATTTCTTCCCAGGCTCATTAAACAATTTTCTCTGCAGCAAATGAAATGTTCTAGATGCCATTCCTTTTACTAAATGTGGAATGGGGTCTCTGACTTAATAAAGAGTTTATACAAGAGATTTTTAAAGGTGGATTTATGACTGTCAAGGTCTAAAGGAAGCTGAACAACGCAACTGGCTTTATGGAAAAAAAAATAAAAGAATGTTGAATTAAGTAGAATTATAATCGCTGCCTTCCTGAAAAACTGATAAACCAACTTAATCAAATTTATTCTCATAAATTTTGAAAAAATGAAACCTAAATCAATGAAACCTTGATGTCAAAGAAAAATTTTAGTTGATATTTGCCTTTTGGGGTATTGTGAGGTAAGTACACGTTTGAAAAATATTAGTCTATAAGGTCAGAGGTGCTGTTGGGTTTTTTGTTTTATATTAGCATTCCTCTTTTGAAAAAAAGTAATTGGATAAATTACCTTCATTTTCACTTCTTAAAGATTACGATACTAATTAGTAGTAATTAAGGGTTGCTTTTAAAATGGGTATTATGTATTTATGTGGATATTGTTCATGTTCTATGACTATTGAGAATTTTTTTATCATCTCATACACCTTTATTGTATTGATTTTAATTTTTTCTTAATATCTTCACTGTTTTTCTGTTTGTTTTATTTTTTTAATTTTTTATTTTTTATAAACATATAATATATCTTTCCCGCAGGGGTACAGGTCTGTGAATCACCAGGTTTACACACTTCACAGCACTCACCATAGCACACACCCTCCCCAACGTCCATAACCCCACCCTCCTTCTCCCGACCCCCCTCCCCCCCAGCAACCCTCAGTTTGTTTTGTGAGATTAAGAGTCACTTATAGTTTGTCTCCCTCCCAATCCCATATTTTTTCATTTATTCTTCTCCTACCCCCTTAACCCCCCATGTTGCATCTCTACTTCCTCATATCAGGGAGATCATATGATAGTTGTCTTTCTCCGATTGACTTATTTTGCTAAGCATGATACCCTCTAGTTCCATCCACGTCATCACAAATGGCAAGATTTCATTTCTATTGCGAATCTTTTAAGCAACCTACCTAAGTTTGGGGGACTTCTCATGTTTTAAGTCTCCAAGGAAGGAGCTGTAAACTCACTTTCTCAGCCTTGCTCAAAGCTGCACAACAGGCATGTGACATCAGCACTACGGAACAAATGGACCCATAAGAGCCTTTAATTCAGAAGAGAACACAAGGAGCAGAATCTTCTTTCTGCTCAGGGTGATGACAAAGGTACCTGGGCTTGCAGAGACACTAGTGCCAGAAGGCCACAGTCTACAAGTCCCAGAGGGCAGCAGGAGCCATGAACTCCCACCAGCAGATTTAAGAGGGTCCTTGCTGACACAGTCATAGTGCAGTCTCAAAGCACTGTCCTTGGGTGACAGAGTCATAGTTCAACCTCAGAGCACTGTCCCTGGGTGGCACAGGGACACCCCATCTCTCCTGCCCTCACTCTGAACTGCCTTCCTAACAACCTCTAGTATTTTCCTCCCTAAACTATGTTGAAATTAGCTATAAACTCTTTTAAATGTTTTTTTTAAGTTATTTAAATGTCATTTAAGTGTTCTTTATGGAAAAAATCAAAAAAGCCTACATAAAGTTTTTAAAATATATAAAATCCTCCAAATATGTGATTAAGGGGGTATCTAATTATGTGAATATTTAAAAGGATATAGTCATGCAACTTCTGGTGATGCAATCATGCCAGCAAAGGATATCACTGCATTGCAGCCAAAGCATACCACTAAGTTATGAGCGACCGAACACTGATGTCTTGATAGGGTAAAAACAAGGATCTGAACGTAAAAGGAGCTTATGAGCTGAAATGAAATTCTTACAAAAGCAGGTATTTTATTTTTTAGTATGTAAATCTATTAGCTATTTCTGCAATGATGCTGCATAACAAACCCCCAAAGTCAGTGACTTACAATTATAATCATTTATTTTTCTTGCTCCTAGGTCTGCAAGTCAGTTGTCACAGTCTGCTTGGCTCTAGGTTTCAGACTGGACTCACTTCTGCTCCCTGTGTCTCTATATTATCCTTAGACTGGAAGCTAACTAGAACATGTTCTTCCTAGAGTGGACGGCAGGAGCACCAGCGGCCAAGCCAACGCACAGAAACATACCTAAGATCTCTGGGGACATCATTTTTGCAAAACCCCACTGACAGGCATGAAACATATGGCCACACCCAACATCAGTAGGGCATTAGTACTTCTTCTAATGGAAGGTCCTACAAAGTCACAAGGCAAAGGCATAGGCACACAGTTCTAAAAGGGGGAAGTGAAAATTGGGGGGAAAACACTCCAATTAATCACAATTAATCACTGCCTCCCCAATTAACTCTCTAATGAGCAAAATATATGAGCTTATCATGGTTTAACAGGTTCAGCCGCATATCACCCTCCCTCACCTTAGCCAGCACCACTGTATATTACACATAAAGATTGGACCCACACATTGTCACATTAAACAATACCCACATAAACAATGGCAACCATCTCACACACAATCATCTCACAGCAAACACAATAAATATTACATATCTCCCATTACCCAACCTCAGAATGCAAAGTGATTCTTTCCATCCAGTAATTTTAACTGTCTTTCAGTCCAGCCAGCTAAATCATGTTTTCTCACATTTTGAATTGCTCTGACCTAAATAGAATATACCTTGCCACTGAGTCATTTATTTGATGTCACACATAATTGCTCTCTTTAGTCTCTCCATGTGTAGTCAATTTATCAGACAAAATGTATTTGAACTTGAAACTGACTCCCTGGAAGAGAAGCTAGAGGCGAAGTGCGGCTAATGCATCTCTAGAGGAATCTTTCAATGAATTTAATCTATGGGATCCAAAAAGAGTAATTGTGTCTACAATATACATTACTCCAGACCCCCAAAATCACTGCAGTAATTGACAGATACAAGGATAATTCACATGTAATTAATTCCATGTCTTTCTGCCTTCAACATTCAGACTGAAAGATAAAAGCAGTTTCATCGGCCACAATCGAAGAAGCCAACAGTTACAACCTGTTAAACCCAGTTACCTCCTGGAAGTAATTAGCAGGTGTCACCGCACTTGCAAACACCTGCCCCAGCAGCCAAGCACAGATGCCCATCTGGGGCTGGAGAAAACGGCGAGGGCCCTGGGAACCCCTCGCTTTTGTTTTTTGGTTTTTGTTTTTAGATTTTATTTATTTATTTGACAGACAGAGATTACAAGTAGGCAGAGCAGCAGGCAGATAAGAAGGGGGAAGCAGGCTCCCTGCTGAGCAGAGAATCTGATGTGGGGCTTGATCCCAGGACCCTGGGATCATGACCTGAGCCGAAGGCAGAAGCTTTAACCCACTGAGCCACCCAGACACCCCAACCCCTCACTTTTGAAGCAAAGGGAAGTGCAAGAGGAAAGTGTTCTTGAAGAGAAATAGTTATTCCCCTCTGAAAGAGGCCCAGCACACACACACTCTGTCCATGACTGAGAACGGGAGCATAGGGCTGACAGGCCCACAGCTCAGAAAACAAGGATGTTTATAGTCCCCGGGGGTGGAGACAGCAAGCACTGCCTTCTTGGGAAGGAAATATATTAGCAGTGACATCAGACGTGAAGGCGGCTACTGGACCGTCCTGTCTATGACACAAAAAGAGTAGGACGGTGGCTATCATTTTTTGCGCAAAATCAAAGCTGCCCCACAAAAGAAGAAAACGGGGGCCCTGAGCTTGAGCGAGGCCTAAAAAAAGTAAAAATTCTCTTGAGTTCGGTGCAATTACGAAGGGACTCACAGCAACACCGCAGCGCCGAGGAATACCAATGAGCAGCGCTATGGTAACCGAGGAGACAAATTTATCAGGAAGATAAATAGGAAGACGCCGCCGGAACGAAATGAACTCCCAACTCGACTGTTCAGTATTTTTGTAAACTGTTGCTAATAACCCCTCCACATCAAAATATCCTTGAATTTCTTTCTTTCTTTTTTCTTTTTTTTTTTTTTTCTTTTTTTTAATTTCCAAACCCTACTTCACGGTTTATTCTTGAGACGTTTCCACACATTCTGAAGCTGACACAGCTGTTTGGGAGCTATCTCTCTGCAAATGCTGCTCAGTTTGAAAATAATTATTTCTGAGTGGGTAAGGCTGGCTATAAGCTAGATGCTGCCAGCAGCAATTCTTACCGCGGTCTCAACTGGCTTACTCTTTGGGGTACAAATTCTTTCTCCTTTACAGTGTATCAAAAAAAAAAAAAGAAAGAAAGAAAGAAAGAAAAGAATCTGCACCTCCATTTTTTTATAAAAGGAGCATTCCGCCTTCCGTGGCCAGCTTCCGCTACCCAGCTGATCTCTACCAGGAGGTCTGGAGAAGGGCTCCTCCAGCTCATAACTCATCATGAGTCTTGAGAGGCTGGACACTTTTAGATGCCTCTTGTGTGGAGCAATGCAAAATCAGCGGATGGACTGTGGCCACATGGTACGTCACCATGGCCCAGAGTTTTAGGACTGCTAGGAAATGCCCAAGCTTTTTTGACATATTTCCTTCCCAATAGAGTCTACTTTACATGAAATATACCAGAACAGATATGTTATCTCACAAAACTGAGATCTGCCATCCAGAATGCTCTTTAGCATGAGCATACTTTTTGGCTTGATTCGTTCATCCAAATAATATGATTTTAAAACTTCATTTTTGGCTTAAGCCATTGAATACAATAGGAGAAGTTCATGTATCTTGATCATCACACTCATAAAGCCTTGTGATTTGTCAAAGGTTTTACAGACTTAAAAAATAGGTTTACTTGTTTTTACTTTATTTCTCTTACTGCCTCCCTAAAATTCCATTAATTCAGCAACTATCTCTCTCACTACCTCCTTAAAATTCCAGTAATTCAACAACTACTCAAAAGGTAGGCAGACGGCCCTTCATTGAAAGGGACCACGCATGTCAGGAGGAGTAACTGACTGGTTTGCCTCTATTAATGTCTCCTGGGACTCCATTATGATTCTCTAAACTCTCAAATTATCTCTGTGCCTTGGCTATGTCCCCTAACAAGTTAACAGGTTATTTAAGCAAGCATGGTAAGTTATTTCGTAAGTAACTTTGCCTTTTTTATAAATAAGAATTTCATTATTCTTTAAAAAGATCAACCGGTAATATCCTTTTCCCCTTTATTTTCTCTTTGAACTTTGGAAGTAACAGGCCCAGCAACACCAAAATATGCCCGGTGAGGTCTCCATAATCTGAACCTTGCCTCCCACTTGCCCTTCAAGCCTATCCCTGAGCTCTGTTGTGTGTCTTTAGACACATATCACCCCATGTGAGCCTCCCAACATCCGTGTGTGCTGGCATCTCAATCATATTTTGCAGAAATAGACTCAAAAGTTAAGTTACTTCCCAAAGCCACGTAACCAGTAAGGGACAGCAGGGGTTTTCAGCCCGCTCAGAATCCATACTCTTTTGCTCGATCTTACAGATTTTCCCTACCAAGTTCCAGGACCGCACTTCTCCCTAGGAGGTGAGGCAGCTAGCAAAGATTGGGGGTGCTATTCCCAGAATGCTTTCTTGGTCACAAGTCTCCAAACCACTTTCAAAGGTAAGAACGACAGTCTCCGCTTACAGAACTGATCTGTATCACTCTAAGGACAGTGATGCAGAAACAGAGAGGATCCTGTGAGAGGAAAGTGAGTGAACTAATAACATTTACCAGGTGTCTGCCGTGGGGTAAGACGTGTGGAGGGCTGCCGGCTCCATACATTACTGCCGACCTCACAGCGACCAGGGAAGAGGGAGAGAAAAATCACCATCTTAAAATGAAGAACACGAGAGTTGAAGAAACTTGTCCAAGACCACATAGCATTAGGTGGTGGAGACAAATTGAAACCCGTATTTATTCTCACCCTCCTCCACATACCACTGGCTCTCGGGGTTGGATTACATGAAAGCCAGTTTCACCACAAAGCTATTAAGCTGTATGAGGTACCTTCTTAAAGTGTCATATGTATAGCCTAAAAAACCAGAAAATTTTACAGGGGCATTTTTGATATCCCTCAACATTAAGAGGAATGCAAAGCTAAACAAATTTCAAGACAGCCCAACCCCTAACACGATTTTTGCACTAAGACTTTGCTCTGTTCTCTTTCTCTGTAAACCCCAGAACAAATTTTGAAATGTGTGTACAATCAATCCCTGCCTTGGCCATTTTGAAAAACAAATGTTCAAGAACAAGATAACAATGCAGTATGGAGAATCTATAATATTTGTGTGAGTTAACCATGCCTCGTAAGTGTTTTATTTTCAAAACTCAATCTTTCTATATTGCAATGGAAAATGGTTTTACAAAGCTTCCGTCACTAATAACTGGCTTTTCCCCCATGACTGTCGCCCTTCACCCGTAGGGACATTACTTCCTCCTAAATATTCACCAAACTCTTCAAATCAACACTAATCCTGAAATTATTCCCTCATGCTCAAGCCTTCATTCATTCAAACCTTTGACTGGTGGGATGACAGAGCTACTGGGCCCCTGACCAACCTATCTCTGACCACATGCCTGATAACAATGCCCGCTTCTCAGGCCTGCACCCTCATGGGCCTCAGCCATCTTGGACTCCAGTTCCCTCCGGGGGCCCTGCCCAAAGAGTCTGGGGTGGGGAGAGCAGCCACTGTCTTCATTAGGCAGAACACTGCCACAACAGACCACACCAAATCAACACACAATCTTACTAAAAACAGTCAGCTTGTTACCTCAATACAACATCAAAGCACACTGCCTACGGGTTCCTTTCTCCTTCCAGTTCGTTTGCCAACCGGAAGCTCCTTCAACAGAAATTCTAGAGCGCCCACCCCCTTTCCCCTCACATACACTCACTCTTCATAATGTGCCTCCTTCAGAGTTCTCTCTCCCTTCCTTTCCATCCCCTTGATTATCTGCTTAATTATCATGCACTTTCATTATAGCAAACATTTCCCAACTTGACTCTCTCCTTCATATTTCTTCCCATCCAATCCATTTTTCTGCCTGATTAATCTTGCTATAACATCATTTTCCACAAATCACCCTCCTGCCCAAGTACATACAAATCCCCATGCCTCATGATAAAACCCATCCCCCTTACCATGCCATTCAGCTCTTCCACAACCAGCCTTATCTCTTCTGGATTTTCTGTGGGGTCACCAGGCCACTGAGGGTCCATCAACACATCTGCCTCATCTCCAGCACTGCCCACAAATATCCTGGGCCCTGCCATCCCTCCTCCCACCTGTCAAAGCCTCAGCTCTTCCATTAAAGTATGTCCTCCTCTAAAAGGCCTTGCTTTCCTTCTCATTATACCCATAAATATCCGCTTAAGTGTTTTCCACTGAGAGTGCTCTTAAATCCTCCTTGGTAGCAGCAGAGCACAGGAGAAAGATCACATAAGTGTGCAGGCATGCACACACGTGGAAACTACCAGCGAGCCCTGCCCAACCCATGGCAATGAACTTGTCCTTCTCAGAGCACGGCCACTGCTGCCTTCAGGCACCAGATGCATTCCCGAGTATCCTACAAAACTCTGTGCTGAGCCAAGTCAGAAACCACAGCAGGCATGGCGTGGACTTCGGAGCACCAGAAGGAACACTCTCACAGTCATGGAGTAAATGAGTGCTCGGGTTTGCTGAGCCATGTCAGAAGAGAAAGACAGCTCCTGAAGAACTTAGGATGACCAACTTGTCCTCCAACACACTATGGATCAAAGTGTTTGACCAGTTCCTCAACAAATAAGATATAGCTCCACTAAAAATCAAATTTCTAATGCAGCAGGACTTTCTATGATCCGGCTGACTTTAAAATGTTTTTAAAACCTGAATAACCTATCCTTCTTTCACTGGCTTTATAGTAAGTTAAATGTTAGTACTCTGGTCGGTGGTAGTTGTATAGAAATAAAAGTTTAAAAATTAGATGCATGAGATACAAGGCTATACGGAATTAGAATACAAAATCAGTAGCTCAGGAATCATGAGGACATTTATTCAATAAAATTTAAATGGATGGAGCAAAGAAAAAAGAGCAAAGCTGTTAAAAATAGTAGCTGAACTGACTAAAATAATTGATACGCAAATGAAAAGTTACGTTGCAAACAATTAAAAAGTATTAAAAACCTCCAGGAACAATAAAAATCCAAACTGAGGGCTACAATAACTCCCCCAAAATAAGTAAAATAAAGTAATGAAACATTTACCAGGAATTACAAATTGCTAAGAATGCAAATACAAAAATTTCACTTCCTGAAGAGAACTTAGAGAAGTTTGAACCTGAAGCGTCCTAACACTGCTAGGACATGGCATTGACATCACAGAAATGTCATTTGTAGCAACGATTACACCAAGATAGTCAGGCCTGCTAAGGAACATCTCCCACTTTGGGGTCAGAAAGATGTGAGCCCTAATACTAGGAAAGGCCCTTACTAGCTGTGTGACCCCCGAGTTGTTTATACAACCTCTCTGAGCTGCAGCTTCTACACCTACTAAATGAGATCATGCTTACCTAAGAAAGTTATTAGGGAGATCCTACCTCAAAAGCCATCAATACAGAGACTGGTTCATGGGAACCCTGCCCTAAATAACGTCCATTATATGTTATGACCTTGCACTCATCCATTCATCTAGAATCTGTGGGCAAAACAAATCTCTGGTGTCTCTATCCTTACTGGAGCTCTTGCAACACAGGCATTTGGAAACCATGGGCCCTGACTGCTATGAGAACTTGCAGATAAAAAGAGGGCAGTAGAAACAACAGAACAACAAAAATGCTCTATCTAGGTCTCACACTTGAGACAGCATAAACAAATACATAACATAACCAGCAGATGGTTGTGAGGAAAAACAGAAAGTAGAATAAAGCACATGGCAATCATCCTATCCTATCTGTATATTTGAGCCTTTGAGCAGCCCAAAAGATGCCCCTGATACCCTATAAAAGCCACAATCAGAGTTCACAGCCAGTCACAATTATGTCATTGAATTCTATCACTTCACTTCCCATCGAGTGGCTCCTATCTGTCCTGGGCACAGATCAGAAGGAACGGTGGTGAGGGGGAGATTGCAGGCTGACTAGGGGGGGCTGGGCAGCAGGTCATACTCACACTAGGGTCTGGCACTCATCAACCCCCTGCACATCCCAGCCAGGCAACACCCGCCGTCATAGCTACAGCGATAAGGCCAAGCGAGGAATCAGTCTCTTTCCCAGGCTTCCGTTTTCCTTGCTTATTCCCATCAGCAGCACCAAAAGTGTTCCAATCCTAGGACTGGCCTTTCCCATGTGGAAACTACAGAGAAGCCCAAGTGTGTGGGCAAGAAAGAAGGGGCATGGGGGTCCCTCGGAGTAAAGACTTTTCCAGTGTATTTCAATAACCATTTATTGATTGCCTCGTGTGTGAGAGAGCTTGGAGATGAAAATAAGAACTCTCAGGAACGCTGTATTTTCATCCCCCCATGGGAAGTACACCCCAACCTGACTCGATGTCGGGATTTGAAAAACAGAGTATTTCACGGCCACTCATCTAGAGACACATCCCGAGCAACGAGGGGTGACGGCCCCATGTTCCCCCACCAGCTCTCCTTTAACTACCTCTGAGGCCGTTAAGCTTTTCACATTTATTCAAACATAAACATGAACATTTCCCCTATAATGTCTTTTTTCTCCCATAATAATCTGTACTCTAATTCAAAGAAATGCAATTTCATCGTTGGTTTACCAGACTGATGTTTGAGAAGACCATGTGATGCAAACCATAATGACTAAGGAACAGAATGAAGGCTACACAGCAGATGATTTCCAGCAATGCAGTCATTACTATAAAGAGCTTCCTTCCCTGATGAAAGGTTTTTAAAAATTAAGCTTTAACTGCAGCCATGAACTGTTCTATGTTGGATGCCTGCCCCCGGGGTCAGTACCACTGGACTCATCGGTGAATCTCGGACTCAGAAAGGACTTTGGCCACCAAGCAGAGGGCTAGGGGAAGGGCTAGCAGATGGGGCCAAAGGAGACTGTGGCCACCACGATGCATATATTATCTTCCACTGTGAAGGACTGGTTTGGCCCTAGCATGACCCACGCGAACAGCCACGCAAGGGGCCCTTAGCAACCGTTGAAGTGGGTGGTTTAGCTGAGTGCCCAATGCCACACTGTGGGATGATGCTGGTTTTACTTGTGTTCTCAGTCAAAAGAGACTTGTCCTGGCCCAAACAGAGCCTATCACCTTCCCTGTCTACACAGGATCACAGATGCCAGACCTCCCACAAACAACAGAAGTCTCTGCAGAAAAAGAGGCCATTCCCACATAAAGGACTGAAGGGGAAACCAGCACTTGCAAAGGAGAGAATGAAATATCTACATAAAATAATCAGGTGGGCTTAGAAGCTCTTTAAATCTAAACTCTGAGGGCGCCTGGGTGGCTCAGTCGGTTGAACATCCAACTCTCGGTTTCAGCTCAGGTCATGAACTCAGGGTCGTGAGATCGAGCCCTGCATCAGGCTCTGTGCTCAGCAGGGAGTCTGCTTGAAGATTCTTCTTCTGGCCTCTCCTCCCATGCATGTTTGCCCTCTCTCTCTCAAATAAATAAATCTTTTTTTTTTTTTTAATCTACACTCTGAACACATTTGGAGATGGAAGGGTTAAATATGTATTGCCAACAGAAAGAAAAACTCTGAAACAAGAAAGTCTTGTCCTGAAATGGATGTAAGACAGCTGAAGTTTCACATGGAGCAGAGGACACCCCATAACATTCATCTCTAGTCTTTCTGGGTGCTCTGCCACTGGGGAGACTGACAAAGATCTGGAATAAAGCTGATATGCTGAAGGGAAACCAAGCACAATGAAAGCGCAGAAGGAAGGCAGTGGTCAGATGGTCATGAATGTCCACGTTGGGAGCCCAGGGCAGAGGATGAGGGCAGGACGCACAGCGGAAAGGCGGAGAGCCAGCAAAGCTTCTAGAAAGTCCACTTTCTCTCCAGCAAATAGCAGGCAAGGTGTCAGGGAGACAAAGGTTGTCAGGAAAAAGCTCATCTACTGTCAGACCTGGACACGGGGTCCTACCCCTCCCAGGCCAGCCAGCTGGCACTGCCTGGCTGCCACCTTCCACGGGGAGAATCAGGACTCGGTACAGGAGGATGACCGGCAGGTAAGGCGTTGGAGTGCGGCCCATGGCACATAGACCAGGAACTCACTGGGTCTTTTCAAGTGGCAAGGTAGACATCATTTCATGGTCTACCAAAATAAATGATTTACAGGATGATACATGGCCACAGTGCATTATCACAGATACTCCAGGGAAATAAAAACTCAGAAAAAATAATATGACTATTGGTCAACCCAAGTGTCAGTAATTAGGAGGTGACTGACTTCCCACTTCATGGGTGAGCAGGCAGGAGAAGCTTAATGTTCCTTGGCAAGTCAACACTCTCCTTCAAAACTAAGTCTTTTTGTTTCTTTTTAATAGTCATTATGTTTGGTTTCCCAACAGAAAATGCAAACCTGCTCCCTTGTTCTGTTAGACAGCAATTTAATGTACCCATTCCCTACACCCACTACACCAAATATCCAAACAGCTCTCTATATTTCTAACACAACTACTTCTCATCTAAGGATTGATCCAAAAACACGCATGAGAAAAACAAAGCCAGCTTTTTTCTCTGTAGGTAGTAATCAGGTGATTTGTTTGGTTAGTGGGTTTTTCTGTGTTTCTTTTTTTCCTTTCCAGAGGGAAAAAAGTACTAGCTCTTTATAAATGCCAACCTCTAACAAGAAATAGGTACTTCTTAGACAAGAGGAAAATATCTCTGAGGTGGGAAAGAGGGAGGTGTTTTTAATGTGGATGAAACATTGTTCTTTTAAGTATTAATTTACAAGAGTCTCACTAATGTGAGTCATAAAAAATTATTCACAAATAACTGTAGCAGAGTTTTGTGTCCCATGCAGGGGGGAAAAAAAAATGTGTTCTAGAATTGCGGATAAACACCAAAAATTAGTCATCTAGCACTTAGTTCCCACCTACTGTGTGAAAGCTTGAACTATAGAACACTTACCTTGTCAAAGATCTATTCAATGATCTTTGTATTTTATGATACAAATGAATTTCTAAAATCATAAATCCACAGAGAATTAAAGATTTACAAGTCAATTAATCAGGTTTGTTTCCGACCCGGCTCTCTGGACTGACCTCCCACACAGTCCTGCTGGCACTTTTTGGATGGGACCAGCTCTGGGATTGTGCTTGTACCTACCTCCTATCTTGCTGTTCAGTTGTCTCTCTCCCCACTCATGTCCTCACTGCTCAGCACTTCCCTGTCCCATGATCATTCCTCTGGTGGTGGTTTCCCTAGTATTTGTTGAAAGGGTCTTTGGTTACAGTACTATGTGATAACATGCACATTTGAACTACTTGCTGAACCAGATTGTTCTTCAAAGACAGAAACTCTGACTCTTCCTTCTGTATCCCTCGTAGAATCTAATATACCAGTCTGACACCAACTCTATTCAATCGATGATTATTGATTGAGGGATGATGTCATGGGTTTCCTGCATCGACTTGGGGTGTTCATATCCTGCTGTGGAGATAAAAGCTTCTCAGACAGGGCCTATTTAATCCAAATGTGAAAGGGGTTGTCTACACAGGTACAATCACATGAGCAATGGGAAAAATGGGTATGTAGTTCTTTTTTTTTTTTTTTTAAGATTTTTATTTATTTATTTGACAGACAGAGACAGATCACAAGTAGGCAGAGAGGCAGGCAGAGAGGAAGGGAAGCTGGCTCCCTGCTGAGCAGAGTGCCAGATGTGGGGCTCGATCCCAGGACCCTGAGATCATGACCTGAGCCAAAGGCAGAGGCTTAACCCAAAGAGCCACCCAGGCGCCCTGGTTACATAGTTCTTATCATGTGAACTACTAACCTTCCTTTCAATTATTTTCACATTTCAGATAAAATGACTGGGGGAGAAATGTAGGAAAAGGGATAAATCTCAGACATCTTAGAGAATGTTCTCAGGTTTTGTCTCTATTAGGAATGTCTATAAATAAACCAAAAATTGTCCAAAGAATCAAGAATTCCCAAAAAACTTTCACATAATGTGTGCATTCCAATTTTATTTCTATAGCTCCAAACAACAGAATACATCATAAACTGAAATTTTCTGTTATATGTATGGATGTAACTTACTCTGTTACATTAAAAACATTTTAATTTGACCCTCAGATTGTTGATTCTTCAAACCACTTTTGTCCCTTTCGGACCTACACTGATTTCCTTACAGTCCAAAAGAAATTGTGCGTGTTCGGTAGTAACAAGTTTTCTCTTAATAAAATCTTTTCTAAAATGAAGACATTGCTAATGAATAAAAAATATGAAAGTACCGGGCACCTGGGAGGCTCAATCAGTTAGGTGGCCAACTCTTGATTTCGGTTCAGGTCATGATCTCAGAGTTCTGGGATCGAGCCCCAAGTGGGCTCAGAGCTCAGCACGGAGTTTGTTTGAGGACTGTCTCTCTCCCTCTCCCCCTGCTTTCTCTCTCTTCCTCTCTCTCTCTCTCTCTCTCTCTAAAAATAAATAAATCTTTTTTTAAAGATGAAAATAAAAAACTATTTCAGTATTAGAAAAAATTTTATAAGAGCATCTGCTGAGTCAAATACCTAAATGTCTTAAAATTGAATTAAATAATCCCTCCTCTTATCTATATTCCCATGACCTAGAACTGGAGCTAATGGCATATACTTTCAGAAGCCTGGCTGAGCAGCACAGAACTCCAAGAATCCTGCCTTACACATGCAGGTCAATCCTAAAAAGCCACAGGATGAGAAACCAGTGAACATGAGCCAACTTCCACGTGGCAAAATAGCAGAGCTTTCTAAAGCCATACAGAAAAGGAAAAGTGGGCACCTGAGTGGCTCAGTCGTTAAGCATCTGTCTTCAGCTAAGGTCATGATCCCAAGGTCCTGGGATCGAGCCCCACATCGGGCTCCCTGCTCAGTGGGAAGCCTGCTTTTCCATCTCCCACTTCCTCTGCTTGTGTTCCCTCTCTCACTGTGTCTCTCTCTGCCAAATAAATAAAATCTTTAAAAAGAAAAAAGAAAAGGGAAAATCTTGGTAAAATTCTGGGGGTAAAAATGCCAGAAAGCCTCATTATTTGAAACAAAATTTGACATAACTAGCTCTCAGACTTCACCTGTCTAGGAATGACAAGGGCACATCGTAACTGCAGATTTCTGGACTCCCTCCAGGTGGGTCTGAGGCCAGGCCCACAAGGGAGCACCTTCCACATGCTCCCCAGTTAACTGTGACACAGAAAACCCCAATTTTGAGAAATACTGACATACAGGAAGAACTTCATACACTTTTTTTTCCTCTAAAATCTTCTCAGTACTGTCCTCTCTTGAAATCTTTGGGCATTTCTGAAGAAAAGCTGGACAATCAGACAGTAAGATATCTAATCAAGCAAAAGCTGGAAAATCAAGATCTCATCCCAAATTCTTAAATTCTTATCAACATGAGAGCAGCACCTGTGTTCTCCATTTGACACACCCACAGCCAAGTTAACAGACATAACAGACAAAAGGGGAGAAGCTTAAGTGCAGCTTCAAACAGTCTCTGATTTGTACACACAGACACACACACACATACACACACGCATACACACATAGACACATGTGCACACACATATACATGTGCACATACGCATACACACATCTATACACTTAGAAACATGCACATACCTACATACACATACATATACACACCAACACAAACATGAGCATTTGCTAAAAGCCAAATAAATTTAGAGCAGTAAATCACAGGAAATTCATCTAATAAGCTGGCAGAGAGATCCCAAGTGGGCCAGATAGGCCAAGTAAGTCCCTCCAAATTGAACAGAAAAGCTCTAGTGTCACTGTCAGTGAAAGAAGTCAAAAACGGTACTGTCAAATGCATATGAGCAAATATGCCTCTAAATCATTATTTTATTTCTTTTTACATCTACCCACATGTATGTATATACATATATACAATGATACTTACATACTTTCTTTTACTCTTTGTTTGGCTCAACCAGTGTCAATAGCTAGTATGTATTAGTCCATATTTTTCTCCCTACACATATCATCTCCATCAGACATATGCAAATACAGACATAGCTATGCAGACACATGCACACAGGGAAAGTTTTAGAATTTATAGAATTTTACATTTATTTGGCTTTTCTCTCTCTGTGTTTCTTGCTGAATAATAATACCACATGGACATCCCCACAAGGAATCTGATCTACCACATTTCACTCATTCTAATGGCTGCATGATATTCTAGGGTGTGGATTATCATAATTTATTCTAATATTACCTCGTTGATGGGCTTTCACTATGCTTCCTGGTTTTTGCTACTACCAACAAAGCTGTCCTATTGATCCTTCTACATATGCCTTTTATGCTGATGGTTTTGTTCATACAACAGAGATTCCCAAGAGTAGAACTACTGGATTAAAGAATATATGTATTTTTGGAGGGAGGAGCAAGATGAGGAAGGAGTAAGAGACTTAGATATCCTCAGGTCTCAGGAGTTCAGTTGGTCATCAAACTTTCTGAAGACCAACAAGCTCAACAGGAGATAGCAGAGAAGAAAAGCAGCAATTCTAGGAACAGAAAAACAATCACTTTCCAAAAGGTAGGACATGCAGAGAAGTGAATCCATGGTGATAGGCAGGAAGAGAGACCGCAGGGGTAGGGACCAACTCCCAGCAAGTGGTAGAGCAACAGAGCAAAAATCAGAACTTTTAAGACATCTGCTCCACTGAGAGAGGCCACTCCAGAGGCCAAGCAGGGGTGGAGCCCTTGTGGGGACAGTGTAGTATCAGGGCCTGCAGGGTCACAGAAAGACCAGGGGTCTTTCTTTACCCTGAATGGGGCAGAACCCCCAGGTATCAGAAAAGAGAAGCTGGCTGTAGACACAGTGCTGAGCAGTGGGGTCTCAGCTCAGGGTTATCTTAAACCATGATCCAAGGCACAGTCGGGACACTGTTGTTTAAGCAGGGACCCCACAAGTGGCAGATCCAGAGAGACTCCTCCTTCCTCCTCTGGAAGGAGCAGCACGGGAACACACTGCAGGAATCTGCTCAGTTTGGAGACTCCAAATGGGACTATGTGCCAGAGACAGAAACACTCTGTCACAGGCCAGGTGAGCAGCTGGGGACCTGGGAGACGGGAGGGATTGACTGCTTTTCTCTGAAGGCACAGTAAGCAGTGGGGCTCTGAGCTCTTGCCTCCTATGGGGCCAGAGATTGGGGGGCTGCCATTTTCATTCCCAACCTCCTAAGCTGTATGGGAAACGTTCAGGGAACAAAAGCTACCGAGACCAAAATCCAGCAAATTACTTAGCTTTGGCCCCTGAATATGACCATGCAATTCCATCTCAGGCAAAGACATTTGAGAATCATGGCAGCAGGCCCCTCCCCAGATCAGCAAGAACAACCAGATGAGACCAAGTTCACCAATCAATGAGAACGGTGGAACTCCAGAGCTAGGGGAAAGCAACACATGGAATTCATGCCTTCTTTCCGATGATCCTTTAGTCTTTTGAAATTAAACTTTTTTAATCTTATTTTTTTCTTATTCTTTTTTTTATTTTTCCTCTTTTCTATTTTAACCCTTTTAAACTATTTTATCTTATCAATGCCTTTTTAAAAATCTTTTTTAATTTTCATTGTTATAGTCATATTTTATCCCTTCATTGTATTTAACCTTATTTTTTGTATACATATAGGTTTTTTCTTTAACCTTAAAATTTTGGGATACAGTTTCTTCTAACAGATTAAAATATACCCTAAATCTAGCACATGGCTTTGTTCTAGTCTCTAGTCTAATTATGCTCTTTCCTCTTTTTTTCCTTTTTCAACCAACTTCTTATCAATTCCTTTTTTAGATTCTTTTTTAGTTTTCATCCTTTCAATCACATTCCATCCCTTCATCATGTTTACCTTATTTTTGTGTATATATAAGTTTTTCTTTCTTTAAAATTTTGGGAGGTAGTTTCTTCTAGCAGACCAAAATAGACCTAAAATCAAGTGTGTGGCTCTGTTTTATTCACCAGTCTAATGTGTGTGTGTGTGTGTGTGTGTGTGTGTGTGTGTGTATATATTTTTTTTCCCCTTTCTTCTCCCACTGGTTTCAAATCTCTTCTGATTTGGCTAGTGTATATTTTTCTGGGGTCTTTGCCACCCTTTTAGTATTTTATTCTCTCATTCATATTTTCTTATCTGGATAAGATGACATGGTGGAAAAACCCACCACAGGAAAAAAAAAAAAAAAAAGAACAAGAGGCAGTACCAATAGCTAGGGACCTAATCAATATGGACATTAGTAATATGTCAGAACTAGAGTTCAGAATGACGATTATCAAGGTGCTAGCTGGGTTCAAAAAAAGCATGGAAGATATTAGAGAATCCCTTCCTGGAGAAATAAAATCCCTTTCTGGTGAAATAAAAGAACTAAAATCTAACCAAGCTGAAATTGTAAAAAAAAAAAAAAAAGCTATTAATGAGGTACAATAAAAAATGGAGGCTCTTACTGCTAGGATAAATGAGGCAGAAGACAGAATTAGTGATATAGAAGACAAAATGACAGAAAAAAAGAAGCTGAGCAAAAGAGAGATGAACAACTACTGGACCATGAGGGGAGAATTTAAGTGAGAAGTGATACTGTAACACAAAACAATATTAGAATAATTGGGATTCCAGAAGAAAAAGAAAGAGAGAGGGGGAAAGAAGATATACTAGAGCAAGTTATAACAGAGAATTTCCCTAATTTGGCAAAGGGAACAAGCATCAAAATACAGGAGGCACAGAGAACACCAAAATCAATAAAAATAAGTCCACACCCCATCATCTAATAGTAAAACTCACAAGTCTCAAAAACAAAAAGAAAATCCTAAAAGCAGCTTGGAACAAGATGTTCATAACATACAATGGTAAAAATATTATATTGGCAGCAGACTTATCTACAGAAACCTGGCAGGCCAGAAAGAACTGGCATGATATATTCAGAGCACTAAATGAGAAAAACATGCAGCCAAGAATACTATATCCAGCTAGGCTGTCATTGAAAATGGAAGCAGAGATAAAAATCTTCCAGGACAAACAAAAACTAAAAGAATTTGTAAACACCAAACCAGCCCTACAGGAAATATTGAAAGGGGTCCTCTAAGCAAAGAGAGAGCCTAAAAGTAACAGACCAAAAAGGAACAGAGACAATATACAGTAACAGTCATCTTACAGGAAATACAATGGCACTAAATTCATATCTTTCAGTAGTTACCCTGAATGTAAATGGACTAAATGCCCCCAATCAAAAGACACAGGGTATCAGAATGGATAAAAAAACAAAACCCATCAATATGCTATCTACAAGAAACTCATTTTAGACCCAAAGACACCTCCAGATTTAAAGTGAGTGAGTGCAAAACAATTTACCATGCTAATGGACATCAAAAGAAAGCTAGGATGGCAATTCTTATATCAGATAAAGTAGATTTTAAGCCAAAGACTATAATAAGAGATGAGAAAGGACACTATTACATAATCAAAGGATCTGTCCAACAAGAAGATCTAACAATTTTAAATATCTATGCCCCTAACACAGGAGCAGTCAACTATATAAACCAATTAATAACAAAATCAAAGAAATAAATTGATAATAAAACAATAATAGTAGGGGATTTTAATAGCCCCCTCACTGAAATGGACAGATCATCTAAGCAAAAGATCAACAAGGAAATAAGGCCTTAAATGACACACTGGACCAGATGGACATCACAGATATATTCAGAACATTCCATCCTGAAAACAACAGAATACACATTCTTCTTTAGTGCGCGTGGAATATTCCCAGAACAGATCCATCCTGGATCACAAATAAGGTATCACTGATCACTGGTATCAAAAGACTAAGATCATTCCCTGCATATTTTCAGACCACAATGCTCTCAAGCTAGAATTCAATCACAAGAGGAAAGTTGGAAAGACCTCAAATACATGGAGCATCTTACTAAAGAATGAAAGGGTCAACCAGGAAATTAAAGAAGAATTTTTAAAAATTCATGGAAAAAAACTATAAAGTACTCACAAAAGAAATTGAGGAAGACACAAAAAAATGGAGAAATGTTCCATGCTAATGGATTGGAAGAACAAATATTGTGAAAATGTCTATGCTACCTAAAGCAATCTACACATTTAATGCAATCCCTATAAAAATACCATCAATTTTTTTTTCAAAAAAATGGAACAAGTAATCCTAAAATTTGAACGGAACCTGAAAGACTTCAAATAGCCAGAGGAATGTTGAAAATGAAAACCAAAGGTGGCTGCATCACAATTTTCAGACTTCAAGCTCTACTACAAAGCTGTCATCATCAAGACAGTACGATACTGGCACAAAAAACAGAAACATAGATCAATGGAACAGAATAGGGAGCCCAGAAACAGACCCTCAACTTTACGGTCAACTAATCTTCAACAAAGAAGGAAAGAATGTCCAATGGAAAAAAGAGAGTCTCATCAACAAATGGTGTTGGGAAAATTGGACAGCCACATGCAGAAGAATGAAACTGGACCATTTCCTTACACCACACACAAAAACAGACTCTAAATGGATGAAAGACCTCAATGTGAGACAGGAATCCATCAAAACCTTAGAGGACAACAGAGGCAGCAACATCTTCAACCTCAGCCACAGCAACTTCTTTGTAGAAACACTGCCAAAGGCCAGGGAAGCAAGGACAAAAATGAACTATTGGGACTTCATCAAGATCAAAAGCTTTTGCACAGCAAAGGAAACAGTCAACAAAACCAAAAGACAACCAACAGAATGGGAGAAGATATTTGCAAATGACATATCAGATAAAGGGCTAGTATCCAAAATCTATAAAGAACTTATCAAACTCTACACCCAAAGAACAAATAATCCAATTAAGAAATGGGCAGAGGACATGAACAGACATTTCTACAAAGAAGACATCCACATGGCCAACAGACACATAAAAAAGTGCTCCACATCACTCAGCATCAGGGAAATACAAACCAAAACTGCAACGAGATACCAACTCACACCAGTCAGAATAACTAAAATTAACAAGTCAGGAAATGACAGATGCTGGCGAGGATGCGGAGAAAGGGGAACCCTCCTACATTGTTCGAGGGAACGCAAGCTGGTGCAACCACTCTGGAAAACATCATGGAGGTTCTTCAAAAGGTTGAAAATAGAGCAACCCTACAACCCCCCAATCACACCACTGGTTATTTACTATAAAAATACAAATGTAGAGATCTAAAGGGGCACGTGCACCCAAATGTTTATAGCAGCAGCAAAGTCCACAATAGCCAAACTATGGAAAGAACCTAGATGTCCGTCACCAGATGAGTGGATAAAGAATAGGTGGTATACATACATATACATACATATATATACAGTGAAATATTATGCAGCCATCAAAAAATGAAATCTTGCCATTTGCAATGACATGGATGGAATTAGAGGGTATTACGTTAAGCAAAATAAGTCAGTCAGAGAAAGACAATTCTCATATGATCTTTCTGAGATGAGGAATCTGAGAGTCAGGGTTGGGGGTCATGGGGTATAGGGAGGGGAAAAATGAAACAAGATGGGATCAGGAGGTATACAAACTGTAAGAGACTCTTAATCTCACAAAACAAACTGAGGGTTGCTGGTGGGAGAGAGGGTGTGGAAAGGAAGTTTGGGTTATGCACATTGGGAAGCATATGTGCTATGATAAGTGCTGTGAAATGTGTAAGCCTGATGATTCACAGATCTGTACCCCTGGGGCAAATAATACAATATATGTTAATTTAGGGGGAAAAAGCAATGAAAAAAATACATGTATTTTTATATTTTAGTACTTTTCTAATTATTAGATAGCTTTTTTTTAAGGCAGTGATGTTTCACATTTCCAAAATAGTTACTATTTTATTTTTTTTAAGATTTATTTATTTATTTGACCGAGAGAGGACACAAGTAGGCAGAGAGGCAGGCAAAGGAGCTGCTCAGCAGCTCCCTGTTGAGCAGAGAGAGCCTGATGCGGGGCTTGATCCCAGTATGCTGAAATCATAACTTTATAGCTGAAGGCAGAGGCTTAACCCACTGAGCCACCCGGGTGCCCCAATGGCTACTGTTTTAATCAAGATAAAATAAAATCGTCCTAAGAAGGCAGAGAATCCATAATCTTTCTGGGACAATACTCTAGACTCTGTTGAATTATTAAGCTCATCCAGTCCTCTACCTCCCACTGGCCAATCTGGCCACTCCCTTACAAGCTTGGGACTCCAGTGGCCCTCACTCTCCCATGAATTCCCTGCAATTATATTCTAAAGTTGGCATATCTTTGCTTGTGTACCTTTTTCAAAAGAGAAGTTCAATGGCTTTCATCAAATTTCCAAAGGGGCCCTTGACCCAAAAGGAGTTGGGAGTCTCTCCTCTGGAGTCTGGAGGATAACAAGAGGTCTGGGTGTTGCTAATGACATGATTTAATTCTCTCAATGACAACCAAAAAAAGTGAACTTTATTAGGGAAGTTTTCCAGTATCCGTAAAGTATCAAAAACTTTTTTCATCCACATTATTTTAAGAAGCAGGCTCTACAAATAGTTTACAAAATGGTATGGGTGCTTAAAAAGGGGAGGGGATGACATGGATGCTGGAAAACAAAAAACAGAGAGAACTATTTCCAAAACCAGATAAAAGGTCACTTCTTTTTGATATATTGTTTCTCGGAGCAGTTGGTATTTGATCCATGTAGGGGAGAGATATTCTGGGCTTCCTTTCAAAGTAGGAGTAAACATTTCAGTATAGTGAGAAGAGAAAACTAAATGGGATACAGAAAAACATAACAGTTTACTGAATTTGGAAGAAGATCTTTTGAGGAGATGCAACAAACCCTTCTAAGCCAGAAGTTGTGTCTTTCCTTGGTCACTTCTCTTCCCCCACTAGGGCTGGCTTGTCTCCACACCCCCTCACCTTGAAGGCAAGCAGTGTCTGACCAAAGGAGGTATTCAGTAAGCATAGATTAAACCAGTAAGTAACTGAAGCAGCTTTCTATGAAATTAAATCACAGGAAATGTGGGTAAGTCCTTAAGTGAGATTTCTTCCCTAGTAAAGTTTTAAAATCAAGAATACCATGATTTTTCTTGATTTGTGGTTAATGGCAAAAAAGAATTAGAAAGGCATCTCTATCTGTCTACCCCTCAAGGAAGTGTCTAATTCTTCATTCTTTTGTTTGAAGATTTTTATTTGTTTATTTGAAGGGGGAGGGGCAAAGGGAGAATCTTAAGCAGACTCCAAACTGAGTGTGGAGCCCAATTTGGGGTTCAGACTCACAACCCAGAGATCAAGACCTGAGCCAAAACCAAGACTCAGACACTCAACCAAGTGCACCACCCAGGCACCCCTAATTCTTCACTCTCATGAACTCCTGATTTTCATGAAATTACTTTGTATTGTTCCTACTTCATTTCATGCATTATCACCCTTATCATCAAATAGTAAATATAATCCTGGCAGTTGCTTAGCACAGTTATTAAATAATAACCACTAAATTAATAAATCTCTGGCCTCTAGTTTAACATCTAAAACAAGGGACAAAGATGAAACTGATATTTTAAAAAATCAAGTTAATTAACAAACTACCAATAGAATAATTAGCAAATTACTGAACAAAACAGAGAAAGCTTGAACTGTGTTTCTGCTTGTTATATTGTGGAATGAGCGGTCTGTCCTCTGAATAGGCCATATTTTGAAAAAGATCTCATTACCTCACTTCCAGAAATAATACTACCTCTGTTAGACTTTTTCACTTTTGATCTTTCTGAAAACATATGGAATGACTAAAAGACACAGGAACAGCAAAGCTAATTTATGTGATGGGAACTAAGATTGCAGTGGTGTGGCTATCTCAGCCTCTGGCCGTGAATCATAGTCACTGATAACAAAGAAAAAACACCTCGTGTTTTTTTCAGGCTTTCAGGATTTCAAAGAGACTATTTCCTGAACATCGTCTTTCCAAGTTAGTTTTATTATATATGTGTACAAATGTATGAATATATATGCATATTATATACATATGTATATACATGCATATTGTATATACGTGTTACATGCATGTGTGCATATATGCAATATACCTACACATTTTATATGTATTATCTATAGTTCTATATATATACACACACACACATATATATATAGTACATACACATATCTAAGACTTTAAGTGGTATCCCTCTAAAGAGTAAAATAGTCTCGAATGAAAAGTTTCAGGGCTTTGACAATTATCCGATCCCCAGAAAATCTGGTTAAGTATATGTTCTCTGTACAATAACAAACATAGTTAAGATTTATTTTAGTTTCAATTTTAATGATTTATAAAGCATTAGAGCTATTCTGGGAATAAAGAAAAAAGACTGTGTAATGGTTCTAAGATTGACTGTTTAAAAATAAGTTAGGATCATGGGACGCCTGGGTGGCTCAGTTGGTTGAGCAGCTGCCTTCGGCTTAGGTCATGATCCCAGCGTTCTAGGATCGAGTCCCGCATCGGGCTCCTTGCTCGGCGGGGAGCCTGCTTCTCCCTCTGCCTCTGCCTGCCATTCTGCCTGCCTGTGCTCGCTCTCCCCACCCCCTCTGATAAATAAATAAAATCTTAAAAAAAAAAAAAAAGGTTAAAAATAAGTTAGGATCCTTGGCGTCACTCTCCTTCACTTCTGTAGTTTAAGGAAGAATGTGAAATTTGGTATATTTAGTTGTTTGATGTCTAAAAGCACTGTGTGCCTGGGAAGCTAAATCTATAGCTGGAGATGCTTGTTAGATTTCCCTTCATAGATATTTGCAGATTCTAGATCCCCTGGAAGGAAAAACAATTCCACATACATGGAAACTCAGTATGCCAATCAAAAGGAGGCCAGAACCTCTCTGCTCGTTGGGAGCGAATTTGTGTTCATTTCATTTAATTTCTGACTCACCATTATCTTGACCCTTGATTGTCACCAAAAATGAAAAGAGAGGCAGGGAGGGGAGAAGGGAAGGAGGGAAATTCAAATTGTTCTCCTCAGACATTTGGGGATGAGACACACTCCATTAAGAGAGTACTGTCAGTGTTCTCAGAAGCCCAAGTAGAGATCTCATTTGAGAACGCCACATAATGATTTTTCCAAATAGAAGCTCTTTAAAAGAATGAAGCCAACAGAGCCCTCCTTCTGCACAGCATTTGGCAGGCCAATTTCCATCTTTACAAGGCCCCTGCAGAATCCCAGTGGGCGGCCCTTCTGAAGTCAGTGGAAGCTAGAAGCAAAGTTCTGAGATAAAGTGAAATGATAACTAAGCCAAATAATTTTTGATAAAAGAAAACACATGTATTTAAGAGAGTCAGAACACTGGACACCCTGAGGAAGTCTGCTGTGTGCTGCTGGCTGCCACAGAGAGATTTTATTTCTTTATTTATTTGAGAGAGAGAGAGAAACACGTGCATAAGCAGGGGCAGAGGGAGAGGGAGAAGCAGACTCCCTGCAGAGCAGGGAGCCCAACATGGGACTCGATCCCGGGACCCCAGCACCATGAGCTGAGCCGAAGGGAGCTGCCCAACTGACTGAGCCACCCAGGTGCCCCAAGAGGCTTTTTCTGAATTCAACAGTGTACTATAGATGTGGTTCTATTGCCTGATTCCATGGTGAAGCCATGATTTCAGAGCAGCAACTTCCTTCGGAAGAACATTATTAGGGGAAAATATATTAATTAAGAATATTGAGAAATATTCAATCTCTTGAAGCTACTAATTGAATGAAATGAGACTGCTTTAAATGAGCTTCTCTGTACTGAACAAGCACCATCGTTCACGCTGGAGCGACGGCTTGAACCAACAGAAGATCGTAAGACTCAGCGGAACAAATTGCTTCTAGAAAGGACAAGGTGATAAAAAACAAATAACACTGTAGGGAAAAAAACGCTAACTTTTTAAGTCCAAAAGCTACCACATAATCAATCAAAGCCATTCAAGAAAACAATGTAAAATAAGAAAGCATAAAGGAAGTGGAGCTAAAATAACTAAGACACTTCCTAGAAGTATACTAACATGTACAGTTATTCTCACTACTTCTACATAGAAAATGTGAGAAACAGAACTAAAGATGATACTAGTGATCAGTGGATGGTTGTTACGATGGTAGCTATTTTTGTCTTCTTTTGTCCTCTGCTATTTTTAAACATGTTTAGTGCAAAATTAGATGTACCTCCCAGTGTGAAACTGATTTGCCTATCAACTATCTCAGACCCATGACCATCAACCAATATCTGAGATTAGTCTGGGGAATAAGCTTTTAAAGGAATAGTCAAATGAAAGAGAAGGTTTGACAATTATTATTTTGGCAGACAAAAAAAGAATAGCAATTCCTTTTCTTTAAGTTTTCAATTTTTGCTAACCTGATATGTGACTGCAGAACATTTTTGTACTACAGTCAAGATCATTATAACTGGAGGGAATTCTAAAAATCATCTAGTACAACCTACTATTTTATGTCCTGCAAAGATCAAAGGTCAATGGTACCCAAAGTCACACTTAGTGGCAGAAGTAGATCTTGAACCCAGATCTCTTGGTGGCCAGTCTATTTATCCAATAAAACCAAAGGTTAGGGATTTACTTACAATGTATTCAGATGCAAAATAAATGTCCATTTCCCACAGCTGCTCTGCTATTCCTCACAAGTCCCCACCACACTAAAGTAGAAGGAACTAACTTTAGTCTCAGTCATTGAAGCAAATCCATTCAATGATTTAAATAACTTAGGTATATTCAAACTTCCTCATGCTTCCTGTCTCTGCTCCAATGTGGCATCCAAGTGTGTGAGAGCAGGAAGTGAAGGAAGTGTGTGACTTCAGAGTGAAGGAGGAGGGAAGTCTTGAATCCATGTTCACATTCACTCTTTTCTGTCTTCTAACTTTGGCCTCAGTGGCATCTCCTTGTCTGCCTGGTCACTAGCGTCCACTGCTGTGGCTGGTGGCATCATGGCGCATTCTCCTCTTGCCTCAGAAGAAGTCTGGCAGTATTGCCTGTCAAGTCAGTGCCTCCTCGCTGAGATCTTACAACTTCTCCCAACCTGTGTAAGCTACACCTGGCTGCAGGGACACATTGTTCCGACAGCAGCAGCTCCCCAGCAAGTGCCCTCAGCATCCTTCTGCAAGAGGTGCCGGGACATCCGTCACCTTCCATGCCCCATGAGACACTGAGATGCTAGGAAACAGAATTCAGTCTCTCCCTCCCTGTCCACCATGCTGTGGAGGTTCACTGTTCACATGGGAAGAAGTCAAAAGTATGTCTTGTGGGGTGGTCTTCTCTGCTTCTGGCTACGCACCATGCCTCCCATCTGCCCTTTCAGGAACTTCAGCCAGAAGAGAAAGGGGGGTCATGCTTCAGACTGATTTTTCTGCCTTCTTCCTATAACCTACCATGGCCAAAAGGGGATGGACAGTCCTCTTTCCATGGGGACCATACTTTATCCTTCCCAAAGTAGGGTTCACTCTTCACTTTTCTCTAGAGCCATAAATGTGAGGGGCTATGGCAGAACATGATTTATGGGAGAGAAAGATGAAAGACACATTCACCTAAGAGTGCTAAAATATTCTCTCATAGTCGTGATCCCAGAGCCACAAAATAGATCGGCTACATATTCAAATGCCTCATTGAAAGACCAGTCATCTGATTCTGGCCCATACACAGAATGATGGCCAATAACTTGTAGGCTGGCCACCCAAAGTACAGGGCTCACATCCTCTGTGGGAATGATGGAAAGAGAGACAAGAAGAGCCAGGAAGACACCAAAGCACCAGCATGCTGGGACTGCGGGACCAGATGCAGAGAATATGGGTCATTTCCGGAGGCTGGGGAGCAGAAGGCCAGGCCCCCATGATGAAAAGCTCTAAAACCCCTTCATGACACAGCAAATCAAAACATCTTGGTTATTTTGCTGTCTGTCACGACTGACATGTTTGTCTCTTACATCATTTTATCCAGAAGACAGAGAGCAAAACAATCTGACTTGTGGGGAATCGTGAGGGTTAGAGTTGACATCTGCACAGCATGCTACGTTCCCTGGAAGAAATGTGCCACATTAAGTGAATTAATATTTCTCCTTTGAAGTTCTCGCTCACATTCATCCCTTCCTAGATGGGAAACATAATCTCTCAGCATTTTCGCAGCCTCGAAACCCTGCGAAGAAATATACCAAAGCTTCTCTCTGTGAACTTTCCCCCTCACACACACGAGAAAGTGCTTACTGCAGGAAGTAACAAGCGTCGCCATAGGATCAGAACGGTGCAAAATCAGAAGATGGGGACTACAAAGCTGTCCAAATTGGGTTCAAAGAAAAGAGAAAATAAAAAAGGCACACATGGAAGGCTTCTCGCCCAAGAATACAAGAATTACCCACAATCTACCTAGAGATGGTTTTAGAAGGTTGAGGGTGTCGGATGAGATAGGAGTAGGAAGAGGACTCAGGAAAAGGAGAGTCGGCTAAGTTCAGGAAGGCGAAACCAAGAAATTGGTGGGCATTTAGAAATGGGATCCACAGCCAGGCGGGGGACAGCCGACCCTACTGACACCCCGTTATGCATTTGTCCTCAGAAGAGTATTCCAGCAGAAGAGTCTTCCAGCCTCCCGCTCCCTGAAAACGTTTTAAAATATAATTAGAATACACACCTCTCTCTCTGCAGATCTTGTCACTGCTGCAATGTTACCTATCTTTATTATTATTTTTTTTTTTTTTTACTATCCTCTCCCCGACCAAATCTCCAGAGAGAGGACTTTCCCTGGGTTTTGCTCACTACCGTGTCCCCGGTGGGTGGCCTCGGATTGGTGCTCTGTGGCAAGTGACGTGGGCAGGTCAGACTTATGGCTAGGCAGGGGCCGTTGGGATGGGACCGGAAGCACCCAGAGGATGCTATCCAAGTGTCTCCCCCACTGTCCTTCCACAGGTCCCAAGTCAGAGCTCTGCTGCTTTGAAGGAAGTCAGTCTTCCATGACACACTAGTAAAACGCAACACGCTTTAGGTAGGGAGTTAACACCTTACCAGATGTTTAGATGGCAGATAACTGAGAGACGAACCCTCCAGAAATGCACCCACAGAATGAGGAGGTGCAGAAAGGTGCCAATGGCAATCTGGAGAATGAAAGAGCATGCCACCGCCCGACCTCCTTGAGCTTCCAGAGGTTTCTATTAAACACGTGTCTTCATTTCCCCCACAAAAGACGTCTAATGATTATGTTCCCTATAAAACACCACATTCCCTCTCACCCTTCCTGCTAGCCTCTATTGTATTCCCTGGGAGCCATGTGTTTTATGCCTCCACAGAGACACGGAAGATTAAAAAAGAATCAGCGCAGATTACAAAATGAAGACTCAAAGGTTGCAGAATGATTTGTATTCTCTCCATAATCATTTTCCATCTTTCATCTTATCAGCACTCATAAATTACACACACTCCATTTAAGAACACAGTGAGCCCAAAATCTCTATTATTTTCAGCATGATTGCAAACAGCTAAGCCAATCACATAAACAACTAAGTGGGGATGCAGCTAACATTTCGTCCTCCCCTCGAGCAGTATTTCGCAGAACTCTGCCCTACAGAGGGCCAGGGTTTCTGGAGGGAGACACCCCTCCCCCCGGCCCTGGGAGTGGGGAGACGAGAAGCAGGCAGGTAGGGAGAGAAGGGGGGTCTGGCTGCCCCTCGTGCCAGCCTCAATGACCCCACTTAGTGCTCTTTCTATGGGGCGTTCCCCTCATCACGCCCCTGAAGAACCTTTTCCACAGCTTTAAGAAATCTGCAGACCCCTGATCTAGGCACTCAAAAGAGGTGTGTGTTTTCTTCCAGAAAGAGTATGCTACACAGCCTGAAAAAGGAAATGTGTGCAACAGCATAATATTAAAATAATACATCAAGAAAATGTTTCTCGGGGCGCCTGGGTGGCTCAGTGGGTTAAGCCGCTGCCTTCGGCTCAGGTCATGATCTCAGGGTCCTGGGATCGAGTCCTGCATCGGGCTCTCTGCTCAGTGGGGAGCCTGCTTCCTCCTCTCTCTCTCTCTGCCTGCCTCTCTGCCTGCTTGTAATTTCTCTCTGTCATATAAATAAATAAAATCTTAAAAAAAAAAAAAAAAAACATCCTGTGATGTTTTAAAAAGAAAATGTTTCTCCTCAGGGGATTTTTCATGTCACTCAACTGTTTAAGCTTTAGGGATTCCCCAGGCTACAAAGGGTCCCCATTCCAGTTTAGTTTATAAGGTAGGGCTTTGGAACCCCAGGCTCACTTTCCTACAGGAAGAGGACATTATGCTGGTCCTCAGGCTTGCAGGAATGACAGCCTGATGCCCCACAGGTGAAGCCTAATGTTACTAACAACACAAGGAGTAGAGATTTGCTTTTGCTCCTTGTAGAGTGGGCTACTGTGGGCCGGTGGGGGTGCCAAACCACTATTTACTATTTCTTTGCATCCGTCCATCCCGTGATACGCGATGAAGAGTGAGTGACAATGGAAGCGCTTCCCTTTCTTCCCACCCACCCCCCACCACCCAGCTCAACTGCCGCTGCCGCTGCCGCTGCCCAGTGCCAAGGCAGTCCCTGTCCCACTGCAGCTGGTGGCTGGCCAAGTGGGCGGGCACCTGTTATTTGTAGGCGGGAGAATGCCTGGAAACCACTGCCTAACACCAGCTGGAAAAAACTAACTCATGGTTTGCTTGTTTACTTTCCAATATTTCTCACCATTTTATTATGACAATCTGGCACCTAATATAAATCCCAAAAAAGCTTGAGAGGGTTTAACACTTAGGGGGAAAAAAAAATTTTGGCAGTGTTTACAACCCTCTCGAAACAGGAAAATAAAAAGATAAAGGAAGAAAAAAGAGAACTTAACAATGCATATCTATAAATAACTTTTTAGGTCAAACCACAATTTAGCTTTTGTTTTTCCTTCATTTTGGCTCATTTGATAAGCTAATGAACTGAAAGAAAAGAACTAGTGTTAACCAAACAATGCTAAAAGAGGATTTCAGAATCTCCAAACTTAGGAGCAGATTTGACTCACTTAGTATCGTGAATAATTACAAACAAGAAAATAAAATGTTAATACTCAATTTTCCACCAAAACTTTAGATTTCTTGATGTCAAAACACTCTGCCACAGGATCAGGTTATTTAAAATGCTAAAATTAAATCAACTGCCATTAATGAATATTACCATTTGGGTAGATACCTCTCTATGCCTTTGCAAAAGCAGAAATGCTCTTACAGATGTTTTCATCTGTCACCCAGAAAAATACCACTGCTAATAATGGGAGGAGGAGGAGGAGAAGGAATTCTTCCTATGAGTGACTTCTGTACTTTATGCAAAATTCCACCTTTGCATACGCTGCACTATAACCTTGCACTACAACTATTTGTTTATGGATCTTCTTTTTCAGTTGCCTTCTAAATAAAAGGACCAGCGCACTGGTTAAGAGTGTGGGTAATGGGGCTTCACAGACGTAGGTTTTTGTTTTTTGGTTTTTGGTTTTTTTAAAGATTTTATTTATTTATTTGACAGGCAGAGATTACAAGTAGGCAGAGAGGCAGGCAGAGAGAGGAGGAAGCAGGCTCCCCACTGAGCAGAGAGCCCGACGTGGGGCTCAATCCCAGGACCCTGGGATCATGACCTGAGCCGAAGGCAGAGGCTTTAACCCACTGAGCCACCCAGGCGCCCCCAGACGTAGGTTCTATTCCAAGTTCAGTTCCTTACTAAGTTGGCAAGGACAAGTTATCTAAAGTCCCTAAAGGCTGAGTGCTTCAACAATATAGGGATAACACGAGTGCCTAAGTTAAGCATCTTCCCTCGGCTCAGGTCGTGATCTCAGGATCATGGGATCGAGCCCCTGTTGGGCTTCCTGCTCAGTGGGGAGCCTGCTTCTCCCTCTCCCACTCCCGTGCCCAACTCATGCTCTTACTCTCTCTCAAATAAATAAATAAATAAAATCTTTTAAAAATGAAATACATAAAATAGGGATAATAATCATAAATACATGCCTCACAGGGCTATTTGAGATTATATGGGACAATGTATGTAAAATTCTGTGCCCAGAATATAGCAACATTGATGATGATGACGCCTTCATGTCCCCCGTGCCCGGCACAGTTCATTGTAATAGTGCATGTTCAGCATGTGTTTCTTGGATTGAGTTGAATTTCCCCAAACTATCTGTCTGAAGAAGTCCTGTATGTCTTTCTAGAGATGACACTGGAACAAAATCTCGGGGAGAATCCAATGCCTTCACCTGACCACTGCTTGGAGACCCCACAGGGCTTTGTGCCATCCTGCATCAGCTCTGTCCTGCCAGCCTACCGGCACCTTCTGAAGCTTTCAGGCTGCTCTGTGGCATAGAATCAAATCAGCCTTTTACAAAACAGGGAGTTCCTTTTCTTTTTGCATTTCCAGAGTCAGGCACGCAGGAGGAAAACAGTAAATGCTTGTTCCTGGGCCTAGCTCAAGCCACCTGTCACCATTAATTGAACCCAAAGGGAACTGTATGCCTTCCAAGGAAGGAGACGTGTTTAAATCCAATCCTTTCTCAACCTCCAAGACTCCATTCAAATCTACCTCTAGTAGGAACCACCAACCAGTCCAACCCACAATCATCCCTCCCTTTTGGAATCTTTATTGTACATCAAAGATAGCCTTCTGGGTGTTTGTGGGGGGGAAAGGTTATGTTAGTCCTGTTTCCTCACACATCCTGTGAGCTCAGGGAAGGGAAGATTAACTAATTATGAATTCTTTTGCACAGAACAAGGACATGTAATAGGCAGGAAACAAATATTTGATTGCTTGATTTAGTTCTGTTTTCCAATGTGCTCGAAGTACTTCTCCAGAATTATCTAATTAATCCTAACTTGATGAGAAGAAAGGCATATTGGATCTGCACAGACTGGAGCCAAGTCCTGGCACCGTCCACGGTGTGAATGAGCAGGGGTGTTCTTGCCGGCTCTGCAACACTGCCTCTCCTTGGCGAGCACTCAATTTTTTGAACTAATGGCTTAGCACACAAGAATTAGCATTTTACAAAACCAAAAACTAACTGCCAACCAAGTCTTCATGGTGTTGTTAACCGACAGCAAACTCTACATTGAGTTCTACTTCCTTCAACTAAATGGATTGGGAAGTGGTCCCAAGACCCCCAGAAAGGGGGTGGGGGGAACCACAATGTCCCCTGTGAACACATAAGTTTGCAAAGGAATAATTAGATCCACTGCAACTGAGAGCTAACGGCTCTCATTTAGAATAGCCACAACTGGCATTTTCAAAGCCTATTAGCCAGGTTCCTCTTTCCTTTGCAGAGTCTGCAATTCTCCTTTATTCATAGCAAGGATTTTCAGGGACCCTAATAAAAATGAGAAGCCTTCATAGTCCTATAATCTGTTCATTTTTCAAAATGCTTTCACGCCTCACCACCTATTTGATTCCTGCAGCCACCCAAGACAGGTAGACCAGGTAACACAGAAGGTCTCGCTTTCCAGAAGCACAAAGAATCAGAGTGGTTGCCCCCAGGACCCAACCCATGAGCAGCAGAAGGGGGACCACGACTCAGCCTTCCCTGCTCTCTCCTTGGTGGGTTTTCCTACACTGTTGACCAAAGGGCTGCCACCTAGTTGTTCACCGTCTTCCCACAGTGTGGCAGACAAGATAACCTCTGAAAGAGAACGCCCTGCGTTTCTTAAGACATAGGGTGTCCCTGCAGAAAATAGTGCCATTTAAATCCCTAGTCTTCACCAGTGTGTTTCACCATATTGAAGGCAAGTTTGCGTCCAAAATGGTTGAGTGGGAGCCAACTGTGGTGTTCTAATCTTTGTTCATGCTGTCAGTGTGACATATGAAAGAAATATGAATAAAGTGACAGGATGAAAACAAAGCTCGTGGCTGGTGTGAGATACACAGACAGGGTGTGAGCCCCACACGCACTGCAACTGGGTCAAGTTAACACCTCTTCTCTCCCCTACATATGCGGTGTGGAAAAGCTATTTATAAAATGTTTTTAAATATTTAGGACCAAATAAATCAATATTGTTGGGAAACACTTCCTCTGACCAGAACTCATTTAGTTGCCCTAGTCCCATGTGAATAACAGAACCAGGAATGTCAGGACGATCCGAGCCCAGGAATTCAACAGATGTGCCGCGCTTTCTCCGGGGAGGCCCTCCCGGGTCTGCCTTCGGTCTCCAGCCGGGGACAGGGCAGAACCAGAACAAGGGTGGAATCTCAGGAGGGTGGCCTCGTGGCTACCAGTTAGGGCTGATGGAACAAAAACAGGCGTGCGAGAAGTTACCTGGCTCTGCAGTTCGCTTTGCTGCTTCAGGCGAAGGTTTTCAGGTGTATCCGCCACGGTAGTGAAGGACTGCTTGGGGTAGTGTCTGTGGAGAAATGTGTTAAAAGAAGGTAATTAAAACATTATATTGTTAAGCGATGATTTTGCACCAGTTGCTTTATCCTTCCCTCCCATCACGCTGCAGAGAGGCGTCTCTCCACGTGGCTGGACCTCTGTCTGGATCATAACTGCGGGGCCCCTCCCCTACTCCATTCTCAGGACCCTCTGTCACCTGTCACCCCACTACCTCCCCAAATTCCAACCTTGGCTTCTCTACTCACTGCCTGCCATCAGCACCCAAGCATGCTCAAGGCTCTCCTAACCTTTACTACCTCTCCCTCCGACCACACACTAATCTAGCCCGCGGAGCTGGATTCTCTTCTCTCCTCCGAAGAGGCCGAAACTCGCGGTCCCTGCTCGTCTCCTCTCCAGCTCTTTCCTCAACACCGTGCATGCTGGCTTCTAGCTCCGGCTTCCAGAAGTTTCTCTGGGCAAGCCGTAATATAACTCCCTGTGGACACATGCAACAGACATCTTTTTGTCTTCCTCTGCTGGACCGCTGCTCCATCCGGAAATGTCTTCTCTCTCTCGGTCTCTATGTCACCGCACATTCTTGGCCTGGCTGTCCCTTCTCTGTCTCCTGTGGATTCCTCTCTGTCTGCCCACCCCCGCTCAGGGTTCTAACACAGCTTCTTCTCTTCTCACTCTACGTCAGGGAGCTGTTGGGTAATCTCTGCATACATGCCGACTACTCGCAAATCTAGCCCAGCAGGCTCTCCAGGACCCCAGATCCACTGGCATTTCCACTTGTGTATGTTCCGCACCCACCATAAACTCAACCAGTCTGACACTCAACTGTCCAATCCCCCACCCCATCCCCAAGACAGGGTCCTCCCTCTTATTCACTCTTGCATTTATTCATGCCCATTGCCCAAGCCAGAAACCAGGGGATAATCATGTCTTCTCACACATTCAACCAATCAATCGCCAAGTCTATTGATTTCATGTCCCAAACACACCACGGATATATTTACATTTCCCTCTCTACTGCATTTTTCACGACAGGCCACATTTTCCTTTCAGGTAACTGTAACCCTTGCCAGCTTTTCCCTTCCAAGCCAAACTGCCAAAACAAGCATTTTAAAATACCAATCTGATTACAACACCTCTGAGTACGACTGTTCAATGTCTTCCCAGTGACTGGAGAACAAAGTCCAGGCATTTTTGCCCCTAAATCCTCCTCCACAGTTGTCCTGCTCACTCGCCATGCTCCACCCATGGAGCTCGCCCTTGTCCCTCCCACCTCCTCCCCCACAGGCCGCTCTCCTGGCCCAGAACACCCACCCCTCCGCACACCCCGCTTCTCTAGCTGACTCCTCTTCATCAGCCAGGCCTTGCCTTGGATGTCACTTTCTCCAGGAAGCCCTCCTGGCCTCCCTGGTGGGCTCTGGAAGGTACTTTCCTTCCTGCTGTAATTTTTAAATTCATCTGCGTGCTCCTACTGACATGTCCTGTCTCGACGAACAAGGAAAGTTCTGTGTCAGCGAGAGCTGGCCATCTTGTCTCCTGTCAGAGCACACTGACCACCTACCAGAGTCTGGTTCATCATAGGACTTCAGTAATGTGTGCAAATATTTGTGGAAGGAAGAAAGGTAGGAGAGAGAGGGAGATTAGAGTGAGCCATGTGTGGGCACCTCGGTGGCTCAGTCAGTTCAGCATCTGCCTTCGACTCAGGTCATGATCCCAGGGTCCTGGGATCGAGTCCCACATCAGGCTTCCTGCTCAGCAGGGAGTCTGGTTCTCCCTTTCCCTCTGCCCCTCCATCCACTCATGCTCTCTGTCTCACTCTCTCTCAAATAAATGAATATTTAAAAAAAAAGAGTGAGTCATGTGACCACAGCCCAAGCTTCACCATGCTGTGGGATAGATGGTCACACACATGCAAACACACAGGCCCTCCTTGTGACCAAGTGAGGGCATCTGCTCCTTCTGTGTGAGGAAGGGTACAAACACTGGCTCATGGTTGCCTCTTCCCCACGCTCAGCTGACCCAGGACGGGTATCACCACCTGCTGGGACTCTGTCACCACGCTCAGAGCTGTCCCTCAAAGAGCTCCCTCCCTCTCTGGCCCCTCTCGTTGGTGATGTCCACCCTGTGTCTCTTACTGTGGTTTCTCAAAAGTCCCCTCCACCTCACTCTCCTTGTAGACGCTTCTTTCCAGCCTCCCGTTCCTGGCTTCCCCTGAGAAGGCTGAGGGAGCCATCTCTGGTCAGTGCCAATAAACTCTGCGTGTCCTTCCAACAGTGTCCCCAGCACTTTGGAAATTAGGATTAAAGATATTTTGTAGTCCCGTGGAGTCAGACTCACAACAGGAAATGCGCAACATGGCCTCATTTTCCCAGCATTCTTCAGGAACTAAACGTCCCATATAAGAAAAGACTCCATTTTGAGGGGAGGGGGTTTGGGAGAAGGGGGTGGGATTATGGACATTGGGGAGGGTATGTGCTTTGGTGAGTGCTGTGAAGTGTGTAAACCTGGTGATTCACAGACCTGTACCCCTGGGGATAAAAATATATGTTTATAAAAAATAAAAAATTAAAAAAAAAAAAAAGAAAAGTCTCCATTTAACTGAAGCTCAAAACCCCACCACTGCTGAACACATCTGAACTATTTTAATCAATATCCTTCAAAAACCTTTTATATAATTATCCTGCCTTCCTAGAGCATCTACAACGCTAATTTAAATTTTGTCATCATACCTTAGCGTCAGCTTCGTAGATATTAACAGATCACGATGTAAAGCAGGACTAGTGCTACTTTGAAAGTGGTAATTAAATCCACTCTCAGGAAGTTTGGCCCATTGAGACCCTGCGGTACCATAGGCTAACCCCGTTGGGGGCCAGACACTGGGGATAACCTGATCCTGCTTATTTCTGATTAATTAAAAAGTAAATAGAATTTTTTAAGTAGACATGATTTTAAAACTAAGCAGGATTTTAAATTAAACAGCATCCTGAGATGGCAAAGTGAATGTGGGTGGGGTAGGTACCGTCTGTAACGGCTTCTCTATGGGCATGAGAAGTTCATCAATGCCAGGCAAAAATCATTTTTATTTGGATACTGATGAAACTTCACTTGCCCACACCACCCATACTGCCCATCCTGAAGTATCATTTCCTGAAAAATCATCTAAGTCTTCTCCTCATTTGATTTGACCATGAGACGAGGTGACAGCTCTGAACTTAAATAGTACGTGCATAGAAATAAAACACCACTTTTCTAAGTCTGCTTCTGGCACACCATGCTGAGTTCTCAGGGGTCAAGGGCTGCACTAGAAGACAAGGAAACAAAATGAAATCTTCTGGTGCTTTGGTTTTTTTTAGAAGACGAGCTGGTGGCCACAGAAGCGAACCTAACAGGCCTCACAATTTCATGGAGGACTAGAAACAGACAGCAATACTTTGCACCTTTCCAACCCTGAAATGTAATGATTCTGTAAGGGTAGGTTCATTGATACATCCCATAACTTCGTCTAAAGATGCATAACAGGGGGCACCTGGGTGGCTCAGTGGGTTAAAGCCTCTGCCTTCAGCTCAGGTCATGATCCCAGTGTCCTGGGATGGAGCCCCACATCAGGGTCTCTGCTCCATGCAGAGCCTGCTTCCTCTTCTCTCTCTGCCTACTTGTGATCTCTGTCTGTCAAATAAATAAAATCTTTTTTAAAAAAATTCTCTTTCTCCCTCTGCCCCTCCCCCACTCCCTCTCTCAAATAAATACATAAATACAAATTTTAAAAAAATAAAATAAAGATGCCTAATGGGAAGAAATTATCTAAAATTTTGACCTAGGAGAAAAAGTTTAATATTAATAACCAAAATAATTAATGCTGGGAGAAAGGAGGAGTTTATATCTGAAAATACTAGGGATCATGAGTAATATAATGGATTTCTCAACACCATGTCTATGTAGTCACATCCGTCTACAGTAATCCAATAATATTCTGCTCTGAAGTCATCATCGCAACTCTTCCCCACCCACCACCACACTTACAGAAGAAGAAAAAAAAAAACAGATGTGGAAATAAACTGAGGGCACAGTTGTCTCTCACGGGATCATAGGTACAGAGAAGCAGAGCATCTGCAAATTAACGGATGGTACCATACAGTTAATCCTAGCTCTTTCTAAATACCATATTTAAATGGTGATAGAAAGTCTTTAGAAAATAAATGCCTTGAATAGAAATCTTAATGAAGGTAGATTTCATCACCAGGCCTACAGGAGGTGTGTTTTCTCCTAGCCCATATTAGGGATGAGAATTTAAGACAGAAGGCATTAAGGCACAAGAAATGGATATTCAAAGAGACCCAAGAAAAAAGTTTTAAAATAATAATAATAATAATAGTACAAAAGAAAAGGTGGATGAATTGGTACATTGACACGTTTCCTGGAAATGCGGCATATCATACACTGGGAGCTGGTTGAAAGATCTGGGAGAATACTGTGGGATGTTGAAGCATCGTAAATAGAAGTCTCTTAGCTGAAGTACACAAGAATTGGATGAAATGTCTGTATCAAACCAGGCTGCCAGCTGCAATAAACCCAGATTCCCGTGAAATGCTATAATCAGAATAAAAAGAGAAAGAATCAGGAGAATAACAGAAGACAACATCTGAAACAGCAAAGTTAGGTTACAGAAAGGAGACTTCCAATTTTTTTTTTTTTTTATCTCTGTGAGATTTCACTGATTTGAACAGAGGAAGAGTGATATGCAAACCACTGAGCTGGTCAGGCTGAGAAACACAGTGTAAGCAAATTGGAACCTCCACGGACATGGTTATGAGAAAAAACACGCACAAGAATGTGAGCATCCAGAACCTCACTTTTTATCCAGAGCCCAGTGGCCCTGAAACCAAATTTCCCAGGTTTGGACCTAGATCTTCCAACGTCTAGCTGTGTGCCTTTGGGCAGATTTCATAACCTCTCTGGGCTCACTGTCTTCATCAGCAAAATCACTATAATGGTTACACCTCTTAGGCTTATTCCAAAATTAACACCTGTAAAGCCTTTCAAATAATGTTTGGCTCATAATAAGAATTTAATAAAATATCTATTATTGATAATAATATCATTATTACCATAACTACCAGTAGGAGTACTTTCTCTTTGCTCTGCACAGCAAACTGACTTAACCTCAGTGCCTCCTTATGTCATCTATATAAGGGAGATAAAAGTTAGCAGGTTGTTGCCAGAACCACATAAAAGAACTTTATAAATGGAAAAATACTGTAAATGTGAGATATTAATAAGCCAACTAGATGTATGAAGGTAAGGTCTTTATGAATTTATTTATCGTAAGTCGTGTGTTAGCATGGTTCCTGCACAGGACATCTGGTAACAGGCATGGTCTGGAGACATTTTTGATTACCCATCGTTTAGGGCAGGTGGTGGGGTGGGCAGCTGGGGGCAGAGGCAAGGGAAGCTGCTGAACATCCCACAATGCACAGAACAACCCCTGTCCCCACCCCAATGGAGACTTAGCCTGTCCAAAATCACCAATACTGCTAAGGTTGAGAAACCCTGTCCAAAACTGCCAATACTGCTAAGGTTGAGAAACCCTAAATAATAGATATAAACCTCAAGCATTATAGAAGTCTACTAATATTAAAACTGCCAGCTCCTTCGAACCAATGGCCACTCTCTGTTTTCATTCCCGTCTGCCCTGCAAAGTCAAACAGCCCCCGCCTCCCCCTTGTCCTCTGCCACACTGCCGGTCAATTACTCCTGTCTGAGCCTTCTCCCCCGTGAGCACTTAATTCTTTCCTCTGTAGCTTTTTGTTTACTTGACCATGTTAAAGTTCCACTCAAACTAGAAAATGTGAGAGCAGAACTCAGGTGTCAGAAGAATCTGTTATGACATCATCGTTTCCTTACGGGTCTCGCACAGAAGAGAGTGAACACAGCAGGCCCGCTTACATGGTGGGCCCTCAGCCCATTTCTAAGAACTTGGACTTGGGGAGGGTTCCCACCACCATTAACTGATAAGACTGTGTCCAAGCTGTACAAACAATATGGTTTACCCTGAACACTTGCTTTCTCTCTGGGAATCTGGAATTTGGGTACCTGCCAGACATAAGTTGCCTCTACGAAGAGCCCCCAGTGAAAACCCTGGGAACTGAGTCTCTAACGAGCTTTGTTGGTTGGCAACACTTGACACACGTCAGGAACCGTTGCTGGGAGAATTAAGTGCATCCTGTGAGACTCTACTGGGGGAAGACCCTGAAAGCTTGTCTGCTGTCCTCTGGATCTGGCACCATGCACCTTTTCCCTTTGCTGATTTTGCTTTGTGTATTTTCCCTATAATAAATCACAGCCATGAATACAACTCTATGCTGAGTCCTAAGAAACCTTCTAGAGAATCATCAAACCTGGAGGTCTTGGAGATTGCCACATAGGACACTTTGTTCCTAACAACACATCGTTCATGAAAGAAAAAGTGTACCAACATTTTTAATATACTATCTACTTCAAGAAAAAGCAAGTTCAACTCTTAAGAACTTTTAAAAGGTAAAAGTTCTGACCTCACATTATTAACCTGGCTTTTCAGCCCTGACTTTCGGAATTAGGTCAGGGCCCAATGACTTTACTTTACACTGTCTTTACACGCTCTGGTCTTAACCAAAGAAGTAATGTCATCCAAGGGCCACGATCATAACTGATATTTTGTATGGTGGGGAAATGATAGAAGGTTTCAAGGTAACTTTGAGTATTTCTCCCAGATCTGAACAACTCCATTGTTGCGCATCATTTAAAATTATCTTTAAAGAAAAAAACATTGAAAAATAAATCTGAGAGAGATTACCACCAGCAGATCATCTATGAATTTATTTAGAAAGGATGCACTTCAGCATGAGAGAAAATACCTCCAGAACAAGCTAACATGCAAAGAGGAATGGTAAGCAAATCAAATGGTAAGTGTGCAACACACACACATGCACACATGCACACACATTGTGTGGAATGATAACAGTATTATCTGAGGCTGGTTGTTTTTTTTGTTGTTGTTGTTGTTTTTCCAGGAAAAGCTAACATATTGGAAATCAGATTGAGAGGGTAGTAGAAAATTAGTATTCTAAGGTCCTTTCTTCATGAGAAAGGTTAGGTTAAGGGTGAAGGACAAAGGTTAAATCCTTGCTGAATTTTAGACTGTGCTTCAGCAAATGTGGTAATATTTTAAGGGTGACCACAGAAAATGGAAAACACTATGTGAAGTCAAGTCCTATTGAAGGGCAAAATCAAATTTTTTTAAAATACTAAAATGCTGGGGTGCCTGGGTGGCTCAGTGGGTTAAAGCCTCTGTCTTCAGCTCATGTCATGATCTCAGGGTCCTGGGATCAAGCCCCGCATTGGGCTCTCTGCTCAGCAGGGAGCCTGCTTCCTCCTCTCTCTCTCTACCTGCCTCTCTGCCTACTTGTGATTTCTGTCTGTCAAATAACTAAATAAAAATCTTTAAAAATAATATAAAGTAAAAAAAATATTTAAAAAATACCAAAATGCTTATGCAATAAAATAAAAAAGAAAGAAAACAGAAAGAAAAAGAAGCATAGAATAAACAAGACAAATAGAAATTTAACCATTGGGAGAAACAATTCCATAATCACAAAAATAGAAATGGGTGAAAATTGCCAGCTAAAACACTAATAGATTCATATTTTTTAACTTAACTGTAAAATAACTACATTTGTGTAAGACAAAACACACTTTAAAAATAAAGGCATTGGGGGGCTGCCTGGGTGGCTGAGTGGGTTAAGCCTCTGCCTTCAGCTCAGGTCATGATCTCAAGGTCCTGGGATCGAGTCCCACATCAGGCTCTCGGCTAGGCAGGGAGCCTGCTTCCTCCTCTCTCTCTCTCTACTTGTGATCTCTCTCTGCCAAAGAAATAAAATCTTTAAAAAAAAAAAAAAAGAAAAGAAAAGAAAGGCATTGGGGAGCTTGGGTGACTCAGTCAGCTGGGATTCCAGCTCTTGATTTCGGCGCAGGTCATGATCTCAGGTCGTGAGAGCAAGCCCCATGCCAGGCTCCATGCTCAGTGCACAGTCTGCTTGGAATCATCTCCCTCTCCCCCCAGCCCCCACACAAGCTCTCCCTCTCTCCTTCTCTCTCTCAAATAAATTCTTTTTTAAAAATAAATAAAGACATTATTAAGAATAGAAACACTACACAGTGATAAAGTTTCAATGCACAAAAAAAAAGTATCATCCTGAATTTAGATGTACCTGATATTAGTATCAACCAATCATTTAAGATTTGTGCGTGCATATGTGTATTTATAGAGAAAGGGGGAAGGAGCATACATGTATGCAAAATTGATACGGGGAAAAACTGGCATATCCACCAACACGGGGAAAGATTTCAACATCCCTCTCCCAATTATTTCTAACCAATAAATATATCAAATATGTGGAATATGGAATTCATGGCAATAATACTGGTAATGTCTCAGGGCACCTGGGTGGCTCAGTGGGTTAAGCCTCTGACTCTTGATTTGGACCCAGATCATAAACTCAGGGTCATGGGATCAAGTTCCGCATCGGGCTCCATGCTCAGCAGGGATTCTGCTCGAAAATTCTGTGTCCTCTCCCTCCCATCTGGCCCCCCCTCTCTCGACCACCCCCCACCACTCCACTCCCAATCACACACATGTGCTCTCTCTCTGTCCCTAAAATAAATAAATAAATCTTTAAAATATATATATTTGTAATGTCTCCATACAGGGGTGGCATTCAACCGACTTAACAACCATCAGTCAAAAAGGTCTCAGAGCATGCTCGAGCACGAGTTACTAGCAGGACTCACCAGTGTGTACTGATGACCGCCAGCCTCCCTCCAAGCACTCCCATGTGCAGGAAAAGCAGGATGCCAACACGCACCATATGGAAGGAGCAGAATAATAAAAGGAAAGGAAAACTCTCTCTGCTGGGATCCTGATTCTCTATACATGGCCTCCTACTCCCTCTGATAGAGCTTCCCTGGGGATGTGTGCCTTTGAGCCCAGATGCAATGAGAAAAGGTAACAGCATGAAATTGGGAGCAGAGAGGCAAGATGAAGAGGGGGAGAGGGAGAAAAGGAGAGAAAGACCAGAGCTCCAACTGGGATCCACCATCACACCCTAAACAAGAGAAACAACCGCTAACCACCCTCGGGAGAAAAAAGCGTTGAGCACGAGGAGCCCAAAGAGCCTCGTGTTCTGCCCAGAGAGGCTTCTAACAGCAAAGAATCAACAGGAAGAACCACATGAGGACACACCAGCAGGCCCAGCTCTGAAGATGGGACCAAACCATCTGACTCTTGAAAGGACGTGGGGACCCTGGGGAGGGACGCGATGGAGCGGCCTCCGACTGAAGTATGAACGAATGCATTTACATCTGAGTCGCATTGTGTTCTCCCAAAAACTAAAATGTTAACAGATTTGTTTAAGGAAGACCTCCTCCGATGCCTAGAATATCTGAACTGAAGCCAGCACCAGGCTGCCACAGCACGAGGTTGGAAAACGGCAGCATACTTTCCTTTGTAAAGGCTTTTGCTGCCTGAGCACACTTTGCCAGACACACCAAAGAGTTTCCCGGGGCCATTTTCTTTTCGGTCTGAACAGCCAAAGGCCAAGAGCTGGGTTTTTCTTCACTCCACTCTCCGAGGCAAGCCATGGGCGTGCTCCCGTTCCTACTCTTGGGTCAGATTTCATTCCCTGAGAGAATATCTTAAAACTCACAGTCATTGGGTAGGAAAGATTTTGCTGTTAGTTTAAGAGTCATCAAGAAAAATGGCAGATCATATGAGAGAAGGAGAAAACCTGGAAGCTCTTCCTTTGAATAAAAGCTCCTACAAAATTTTATAACTATGAATGATGCTCAAAAATAATCCTACTTGGGTTATCTTTTCAGGTGTGTAAAATTGCATAAATAAAAAAATTCTCACAGTGTCTGAATGCCTCAGTCAGTTAAGCATCCAACTCTTGGTCTTGGCTCAGGTCGTGATCTATGAGATCATCTATGAGATGGGTCGCGATCTGTGAGATCGAGCCCCACCTTAGGTTCCACACTCCATGGGAGTCTACTTGGATATTTTCTTCCTCTGCCCCTCCCCTGCATTCTCACTCACTCTCTCTTTCTCTCTCTCTCTCAAATAAATAAATAAACCTTTAAAAAAATACTCTCCCATCAATGGTCTTAAGATTCAGATGATAACATGAATAAAGGGACAATTCTATATTGTTTCTACTGAATCAATCAGTAGAATCACCAGTTAATGGGCAGAGGCATTTTAAAATATCTTTTTTACATGTTGGGGTCCATCTGGGCATTTTCTACCTACTACAACGGTTAAGTAAAAATCTGTTTGTTTACCATTAGCACCGTTCGACATCAGCCAAAGACATGTTACAGCTTTACTCCTGACATTTTTCAGGATCTTTGGGTGTAAATGCATCTTTCACTATCTTGCTGTGTCATTGATGTGACGCCTATTCATGAATTTCCTCCCACAGCCATCATCTCTTTCTTCATTCGACCACTAATCTTCTTCCCCGTAGCACTTCTATAAACAACTCACACATAATGCTGCTGGTTGCAAAACATCAATTTTATGATTAAAAAAAAAAAAAAAGACAGTGAATTAGAGCAAGTAAATGGGGAATGCTCTTCAGAAAGGAGGCTTATGAGCACCGCTGGTAGATCACATAAAAGCAAAAAATGGATTATGATAATGCCGGCCTCTCACACATGAAATACAAGCCCCAGCTGAAAGGAAGTACAGAACACAAACCCCCGGCTCTCCAAAGGGCAGTCGATAACCTGTCTAACAATTTACTAAATTCTCTTTCTGGCTGGAAGGGTCAAAGAACGTGCCACCTTTTGATTTACTTCCGCGGCAGGACTCCATTGTAACTTCCACCGTGTATTTACAAAAGAAGGCATTATCAAAGGGATTACACGGCAAACCTGACCTACCACAGTGGGAAATGCTTATCAGCTGTTGGGACACAGTCACCTAGATTTTGAAGAAGGGTGTAAAAGGTGAGAAATTAATACACACACACATGCACGCATGCACACATGCACACGTGCAGACACATAGAGATGTTGTTTAAGGGAAACAGGAGCTCTTGGGGACAGTCTGTATTCCCCAGGCTATTGCTGACACTGACCATGGCAATGTACAAACAGGGAAGTACCTGTGGCTGAGCCGCTCTGGGATTTGTGTCCAGGGACACCAAACACCACAGGTGATCATGGCCAAGAGGAACACGTGCAGATTTGGGACTCACGTATCTAAGATAGTCCTATAGTCCCCAAAATATTTAAAACCGTGTTTAAGGGAAAACAATATTAGAAACACAAAACATCCCATTATATTCCTTTGCTAAAGATAATAACAAATAGAGCACCTATTTAAATGCTCACTATTGGGCAACTGGGTGGCTCAGTTGGTTAAGCCTCTGCCTTTGGCTCAGGTCATGATCTCAGGATCCTGGGACTGAGCCCCGCATTAGGCTCCCTGCTCGGCGGGGACTTTGCTTCTCCCTCTGTGCTCTCTCTCTCAAGCAAAAAAAATAAAATCTTAAAAGTAAATAAAAAATAGATAAAATAAATACTCAGTATCAATAAAATAATTACTTAAGGCCTGAAGATGGGGGATAATAATAAAACAACTGTATTTTTAAGGAAAAGCCTACATAAAACTAGAAATGTAGTATCGCACCCAGCTGCACATTTTCCATAAAAATGGACTCACAGATGAATGTACGGCCCAAAAACAAGTCAAATAAAATATTCCCATAATTATAAATTATGGGAAACTTATAATGAGTAATTTTAAGAAGAACTGACACCATTGTCATAATAGTCTGTACAACGTCCAGGTGCTACCTCCCATACTCAAGGCAGACACCACTAATCACACTACTCTGTCTGAATGATCCAGAAAAGAGCCAGCTTTCTACTCAACACAGTACTCCCAGTAGCCACCGCCAAACATCCTGGGCCTCCGGCTAGATCTCCTTGCCACCAATAGACTCTACTTCTTTGACAATGGGCAGATCTGTTCCTAATTTTTCAGGCTGTAAAAGTAACATCAAGAAACTAAAATCTATTTAATCATCGGTCTCCACTGTGCAGAGAGAGAACTATTCTTAGAGAGCACGGGAACTCTTCAACACACTTCAATTTGTTCAGTTCTAAACTGTGTACATTAAATTCATTTAATGTGGTTTTAGGATAGACAGACTGAGGAGAACAAAGGGAATTATATCAAAACTGGCATCTTTCACACCAATATGTGTTGAAGGAAATGAACTCAATGTCAGATACAACATTGTCAACTATGGTGTTACCACCTGCCTCCTCGGCCTCATTGGAACAGCTCTCTGAGCAAGTCACATTCCTTTCCCAGGTACCTCAAGGCACAACCTAAGCATAAAATAGATCAACTTTTTTTGTGGTATACTTCTTTCTGAAAAAATAAACATATAAATATAAATGAATAGATAAACAAATGAACGAATGAATGAATGAATGCACTTCTTTCTTGCTATTTGATTATATAATTGCACTAAGACCCAACAGGCCACTGTACTTCTAATGTGTTCAGTGCCAAGGATGAAAAGAAAGATGTGCGGCTTTAAATGTTTTCATCACGGATGAATGGCACGGGAAGAAAAGAAGGGCTTTGTGAGAGGTCTGCCGTAAGTTTACCATTTTAAAAGAAACATAATTATTACCTTCAAACTTGTACACGTTAGCTTCAATATACTTGACTCAGATAACTTCAATAGAGTTGGCAGAAATGGCAAACCAAGCACGTCCCACCCAAAGCCCAAGGGGAATATTTTTAAATATATATTTATATATATACACACACACATACACAGAGAGAGAAAGAATGTTAGTTGTTTAAAGAATAAAAGCAACAACAGAGGAAAGATCAAAGACACCTTAGTTATTAGTCGATAGAGAGTGTCAGACTGAAAGGAAAGGGGACATTGGGGACGTCCCCAGGGTCACCGGGCTATTGAGAACGGCATTCGGACCAGCTCCTCCAGGCCTTTCCCTTCTCCATTTACTCCCTGTACAGAGTATATTCCACTGGTTCCAGTGGAGAGGTATTCACCCCATGCAGACGCCTGGGCCCGTCTCTGAAAAAAGTGAGAGACCAGCCTCGGGACAAATCCTGTCTTGATGCCTGTGATGAGGAGGACAAGCCATGAGATGACCTGCGACATCCACATCAGACATGGGTTTGGGGGAAGGAGGGGTATTCTAAAGCACCAAAACCACAGAGGATAACCGTCTTGCTTATTTTTTTTTTCTCTGTTTGCTTTCAGACCTTAAGTCTCCACCTTCACTGGCCCCATCTGTGTACCTGGCGACCTAGCCTGGTGATAGCCCCGGCCACTTAACAGCACCTGCAGAAGGTCACAGTCAGCATTCCCATTCCGGGATAAGCTCTGCTGGGAACTCAGGCCTTCCCAACTTCAGTGGAAACCCACTCCGGCTTCCTATAACCCTCAGCCTCCTCTTGGATCATAAAAAAGGACAGACAGCCAACAACCCCTAATTGTGTAAGAAAAAACCCAACAGCAAGAAAGAAATTGACAAAAAACAGCAAGAAAGAAAATGCACACAAGAGAACACAGCTAATCCTGGAGGAAATATAATTCATGCATAAGAACTTGGAAAATCATTCAAGAGGATAGCATATCATATTACATAGAATATTAAAACATAATTAAGTTATATCAACAACAGCATCAAATTGCTACAGAAAAAAGGGAAATCAAAAACACCAATGAGGGGCGCCTAGTGGCTCAGTTGGTTGGGTGTCTGTCTTCGGCTCAGGTCATGATCCCAGGGTCTTGGAATCGAGTCCCACATTGGCTTCCCTGCTCAGCGTGGAGCCTGTTTCTCCCTCTCCCTCTAATACTTACCCTGATTGGGCTCTTGCTCTCTCCCTCAAATAAATAAATAAAAATCTTTTTTAAAAAATCAACGAGTTACTTAAAGATTTAAAAATAAAAGTATACTTGAAATTAATGCCTCACAAGGACTGCAGGAGGGGGGCGGAGGGGGAGGGGAGGAGCTGACTGCGAAGGAACAGTGGGAGAGAGTTCTTTGGAGTGTGGAAGTGTTCTCTATCTTAATCATGGTGGTGCTCAGTCAACTTCATGCATATGTCAAAACTCATAGAACCATATTCCAAAAAGAGTAAATTGTACTCTCTCTAAACTTTTAAAAGTGGATTTAATAATACATGAATATGGAAATAAAATAGCCAACGGAGAGATACAGTAATGGAACAAACAAGCAACTAGTTATCTTCAAGATGGAGAGAAGAAAACCTCACATAACAAAGAGCCAAAAAAATAAAGAGAGGGGCAATATGAGAGAAAAGTTAAGAAATCTGTAAACAGGAATGCCTGGGTGGCTCAGTCAGCTAAACATCTGACTCTTGATTTCAGCTCAGGCCATGATCCTGAGACCGAGCCCCAAATCAGGCTCTGTGCTCAACAAAGAGTCTGCTTGAGACTCTCTCTCCCTCTCTCCCCCCTCTCCCTCTGCCCCTCTGCCTGTTCATTTGCTTTCTCTATCTCTCTCTCTCAAAATATATAAAATCAAGAAAGAAAAGGATGGAGGGAGGGAGGAAGAAAGGAAGGAAGGAATAAATCTGTAGGACACCTGGGTGGCTCTGTCAGTTAAGTGTTTGCCTTTGGCTCAGCTCATGATCCCAGGGTCCTGAAATCAAGCCCCGCATCAGGCTCCATGCTCAGCAGGGAGCCTGCTTCTCCTTCTCCCTATGCTGCTCCCCCTGCTTTTGTTCTCTCAATCTCTGTCAAATAAATAAATAAAATCTTTAAAAAATTAATCTGTAAACAAATCCATTTAATAGGAGGTTCAGAAACAAAGAATAGAGTAAATGAAGAATCACATACACCTTCAGTTCTAAATGACAAAACTTAAGTGTCCAGCACAAAAGAAAAAGGCCTTATAAAATGCACCATAGTGAGATTTCAGAATTCTAAAAATAATGAAAATCAGCAGAAGCTTCCAGAAAGAGGAAAAAGGTCACCTATGTAGTTATGATACCATTGGTCTTCCCTTCAGCAAAACCATGCCTTGGAAATTTTGAGGGAAAACAGTTTTATATCTCATCAAACATCAAAAATGTGACATTTGTAGTCAGAGATTCAAGTCTGCAACCTATGTTTTTAAAATATAATACAGGACATTTCCATGATGACAAAAAGATTCAAGATATGCCAAATTCAGTGGCAGCTGAGAATGACTTAACACATGTTTTCAAAACTCTGACTAGTGCCTACAGTACGAAATGCATCTTATCTCACAGCCTAGTTCTAGAACAAAGTAGAAAATGTTAGAGAGCATTTTTTATTTTTAATGCTGGTCTTGACCCATTCAGTGTCCTGACCCAGTAATGGGTCCAATCCACAGTTTTAAAACACAGAGCTAACAGAAGCAAAGCAAGAAAAAATAAGGCCATAACCATACAAAAGAGAGGATCTGCAGGACCTCGACCGATGGGACACTCCATTGACCCACAGAAGTTTACTGACACAGGATTATGTGCTGGAGAATATTTTTTAAATACTAACTGATGTTTTTCCTCTCAGCGTCTCCCTTTCCATCTCCCCAGCTTCTCACTCACTCTCACTCCTTTCAGAGTTTGCCACCTTCGCTCCCTCATCCGGGGTGACAGGGAAGAAAGCAGAAATGGCCAGCTAGTCTCTACTTGTGTACTTCCTGACTTGGAAAACCACTGAGAGGGTTGTGCCAGGTGTCCCTAGAGGAGAAACACTGTAGAGAGAGAGTGACCTTAAAGGAATATCCCTCAGACGAAGAGGTGAGGGGAGTGAAAAGAAAGGAGAGAGGAGATGGTGCACCCCGAGGCCTGGCTCAGAGCCCCAAGTCTAGACAGAAATGGTCATAGGCAGCCCTGAGAGGCAGTGGCCTGTGGGTCCGGGGCCTGAAGCTACATGGTGTGCACTCCCAGGCAGGACACGGAACCACTAAAACCAAAAGGTCATGGATACAATAATGAGATTCTGAGAAGTGACCTGTGCAGGCCCGGGAGTGAGAACCAGACAAGAAGACAAAGATGGGGCCTCCTCCAAAGTCCTGACGGTCTGCAAACCCCTATAATTTACCCACAATCTCAGGGAAAAGGAGAGGGAGTTCACATTTACTTATACTGAGTTTTCATTGCCCCCAAAAGAATGAGGGCTTGAGTAGAAATTAAGTCGTTATAGGAAAATAAAGGTACATTTCCGTACACATTAGTTCAAGACTGACACAACACTTAACATTTCCTTCTGATTCGGCCAAACCATATATACAATTCTCCAGTGAAGACTATTTATATGAGCTTTACTTTTGGTGCCACTTTTAAAAGACTTAATTGTGTAAGCTCGGTCTATAAACAGAGCACAGAAAACTTAACTGTAATTACTGAATATATGTAAATATTATAAATATAAACCTTATTTGTTTCAATGGTAAATATCAACAGATAAAAACAAAGATTTCTCAATGATTTCTAAGAGTTTAAAGGAATCCTGGGACCAAAAGTAATGAGAACCACTGGTCCAAACCACTGTGAGTAAAATTTTCTTTTATTTTAAATTGTAAATATTTCTAATCAACAGAATTGGGTACTGGACTGAAGTAAAAGTACACATGAAAGAATTCTGGTTTTAGATCAGCTTTTGCTTATTCATGAGATCCAGAAAAATTCAGACAAGGAAAATGATTTGAATGTTTTGCTATTGCTAATTTAAAAAAAATCTTAATGAATAAATTTAAAAAAGAAAAGAAAACTTTAATGACCTTTTGTCTGAATTTCCAGATTCCAAATTGTGAGATTCAATTTAATGAGGTGGTATTTATTAATTATTTGAAAAGTAATGGTTAATAATAAATAATTTAGATTTTAATTACCTTACTGATTATTTAATTTTCAAGTATCTGATTTTCCCTCTTATCCCAAACCCCAAAATAGCTATTGCCACTTTCATATTCAGAGGTCTTTTCTGGACTGAATAACCTGCCAGCTTCATTCTAGAGCGACAGATGCTCCTACATCAAAAGTCTACAAAGATTCAATACTATAATAGCTCTGTGAAGACTGAATAAAGATGACACCATGCTTGCCAATGAAACTGAGGGAAGATTTAGACTACATGGAAAAAGCCATGGAGGAGGGGAAAAAAAGAGTGTTTTATTTAAAAGAAAAATTGCTTTTACGAAAAATAAAATATAAAATGTAAAAGGTTAGACTAATTTTGTTTATGACCCCTTATTGCCAACCTTCAGCCCATTCTTAAGTCCATTTAACTTAAAATAACTAGAAAGATACGTATGTAGAGAGCCATACTGCATTCCCTTTACTGTGAAAGATCCAACACTAATAATAACTACATCTACTGAGAGCATTTACTGTGAAGGGAGGCACTTCTCGGAGGACTTGTGTTCAATATCTCAGTTAATTCTCCTCAAGACCTTATGAGGTAGGTACTGTTATCGTACAGCTAGTCAGGGTTGGGTCCAGAAATGGAACACGTGTCCGCCTCACCAGTGGTGTGTGCGCAGAGCCAGCTCAGGCTGGCTTCTGAGAGCAGACTGTTAAATTCTGGGGAATTTTGTGGGCAAAACACGAAACACGCCGTTTTAAAAACTTAAAGGGTGTAAACTTCAGAGTTAAATAAGTTATAATACAATCCAAGTTAATAAATACTCTAATCTCATCACTTCCTAGTTATCTGACCATATCTTTTATTTCTGTGCCCTTGGTGCTACTTACACCTACTCTGTCTACAAAGGAAAACACTCTAAAATGTATGCCGTTCTGTATCTCTTTCCAATCCTATGTTCTGAAATGTCAGGTTGGTGTCTTAAAATTAACCATGGTGGTTATATTTTCACCATTGGGGTGGGGGGGAGGCAGACACTGCCAATCAGGCCTTCTGTTCTCCCCCAGAGCCGACTGTTAACCATTCTCCAGCACTCCCCCAGATTCCTCCTGCGAACCACAAGCTCTTCACACAACACTGTCCTCTGTCACCTGATAAAAACATTATACATTAATTTTGATTAACAAAAACAAATGGCTTTCACAGGGAGGCTTTGCTTTCACTCAGAAAATGAAACCACATGAAAAGTAAAAGTTGTTCACTCCGTTGAACCATTTAATTGAGTTCTCAGAGAAGGACTTTGCTTTCTGGTTCAAAAATAACATTTCCCAAGAATCAAGAGAGGGGTGGGAAAAGTCTGCTCTGTAAACAAACAAACAAACAAACAAACCAAAAGGAATACGTTTCCACCAGGATCTTCCTGCAACCTACTTCACCACTTCTACTGAAGACTCACGTCAGACAGAAGTAGTTGTCTTTCCCAAATAGCGTAGATTTGGTATGTGTCCCGAAACGGGTCTGAGAGTACAGTTCAGCAGTCCCCTTTCCTCACTCCACACTATCACCCTTCCGTCCGATGCTTCACATCCAACAGATGGTAGCACCATTTTCCATGCTTTTCTTCTTTCAGTAAAATGGAGCAACACCAACCAGTTGTCAATCTACAAAAAGACAGCACTCGGCATTGACTAATTTAGAAGCAGCCTTGTCAGAATTTTGAAAGCCTGCAATCATAAAAATCCAAGATCTTCAAGTGTGCTTTCGATGCACAATGAAAGAGATAATTAGCTCCTTTCCTTGAATACTTAACTTTCCTGTGTAAGAGGGACAGCTGCTAGATATCATTCTTCAAAATTTAATTTTCTCTAACAAAATAACACGCATGTGACTCCTATCTGTGCATACAGACACACATATATGATTAAAAGAATTATCTTATTAATTTATTTATAAACTAGATTTTCTTTTTACCCCAAAAAAATCTGTAGATGGGAATACTGTAAAAGGGAAATATTTTACTATCATCACCTTTCCTACTGAGAGGGTTGCAAATGTTGGAACTGTCACTCCTCGGTAAAATATCTGGGAAGCCAGAACACTGAGGTCTCTCAAACCTTCATTCTTTCAACAAGTAATTATTAGGTATCTAATAACAGTATTGTTATATTTATTCAACACAGATGTATCAGACTATGCAATCCCATATATATGATTATGTATTTGTTTTCTATTATCACCAATCAAATATCATAAATAAAAAGAGTTGCCCGAGTTCAGGCTGGGAGGAGAGAATTGTCAAGCGACAAATCTGAGCCATTAGTCTATATCACCACGAGCACACCACTGTCTAAAGCTGCCTCCTACAGAACGGTTTTGGAATAAGGTAGGACATTCCGTTAAACAGGAAGCTGATGTTGGGTAATGTGATTACAAGCTTATGTTTTCCCTAAACAGTGCTCCATGAAAGACGACAAATTCCATGGAATGTAAAAGAAAAAAAAAAAATGTTAAAAAAAAAAAAAGAAAAAGAATGGGGAGTGCTCTGTCATCAAACAGACTTGGACAATCACAGACGAACAAATTTAAACAGATCTTCACTGCACGACTTCTCAGATTTGGTCCTTTTCTGCCAGGAACAACTTACACGGCGGCTGTTCCTCAGAACACATCCTGAGAAATGCTCATTTATCAGCACATCAGCCTAAGTCATACTTAGATTGGAAACGAATGTGTAGAAGAACAGGAAATAAGTTCGCACAACTGTCCACAGATTCTTCGCTGGGCACTGAGGTGGCCAGCACAATGCCTCTCCCTTTGCTTTCCCTTGAACTTGTTCTGCCTGGCCGCTGAACAACCAACACCTGTCCCCGCCTGTGTCCCCTTCAAATGCCCAAGTTCCCAGACTCTCCTCTGCTCTCCCCAACCACCCCCTCAAAGCAGCACTTGTGGAACTCACACTAGACAACCCACCATATCAGCGCTGTGTCCCTAACTGCCCATATGCTTCCCAACGGGAGGAGGGGAACTTGCAAAAAATAGTGAATGAAGAGATGAGTGAACAGGCCACTGGAAACTAGTGAAAATTAAACGGTGCGGCGGGCTTGAAATACAGACATTCAGAAGTTCGTATTTTCATATGAAGATAAAGCTTTTCTCTGCAGGGACATCCAGATTATCATTGGCTTCCATAAATTGTTAAAATTAAAATTGAACCCTTAAAAGTCCTTAAAATTATTCCTTTGACTCTGGACCACAAGTTTAAAGTCAGGAACTTTGTTGTGGTTTCTAAATTATGGGAAATACTACAGTAAATTAAGAGAATCCCAAAATGAAATCTGGTCGCTCAAATATTGAACAAATCATAATTCGATGAAATTTTTAATTTACACATTGAGAGAAACATGTTCCTTTTCTTGTAGGTATCACAAGCCCAGTCCTGCAGCACCAACTGCTGAAAACTGAAAACCCACCAAAAAATGCTATTGAATTCAGTACTCATAAACTCAGAAGACACCAGAAACACGGTGTCTGACTTCTTAAAACATAAATCCTCTTTGGCCAAGAAATAAAAGCAGACATGTGACTTCTCATTTGCTTCCTACCTCTAAAATATTGGGATTCTGCAGTGCCACATTAAAAACCAAATTTTGATATTTTTATTGTTTGCCACTTCTTTTTAATAAGTGAATGGGGAAATGTCTGTTTTGGATAGAGAAAGAAAAAGAACCATACATACAGTTTTAGTGTATCTCTTATAGTTTTACATTTTCCAGGAAGCATGATTTATAGCATAAAAATTTTATGAATGTGTCTGCCAACCAGCCTTTTCAGATGCACCAGCAATAGTTGCTAATGACACCCTAATAATAAAAAAATCCGCAAATTTAAATCATGGGGAAAAAAGCAAATCATTGTTTAGTCACTTTTACTTAATACATACGGGTTTTTTTTTTCTTTATGTCTTGCTGATTTACTCAGGAACAAATAAAAAATTGTTGCAAGTTATATACATTGATTATGGTCATGAACCAAGTGATGATTGAGACATTCCTTGTCAAAATGTCTGTCAATATTTGAATGAATCACTTCCTGTCTGGGAGACCTATTCCCAAGGACAGTATCCAGGCAGGCACTTGATAAGGAGAATGGGACAGAATAAAAATATTTTACAGGACTCTGGAATGCTTTAGTTATTTCTAAAGAAGTTTGAAACTCACATTTCTTCTAACCTCATTCAATAACAGATCTCTTTGTACTTAATATCTTCCCAAATGAAGCCACACGAACTATTTTTTAATATATTCTACCTTGTCCCACACATAAATTAAAGCAAACGTAAATTAACATTTAAACATATTAAACTAAACATAAAATTAATTAAGGCTACGTAAACAGTGGCTAAATTCATAGTAGGAGCGAAACAATGTGCTGGAGTTTTATGGAAATCTAGTACCAAAGTAGAAAAAACGACTATGGTATGAGTCAGAAGAGATGATTCTCTGTGACCTTGACTTCATTTCAAGAGACTCCCTTTCCTCATATTGTCAAGAGAGACTATAATACCTTGAGTGATGTTGTCAAAGACCATCCACTGAAGTAAATCATGAAAGGGTATAATAAATTTCAAGTATTACTCACTTTGCCAAGAGGGCCACTTCTGGCCCACAATGATATTACCATACAGTTTCTAAGTTTCCCTCCTGTGTGGGGTACACAAGCCCCACAGAATATTTATACAGCTGATAAATCCAGAATCTACTCAACAAAAGATTTCTGAATGTCGCAATATCAACATATCTTTGAGCAAAATGAGCAGCTTTCCAAGACAAAAATTTCCACTGTGGCAGCTTCACCAAGAGGAACATCCTGCACTGAATTCTTACAGGATCCCTTGTCATTTGCCTGGGTACCTTCGACGCTGTTGTTTTCCCCTCACACACTGGGCTGAAGGAGTCGGTGTTCCATCAGTCACTGTGACAGCCCCACATTACAGATCAATGTAATTTGTTTATTGACTTCTGAATACCAAATTCCTCCAAGGAGAGTCACAGATCCACAACATGCTGGGAAAACATGGCTGGAAAACATGTAAATACAGACGTGCCCTGACAGCTCCTGATGGCTGCCATTCAGAAAATCTCCCAGAGTGCACTTCTTCCTTCAAGGGCCATTCTACTCTTGAACATGATAAATTTCTTTAAAAAAAAAAAACACTAGGTAACAGAAGGCAAACAATAGGTTTAGTGCCACATGAGTTTTAAAAGCACAAAAATGGTAAAGATGTAAATTAGCCAGGTCCTTCAGATTAACAAAACCAAGAGAAGTTTGGTTATATATAAGAGATTGATAGATATGGAGAGAGAGAGAAAGACATGTTTATTTTAAGGAACTGGCTAAGTCTGAAATTTGCAGACTATTCTTGCAGCTGGAGACTCAGGGAAGAGTTAAATATTGCATCTGAAGTCTGGAGGCACAACTGTTCCTTCTCTGGGAGACTTCAGTCTCTCTTTCAAGGCCTTCAACTGATTGGATGAGGCCCACCCAATTACGGAGGGTAATCTGTTTTACGCAAAGTCCACAACCTAAATATAAATCCCATCTAAAAAATACCATCGTAGCAACATCCAGACTGCCATTTGGCAAAAAACTGGGTCCCAGGGCCTGGCCACGGTGACTCACAAAATTAAGCATCACAGTTGTTTTTCATATTGGGGCTATATTTTTCACTATAGAGGTAGCTACTGTCTGGCAGACTCACCCCACACTCAAGGTCTAGGAACCTTGCACTTTCAGAGGAGGTATTTTACCAGTTTATTGGGTATGTGAGTAAGAACCTAGTAAATTCACTTATCTTAACCAAGCTCCTAAAAAGACTGATTACAAATCAGAAACAAATCTAATGACATAGTGTGAGATACCACACTCCCCCAGTGCCTAGGGTGCATTTCATCTACCTCTCCTCTACCTATTGAATTCTTTTTATTCTTTGAAGTGTCTAATCAAATACCATAATCTCCAAAAGTCTTTCCCAGTCCACCCAACCAAATTAAGCCACCTGTCCACTCTGGCCTGTTACTCGCTCGTTTCCTCCTGCTCTGCTGGTTGGTGACTATTCTCGTGCTTCCCCCCCCCACCCCCTTTCCCACTGTAGTGACATAATCTGGTTCCTTGCTGGCCGAGACTGTGTTTCCACATCTCTATCCTCTAAGCTGGGAAGAAGGAGGCCACTTCAAGGCAAAGTGAATTATGTATTACAGAAATTTTTCCCTCCCCATACTCTTTTTTTTTTTTTTTTAATTTTTAAGCATTCGTTCTTATTGGTATAAAACCTCAACTGGCTGGAAAATATTGCCTCTCCAAAATGCTTCTTTCCTGGAGAATGAGGGTGTCAGATTCCCAAGAAACCAAGATAAAAATCAAAACTTACTGATGAACAAGTGTAGGAATTGGATGACCTTGGATGACTGAAGAAAGGGAAAGAGGAGCTAATTAATATCTAGGGTTCTTTCAAGCTCTGAGCTCTAGATAATTCAACCTGATAAACTTCTATCTGCTAACTGCACACTGTTCTTTGGGTTTACCAGGGGCACCTGCATGGCTCAGTCAGTCGGGTGTCTGTCTTCAGCTCAAGTCCTGATCCGAGGGTCCCGGGATGGCTCCCTGCTCATTGGGGAGTCTGCTTGTCCTTCTCTCTCTCTCTGCCCCTCCCTTCCTTGTGTGCTCTCGCTCTCTCTCCCTCACTTTCCCTCTCTCTCAAATAAATAAATAAAATGTTTTTTAAAAAATTGGGTGTACCAGATAGCCTCTCTTTTTGTTGGACATGACTAGATAAATGATAAATTCTCATTTCCCAATTTTACTTTTTCTACATTTCTACTGGGACTGTCTGACTTCTGGGGGTTTTTTACCTTTTTTTTTTTTAACCTTTTTTTACCTTTTACACCATCATCATAACAACTGCATTTTAAACATATTAACATCAATCTTCACAACTAACATGCAAGAGGGCTGTTTCATTCCCTCCATCTTACAGAGGAGAAAACTAACAGACACAAAATACTCTGCCCAAAGTCATAAAGCTGTCTGGCTTCAGGGCCTGTGCTTTCTCCAGGACATAACACTACTTCTCATGTTCATGCTTTAGAATTCCCAAGTCAACACACCAGTTTTCATTGACTTCACAGAGGCGGACTGCTTCCTGAGGACATGAGGAAAGCATCCTAACTCTCTCTCCTTTTTCTTACCTCAGATCACATGAGGAAACTGGTTACTCAGGCTAGGTTTGCTTCTAGGGTCACCAACCATCCTATTTTGCCACGGGCTGAGTGCTTTCCTAATAAGCGAGACTTTCAACATGAAAACCCAGTAGTTCCAGGTAAACCATGATGGCTGGTCATCTGTTTCCTGAAGGTGGAAAGTACAGCCACCATGTGGGCTCCTGTCAGCTTTGGTCATGTGGTTTTCAGGCCCCTAGCTCTGATGACTTGTTCTTTTGCCTACTGACTCTACTCCTGGATTTGGCCGCCTTCTACTGTGGAGTCTCCAACGAACCACGTATGAACTACAATGAGCATCCTTTTTCTTTAGGAGAAACTACAAACCCCCAAAGCTGAGGTAGCATTAAAAAGAAGAAGAAACACCAACGCTGGTGTCTGGAGATGGGAAAATACCACAGCAACCTCAACCTGAGGGCAATCCCCTCACTCTTCTCATACACACAAGCCCTTCAAAGCTAGATCTGTGAAAACAGTCAAATGGCGGGAAATGAAGCACCCAGAAAAACTCTACTGACCATCGGTGTGCAAAAATCACACCCATGTGACCTAAAAAGTAAATCCGAACAAACTTGAATTAATAAGGAAAACCTAAAGTACTAGAAAGCTGCATATAATAACTAAAGGCAGAGATATTAAGAAGCTATAGCAATGAAGTGGGGGTTTTTTCTAACTTTTAATGACTTTTTTTTTAAGATTTTATTTATGTATTTGACAGAAAGAGAGACAGCGAGAGAGGGAACACAAGCAGTCAGGGGGAGTGGAAGAGCGAGAAGCAGGATTCCCACCAAGCAGGGAGCCCGATGTAGGGCTCAATCTCAGGACCCTGGGGTGACCTGAGCCGAAGGCAGACACTTAACCACTGAGCAAGCCAGTCACCCCATAAGAGACACTATAGAGACACTCTCATTTAAGGAAGAAGAGGGGGAGGAGGAGGAAGAGAAGACAAAAAAAGGAAAACTCGTTTAAAGATTTATTTAAAGAAAGACTCTATAACCCTTGGGGATTTGTGTACAGAGATAACATTCATTTATAAATATTTAATTCAACTAAAAACTTCACATAATTGGTCAAGGCAAAAACGGGGCTACCAATGCAATCAGAAATGTGGTGTTTGGGTGCTGTTAACAGGCATCACTCATCATGAGAAAACATGAAGAAGAAAGCGCGAATGAATGTAAAAGGTTCACAGAAAATGATGAGACAGGCCAAGTCTGCATTTCACTAAGACAAACCTTAAGCTTCCCCCCTCAATTCAACTACTTCCCTATCTGTCCATCATAAGAATAATGGCAGCTGAAAGTACAGTAAGACCAAAGAAAATCTAGCAACCAGCAAAAATACTTCGGAGACCAATCCATTCTTGCTCAGGATCCACAAAGTGAAGAAGAGAACTCATCCCTTCCCTACCTGGAGAAACTCAACCACCAACTGACTGTCATCAATTGGCCATCTGCATAGAAACTCGTGGTACATAAGGTGAAGTCCACAGAGATGCTACAACCAAGACTGAATGGCATTTTCTTGAAAACACATGGATACTCCAGTGACGTCACCAGCCATCAGGAATAGCATTTTCATCCCAGGCCTCAGTTTGGGATTTTACAACATGGGTCCTCTCAGCCTGTTGCTATGGAAATGCCACCTCCTCGCGTTCCAAGAGAGCTGGAGCCGTAACAAATATGGTGGCACCATTAAATGCAGACATGAAATGCTCAGAATATGCCTGAGCTGGCCTGGTCTTCTCGGTGACCCCAGTGAAGGATCGGGGGGTCCACACAGAGAATTCACAATGTTCTTCACCTCAGCCATTTTGACCATACAGGATACAAGATTTGTAGTTTGGAAAATGTTGAGGCAAAAGTAAGAGGATGGGGTGTTGGCCTGACTTCATGGTTATAATTTCATTTCCTACTTTTTTTTTTTAATTGTGGGTGTTTTCTGTGTGTCCAGGAGCACCCATATGTACTCAAAAAAGTCCAGAAGGAAAGACACAAAATATTAACAAATACGGCTACTGTGTGATAGGAATCTCGGGTTTTTTTTCTTTATTCCTTTATATTATCTAAAACATTTATAATGAGCATGAAGATGAGGAAAACAGTAGAGCCATTTTCATTTTTCAAATATAAAAATAAACTAATCCCTTGGCTTCTTTACAAACCTCATCCAATGGCCCTTCATTATGGTAACTCCCAAGGAGGTATGCAAATGAATGTTTGGCATTTTATTTTTAAGGTTGTCTCTGAGACTTGGACTGTACTAGTATGAAGTTTGTGCGCGCATGACAAAGCAGGACTTAAGAAAGATGCTGAAACACTCAGGAGGTCAGTTAAGACATTAAAAAAAAAAAGGAAAGTTTCGTGAAAATTACTTTTCCAAAAGAGCTTCTAACCAACTTGTGCTATGAGAGTTCTGGGACTAATTAGCTGGAAGGAGTATCAGGGTGGTTTCAGATCCACTGACATATTCTCTTTCTTGGGCTGTTTTTTTGTTTGTTTTCTGTCTGTTTTTATCGCTGTTAGGGTTAATGAGAAAAACCAGAAAATGCTGGTTAGGCAAAGCCCTGTCAGACATGCTTAAGGATCGTTTCTCCAGGTTGGTTTCCTAACCTGCTGGCAACCTGCTGGCATTGTCCTGGATCCTCCAAGTTAACCATTTGCCTCGAGGGACAGCCAGTCACAGCACCGGCCCTGTGAAGCTGTCAGCTGGCTATGCGCAGCTCTGACAGCGCTCAGTGGTCAGGCTGCTGTTCTCTCCCAGGCTCCAGAACAAGCTTGTTCTGTTTTCTTTGCAATGTGAGCGATTCAAAGAATCTCTGTTATCTTCCCTCTTGTAAGTCCTTTTCAATTCACGTTTTACATTTAAATTCTCTCCAACGTAGATGAAGGGAAGGACCACAACACAAATAGAAGTTTCCAAAATGTTCTAAGACTTCTGAAAAACTATGAAAATGCCAGGCTCCATCTGAGATCCCTATGAATGCCATTCAAATTAATTGTATTTTATTGAAATTCGGGATTTAAAAAAGAAAAAGTATGACTTGGCATTTACTCCAAGGCATATAATACAATTCCAGTACCCCAAAATGCCCAAATATTTCAGGGTCGGGACACTTAAGATTTAATTACCCAGGCACTGCAAGATAAGTGCTGTATAAACACAAAGGCAGATTTAGACGTCTTAATGTTAACCTCATAAAACAGAGTTGCTTTTAAAGAGTTCTTACTTCTGGCTGAAAATACGAACTAAGGAAGTTTCCTTTTTTTGAGAAGGATGTGAATTTCTACACTAAAAGCAGAAAATGTATCCGGTTAATTTCCAAATTGACATACTTCATTCTGTCTGGAGGAGTCATTGGTACTGAGAATATTTTTTAAGCTTCTGCTATTAAAAAGCTTTACAACCGTATACTTTCTTAATTTTATCAGAAGCCCTGTAACAAGTTACAATTGTGAGCTAAGACCAAGAAATTGGAAAAGAGCCCAAGCAACTCTTTTTAAATCCATCATTTTAGGAAAAATATTTACAGTTCTGAGGACGATTTTCTCTTAGGCCTCAAGAGACACTGTAAAGAAAGAATTTTGTAAATCTGTCCACTGGTGCACCTGTAAGAAGCAGTACTAGGGTGGGGACCCTCCGGTGTCAAAGCTACACTTCTTTGAACCTTGGTGTTGATGTTGTATTGACACACAAAGGTTAGGGCATGAAAGGATCATAGGAAATACAAGGGCATCCACTCACCTGCTTTGCTAACTTAAGGTGACTATTCTACATGTCACTGCCTCCTGGCCCAGCCAGCCACCAGCTCTGTCACTTGGGCAGATTACTGAACCCCTCCATGTCTCTGTTCCCTCATCTCTGAAGGCAATAACAGCAATATGCTACTATTATGAGGATATTGGTAGGAGGATGCTAGGAACGAACATCTGTGAAGGGCTACGAACGGGTCTGGCACACAGTAAGCGGTTTGTGTTTAAATTAACTCCAACTTACACAATGGCTTCTGCCACCCAACACCGTGTCGTCCAGAGAATCCAACTAAATTAGCAGCAGAAGTCACCGCAATTCCTATGGGAGAGTTCACAAAGCCCCAGTGTGAGCATGAAAAGAAACTATCCAGAATGACTCGAAGGGGATATGCTATAGGGACACACACGTTAACATCAGCCAGAGTAGCTTGGCCATGGGCTGCCCTGCGGCTACACAGACAAATGCTTTGTTTGTCCTGAGGCTTCGTTGTCTCTGGGTGATTCATCACAATGCAGACCAATGAACCATGTTCAACACGTCCTGCATTAATGATGGAGCTGACTTAGAGGGAAAGCATAGGGCATCTAGTATTAGCCGAACTCCAACACGGGCTGATCACCATGTAAGACGTCGCCAAACCATGGCGTAGGGAAGATGATCTGTCCTGCACAGCAGAAGACATTTTGTCAACATGACACTCTCAGTTGTAGGGCCACAGCTCATACTCAGATTCCTGATTCCAGCTGGGACTTTGTCCTACACGGGCTCCCTTTTATTTATAAAAATGAATAAATAATATTTCGGAGAGGAAGGCGAAACTGAATCCATTACTTCCCAAATTGGTGCAAAGTCTGAGGTTATAAAGTAGAAATGCTAAGAGAGCTAGGGGTCCGTCTGGGCACTTGAAAAGCAACAGAGAAATGTTTTGGAGCAACAGGTGCAAGTATACACTTCTGGAGGGAGAATAAGTCACACAAGCACTTTGGAAAACAAATGGTATCACACCCAGAAATGTTGAAAATGCACATAGACCTGCCTGGTCATTTCAGTCCTTGGTACTTCTAGACTTGGATCTCTTGCATATTTACACTCACACTGCCATATCAAAAAAAAAACAAAAACAAAAACAAAAAACCCGGATATATTCCACACTCAAATACCACACCACAATGAAAATCACAGCAGTGACGCAGAGCGACCTACGACCGCATGGATGAGCCCCAAAAGTGTGATGTCGAATAAAGCAAGTCACGGGAGAAGACACACAATTTCATCCCGCTAATATCAAGTTCAAGAAGACATAAGGTCGAGGAATATATTGTTTCTGAAATTGTCCACACACTGATTAGCTTAAAAGGAAATTCTAAACACAGAATTGAGGATGGCAGTTACTGCAGGAGGGAGAGGAGGATGTCAGGGAGGGCGTTTACGTTCTGAATGTTCCAGTCCTCCCCAAGTTTACATGTTGAGATCTACCCATCAAGGTGATGGCGTTAGGGGGTGGGGCCTGTGGGAGGTAATTAGGTCATGAGGGTAGAGTCCTCAAGAAGGGGATTAGAGCCCTTACCAAAGAGGCCCCAGAGAGCTCCCTTGCCCCTTCTGCCAAGCCGGAGGAGGAAAACCATCTATGAGCCTGGAAATGGCCCTCACAAGACACCGAATCTGCCAGCATCTTGATCTTAGACTTTCCAGCCTTCCGAACTCTGACGGAAATGTGTGTTGTTGAAGCCACCCAAGCTGTATATGATATTTTGTGACAGCAGCCCCAGTGGACTGAGACAGAGGGCTCCATGCAGTGTGGGCCATCTCCCTTAAGCTCAATGGCAGGTATGCAGATTTTCTGATTCTTTATACCTTGTGTTTAATTTACGGCCATTTGTGTATAGAATATATTTTATTAAATAAAGAATTTTAAGACAAGTAGAAACAGTTACCTTGACTCTATTAATTGCTAAAAGTAAAAAAGACATAGACACAAATAAGCCACAAAATAAGAAAGAATAAAAGGAAGATGGAAAGCTGACATTCTCTGGGCATCTATGTGCCAAGTCAGTGCTGGGGACTTTCACAGAAGTAACTTCCTAAAAAGAAAGCACAGAGGTTATTGGGGGTTTCCTGAGGAAAGAGAGATGATGCCTGCTTGGGGGCAGGACTTCCTAAAAAGGGCTGCTATTTGACTCCTGCCAAAAGATTGGGTCATGCTTCTGAGTAGGTAGGTGGTCATGGACTGGATCTTCAGGCCAAGAAAGCAACATTTCAAAAGAGGGCAGCAGAGGGACACTGGACATGCCCAAGAAACATCAAACACTCCAGTTTGTATCCTTGTGTTAACTCTATATAGCCAGAGACAGAGGTTACCAATTCTGAGATCTATTAACAATCTGGATGACCTCTAATGGCATATGAAATCCCCAAGACTCTCTTAGAAATGTCACTATTGTTAATTGATTCATAACCTAATACAACAAAAAAAGAATGTTTAAAACTAGACTGATTTTGCTTCCCCAAATTTCTTCAGTCGATCAGACAGTCTCGATCATCAGCTTACTCCACCATCACAGGGAAAACCTCCCACTTTAAATCTATTTTTACTGGAAGATGCATCAATTAACTGAGAACAGGGCAAACTTGAAGTCATTTTTACAGTCAACCGCGATCAGTTTTGTGTGTTTTCTCAGAAATATTACTAAGAACATTATAACATACTAAGAACATTATAACATAAATATTACTAAGAACTAAGCTAAGTATCAAAATGAATACCATTCACTCTGGAGGCTCTGGGACCTGGCTTTCCACTCTGGTCAAGAGCCAGGGTTAGTTCAAATAGGGTAGACGTGTCTCCTTGCACTCTGCCTACCTTACAGCAGCACCTTCTCTCTGGCCCAGCAGAACACACATAGGATCTATTCTGGCTCTTCTAGACTTGTGGAAGAAGTTTTAAGCAAAACTGGGCACTAAATTGTTTTGTTAGATAAAGTTTCACTGCAGATTTTAAAGCAGTCGAACAGAAATCATTTCAAAACCACAATAAACAACTTCAATCACTCATAAAGATGTGCCTTAAAAAGATGGGGAATGACAGGAAGGAAAAAACAAGAAAAGAAAACCTATCGGCTGTCTGTCATAAAACGTCGCATCTGAAAAGTACAAGCCAAGAACTCCTTCGGGAACAATGAGAGTGTGCGTAAAGTTTTATAATACATTTTAAAAATAACTCCTAAACGAAGCAACATTATTTTATGGCATAATTATCAAATGCAACATTAAACACGAAGTCATCTCAGTCATCAACCTCAAATTTTCTTAAAGCTTTGCAAAGCTATTATTATTTGAGAGTTGCATCTAAAGATTTACAATTTCAAGGAAACCTAAAGACAGTTCAAACGTCCTTTAAATGACTGTCAAACCGTCAGTTGTTCTAGAACATAAGTTGGTTCATTACAGAACTAAAGGTTTTCCTAACTATGGGTATAAAACATCTAAACAAGGACTCATGTCCTGGGTTTTAGGCTTGGCTCCTGCACATACCAAGGGTGTGGAATTGAACAGGTCAAAGGTTCTAAGCCTTGACTTTCTCTCCTGGTCTGCCTAGATGTAGGGTGTTTGCGAAGATAAAATAGATGGCTCTACAAGCAATTAAATATAAAATGTGAAATGTTGTAGTGTAAGTTATTATAAAGTTTTTAAAGATCATATATTGGAAAAACTCTGCTATAGCTTCCCTCCGTTGGCCATGTTGAGCCCGGACTGCCAGGACAGCCAGCCAGAGTTAAGCCCTCTCACCTGGGCAGACAGAGCCCCTGAATCTGCCATTGCTATTATCACAGTGGACATGTTATAAATGCTATTTGCTAGACTGTCAGCCTGAAGAGGTGCTGTGCCCCTCATGCTCTATGTCACCTGTGCTGGGCACAGAGACCCCTATCTGTAGGCTGTCGAATGAGTGAAGGCATACTCCAGGGTAATAATGTTAATATTCGACAAGCACAAACAAGGCAAGGCTTATTCTGAATTTCCTTAGACATACTCAGGAAAATAATTTTCAATTATCAAAAGGTGATTCAAATCCTTTCTGAATACTTCAAAGAAGAAAGGAGGAAATGTCCTCTTGAGAAATGTAAACCTCAGAGAGCGGGGGATATAGAGTCCCAATAATCACATCTTTCACCAAATAACGCATAGTCAACATTCTCAAAGTAAGTTCAACAGCTAGTAAGGCGTCATTCTCTGTTCTAACCAACCATCTGTTTGCAGGAAGTTATTTTACTCAAACTGAGGTCAATGCTACTTTTGATTGAAACTCTTTCTCTTGTCTCAACTTTTAGAATTAACCAACTTGAGAAAGAAAGTATGGAAACTGTACATCTTATTAGAAACTGCCTATTTTCAAATAAAGGTGGCTCAAAGGAGCTATCACATTCGGTAATCATACTAACCCACAACTACAATTTATAATGAACAAAATAAAATCATACAATTGTCAGATGATCAAAACTGGAGAGTTTTCCTTAAAAGGGTTTTCATGGAAAGGGTAGGTTCTATTTTAAGTAAACTCAATACACGAAAATTCGATATAATAGCATTTGGGTACTAGAACATTAACTTGTTATACAGAGCCTGAGTCCTGTCAAAGACAAATATTTCAAGTCCCCATGACACACTCTTCCCTCTGCTGGGGATTGAGGCAGGGTCATCTAAAAATAGCGGCGGCGGGAGAGGCAGCCAGGTCTCCCAGGCAATGTTGAAGAGGTGTCTCAGAACAGCAGGAGGTGCAGTTTAAAGACACAGAACAGCTTTTTAAGCTCCCGCAGTAAAGCACAGATGGAGAGCCGCCGTTCCCTAAGGCACATCTCCGAGTACAACACTGTGGTCAAATTCATCTTAACGCGTTCTCTGGGCCTGGTAGGCAGTCATCATCCCTCTAAACAAACAAAGGATTTCAGATTCCGTGATGGGGTAAACTGTATCACTAGACATTCTAGAGATCATCTGGAACAGTGATTCTCAATCTTGGGTGTGTATTATAATTGCCTGAAGGGCTCGGTGGAGAGCTTATTAGATCCCATACCCTCATGCCTACCCAAAGACATCGCTCTGGAAATTGCACCTTTTTTCCCTGTAATATTTCCCCCCTAGTGGTTCACTCATATTGGTGGTATATAAACATGTTGCTAATTCTCCCAGTGTTAATATATAGATATCTATATCTATATCTCTATATATCCATATATCTGTATCTATGTATATCCATATATATAGAAATATATAAATATCCATATATATTTCTATATATATGGATATACATAGATACAGATATATGGATATATAGAGATATGGATAGATATAGATATAAATATAGATATAGATGTAGATGGATGTATATAGATATAGATATGCTGAAGTCCTAAAGCCCAGTACCTGAGAATGTGACCTTATTTGGAAATAAGATCTGTGCAGATTTAACCGGGTTAAGATGAGGTCATTAGGGTGGGCCTTCACCCCAAATGACTAGTTTCCTTATGAAAAGGGGAAATCTGGATGCAGACACAGAATGAAGACACACAGGAGAAGAAGGCCATGTGACGGGAGTGGAGCACCTGCAGGGAATGCCAAGGTTGCGGGAAAAGCCAGGAGCTAGAGGAAAGGGAAGAATTGTGCCCAAGAGCCATCAGAAGTAGCATGGTCCCGTTGACATCTTGACTTCGGACTTCTAACCTCCAGAACTGTGAGGTAATTAATTTCTGTTGCTTTATTTCACGCGGTTTTTGGTACCTCGTTACAGCAGCTGTAGGAAACTAATACCCTGGTTCATCCTTCTTCTCAGACGTGGATCGTTTCTTGTCATCCTAACCCTGGATGGCTCAGGAATTAGCCACGGTACCTCTCTATTTTGTACCCACACCTAGTTGATCTTGACAATCTCATGGCCTTAAACACCTACTCTACACCCATGACTTCAGCCCATAATTGTCCTGGTCTCTGGATTCATTGTATTCCCTGGCCTCCTTGACACCTCATTTTCCATGTCTTCTAGACATCTCAACACTAATAATCTGTGCCTCCTCCAGTCCCTTCCATTTCAGTAATTTACGACTCACTCAGGGGAAAAAAAAAAAAAAAAAAAAGAGTGATATCTGACTCTGTGCATTTTTTACACCCTACACCCCAAAGTAAATCCTGAAGCCTCCACCTCCAAAATATATTTAGAACATGAGCTCTTCCAATCTCTTCCACTATTACTAGCATGATACAAATCCCATCATTTCTTACCTGGATTACTGTGATAGATTCCTGTGCCCATCCTAAAGCCTGTTCTCAACAGAGCAACCAGGCAGAACTTCTAAAACATAAATCAGACAGCAACACTCAGTGAAAGCCAACATTCTTAAAATCCCGAGAGACCCTATAGGATTCCTGCTTTCATCCAACCTCCTCTCTCTGGCTTCATCTTCCCACTCCTGTGCCCTGTACACTCTCCATTCATCGTTCTTCTTACTTTGTGTCCAACACACCACCATGCTTCTACCTCTTCCCTCAGACTCGCTCTTCTCTCAAACGTCTTCACAGGCTCACACCCTCACTCGAATCCAGGTCTCTGCTCAAATGTCACCTTATTAGAGACCATCCCTGACATCCAGCATAAAATAATAACCCGCCCCTCAGCCCAGCATCCCTCTTTCCCTGCCTCACTGTTTCCATAGCACCCAGCAGCAGGTGACAGATGAGCTATTTACCTTCTTGTTTTAATCTGTCTCCCTTTGCTAAAATGAAGTTCCACGAGAGCAAGGAAACTGCGATATCCTCAGCTCCTAAACTGAGCCTTGTACTTTGAAGGCATTTAATACACATTTTTTTAAAAAATTTTATTTATTTATTTGACAGAGTGAGATCACAAGTAGGCAGAGAGGCAGGCAGAGAGAGAGGAAGGGAAGCAGGCTCCCCGCTGAGCAGAGAGACTGATGTGGGACTCGATCCCAGGACCCTGAGATCATGACCTGAGCCGAAGGCAGCGGCTTAACCCACTGAGTCACCCAGGTGCCCCAAATACACTTTTTTTTTTTTTTGAGCAAATGAATAAATTAACAGGTAGAAATCCCTAACATGAAGTGAAATTGTTTTTTTGTATAAACAGAGTTTTCATGGGTCTGTCTCCCTCAACTTCTCCAGAGGGAGGAGCAAGTACAGTTCTATCTCAGCATTGCAAACTCTGTGGCCATAAAATAAAATTCAGGGGTTCTGGGGGGTGGAAAACTCTTTTGGTTAAATCAAGAAAAGAAAAGAGGAGGAAAAAAATTATGCCAATATCATTCTTCATTTAAACGATGATTTGCCCCTAAAGATGGCTGGGTCCTTCTCAACCTCACAGTCACAAGGGACTAAGCCACCTAAATAAAATGACTCTTTGGCATCAATCTCTCCCCTGAGTGGCTGTGCCCTTCCAGCTGTGAGGAACCTCTAGACCAAAAGTCTGCAAATCTGCCACACTTCTTGCTAACATCTTCTTGCTAACAATCACATGGCCCACAAGTCAAGTGTCCGCTTATACTGGATAAAAGGACCGTCATGACATTCATTTTCCTATTTCCCAACACCCAAAAAGGCAAGCCCGATGAATACAGACATAAAGCAAGAATATCGAAGCCGTCGGGGAGGAAGATTCTGGTCGCGTTCTATACGCGCACAACAGCTGCGTAGTTTGTGAGCTTTAATTTTATCAGACTAACTTCTATTTCTTGAGCCAAGTTTTTTGTTCGGATTTCAGCAGGTGCGATGTGACAAATCAATACAGCTAAATTCTTAGCCACTGAGCTAAGAAAACCCCTATCACAACACATCAGGGTGAGAGACAGCAGAAGTTGTGGGAGAGGAAATACGGAAAAGGAAATAAAGAGAAGAGGATGAGATTTTCACAGGAATCTGTTGTGGACGCCTAGGCATGCTGTTGGGAATTGTGTTGCCCTGTTTCAGTAGCTGAAGGATTTATATATGTGTCTTCTCTGGCCCACGCCTAAGTCCCCAGCAGTCTGTTACTACAACACAATAAAACCCAGACTTGAAACGAGGTCTTTAGAAGACAAGAGTACTGTGATGTCAATGTGTACCGGTGTTCTGAGCATTTGAGAACAGTGTGCACAGTAAGAGAACAGAGAAGGGAAAGGATGACTAAGTGGTGTTCAAGGAGATGAATCTAGAACAGTGATTCTGCCGCAGAGGAGAAATGAAGTTGGAAGCTGAATATGCAAATGACCAAGCAATAGGAATAAGAGGTCTCATAAGAGGTCCCAGATGCAGGAGGGCCAGAGTGATGCTAGCCTGGGGACACCTGGGACATTGGGATCTATGCTCAGCTGTTCCGAGGACCGAGAAAGAGCATCATTTATACAGGACACTCAGCCACACATGCACAGGGACACTCTAACACCTTCATACCCTTCGGCCTTATTTCCAACCTCCTCCGATGCCCACCCACGTGCATGTCGCATGTGTGGGAATCCTCATAGATCATTCCTCATGCGCCACTGAGGACTCAAGCTGTGTCTCCTGTATCTGTAGGATACCTAGTGCTCTAAATTTGCAATTAATATTAAATCACTAATAGTCATTAGATACTTAATCTTTTAGACCAGCGTTAGAATACCACATTTAATCAAATTTAATAAGTAAGTAGTAATGAGTAACGTGGAGCTGAAATTCCTCTTTAATGAAATCCATGGAAACATGACTGAGATCATCGCAGTTCTCTGTTCAAACCCAGAAAATCAATGTTGGTTATATTTTCCTTCTGATTCTCTCTGCCAAACAGAATTGCTTTTATTTTTTATTTTTTTTTAAAGATTTTATTTATTTATTTCACAGGCAGAGATCACAAGTAGGCAGAGAGGCAGGCAGAGAGAGAGGGGAGGAAGCAGGCTCCCTGCTGAGCAGAGAGCCCGATGCGGGGCTTGATCCCAGGACCCTGAGATCATGACCTGAGCCGAAGGCAGAGGCTTTAAACCACTGAGTCACCCAGTTGCCCCCAGAATTGCTTTTAAATATCTCCAAGTTTGTCAGGGTTTTTTTCTTAACTTGAGGTTTATTTCATTTTGCTTTGTTGTTTAAAAATCACACTGATGATCAACACTTTAAATAGAAAACCAGCACATACTTAAATACATAGTCGAGGTCAAAAAAACAATTAGAATTCAAATGAATTTTCTAAATATATATATATTTCCTTTCTGATTTCTATGGATTTGTTCACTCCTTAAAAACTTGTATGCTATTTTAAGATTTCGCTGCAAAGCAAAGATAAGCCCTGATTTTTATCTGGTAAGGGTGTTTCCTTCTCAGAAAAACAATCCAGGCCAACCACCACAATAATAGTAATCACAATGGCCAAGGACATAGGAAAGAAAAAATTGAGATTTCACGTTTAATAAACAGGGCTCTAACAAACTCTTAAGAAAAAAATAATTAACAATACACACAATTCTCTTTAGAAGTCAGTTTTATTAACCATTTAAGGCAACTGAAAGTTTTTATTCACTTTTCCTAATTAAATGTATTCTGCTTCTTTGTTGTCACTGATGTTTTAAAACTAATGATTTTAGGAGATGCATTTCTAATTCCTATTTCTAAAATTATTGCAAACCATGATTCCACCATATCAAAATTAACAATTACCTGGAAACGCCCAGAATTGGAAATGCAGTATAAATTCTATTCTAGGGGCACCTGGGTGGCTCAGTGGGTTAAGCCTCTGACCTTTGGCTCAGGCCATGATCTCAGGGTCCTGGAATCGAGCCCCGCATCGGGCTCTCTGCTCAGTGGGGAGCCTGCTTCCCTCTCTCTCCCTGCCTGCCTCTCTGCCTAGTTGTGATCTGTCTGTCAAACAAATAAACTCTTTTTAAAAAAAAAATTCTATTCTATCAAACCAACCCACTGCATCTTAAAGACAGAATAATTGGCCCAGATACTATTAAAAACTCCATACTACGGTGGTAGATGCCACAGAAATGTAAAGACAGATGTAAAAAGAAAAAAAAAAAGTAAGCTGGAAAAGAAAATTAAGCCATGTATGCAAGCAGGAAAAAAAATCTTTGAGAATTAGATAGGCAAAAAGAAGGAAGAAATGAAGGGGACAAAGGGCTTTGTAAAAGTGGCAGCAGGAACTTGTGTTGGAATAAATACTGAGTAAAGGTAGTATTCCCTATATATCTGAGACTACCCAATAACCAGTCATTGTGACCTTTTATTGAATAGAAAGCTGTTGTTGTTGTTGTTGTTGTTGTTGTTGTTTTTCTTGATGGGCCTGGAAAAAGATCCTTCACAAAGATGGAAGTAGATTTAAGGAACAGGATGAAAACCCCTTTTAGGTAAAGAGAAAAATCTGACCTATAACATATGCCTTCCTTACAGAGAAACACTGAACTCTTGCAAGTTTCTTTTGTATTTAAGCTATGAAACTGACCCCGGCTTACTGTTTAACATGAGTGAATAAAAGTGTTGTTTTGTTTTCTTCAACGCTGACAATAATTTGGAAGGATTTGAGATGATAAAAGGGAAAAAAGCAAGCGTTGGGGCAAAAAATTAGGGACCCAGCCTCAACTTTGTGAAAAACAAGTCTGACATGATTGTTTCCCACACACAGTACCTAAAATGAACTGAGTGGTTAGCAAGTTCTCAAAAAATACTTGTTTGTGAAGAAAGAACAGCCGGGAAGGAAGGAAATTGTTTACTTCTAAATTGTAGGTAGAAACTGTTCTAAAACATGCTAATGTCTTAACCCATGTTTCTTGCTGCAAAAGCTGCCCATCCACCTCTAGTGGCTTCACTCAAACCCAGTGGCATTTATTGAGCACCTACTATATATGAGGATTGCCCATTTGGCATCTGTCACTCAGTATTAGTCTTTAATCTGCAGCTGAAAAGCCCCAGGGGCAGCGAGCAGATGGGACTAGTAATAGGGTATCACCCGACCCGGGAACACTTGCACTCCATCTGGCACATTATTCCTGGAACAGTCACTGGAAAAGAAATTGCACCGGGTACGAACATTAACAAAGGCAGGGTGATGGGCTTCAGTAGCAATTACATGTGACAAGTAGCTCTTCTGGTCTCACCGTCGGCAGCTGCACACCTCTATTACACCCGGCTACGTGCTAGCTTCTCCGCTCTCTCCTTCCACACCTTCACCCCCAATTCATCCTCCTCTTTGACTAATAGTTCTGCCAACGTGGGGTCCATCAATCTTTCCACATCAGCATTAAGCTCTGTGGAAAAGGGAGGAGAGAATGCATGGGTCCCTCCCTCCCCGGCTTGGATAACTCGTTCAAGTCCACTCGGTCTCTCCCTCTCATCTTGTCAGAAGCATCTTGATGAAGCCAAATTTCCTTCTCCACATACTCTTACAGGCCAGACATACGATATGTGAACTAGTTATTGGTGAACTTTCCTTGAAAACAATAAAAATCACCTAAATGAATGAGTACATTTGATTTCCTTTAAAGATGGTAGAAATTCATTGTCGATGAATTGTATTCCTGTTAGTGCCTCTAAACTAACACAATTTAGCACAATTTAGTGATTAAAGAGATCTGATATAAAATAGAAAAACCAGGAAATGGAACGAGATACACCATGTCTAACAAATACTGTCGAAGCTATTTAGCTAAAGGAAAATGACACTGATCCAGAACCGTCAATGGCTAACACAAGCAGGGAATTATGAGGAATCGAAGCCTCTGAATTTCCTCTGAAAGGCCAAGATGTTAATAGTCTCTGCTCGGACTTATCATGCTAAAAACATCGCAACACAGAGAACAGCGCGACATCCTTTCTTAGGAGCTCATTTACTAGATCAAATATGCATTAGAATCTAAAGTCTGGTCTACAAAATCATTGTTCTTTTGCAATTTAGCTGAATATTTCTATTCATGGGTTACCAAAGGACACCCGAGAATTACATTCCTCATACTCCATTGGTTCCACCTTGGAAATACTTAGAACACACACAGGCAAACTTGAACAGCCTATGTTTCTGAAATCATTCGACTTTACTTTTAAAACTGGGTACATAAATGTTTTGAGAGTGCTATTTTTAAATTTCACTTTGTGAGAAGCTCTTTACGTTGAGCCCCAACCTGTAATTCATAAAGAAACTCGAGAAACTTCTGAAAATGAATCACATGTCTAACAACTGTCATGAAATTGGAGAGGCAAGGGTTCGTTTGATAATGAGTACCTATAAGCTTTCTTTATGTTGTGAAAAAGAGCAGAAAGAGGGAGGGAAAGGAGTTGGGAACAACGAAGGGAAAGAGGCGCGTATGGCCGAGAGACGAAATGAAATTGGAAAGAGCTGAGAGACGATGACTTGGAAAGATTAAATTTACTCCATATAACTCCGAAGTACAGAAAAGGGACCATCAGCACAGATCAAGGGGAACCATTAGCACAAAAACCGTTAACAACCATTAGCATAAAGTCATATTTTAATGAAATACACTGCCTTATGGAGTAATAAACACAATATCCCTAGAGGAATTCAAGTAGAAGCTGAAAGACTACTCGGCTTGGACACCGAAACTGTGACCTTCTGTCCACTCGGTGGGAAGCGGGACTGCCCGGCCAGTTCCATGATTCTACATTTAACATGCCCATGGTCAAATATGCTGAACCCTTTTACAAAATGAAAACAAGTGTAGGTCAGCACGGTCCAATAAATGCACTGTAATTTACACGTCAGAGGCAGACGTTTGTGTTTCGGTGCCCGGCGCCGGTATTCCTCTGCCGGTAGCATCCGCTTGCCCTCTGCTTTTGGAATGCACCCAGTCCCTGGCCTGAGTCAGCTCATCTCACCCCTACCCCTTCCGTGTGAGTCATCCTCCTGGCCACAGAGATGGGCATGTGACCGAAATCAGACCCAGCCAAACACTCTTGGAGCTTTCATTGAGACTGCTGCGGAAGGAAAGTTCTTCTCTGCTGAGCTGGCTGGGATGTAAGCCTAGAGCTGAAAAGAAGCCATCTTATCACTGACAAAGGACAGAGGCTACCTGGAAAAGAGTTGAGGGAGGATGGAAGGGCTGACACGTGATAACGCTGGGACCATGGCCTCAGCAAGCTGGGGCGTCCTCTACAGCGGTAAGAGTTCCTGTTGAGTTGCTGTGTTTGCAACCAAAAAGTCCTAGCTGATGTCAAAGAAGGAAATCATGAGAAAGGGGCTTGAAGGTCTAGATGCTGGCTAATGATCTAATTCTCTGCAAGTTTCAACCTTTAAAATTGAAATATTTAGGTTATCCCCCTGGGACCCTTTGAACGTTCTCATCTTTTTGTTTTGCTTCGTTTTCTGTTTGGGGGAAGGTTTTTTCGGGGGTCATGACTACATGCCCTTTGCCACGGCTTTCTGCCTTGGTTTCCCTCAGTCCCTCCAGAAGTTCTCTCTTGGTTTCTCCCAGTCCTCCGCGAGAGAGAGGTGACATGGAGACATCTACAAATGCCATGAGCAGGGCTGTTCATGAAAAGCAAGCAAGCCCTCCCTGAGGCATTGCACTCCTGCCTATCAGCTAGAAATCACCCCTCTCTCTGAGGGAACAGACTGTTCCAAAAAACAAGATTCCCAAATACCTTATCAAGCTGTCCAGCGGTACTATTATGAAGTCACTGGCCAAACCAAATAAATAAATAGATAGATAGATAGATAGATAGATAAAAATAAACCATCTCTGCTCCCCAAATCAGGATTTTCCCAAGGGACCTTCGACCTGTTCACCGGCACATCCCAAATCTCATCATTCCACACTTAAATCTTCTGCATTCTGTAGCACTTCCAAGCCTTTATTTACACTTTCTTAACAAACTAAGAAATCGTTCCTGTTACAAATTTTAATACAGCCTTGCAGGCGTCAGCGCAAGAACAGAAATCTCACCCGTCGTCCTCACTGTTTCCAGCCTACATAACAAAGTAAGATACAAAGAGATACAAATGTACACACGAGTATTCACAGCTGATGGTTTTCTGATTTTATCTTACAGTATCAGTCACAATATCGTTTTTAACCAAAGACGAAAACAGGTTCTTCGAAAGAGTAAATCTTCTGCAATCCCCCCTTATAATGGAAGTCGTGTAAACATCCCCGGCCACATCCTTACGGCAGCTTAGCCAACACGCAGGCCCTCGGAAGAGAAAGGAAGCATCAGATTTGCGGCACACGGTGCCACCTCCCCACAAAGCCTCACACTTTGGGACAGGAAGGAAGAATAATACTGTAGCCACTGGTAGCTGCAGGGGGACTTTCGGGAGGCGAAATGGCATTACTGGAGTTGGAATTTGGCCAGGACACTGGGGCTAAATACCCAGACTCTTATGAAAAGTGCCCTGGGATTGTTAATGCCCTCGAGTTGTCAGGACCTCAGTTTTGTGTCTTCTGTGAAAAGAAAAGCTGATTAGATCATTTAAGTAAATCTCTCGGTGGGCTTCTTTAGCTTCTGATTATCTAGATATGCTTTAATCACCGTCAGATTGCTCCAGTTAAAATTAATGACAGATTAATGGGAGACACTCCACGATATCAAAGCACCAAAAAACATACCTCCATAATATATCACATATATATTTTTCATTTATTCCCCAGGGGATTAATTTAGAGCCCCAGCAATTCCTACTTGGACTAAATCATGCTGTTTTAAAGAGTACATAATATCCCAATTATCCTGTTGCCCTTATCTTTATGAGTCTCCAAAGGAGGGATAACCTAAGTGGGGTGATTAGATTTAATACCACATCCCTGAAACCCAGGTCCTGTTTCAACAGACACTCTTTTTTTTTTTTAAACAATTACTCTGAACATTAAATCTTCCGTGTTATTTACTAAAACACTTAGCATAATAAGACTTCAAACACAATTATTCAACCCCTCCCTTACCATAACGGAAATCTAGACTATCAGATTTCTTAAAGAAACAAAAACTAAGAATCTTCCTTTGTGGTGGTAATAAAATTCATACATATTTTAAATTGGCAGACATGTCCAAAAAGGAAAATACTTGTACTATGTGAACAAATAAATGCTTTTTTAAAAGCAAGTTTGCAGGGGTGGGGGTGACCGAAAAATATTAGTAGACAAATTCTTCCCAGCACCTACAAAACTCAAGAATGAAATAAACTCACTCATCTCTTTCCCCTTGCTTCCTTTTTTGTTTCACAAACACCCTCCCCTGTCCTTCTTTGGCGAGTTTTTTCTCCTTCCTATGCACCACAGAAGGATTTTTAAAGCTTTCTCTTGGCCCACAGGGCAGGTCTGACGAGTCTCGGCTCCCTCATCTGTAAAATGGGGCAGCTCGTTCCGAACCCAGACTGTGCAGGAAAATTGCCTAGGATGTTTCATCCCTTAACCTCGCCCCCAGAAACCCTCTCTCAAAAGCATCCTATTCTTTTTAAAAGTTCTCCAGATGATCTGAATGTGCAACCAGGGCTGAACATGTCTGACCTAAGTGTCTCCAGGATTCTTCCCATCTAAAGCTCTGTGTGTCCTTCTATTCACTGAACCACTGTTTAGCTCAGGTGTCCAGCAAACACGATCGATTGGTTTCCTACAGGGGTCTTAATAATTCTCTCACAGTTCTGGAGGCCCAAAGGTTGAAATCAAGATTCCAGCAGGACTGGTTCTTTCAGGAGGTTCTCAGGGAGGATCTGTTTCATGCCTCCCCCTTCCCAGAATCTTAGTCTCGATGTGTCCTTTCTTCTTCTGTCTCTTAGAAGGACACTTACATTGGATCAAGGGCCTCCCCAATGTAGGATGCTCTTATCCAGAGAACCATACTTTAATTACATCTGCCATGACCATTATTACAAAGACGGTCACATCCTGAGGCTCTAGGTAGGTATCTTTTGGGGATCACTATTCTACCCTCTATGCTAGAGGTGTCACTTTGATCAGAAGCCAGTGACAAAATTCCAAAACCGGTGCAGGACAAGGAAAAGGCAGGCCGTGGGGCTTTGGCTGCCATAACAGGGAAGACAAGGGACAGAAGGGCACACCAAGGTGGCTCCAGGCCAGCCCCCACAGGCAGCTCAGGACTCGGCTGTCAGGTCAGCTCTACGCTAGTCACAGCCCAAATGAGTCTAGAGAGAAGCAGTTACTGCCCCACACAGGCCCCACCGGGGCCGACTCCGTGCCGGAACAGAGAATGGGACAAAGAGACGCAGGCTGTGTGACCTCCACAAAGGGGAGCCTGAGTCTAAAAGACCCATCATGGGGGCGCCTGGGTGGCTCAGTGGGTTAAGCCGCTGCCTTTGGCTCAGGTCATGATCTCAGGGTCCTGGGATCGAGTCCCGCATCGGGCTCTCTGCTCAGCAGGGAGCCTGCTTCCCTCTCTCTCTCTCTCTGCCTGCCTCTCCATCTACTTGTGATTTCTCTCTGTTAAATGAATAAATAAAATCTTTAAAAAAAAATAAAATAAAAAAATAAAAGACCCATCATGACCTCTGAAGAAGTTATGCCATTCCTAACCCTGGACAAAGGGTTTCATTCATCATGTTCAATAATTTTACTACTACACCCCTACCCAAAGTCAAACAAATCCTGTTACCTAATGGATTTCCATGAGTCTTGTTATACACAGCAAGGAGGAAAAGAGAGGAGAATATGTAACAGCTCCACTACAATGACAATTTTGTTTTTATGCCAATCCACATTATCATTCCCTTCTTTCAAAACTATGCTCAAAATCCTTGCCTTTTCATGGTTTCTCTCCACACCTAAGCCTAAGGACCGTATGATGCACATCTTTTAGCACATTTATGATTTTTTTGTCTTACTTTTTTTCTTCTTTTTAAAATTTAAATTCAATTAGCCAACATTTATGATTTGAACTGGGTCTGCTTGGACTTATACATATGCCTGCCCCACGCATCCCTATGTCTTTTTAGATGTAGCCCCAACAAGGCTGATGGCTCACTGTGAACAGAAACTCTGCCACGAGCTTCTGTGGGGTTCCTCCTACACACTGATACCATCCACTGCACAGAGAATGTTGTTAACTGAGAGACTCTCTTGTTAATGCCTCCCTAGTAAAATGTTGTTTCTCATTTACTCGTTTAACTTCTTTTATGAATATGACTCCCTCCAAAAAAGAAGAAAAAGAAAGAAAGAAATAGGATGAAAGAAATGTTCCTCCACTCTACAATAAGAGTGGGATTCCCATGGATGTCAAAATACAGTGATGGCATTTTGAACAGCAAATGCATGAAGTGACGTGGCAACAAACACTCACATAAATGCCAAGGAAAAACTACCTCTCTAACCCCCACCAGTTTCTTCATGTCTTCGGTGTGGCTGGAGACTGACTGGGCTGTGTCACACATCGATAACAGGAGAGCTGGAACGGAGAGCTAGTTTTTCTTCCTCGGCCCCCCAACTTCATAAGACCTAAGAACAGCTCCACCATTACTCGTTACCTGGGTCTCCTGCAGTTCCATTTGCAATCTGTGATGTCATGCCCCCCAAAGGCAATGTCACATAACCAAGCTGTCACGCTCAGAAGAGGTGGCAGAGGCTGCTTTACTATGGCAAACCCAATCCTTCTAGAAACACAATGTCATCACCCAAAAGCAAAAGCTTCTCTGCAGCACAGATTGGCTGGCGACAGGGCGCCCTTCCTTTTTGTCCAGTCTTGGCTTCAGTAGCTTTTAAGGCACATCGCAGGATGGCAGATCTTCCCAGCCCAGGACATCATCCACCTAAATAATCAATTCCCTTCAATATAGCTACCCTTTGAAAATATTTGCAAATCATTTATCTGATAAGGGACTAATATCCAAAATACACAAAGAACTGCTACAACTCAACAACAAAATAACAAACAACCCAATTTTAAAACGAAGCAAAGGACTTGAATGGGCAGGTGTCCAAAAAAAAAAATCTCCAAATGGCCAAAAGGCACATGAAAAGGAGCTCAGCATCACCAGTTGTTAGAAAAACATAAACCAAAACCACAAAATGACACTTCAGCCATATTAGGGTAGGTATTATAAAAAATGATAATACCAAGTGTTGGCAAGGATGTGGGGACACTGGAGCCCTTGTGTAGTGCTGGTGGGAATGCAAAGTGAGGCAGCCGCTATGCAAAACAGCATGGCAGCTACTCAAAGAAGGAAGCACAGAGTCACGATGTGACCTAGCGTTGCCACTTCTGGGAATACACCTAAAAGAACTGAAAGCGCGAACTCCAGCAGATATTTGGATAGCCAGGTTTCCAGCAGCATTACTGACAACAGCCAAAAGGTAGAAGGAACCCATGCGTCTATCATTGGATGAAGGCACCAACACAATGTGGCATCCGCAAACAATGGAATACTCCTGAGCCTTAAAAAAGAAGGGAATTCTGACACGGGGTACAACATGGATGAATCTTGATTAGCACTGTGGTGGGTGAATTGAGCCAGTCGGAGAAGGACAAATATTGTCTGATTCCCTGTACATGAGGTACCTAAAGTGGTCAAATTCATAAAAAACAGGCAGCAGGATGGTGGTTGTCGGTGGCCAAGAGGAAGAGGGAATGGGGAGTTAGTGTTTATTAGAACAGAGCTGCACTTTCACTTAAAAGATGAAAAAATTCTAGAGATGGATGGATGGATGGTGGTGACAGCTATATGACAACGGGAGCTTAAAGCCACAGAACTATACTTCTAAAGATGGTCAAAATGGTAACTTTTAAATTACGTACATTTTACCCCCCAAAAAATGACCACATTCAAATCACAGCCACCCCAGTTCAAAGATGATCTTCATTACAATGCCAACTTTATAATTATGTTGTTAGTCTATCTTGCTTCTTGTTCTGCACAGTACTAAAAAAATCATGCACCTACCTTTCTTTTAAGAAGGGGGAGCGAGAGAAATAAAAGCTTTTCCCTTAATTCATCCCCCTCGTGTCTGCTGAGGAGTAAAGTGTGCTTTAAATTGCTTTTGACAATAAAAATGAAACCACTGCCATTTCCATGGTCAGAATTCAGCTGATGATCCGTTGCTTCCCTTTCACCTTTGTACCCCTTCTTCTTTATCTCTGCCCGACTTCCACCTCATCCGTAAGTCTCCTAGCACCAGTCCCTCCCACCACAAACTTGGAAAGCAGCAGGAAATCTCTCTCCCCTGGGTTAATGTCTCTTAGGCACAATATAACTGAGAGACCTCTTAGCAGCGTAAGCTATGGGCTTCCCAACACCGTTAAGGACCAAAAAATTCTTTAGCTCTTAGAAAAGCAATCATATGAACATCTAAAAGATCAAGTAAAGTGGATACTGCAGAGTCAGGATCATAAAAAAGATACTGAGGGACTGGCTCTAGAGCATGGGCTCTCGACACTGGCACTATTCTGAAAATCAAGTTTTGTAGGGAGTGGAGGGGAAGATGGATGGAGGGAATGCATTCTACGGGAAAGAAAAAACTAAGGGGAAAGCAACAAAGCTAGAAGCTTATCTCACATTTCAGATCTAAAATTAGATCTAAAAATGAACACCTCGGCATAAACAGAAATAAACTCTTGTCTTCATGACAGAAGAATGGACAAGAATGAAGTCAGTTGTTGTGTATCTTTAAAATCTTAACATTATATGTTACTTACAAAGTATTTAATAGCAAGTAAAGTGTACTGTTTTAGAACAATCTTCCAAGTTATCATAACAAACACATTCACAACAAGAAAAACCAATCCTCTAAATAAAAAAAAAAAAATGAAAAGATTATGGACTGTAATAACATAAATATTTCCTTTCTTAAATACAGACATTTGTATTATCTGTAGTATTTCAAATTCTCTATATAGTATTGATTTATCATCTTGGACCTTCATCCTTGTTCAGTGCACCTTGAAACACTTCTCAGATCCCAACACACACAGCCCCATACCTGTGCTTTCACAAATGGCTTGCGCACACCTATGCCCAGGTATGGCTTCCACGACGTGCTCCGTTGGGCAAACCTGCAGTGGTTTTGATGGCTTAATAAAGAGGAATCATCTATTCAACCTTTGCAACATGCCAGATAAAGGTTCATTTCCCAGATGAGCCTCGTTATACCCATCAAAAGAAAAAGAGACTTGATCATATTTTTAGAGAGAGAAAAACACACAGAGAGTCTGGGCAAAGCACTCAAAGTTGCCATCAGCGTTTCCAATTGCTGATTAGCCTGTTGCCACTTGGTGGCACTGTTGATTCCAGTTTGCTCCCTGATCCCGGGGTGGGTAAATCAATTGATCCAACCACCAGAAGCACGTGTGACTCTGGCTCCAAGAGGAACTTCATTAAGCCCTGACAGCCTTAATAGAAACATCAGAATGTCTATAGCCCTATCCCCCCCAAATCTAAATGGTAAAGTCATAGCAAATGCTCTCCACGTAGAACCTTCCCTTGGTTTTTCTCCAAATACAGAAATCCAACCTCTCCTTCAAGGTGCCTATCTCAGCCTGCTTCTGTGAACCCTGCCCTAGTAAGGCCAGCCGGTCTCTCATTGGGCACAGCAATGGGGGATGTCTCCGGTGTGACATCCTAGGCCAACAAGGCAGGGACTGGGGAAGAAAATGAACTGGTGAGTTGGAAGCAATACCGCCATCTTGAGATTTTTTTTTTTTTTTTTTAACATAGAATATACTATTTGTTTCAGGGGTACAGGTCCGTGAATCATCAGTCTTACACAATCCACAGCACTCACCATAGCACATGCCCTCCCCAGCGTCCATCACCCGGCCACCCCTCCCTCCCACCTCCTTCCACTCCACCATCTTGAGATTTTTAAAAACACAAAATAAAATGCAGGATAAACAACCCCTTGGTAGACCTTCCTTTCCATCATTTATCTGGTGAGTGCTTTAGTTTAAACCTTTCAACACATCTGCATGAGCCTCCTTAAGAAACTTGCACAAGGGCAGGCAGAATTCGTGGGTGAAACCTGGAACCTCAGGCTCTTCTCCCAGCCCCAACACCACCCTGCCTTGACCCAAGGACAGGGACCACCAGAAGGCTCCCGGTGCAAGCACCTACAGAGGCCCAAGAAGCATTAACACAAGTCTAAGGAGAGAAGCAGGCAGCCTGCCTCTCAAAGCCTACGGCTCTCGTCCTCACTCACCCACAGCCCGTCCATCGCACAAGCACATACACACATATCGAGCTGCGAGTTCCTTCCTTTGTTCAATTCTGCTTTCTTCCCTTAAGATTTCCAAGGTGGTTAATTTTTTAAAACATTTCCGTTACATAAACATTTGGAGGAAGCACTATACAAGGAACATAGATGATCGGTTCTGTACACCCTTCAGTGTAGCTCTGCCTCCTTCTCCTTCTGTAGAAGGGAGGACCTGGCAGAAGCCTTGAATGATGACAGTTTAGAACCCGGGTGGGTGGGGGGAGTGCAGAATATGGACATTTTATATCAAGAATTGTTGTGTATTGCTTTGAACAACACATGCTACATTCTTAAGGGGTGAGAACAGCACTCTATGATGTCTAGCTAGCTCAGGCCATAAATCATCAGCAGCAAAGTATAAAACATAGGGAGATATTTCTGGTGGCTGTGATCTTATTATCAGCATTTAGTTTATGATGCAGATACAATATAACTGGCTATAAAGAAGTGATGTGGATCTTTTAACAAACACCACAGCTCAGAGATGCAATAAAAGAATGTCACCACCTTCTAAACAGACATTTTGGCATGTTAGATGCATATTCTTGAGACTGCTTAAAACTCTGTGAAAACTCCTATTTTGATATTGCATCCAATGCCTAAGACATCTACTTTTGATTTTTTTTTTTCAGTTGTGGTAAATATTCATCCTTTGAGGGTGGTTTTCGTTTTGGGAAACAGCTGAGTCATTTGGAACTAAATCTGGCATATAAGCTAGAGAAAATGGCTTGAATCAAAAATAAGATTCATTCATTGAATTATGCAACAGATACTGCATTGGACACTCTACAATAGGGAGTTAGCCTCAGCTCTTGAGGGGCTCACAGTCTAGAAGGGAAGAAAAGCATGTAAGCAAGGAATTGGAGTAAAAATAATACAATTTTTCCAAATATCTAAGCAGCTCTCATTGCTCTGATGTTGGACCATTTAAGGTTGAGTTTCTGGATTGGCTCCTAAGGCAGTTATCAAAGCAGTTACAGAAGGAGATGTTCCAAAACTGTGTGAGCAGCAACGTCTCCAGTGGTATAAGTATGTAACCTCCCAGCAATGCTACCCCCACAAAGGAAGCTTATCCAGAGAGCTACATCCTGGTACTTGTTACTTCTACAGTTTGATCTAGATATTATTTTATAGTCCCATCTACCAATCCCCACACAACTGCAGTCCTGGGTTATACCGAATGATAAGAAATCTTTCCCTTATGTTTCCTAAGCTGGCCTAAAATCGACATAGCCACCATTAAAGGTGCCTGTAGTGGCTACAGACATCACTACAGTGGCTTGGCACAGGAGCCTCCCATGAAGGGCAGGGGTTGAGGGGCAGCCAGCGGCAGTGGCAGCCAACTTGTTCTGTACTGGGGTGGCAGGGGTGCCTGTTGGTCAAATAAATAAGTACATTGAAGATGACAGGAGGCAGGTTTCTCACTGTCGGAGAAGGGAGTTACAAGTAGGGAAAGGAAAAAAATTATAACAGAAGGTATTGGTGTGAACTCAGAAATTAATGATATTTAACATACCTTTAAACACATATATTTCCTAGCTCCGACAACTGAGAGGCGCCTGGAAGCAGCAACACCCCAAGAACGATGAGCATACCTGATGCCCTAATGCTCCACTTCCAACTCCCATTCTTCACGAAAAGGAACCAGGGATCCCTGGAGACATGGTGGATTCCAGGAATGAACAGGGAAAATATCAGATGAGCCTGGGACATCTGAATGTCCCAGAAAGTGAGGAGGTGCCCGAATGACAGAATCATGTCTAAAAGAGAGAGAAACCTGCTGACAGGAGTTCACACGAGCCAGGTGTGGGACAACAGAAGGATCGAAATAAACAATGGAAATGGTGGATTATAACCTGCTGAGTGAAATAAGAAATCATGAGTCCATACTGATAAAAAATGAATAAGTGAAAAAAGTAACAGTTTCATGAAGATGAAGATATAGATCTAGTCCCAAAGGATTCCCACGGGGCGCCTGGGTGGCTCAGTGGGTTAAAGCCTCTGCCTTCGGCTCAGGTCATGATCCCAGGGTCCTAGAATCGAGCCCCGCATCGGGCTCTCTGCTCAGCGGGGAGCCTGCTTCCTCCTCTCTCTCTCTGCCTACTTGTAATCTCTCTCTGTCAAATAAATAAATAAAATCTTTAAAAAAAAAAAATTGCGTAAAAAGGTAGAATAAATAGCTTGGCACTGCAATGCAATGCAATAGCAATGGGGAGGCCATTCCCTCAGCCCACCCCACTGCCCAGTCTGATCCTATGCTGATGAACTTGCACAGAAGGGAAAAAAGACAGCACTGATCACTAAGGACTTGAAAATACATGTATCTAACACGGGAAACTTTATGGGAAATGCAGGAGGGATGTTTTCTTATTGACTGCTTCCTAGACCATGGAGCACAGTGATGAGAAGAAACATTTACACTCACCAGAGCCCATCAAGCTCCTTCAAAAAGTTTTAAAGATTCTTTAGAGAATAAGAATACAAAGTAGGTTAGGAGGGCCTATCAGAGCAGTCTAGGGACAGAAGAGTGTGACCCCAGGATAAGCGATAATCTATTGAAATTGGTTTCACCAATGGAGCACCAAAAGGAACTGCGTAACTAGGGAAGTTTCCCTGACCCTTCTCTGGGAATGGAGCCTACCCCTACACCCACCACTACTGCACCTCACTCCCCTCCCCACCGTAGTCCTACGGGGTACCTGAGACCCAAAAGAGCCAATCTGAATTCTTCCTGACATCCACATGCCAAGCTAGAAAAAAGACGGCCTCTCTCTGCACTGTAGTCACTTAGCTCTTCCTGTCAGTCCAACAGACCTGGTGCTTGCGCGGAGACAGTGTTCTCTTTCTTACTGAAGCTACCAGTGACTGGGTTTCTCTAATTTGTCCCCAAAGACTAATACAACTACCAACTTGTAAAAAGAAAGTCTTGGGTATAAATTAGTGTCCTAAATCTCTGGCACTGAGTCCCCCATGTTTGGGAACCATGCGCTGGTTTCCAGGCCTTAACCAACTGCTGGATGGAAAAACCAGCCACAGAGGCCCTGGACTGGTGGAGCTAGGGGAAGAGATCCTCACGTCCAGAGCAATGGCCTTGAGACAGCCTTATACTTCTCTGACCCTTTAATTTAACCACGAATGGCCAAGTCTGTCCAGTGTACGCATTTATGGTCTGAAAGCTGAATGCAGTTGTATACATCATCACCTTATATTTATACCGCTCATGTCCTCAACGACACTTAAAGACACACTGCTTTATGGGCAAGACCTAGAGTCCCTTTCTCTCCCACTGCAAACTACTGAGCGAACACTCCATGAGCATGTCCGCACGCTTCCAGCAAACATCGTAACTCAAGGCTGTGCGTGAGAAATGAGACTACAGAGAGCAGGAGAGTCTCACTGTGAAGTCCCAGCCAGCGCCTCTTCCAGGAGAGACTTCCAAGAAATGCTGAATGAAGGAAGTCAGCTTGCCTTCTCCCTCCTGTTAAACCGCCAGCGACGGTGGAGCCAGAGCAAGGGGGTCACGCACACCAGCACAGAGCGAGCCTGCTTGCTGCCAAGCCTTGACGTGACTTTACCACCTGGTCTGGTCATGGTTCTTGGTCAACTCATTAGGAAGCCTGGTGGGGAGCTTATGCATGGCTAGCCCTGTCGCACATGAACGCTTTTTAGAAAAGAGACCAGTGGATTAGCGCAGAAAAATGTGAAAGGGTTATGCCAATCTGATCTCCTCTATCCTAAGGCGGCGTCACTCCTTGTCACACTCGCTGTGCCCAAACAGCTTCTTCCTAGCCATGAACCAATACCATGAACTCTTGGAAGACAAATGACCACTGAGTGGAAAGACTCGCCCTCTAAAAGTGCTTGATTTTCACATTAGGGTCCATGTTATTTTGCGTGTTACATCACATGCAATTCTTGAAATGTTTTATTTCTTCCAAAGGTAGAGTGTATTTCAGAGATATTATTGGGCTGCATTGACTTTCTTCCCATTGCTTTAGAAATGTCGCATTTTCATAACAGTGCATCTTCAGTTACTACATTTTAAAGCAACAAACATGTAAATGCTTGTTTGGTTAATACATTAAAATGATTTTTATCCAGAAACATAAAAAAGTTTACATTTATTACAGTAAAATGTTATTCTAATATGAATATGTATATTTATATTTAATCCTGTTGCTCTGAGGTTCACTTATATATATAAATATATACATAATATATTTATATGAGTATATTTTATATAAATATATAAATGAACCTCAAGGTAACAGGATGAAAGGAGACAAAAATATTCTTCCTCATTGGCATCCTACTCTGTGGGGCAAACAAGTCACTCAGATGTTCACAAATAAAAGTAAAAAAATATAGTTTTGACACATTGCAGGACTTTTAAAAGGAAATCTGCACTTTTTCATTTAGGATCTTCTGAAATGGACTACACCTGTATTTTGCCTTACCTTCACAATATTTCCTCAATAAATTATATTTTGAAGAAACCCACAAATATGTTTCCGCCCAGCAGAATTTAGTATTCTGTTGGTGCACTGATACAGAAAGCAAACAAAAGAAACCTGACATTACTGTTGGTTGTGCTCCATCACAGTTTTCAGAGGAATCTAAACGTTCAGTTCTGTGCTGTTCATCATTCGGGCCAAAACAATATAGAGCTCTTTCATATTTGTGTTTAGGAACACCCCGCAGTTAGTTTATGCGAAACTGCACAATTTGTGCAAGAAGAAATCCATGACGTAAGAGAATTCTAATTCAAGGCCAAAGAATGACCTGGAGAATTTCATCTCTGAAGGTGTGAATTAGAAATCAGACAGCTGGTAAAAAGAAAAAACAAGAATAGATACCGGTCTGCTTGAGTCCAGTCACACTTCCTATTATCTGCCACCCCTAGGGCCCCCTTGCAAGCCCCACCGCCCCAGCCAGACTCATCTCCCTCTAGAACCACATGCCCCTTCCTCGCCACAAACACACCATAGGCTTCCACGCCTCCGCACTTGTTCTTTCTTTCTGTTCTCTGCTTGGGAGGGCCTCTCTCCTTCCCTTCCGCAATACTGATCCCAGCCAACTGGTTGATCTGCTAAACCAACCACTTGCAGACCCAGCAGAACCACTGCTTTTCCGTGGAATCTTTCTCAAGGCACCACCCTCCCGCAACAAAAATTCGCCTGCCTCTCTCTTCCAGGTCCCATCACACCTTGTACACACCTCCAGTAAGACACAGGTCACAGCAGTGTTGCAAACATTTACTTTTCTATCTCTGTGAACCCCTGGAGGACAGAGACAGTGAACCTATCATTGGGTCCCTGAGGACGAGCAATTTCCATTGCAGTCAGCAATAAACATTTGTTGGCTAAATGAATGAATGAGTTTTCTGAAAACTAGAGCTTATTCCTTTTTACCTCATGTCCCTTCTAGGCTTAACTTTGTAGGAGAACCCTGTCTTATCAGGGTATAACACATAAACTTTATTTTTTCCTGAGGACAGGGTTCATCCTAATTTTATAAAATATCACCGCACCCCTCCGGCTACTGACACGTGTGGGACTACTGCCACAATCCCAAAAGTTTCCCCATAGCAGGGACTTAGGAATTCTGAAGCTACTTCTCAAGTTTCCCTGTTTCTCCTCTTTTTGTCAGACTTTCTCTTCCCCCGGTTTTTAGTATAACTGCCTCCACTAGTGCTCACAGTCTGCCTCTCTTAATTGGTAGCCTTTAATCTGCTAAGGGTAGAGGAATGCGATAACGAAGCTTGTTAATCCTGTGCAACTAAAACTAAATAATCTTTGAACTGGTGCCTATATAGTAATAATGTCTTGGGGCTCTGGCTTTTGGAATGTGTGACCACTACACACTTGAGTTGTTTGAGGTCTTAGAAATTTCCTTCCCCGTTCTCTGCCCTAGTTTGTAGTCCTGACCTCCACATAACGGAGACTTTATAATAATTAAGCATCTTAGATATGATTTGCCATAATCCCTCTTTAGAAGAAAAAGACTCACATGGAAATTTCACTCTGAAATTGGAAGATTAAAATGAATTCAATGGTCCTTGGTACATTCTGAAATAGGCTAATAAACTTCTAGACTAAATCTGACAGTTGGCAAAAGAGGAAACGTCCTTAAACTAGTCACTATACCTGGATACTGCATATCAATCAGGATAGGCTTAATGATGGCGTGGGAACGAACAACTCACAACTATCAATGTCTTCCACTGGCAGTGTTGTGCTCTTTTCCTCACTCATGCTACACGTCCATGCATGAATCACATTCTGCATTCTCACTCTGGGACCAAACTTTCGATCTCACTATTGTCAGCCTCCTGGCAGAAGTAAAGAGAGGTACAGCACCACATACGGTCTCATAAAACTTCTGCCCAGAAGGGACGCGCATCACCTTTTCCCTCGTTTCACTGGCTGAGGCAAGTCACCTGGCCATTGGTGAGTCCAGCCAGGTAGGAAGGAATTTCTGTCCAGTCAGAACATGCTAGAACTTCAGTTGTTCAAGAGCCACGGTCTCCACAAAGCAGTATCGCCCCCAGAATCTCAGCCTACTACAAGTGCAAACACAGATTCTTGATATAAACAAAGATAAGATCTATCTCCTAAATCACAAGTACATATGCATTCTCACCTCTGCTTTTTCCCCTTAATTACAGGCATATATATTTTTATAATGATCAAATTAGTCACACTTAACATTTTTATTTTAGTCCTTTATTTAGTCCGCCTCACAGACCCGTGCTACACTAAGTCACCTGGGGCCAAATGCCAGCTTTTAGGAATTAGAAATTTGAGCAGTTTCCCTGTTCTTCCCACGTAGATCTGTCATCAGTCATTTCCACCTGGGTCAGAAGTAACACACAGTTTATGGTTGCTGGTCCCTGCTATTCATTCAGATACACATATCCAACGACCAGGGAAGAGTTCCACTCAGATGGCCTGCGGACACCTCAGACTCAACGTAACCAAAACCAAATGCACCACCTGTCCACGCAAAAGAGAACTACTACTTCCCTGCTAGGGTCCCACCTCCATCCAACCAGCCATCCCAACTGGAACTTAGGTTTGAACCTCCCTCTCTCCTCCACATCCCAACATCACCTCTACTTCCTGAATCTCTCTCAGATCTGCCTATTTCCTTTCCGACCACTCCGGCCTTGACCCCAGCCTCCATTCTCTCCGGGCTTAGTAAAATAGCCCTGGACTGGAAGCAAGAAAACAAGGTAGTACTTCACAATAAATGTCTCAGTTACAATATTTCCTATTGGGACATTTGAATGTAGATCCTCATTTTCCTTAAAAACAAGCAAAATAAAACAAAACTGACAGTGTATAATGTGGTTGTGCTGTTTAAGAAATGAAGAAAGAATAAAGGATTAAGGATTCTAGCTAGATGTTATGTTCCTTCTGCTACAAAGAAATAGAGGAGGAGACTAATAGGCAGCCTGTAAAAAGACAAAGTGTCAGTACAAAACATAAACACCTCACTTCCTTATCCAATTAGCTATCAGGTGCCTTCAAGTTTTCCTCTAAAATCTTTCCCAAATCCAATCATGTTCTCCATCTCTCCTTAGCATGTCATGCTTAGATTGCTACAATAAGGGTAATTTTTCCTCAACTTGTAGTTGCTACTCATGTTTTATCCAAAATTAATTTAATCCGATAGCATGTCATTTTCCAATTTGGTAAAGTCAGTTTTAATTCTTCCAGATTTTATAGAGAATCAGGAACTCTGTGAAGTCTACAAAGTTGATGTCATGTTCCCCAATTCTTAATCGAGTTACCCACAATACAAGTGGTCACTACGGGCTATCATGCCTAAATATCCCTTCATTGACAGTGTGAAAAATTCTACATGCTCTATGGATGTGACATTCCTGCATATACCATTACTCCAGTTGAGAGAAAGTACCAGCTTATTAAAGTTAAGATGAATACATTATTATCCATTGTTACCCAATATCCATTATTTACCTGTCGTCTCCTTCTATATATAAAAGACAGATTAGCCTAATGCCATTTAGTTTATGCAAAACCCGGTTGGTTACTAGACTCACCTAAAAATAGTGATAAATTACTTGATGATTTTTTTTTTCTGAGATCTCTTCATGTATTTGATGTTAGTCTGACGTGTCTATAATTTCCATGGTCAATCTGTTTTGGCTGTGCATTTTTTAAGCTAGTCACAAAACTTAACATATTTTAATTCTGAGAGACTTCACTTTATCTCCATAATTAAAAAATAATAACAATAATGACCGCCACCCCAGTGGCACCTGCTAGCTCTTTCAATACCCAGCATGCCTGACTAATACAAATAGTTCCCATTCTTCAAAGCACTTTTTAACTCTTTTTCTATTTTGACTCTCTTTACTTTCATCAAAACTGGGAACTGTTCCAGGCTCCTTCACATCTGATACCTCTTATGAAGAGTGAATTGAATAAGACATTAAAAGCCTCTGCCTTTTCACCAGCTTCTGTTACCGGTTTTCCTGGCCTGTCTATCAGGGACCCATGCCAAGCAACTGGTGAAATTATATTACAACAAAGTCTTTCTAAAACTTGCAGCAACTAGCCCATATGGACAGGGTCCAAAGTGGACTAACACTATATTCTCTCTGATGTGGAAAAAGTTTATGACAAGAGTATAAGAGAGAATATGGATTGCCTTTTTTCAATTTGTTCTATATATATATTTTTTCTCTCTCTCTCAGTTTCTTGTGCACCTTGCAAGAGGAAGGAAAAACAGGGGAGAATTTTTTTAAGGACATTTCTATTTATTTAAAATCAAGTCAGCCCATTTTTCACTTTAACACAAGCAAATGAAGATTCTTCAAGATTTGATCTCTTTTCACCTGGCTGTGTCTACCTTGATGACTCAAAGGAGAACTATTTGGCAAAAAAGAAAGAGAGAGAGAGAAGAAGAAAATTTGCATGCTGGTACCAGAGTCTACTAGCCTAGAGTTCCCAACGCATTTTATTAGAGGACCATAAGTTGAGCAAGATCTTATATATGAGAAAGGAAGAAATTAGCAGTAAAAAGTGGCTTCCATCACTCTGCTTGTTTCGTTCTCCTACTCCTGTCAAATAATGCTTCTAAAAAACAAGCATCCAGAGCCAAGCTCATCAGTCCCTCTCCCAGCAATAAGAAAACTCCATCAGGGTTTAGCGAGTTCATGACCCCCATGAAAACTGAGTAACATTTCTAAATCACCAATCTTGCCAACGGGCTGAAACAAGAGAACGTACCATCTATACATGGTCAAAACATTTTAAATGCTTCCTTCATGATTAAAGACAGTTGGTAGAATCAAGAATATAGAAAGATCGGGGGGCATCTGGGTGGCTCAGTGGGTTAAAGCCTCTACCCTCAGCTCAGGTCATGATCCCGGGGTCCTGGGATCTAGCCCCGCATCAGGCTCTCTGCTCAGCAGGGAGCCTGCTTCCCTTCCTCTCTCTCTGCCTGCCTCTCTGCCTACTTGTGATCTTTGTCTGTCAAATAAATAAATTAAAATCTTTATTGAAAAAAAGAATACAGAAAGATCGGTAGCACCTCGTCAGCTCCTATATCTACAAATCTCTATCTTCATCAAATACTCTCAGTTCACCCACTAGAAAAGGAGAAAAATGTTTTTTTCCCAAAAAATTGACTGCTTCATACACAAACCACTACACTCCTCGTGGAAAAAAAAAAAAAATGTTCATAATGTCCTAGACAGGTTCGCTAAATCTCCACTCACATATGTTATTCACAGTCGATGAATCACAGCAGAGTTCTCACTGACCTCCTTTTGTAGAGATAATGTTGTTGTTTTTTTTTCTAAAAACAGGAAACATTTTATCATTTTTGTGAAAGGCTATTCTCCATTCCAAACTTCCCATAGAAAATTCTATTTCTCTGTGGTCTGGTACTTTAAGTACTATTACTCAACTTAATTTGCTCTTATGAGTTCCTTAGAATCCAAAGAAAGCCTGCCGCCAGCTACTCTTTAAAACTTGTTCCTTCCCAAAGGTCACTCTTTGGTGGCGGCAGGTGTCTTACCTCTCAGCCTTCAAGCCTCACATCATTGGAAGTGGAGTTCCTTGGACCAGATTCATCAACTAGAAGATGACAGTACTGTATGGGAAACTAGAATTCTTCCCCGTTAACGGTGTTCTAAGTGCAGGTGAAGAAAACGCTAGGTCCCACAGACAGAGCCAGTGGCCAGAGTAGCACAGATAAAAAGGTTCTTATGATTAGGTAAAGGGATCCAAGTGTAGGTGTTCCTATGATTTATATTAGTGCACTCGAAATCTGACACCATGCAGCACTGTGATGCATGGACTGCTTACATCAAAGTCAACGGGAGTGGTTTTTAAAACACCGGCTCCAAGGACTCATCTCGGACCAACTATGCTGGAATCTCAGAAGTGGGGTCTGAGCTCCCAGGACTATTCTTAAGTAACACTAAGGTTCCAGAATCCCTGCCCTGAAAGATGAAGAGAGAGCTATCCAGTGGCCAAGGTATGGACTGGATTTGGCCAAGGTATGGATTGGGCTGGGAAAGACTGAGCTGGGGGAAAATCTAGCCTACGGAACAATGGAGGCAGAAGGAACAATAAGGGGATAAAGGTCAGAAAAGGTGAATTGACAAGGAGAGATAACTAAAACTACCTACAAGTTCCCTCATAGAAACTTTTTAAAATTCTACGTCAGTAAACTTTTGAAAAACACTGAATTAAGGGTATTAAACCATGGTATGTCTACCTTTAAAATCAAAGCACTAACCTGCTATCCAAATTGTTGAACTGAAGGATTTTGAAGCAAACTAAATTATGTAGAACATATATAACATATATGCAGCGAAGTATGATGGAGTGTGGGAAGTATGGCTCAAACCAGAACGGTGATTCTTCTTTTATTTTTTTTTATTAAAGATTTTTATCTATTTATTTGACAGACAGAGACCACAAGTAGGCAGAGAAGCAGGCAGAGAGAGAGGAAGGGAAGCAGGTTCTCCACTGAGCAGAGAGCCCGATGCGGGGCTCGATCCCAGGACCCTGAGATCATGACCTGAGCTGAAGGTAGAAGCTATAACCCATTGAGCCACCCAGGCACCCTGTTGATTTTTCTTCTGAATTTCAATATTGTCTCTATTGATTCACCTTGAATTGAATTCAGAGCACTCTTTGCTCAAGGACAAAAAGATACCCCAGTGGTGTCTGTCTCCCAGCCACTGCTTGGCTTCTTTCTGTCTCGGCCAGAACTAGTCTGTTAATGTCAGCCTTCTGAGAAAGTGACGGGGGGAGGTGGGTTTGGTTTTCTCATCCTCCTTCCCCCAACAATCCTCATGGGACCCGAGTCAGAACCTAAGAAAATCTGGATTCTGGTCTCTTCTAATCCACTAGTTGACTGAATAAATCATCTAACCATGTAGGTTGCAGCCTCCTCACCAGTACAATGACGAGGTTAGACCAGATTATCTTCCGGCTCCAAAACTCTAAAACACAACTATCACGCTGTGCTTTTTGCTTTAAAGAGGAAATAAACAGGGCGCCTGGGTGGCTCAGTCAGTTAAGTGCCTGATTTTGGCCCAGGTCATGATCCTGGCGTCCTGGGATTGAGCCCTGCATCAGGCTCCCCGCTCAGCAAGGAGTCTGCTTACCCCTCTGCCCCTCCCCCTCCTCCTGCTCGTGCACACGCTCTCTCAAATAAATGAATAATCTTTCAATAAAAATGAATAAATAAATAAAGAGGACGGAACCCAGAGGCATCTTAATTTATATTCTCCCCAATGAGAAATGTAATATGCCAAAATGATCCTGTTGTTACTACTGTGACTTCGACTGGGAAAACGGAAAAGATTCTGACTAAAAGAAAAATGAAGTCTACTTTGGGCTTCAGATATCACTGAAATTCTAAAGCTCTCTCTTCCTTAACTTCCCTCCACCCACCTTCCTTCAGGCTCTCTCTCCTCCCTAATCTCACCCTCTACCAGCAAATTTCTCCAGCTCCCGCTGGGCATAACCACATTTGCATGTAAAAACTTACTCCTCCGAAGAAATTAGCTGAGGGTAGTATCTTAGATTAATCCAAAGAAGTCACCGAAACATCCTTAGATGTATAGAATATTAGACACATTTTGGAGCTGCTCGGTTTTGAGTGTATATTTTTAACGGAGATGTAGGCTAGTTTTGCCGCATCCGTCTATCTCTCCTCAACTCCTACTTTTCCCCGACTATGGGCCCCTGCATTTTACCCTCGCGTCCCCACCCGGCTCTTCTACCCTTCTTAGTCACAGCATCAGTCATAACCCAGAGCTGTCCTTAAAACCAAAAAAGTAATTCTCTCTCAGCTTCTATTTCCTTTAAATACACTAGTAGGAGTCTTTGACTTCTCAGATACCACTACTTTGGAAACTTTTGCCCACACGCTGCCAATTCTTTACTGTTTCCAAACAAAATTTACAACAACTGTTGCCTTTCAGCGCAAAAAAAAAAAAAAAAAAAAAAAAAATTAAAAAAAAAACCAATAATAGAGTGCATCCCTTCTGTTCCCTATAGTGATGGGCTTGTCTCTATTTCAGCATTGCTTAAACTAGTCATTTCATGTACTGTCAGGCTTTGGGGACTCTGCCTGCACTACTCTGGTTACATCATCACCCGCAGAAGATTTACAAACAGGTTTCCATGGTGAGCAACAAGAACAAATGAAAAAGTCGGAGAGAACGGTAAACAGAAAAGATAAGGCTGATGAAAACAGAAATACGGCCCTTCGGAAAGCAACCGCTTTAATCGCAACAACTGAAACTACCGACATTTCCCAGGAACATGACAAGAACCACACAATAAACGAAGACACTGGCCTGTTTCTGGATGTAATAGCCACACACGGCTCCGCGCAAAAGGCTCTAATGACCCAAGGGCAGCCACCCTCTGCATGCAAATTCTATTCCATGTTTAATGGACTAGACAAGTGTTGCCATTTTAACTCATGGCCCTACATAAAACGAACATCATCACCATCTCCTTTTGAATCTTTATGTTTTCTGTAACCCTGGTAGCTAAGTGCTGATACCAACAATTATCTCAGCGTAAACAGTGGTTGGAAAAGGCAGAAATCTGTGACGACGGGTCAGTTGAGAAAACGCAAGAGTGAGGTGTGGGGTGTGGATTTCTGGCAGGGATGGAACTCAAGCTGTAGGCCCCTCTCAGGGAATACCAGCAGAACACACGGAGTCCAGATGGGAACGGAGACACTCACTCATTCACGCAAAAGACAAAGGCAGACCTATGACTTGCTCCTCTTTGTAGCCCTAGAACTTCCCCCGGCACACAGTAGGCAGTCAATAAATGCTCACCGAATGAAAACATAGTGCCAAACTCAGAGTCAGGAAACCCACTGATGTTAAGTGATTATTATGCAAATAAAACGGCATCATTTCACATCCAGGGAATGTGGATGGATTTCTCTCTCTCTCGGGAATGAGAAGCCACTCTGGGTATCTTAATGCTAGACGTGGAATAATTTCTTATTTCTCAATTTCCTTTCTCGCAATAAACCCTTCCCTCCAATCAATTCATGAAAATGAATTTCGATATTTTAGGGCTCTACAAGGTTGTCGCAGGAAAGCATAAATATCCTGCAACAGGGAGTGCCATCATTTGAACGTACAGAGGAAAAAACAAATTTTGATAGAGTCCCCCTCTGGCCCACTTCCTCCACAGCCCCACCCCGGTGATGATTGGAATAGTTGTTTTGTCTCTGGGCACAGCCTTTGCAAAGAAGGCAGAGTGAAGCAAGTTTGCCTTTTTCGTAAACATACCATTTAAAAAGATCTATTACAAGACAGAAACGTATTGAGTAAATTGTTGAGCTGAAGGTGAAGGGTATGGATTCAATAATTCTACTTTCTTTCGTATAACCTCAAACACTCCCCGTACCCCGCCCACCTACACGGAGGCCTCCCTCAGCCCCCTTCCCCCTTCTCCCCTCGCCTCCTCCCACGCCTGCCGCCTGCGTTCTGTCCCTTCACACCAGCCTGCCACTGCTATTCCCACCATCTGGAGTCGGTTTTCAGTATCTCTGTCTCATCAAGTCTCCATCTATTTTAAAATATCATCTGAAAACATATGTTTCCCCCCACACACACCCCTTTCAATTTCCTCTCTGCTTTTATTTATTTCATCCTCTGACTTCCTTCGGCTCTGAAAAACCCATCTGATTCACTTCAGAAAACCGCTCTACAAAGGGCCATTCCTGCATTTGCTAGGAAAGATTGTAATCTCTCAGGTTTGAAATACCTCCTTGGAGTGGTCAGCACATGCTCCTCCATTTTATCTGCATGAGCTGATGGAAAGGGCGAGAAGGAACACGAACCAGGAGACGAGGGCATTTCTAACACTAAAATGACCCCGAGTGCCGCAGAACACTTCCAAGGGCCCCGTGCTCCTCTGCCCTGTCGCCCAGGACTGCAAAGGAGCCAACCCAAGGCCATCCCTGAAAGTCACCATCCTGAACACCTTTTAAACACTTAGAACTCAGGAAGAAGCTGCCTAGCCCATTTTTAAGGAAGCCAGTAAGAGTTTGCAAAAAGCCTCCCTTCATCCCATTTCCCTTCCAAGCCCTGCCCAATAATCTGGACCCGCTCCCCGCAAAAGAGAAAGAAACAAAAGCCACAAAACAGAAAGAGCATAGACTTGCTCTAGACACCCAGTCAGTCAGAAACTTCCATGTTTAAGACTGCCCAGCCATCTCGTTTCTCTTGCCTCTTTACCTTCCCTAATTAACCTCTGCGGCTGTGATCACTCCCTTTTCATTCTCAGGGCCGGCATTTACTAATCACGTGGAAGAGCGTGGCGCTGCCCCCCACCCCACCTCCCATTCTCCAACATCGGCAGATGCTTTTTTGCACTGGGCTGTTGACGGAGATGCTTTCATCCTGTTTGCCTTTTCTTTCTTTATTCCCCCTTACCACAGTGAAGAAGCTGAAAAATGAGGATCTCACTCTCAAACTCCGCTCTATTGTCAGGTCTGCGGGCTGTGGCGGTTGTGAGAGCTGGGAGAATCGCCGTTGCTAAGCAACACTTTGCACCCTGAGTCAAAGATAAAGAGCACCATGCCCAGCTCTGAGGACAAGGCAGTCCAGTTCCCCGTGAACTCTGGGGGGCCGACCTCGGGACAATCAACAGAGAAATGTCTATTCTATTAATACGGGGCTTGGGGAGGGGGGGCAGTTCTTAAATTTTCTTTCTTTGCCTTTAGATCATTTCTCATTTTCTCCAACAGGAGCATGACCTAATGCACAGAGAAGTAGATGGCAAACCCATAATTTGGGTTTCCAGGATCGATGGGTGCCACAGATTTCCCTGTCGAACACAGATGCTTCGTTATATATTATTCCATGACTCAGTTTCTTCTGTTTAAAAACTGAAAAATCAAAACCAACTGAACTGCCTCACAAAATTGCAAGAAATTCATTTTTTAAGCAGTATGAAAACATCCTCAGCCATGGCTAAAGCATGATCGAAGTTATTAAATGATGCTGATACATTTCCTGCCAGTCTTCTTCAGAGGTCCCTTGTAGCAGACTTTCTCATGGGCAGGTTCCATTCTCTCATGTTGACCTTCCGTGGAAACATTTTGTGAATTCTTTGGAGGAAATAGTAACCACCGGGAGGTAACTTTGGAGGAGGCGGAGTTAGCTCCTTCATTCAGAGTCTGAAACTGGGGCAGACAGGCCAGTGATGAGCTGGAAGACCGAGCCTGCCCTGCCCCAGTCCCAGCCCTCAGGCGTTCCGTTCTGTATCACTTCCTGAACCGATGCAAGAAGTGAAGTTCCTGGTGACATTACAAAACCATTGGGTGGAAAAACAAGAAGCAGCGGGGTCTCTGATGGCTTCACCGAGCAGAGCCGCCAGATCAGCTCAGACCTCAGGGACAGATACGCCTCGGTCTTGGTTAGGTTGCTATTACTTAGTTTCTCGGTCACTTGCAGACCCAAAATAATACAATAATACGCACCCCGGTAATTTATGTTCTACCTTGGAGGTTGTCCCAGACCTAAGAAGTGTCAAGCATGCTAGTAAAACAACTCTGTCCCTAAAGGAAACTCTGAAAAGTTTTCTAAGTGGAAACTGTAACAAGATCGACCACTCACTGAGTGCATCTTTCCACTAAACCAAGAATGTGAAGCAGTTCTCATCTATAATTCAGTTTAGGAAACATCACGCTTCCAACTAACCAGCATATGTTTACTGAGCACCTCTGGGCAAAAAACACTGCCTAACACAGAGTGGAAGCCACGAAGATGGACAGGACATGCCAGTCTTCCTGGAACTAATGTTCTCATGGGGGAGTCATGAGATGTAACATTTTGATTAGGCTTAATTGAACAATGTGTGATGACGAAGAGCATCTCTAAGGTCTCATCTGCTCTTAAATATCTAGGCTTCTACCACAACTGTTAATATGCTGCTTTGGCATCTCACCAGTGAAAGAAGTTAGCATTCTTTCTACAGCTTTAACGAAGCAGAACTGGCACACAATAGAACGCACATATTTAAGTGTACAATTGGGATGCATGGGTGGCTCAGTCAGTTTAGCGTCTGCCTTTGGCTCAGGTCATGATCTCAGAGTCCTGGGGTCGAGCCCCATGTCGGGCTCCATATTCAATGGGGAGTCTGCTTCTCCCTTTTCCTCAGCTTGCCCCCCCATTCTCCCCCTCTTTCTCTCTGCAAATGGAATCACACAGTGTGTACATGTTACTTACTGATTCCTCTCACTCAGTATAATTATTTTTAAATTCATCCAAGTTGTTGAGTGTATTGACATTTTGTTCCTCTTCGTTGTTGGGTAGTATTATATTTTATGGAGATAGCAAAATTTATCCATCACAGATAAATTCACGTTTATCCATTCACGCCGATAGACATTAGGGTTGTCTCCAGTTTGGGGTTATCAGAAACGAAGCTTCAGGGCTATGAACATTCATGTACAAGTCTTTACACACACATGTTGAACACATATGTTTTATTTCTCTTGGATAACTGGGAGTAGAATCGCTGGAGAATATGGTATCCAATGTTTTAGAAAGCGTTTATAAAATTTTGTACCATTTTATATACCCACCAGCAGCTCTGAGAGTTCCTGTTTCTTCACATCCTTTTCCACTCTTGATATGGTTGGTCTTTTTGATGTTACACATTATAACAGGAATGCAGTGGTATATCTGAGGTTTTATTTTACATCTACCTAATGACTACTTATGTGAAAAAAGATGCTTCTGCAACTCTTCTGCCCATTTTTAATGGGTTTAATGAGTTTTTTGTCTTCTTACTGTTGAGTTTTAAGAGTTTCTCATAATGTCAACTATACTTCAATAATAATAGTAATGATAGTAATAAACACTAGAAAAAAGACTTTTATACATTCTGGATAAAAGTCCTTTGTGTGACACATATTTTGCAATATTTTCTCCCAGTTTTAGCTTCCCATCTCACTTTTTTATTAGCATCTTTTGAAGAAAAAAAAAGTTTGAATTTCCAGGAAATACAATGTATCCAGTTTTTTCTTTTATTGTTTCTGTTTTTTGTATATTTTTTAATATTTACCTAACTCATGATCACTAAAACTGTCTTCCACATTTTCTTCTAGGGATTTAATTGTTTTAACATTTATGCCTATGATCTACTTCAAGTTAATTTTTGTGTATGGTATGAGGTAAGAGTTAAAACTTTTTTTTTTCATGCAGATAGCTGTACAATTGTTCCAGCACCATTTGTTGAAAGAATTTTCCTTACCCAGTTGAGTTAACTTGGCATCTTTGTGGAAAATCACTGTGCTCCCTCTCCTACCTCCACGCTACTACCACACAGTTTTGATTACTATAACTTTATAAGTCTTGAAATCGGGCAATACACATGTTCCAATTTTCTTCTTCTTTCTTTAAAGACTATATTTTAAATCAGCAGTCAAGTTCTGCAAAACAAAAAGGCTGCTGGGATTTCAACTGGGATAATAAATAGGTAGATCAATTTGGAGAACTGACATAATAACATTGAGTCTTCCAATCCCTAGCATGGTATATCTGTGCATTTATTTAGACCTTAATTAATTTTCCTCAGCAAAATTTTATAGTTCTCAGTGTAGAGATCTTATACATTTTTTGTCAAATTTATCCCAAAGTATTTCATAATTTTTGATGGTATTGTTTTTCAATTTTTAGTTCTAACTGTTCATCGTTAGTATATAGAAATGTAATCAATATGTGTTTTGATCTTACATCCTCAAATCCTATAAAACTCACTTACTCTTTCAGGTAGCTTTTTTTTTTTTTTTTAAGATTCTTAAGGAATATCTACATAATGTCGGTAAATAAAGACAGCCTATCCTTTTCCAGTCTATGTGTGTTTTATTTCTTTTTCTTGCCTTATTGCCTTGACAAGAACCTCCAATATTATGTTCAATAGAAGTCTGAAAGCAGATATCCTTGGCCTTGTTCCTCATCTTAGGAAAAAGCTTTCAGTCTATCACCATTAAGATGTTAGCTTTACGTGTGTCATAGAGGCCCCACATCAGGATGAAGAAATTCCCTTCTATTCCTAGTTTGCTGAGTTTTCACCAAGAAGGGATGTGAGATGCAGTCAAATGCTTTTTCTATGTCAAGGTAC